>NC_064408.1:69059285-69740000 GCF_023375975.1 Astyanax mexicanus | reverse complement strand
TCTACCATTTGATCTAATCCCCCGACGTGCACCATGTCTGTGGGGAGCTATTTATAAACCTCAGGCTGAAACGTCATGCGTGCTGTCATACTCAACGTTCTATATCATGCAGTAGAACAAGTTGCCATCCTGCAGCTTTATATGGGTGTTGAACTTTACTACATGTGATTGGAGGATGCGGGCGTCGATCCCGCTACCTCTCGCATGCAAGGCGAGCGTTCTACCACTTGAGCTATGTATATGTATATATATATATATATACATACAGGTAGATACATAAATTATATACATATTTATTTATAATTATATACATAGATGTTATCGAGCACTGTTTACATGTTTTATCAACATTTTTTTAACTCTAAAATCTTTATAAATATTAACTTGTTTTCTTTGCTTTATTTGAGGTTTGAGGAAGATATTTAAAATGAAAGTAACACACCTGTCACCTGTACATGTGTGTCTGACTTTAATCTAAATGCTGGGTCCATTGTGGAGCAGGTGGCCTGTGGTTGAGACAGGGCAGGTTTATGAAGGGCCTACCTACGGTTTTCAGGAAACATAAAAAATATATGACACTTATTTTGTCTGTTTAAATATTAGCAATGGTTTGAGAGGATAGTTTATAATACAGTCGAGCAGTAGACCAACAAGAATCAATTCTAATTCAAAATACTGAAAATATTAAGTTAAAAGACTTACACTTAAAACATTTCTAACGTGCTTTATGGAGCTAAATAAGCTAAATAACACTAAACATCTATGCAGTACTTATAGCCAATAGCCTTTATTAACAAGAAATAAACTTTAGATTATAGTAAACATCTCATCACTTACCCTGAATTGTGGAGATTAGTCCATGGTAGTAGCCGCCATCTTGGAAAGATGAAAGATATAGGAAATGTTTTTAAAGGTGATTATTATTATTATTATTATTATTATTATTATTTCCAGTTTGGTTATAATTATCACACAATCCAGTGTAAAACTGAACCTTTTGCACCAGAGCACATTCGTCCCCTTCAGATATGGATGTTGGGTCTCAACTCAACCTTTTTTCAAAACCTTAAAGTTTTGAGGGCCTATAGTGGATGATTCTCTGAAACGGGTGCCTTTTGGACCATATTTATTATGAAAACAATATCTATAAAATAAAAATGTAAAGAAACATTAATCAGATGTGCCTTGTTTATGATCTATTACTCTATGATTTTTTTTTTATATTCCCATTTTGACTGTCAAGCAGTTGATTTGTCTGATACAGTGCATGCAACAAACACTTTAAGTTCATTATTACTATTAGGCAGCGAATCTTTTTTTAATGTGACATGATGTTTTACATCATAATGTAAAGACAATTAGTTCTAGCAAATCATTATTTTAAAATGCATTTTGTGTTTTTTATTGGAAATCTCTGGAGTAAATTTGGGGACCCAGCACTTTCGTCTTCCATCCACCAGATGGTTGGAAACACTGAATAAACATCCCCATCTTGTGGCTCAGTGTCAATAAGCATTTTAGTGCTATAATAGAATGTTATTTACAAATTCAAACAAATACGGATGTCTTGTTAAAAAAACCTCTCTGTATTTTAGGATAGTAAAGTTGTAGTTATTATAGTTTATTGGTTCTCGTGGTGCATTGAGTCTTTGGGATATATATATTTTTGGAAATATAAAATATATTCAAATATACGTTAGTGATTAAGGTGACGTTAAATGGGTAGTGAGATAAATGGGTTATTTTATGTGTACATTTTATCGGTGGGAACTTTTATTTGGCGCTGTTTAAGAGTCGTTAACCGCAGGTCTTTATTGCTAGAAGACTAATAACTTACAACTTATCTGTGTTCACCTCGGAATTGGTCGCCATTCTGCTAGCATTGCAGTGGGCTGAAGAAGTCTGCCCCTTGAGAATAGTGATCTGCTCAGATTCTTTATCAGTCTGTCTGGTCTCAGTGTAGACTAGATCTTGTGCTTGAAGTACATCAAGCCTTATTTCGTTTGCATATGCAGATTATTTCTGTCCATTTTTTATGGGTTCCTGCACATGTGGGTGTTGATGGCAATGAGACGGTGGATGTTGCTGCCCGGCAATGCCTGAAACGAACTAGGTGTGACTATGACATCCCTCTTAGTAAAGCAGAGGCACTGGTGGTCATTAATCTATATCAGGGGTGTCAAACTCATTTTGGCCGAGGGCCACATTGGCATATTGGCTGTCCTCTGAGGGCCAGATGTAACTTATAAATGTAATAAAATGTAACCAGATGTAATATAAAATTAATGTAATTACTCCTTAATGTTAAATAACTCTCAATATATTATTTATTCAATCAAATATTACAGTTGCATGGAAAAAAATGTTTGCTTGTTGCTCTATTAACATAAATCCTTTTAATTTGTCATGTTATGAAATCCAAAAACTCCACCAATCAAGAACCAAACTATTCAAGTGAATAGAAATGACATAAAATACAAGTTATATTAACTTTGATCAAAACGTTTAATACTGAAATAAGGCTTAATAAATATAAAATCAAAAATTGTGAGCTGTTAAGAACATGTGACAGATTTAGCATTTCCTCAGATTTAGCAGTTCCTCATCCAACCACTAGTGGGAGCTGCAGCAGCACAAGCCTGCAGTCTTTACTGAGTCAGAGCTACAGCCCAGCCACGGGCTACAGGGCTCAGCTGAGCCAGTCTGGAGCGTTTTTACAGTTTTTAAAGTTCTTCTGTATAGGAAATAAAGGTTTTAACCGCACTAACCGGATAATACAGCTCTCTACAGTTCATCTTTCAGCCCAAGCAGCTAACAGCAGCAGGTTAGAACAGCCATCCCGGAGTCACTGCTCGGATTACATTATAAACAGGTCAGTTAGCGCGCTGCTAACCTCAGGATGTTTATAACTACGGAGTTTAGAACACACCACGGCTGCAAGGTTAGACTATAGAAGGCTCCTGAAGACTATTAAAGGCTATTGGAGGTTATTGAAAGGGTATTGGGGGCAGAAATCAGTACAGGCTGGTTAGATAAGTGATTCACCTCCTCGTCCTTTGCTGGGTCACAGTGATGTTTATTAACATCATTAAAACAGATTGTCAGGTATTGTCTTATAAATATTTACACATAACTTATATCTCTCCTAAAAAGCGTTTATTTTGGTCAGTAACACTCTTCGTAACACAAAAGGCATACCGGTCTTTCGCCTTGAAGCACAGCCGTCCGTCTGCATCAGCTTCTTTTTTTCTGGACATTATGGGATAAACATGTCTCAATTCCACCCGCGAAGTTACACCTTCCCTCCGGCAGGGTTTCCACATCAATGACTACACTGCCGTGTAGTGGCAGTAAGCCGTAACTTTGCGGGTAATACAATCGACAAGCATTGTGGGAAATGTAGTTTTTGGTCAAAGAACGCTTCTGACCTATTTATTATAGACACTAAGATTTTACAAGCTCTCGCGGGCCACATAAAAGGACGTGGCGGGCCACTTTTGGCCCGCGGGCCTTGTGTTTGACACATGTGATCTATATGTAAGAAACTTATGGCAGATGTCATGGGAGCAGGAGGACACGGGAAGGCATTTATTTGCTATACAGCCAAGGGTTGGTTTGGGTGGCAGTGGGGGGTATGGTCGGAGGCAGGAGACTGTCCTGACTAGGCTCAGGGTGGGTCACACTTTGCTAAATTCTTATCTTCACCTAAAAAACATGACAACGGGCTTTGTCGTCATTGTCAGAAAAGGGAAACAGTTGAACATATTCTTTTTCATTGCGAACAATATAATGAGTACAGGGGAATATTTGTCCATAGACTGTATATAGCTGGACAGAGCATCGTCTCTCAAAAGTGAAGCCACCACAGGTCGGGCTCCCCCTGCTGTTCGGCTGCAGAAAGCTGTGTAACTCCACCCATCCCCATAGGTTTCAATGGCAAAACAGACAACATTCAATCACGTTTTTTTCTAATATACTGTAATTCTACCTCCATTATTTAAATGCAACAGCTAGTGTAACCTCTGCTTATATTGTCAAATTTTTATATCCCCACAGAATTCGGTTTTTAAAACGTTATTCGGCTCTATTCAAAAAAGGTGTGGTTATGGTAAAAGGGCTGCTTATGGGCGGGACCAATAACAGACCGTCAGCTCCGCTCCGCCCCGCTCTGCAGTCTGTGACCGCGAGGCAGCCCTCAGGGGCGGGGTTATTCAAATGAGTAGGTTGCTATCCACAGTCTTTCTCCCTCCTCTGGTCTCTACTGCGCAGACTCGGGTTTCAGGATCGCCAACATGGCGGAAGATTTTGGCTTCATTTACATTGAATGAATGGGAACGGAGACACGACGTCCATCTTTTTTTACAGTCTCTGTATTTGTCGATATGTTAAGGGGAAAGGGTCACACAGATTTCTCTTGAAAGGGGTTGCTGTCATATGGTTCTGGAATGGGCATTGTCCATAAACTTATTTTTAATTTTCTTAAAAGTGTTGGTTTATTCAACATAATTTGACATAGTCTATTTCTGTTGTTATTATTATTATTATTATTATTATTATTATTATTATTATTATTATTATTTATATATGTGTATAATATATTTATTATTATTATTATTATTATTATTATTATTATTATTATTATTATTTTCTTCCCCTCCTTCTTCCTCCCTCTTTCTCTATCTCTATTTATTTTATATGGGTTATATAGATTAGTTTCGTCACTTCCCGAAATCACATTCGCCCTCCAGTTCAGTAGATGGCGGTAATGCACCTTAAATTGGTTTGCCAACCGCCATTAAACCCGAAACAAGAAGAAGAAGTCGTTAACCGGAAGGTTGGTGTTGCTCTTCCTGTTCGTGTCTCTCCTGGCAGACAGCGGTGAACAGTGACCTTCTCGGGCCGAACAGCGCGATTAATCCTCTTCTAAAGGTGAGAACCGGAGATATTCCTCCTCCATATGAATGAACTAAACACTGCTCTGTGCTTTAAATACAGCCGAGTTTAGAAGATCAGAGAGAGTATTATCTGTATAATTATCAGCTAAAACCGGCCTGATACAGACAAGGTCCTGACACTACAGGCTACAGCTAACGTTACAGCTAGCTCAGTGTCCACTGAAGATCTTACCAGCGTTTTATTACAGATTTTCACCCGTAGAGAATTAGCATTATGTTCCAGGTACACTCGTGTTTGTCCCATGGTCGTGTCCAGCTGTTTCTCCCTTTTTTCTAATATTTAATTACATAGCTCTCGTCCCCTGAAATAATTAAAACACACTTTAATAACAGCGCTAAGGTTTTGATAACAGGATAGTTATTGTTTTAACGGTTAAATTTTAGCTGTCTGCATTAAAATGTCCTTATCTTGTCACCTTAGCCGCGACGGACTAGCGAGCCTAACTTGCTAACCTAACTGGTTAACTAGCTAGCTAACATAGATAACGCTAGCTGCTTTACGGAAAGGCAAGTTTATGAACTAGATTATATTAACTAATCGTTGCAGCCCTACTATATAGTCAAGCTAACTACTTTGCTGGAAGCCGAGTTTATCACCTGCGCTTGCTAAATATTACATAACAAGTATATATATAATATAAAACACACTATAAAAACAGAATACCTGTCTTAAGGTATTGACAATAGAATATGTAATTGAAAAGTATAGTGTTCATTAAAATGTCCTTATGGTTATCTAATCTAACTTACCTAGCTAGCATTATGTATATTAGCTACAAACACTAATTAGATGTTGTAAAACAAGTCCAGCTGCTTTGCACAGTTAACTATATATTTTCCCCCAAACTCTGTAGAAACACGTTTCAGTTTAGCACCTGAGTTAAATCTTGTTTGAGGGCTAATCGTCTGTTTTACCTAACTGAGTTAGTCAAAACTCTTTTTGGTGTACGACACAGAATTTCCCCTTATTTCCTTAAGTTTCGAGCGGATAACGGTCCAATGCCTAGGTTCATAAGCTCTGCAACCCACTAACTGTTTATTTGCTGGTGCTTCTATGATATATTAATGAGGTTTATTCCTGTCATGCCCTTCACCTCTGCTTCTTGTGGACTCAGGCTTTTTCAATGCATGTTTTACCTCACATGCTGCACGCCTGTAAATGTCATTGTTTTCCAGTCTCTGCCTTAACATAACATAAGTAGTTTCCAAGGCAAACTTAATAATGACCCATGAAACATGAATAACAAAGTTTAATACCATTAATCAAATGTATTTGTACCAGTAATGCATGTAATCACAGTTTTTAAATCAACATTCTTGATTATGACTGATTCGTTGCATCCCTAATAAACAGAGAAGAAAGGCTTTAGGTTGTGACCAAAAGCCATAATTTCTCCCATAGTAGATTTTGTTATATATGGAGCAATTTATTTATTTTACTAGTAGCGAAGGGGAAACATGAATTTAAAAGCCTTGTCTTGTTCAACATGTTGTGTGAATGCTGAATGCTTTACCAACTTTCAATCTGCTGTTCATGAAACAATCATGGGTATTATTTAAAAAAAAAAATCCCCACTTCTGTCCTGGTTATCAGATGGCAGGTGCTGCATTTGCTAACTGGTGGTCAAGGGTAGGCCCTTACTATACCAAGGCATACCAAGAACTGTGGGTTGGTCTGGGAATCATGACTTTCGTTTACTACAAACTCTCCTATGGTGGTAAGTAAATTACAATGTAAATGTATTTTAGTTTTTTTTTCCTTGTGTGTGTTTTTTTTTGTGTACAGAGATGAACAGATTCTTGTTTGGTTTTTGCCTATAATTCTGAATTGTTTTGTTTTTGTTTGTTTGTTTGTTTGTTTTCTTCTAGGCAAGAAAGCAGTAAAGTCTAGTAAGTATTACTTTCTGTTTTATCAATTTGATGCTTTGTCATCTTTAATTTATATAGAGATAAAGAGAGGGTAGAGCTGGGCACAGTCTAATGCCTATTAAAATGTCATTCATATAAACTGTTCTTTTTTCTAAAAGTTATTTTTACAGCACATATTACCTAAATTGCTCAGATCAGAATGGTGAGATGAAGTTAGCAATAAGACACTCTGGGCAAAATTAGTATAAATACTTATTGCTAGCTAGCATGTTTGCATTTTGTCAATCTGGGAAATTAGTAAGGTATTTATTGTTGTTGTAATACATCATAAAAATGATTTAAATATGTCTTTCAGAGTGTGATTTGGCCAATATTTAGATTATTGTCAATAAAACTTTGTGCCCTCCTTTTTATTATTATTTTTTAAATATATCTTTTATTAATGTTATCTGGTCTGTGGACATTTAATGCTTATAAAGTCTAGTATAACAGATTAACTGTGACAAGTGATGATGATTTTCTGAGCCGAATTATTCACTGATTTTACAACGGGTTGGGGATGCTGTATTGGTTATAGGGCATGTAACACTATAATACACTGCTCAAAAAATAAAGGGAACACTCAAATAACACAATATAACTCCAAGTAAATCAAACTTCTGTGAAATTAAACTGTCCACTTAGGAAGCAACACTGATTGACAATCAATTTCACCTGCTGTTGTGCAAATGGAATAGACAACAGGTGGAAATTATTGGCAATTAGCAAGACACACTCAATAAAGGAGTGGTTCTGCAGGTGGGGACAACAGACCACGTCTCAGAACCTATGCTGTCTGGCTGATGTTTTGGTCAGTTTTGAATGTTGGTGGTTCTTTCACACTCGTGGTAGCATGAGACGGACTCTACAACCCACACAAGTGGCTCAGGTAGTGCAGCTCATCTAGGATGGCACATCAATGCGAGCTGTGGCAAGAAGGTTTGCTGTGTCTGTCAGCGTAGTGTCCAGAGGCTGGAGGCGCTACCAGGAGACAGGCCAGTACACCAGGAGACGTGGAGGAGGCCGTAGGAGGGCAACAACCGAGCAGCAGGACCGCTACCTCCGCCTTTGTGCAAGAAGGAACAGGAGGAGCACTGCCAGAGCCCTGCAAAATGACCTCCAGCAGGCCACAAATGTGCATGTGTCTGCACAAACGGTTAGAAACAGACTCCATGAGGATGGTATGAGGGCCTGACGTCCACAGATGGGGGTTGTGCTCACAGCCCAACACCGTGCAGGACGCTTGGCATTTGCCAGAGAACACCAGGATTGGCAAATTCGCCACTGGCGCCTTGTGCTCTTCACAGATGAAAGCAGGTTCACACTGAGCACATGACAGACGTGACAGAGTCTGGAGACGCCGTGGAGAGCGGTCTGCTGCCTGCAACATCCTTCAGCATGACCGGTTTGGCAGTGGGTCAGTAATGGTGTGGGGTGGCATTTCTTTGGAGGGCCGCACAGCCCTCCATGTGCTCACCAGAGGTAGCCTGACTGCCATTAGGTACCGAGATGAGATCCTCAGACCCCTTGTGAGACCATATGCTGGTGCGGTTGGCCCTGGGTTCCTCCTAATGCAGGACAATGCTAGACGTCATGTGGCTGGAGTGTGTCAGCAGTTCCTGCAAGATGAAGGCATTGAAGCTATGGACTGGCCCGCCCGTTCCCCAGACATGAATCCGATTGAGCACATCTGGGACATCATGTCTCGCTCCATCCACCAACGTCACGTTGCACCACAGACTGTCCAGAAGTTGGCGGATGCTTTAGTCCAGGTCTGGGAGGAGATCCCTCAGGAGACCATCCGCCACCTCATCAGGAGCATGCCCAGGCGTTGTAGGGAGGTCATACAGGCACGTGGAGGCCACACACAATACTGAGCCTGATTTTGACTTGTTTTAAGGACATTACATTAAAGTTGGATCAGCCTGTAGTGTGTTTTTTCACTTTAATTTTGTGTGTGGCTCCAAATCCAGGCCTCCATTGGTTAATAAATTTTATTTCCATTGATGATTTTTGTGTGATTTTGTTGTCAGCACATTCAACTTTGTACAGAACAAAGTATTCAATGAGAATATTTCATTCATTCAGATCTAGGTTGTGTTATTTGAGTGTTCCCTTTATTTTTTTGAGCAGTGTATATAGCGGTTTGACTTGTAATGATGTAGTTCTACATGTAGCATCTGTAGTTTATTCTGGTCCTCAGTTATGAAGCTCAGAATTATGGTATGTAGCTGCTGGCTCAGTGAAGGCTGGAATATTAAAAATGTCATCAATATGTCATTATTGTCCAAAGAAATTAGTTTTTTTTTTCTTCTAAAATACTAAAGTAATCCAGACTGTGAAGGAACACCTAAGAAAGCATGTAGTAAATTTAAAAGTGTTGAACAAACCAAAAGTATTAAACCAGAGTACTTAAACTCTCTTCTTTATTTTTCTTTAGAGCCTGCACACTAATTGGATGACCACATGATGTCGCCGTTGCCCCTTCCATGTGTAAACCTCTGCCAGAAGCGCTTCACTGGCACCAGGATGTTTGTCTCTGTTTATGTTAAATAAATTCAATGATCTGTTTGGATAACCTAATTGACAATTCTGTCTGTTTTGTCTTATTGCGTTTAATGGAATACAGTGAAACCACTTGCGACTTGTATGAGTACCAGTTTTGCTTGATTATGAGGGCAGATTGCAAACTTTTGACACAAGTCTGACATAATGTGTTTAATTAAGCTGTGTAAATGCCTTGTATATAATATATACTTATAGCTGTGTAAGCACAGCTGTTTTTCTGAGATGCACTTGACAACCGAAACACCAGTTATAATGTAGTCCAGTTGCATAATCGACTAAATGTAAACATGGCTACAAACTATGCAAATGTCAATGTCCATTAAATTAATATAAACCTGAATCATATTGATATGTGCAAGAGTATTACAAGTGCCTGTATATGTTGGTAAAGACAGTCTACATACATACACATACACACTGCCTGGCCAAAGAAAGGTCACACGCTAATAATTTGCAAAGCTGAATTAACGAATTATTATTATTATTTTTTTTACAGTGGCAGACTCAAGCTATTTGATAGGCAGGGGCAAAACAATTTTAAAGGTCACCTGCTGCATGACATGGGATCTGAACCTTCTGGAGCAAGGGTCACTAATAGGCGGTCCGGATCCAGACCCAGACATTGTTCAATCCGGACCCAAACCGATAAACTACTGAGAAGGATTTAATTCTGACAGCGTTTATTTAAAGCGGCAGAACGTTTATTGTCTTTACGGTTTATGTGCTTTACAGCGCAGTAAACTTACTGACCAATCACGTGTGCTATAAAAAAACGCTCTCCTTTGCCAATCAGATCAGTGCAGATGCGAGAACGCGGAGCCACACAGGCGAAGCAGGCGGTGAGAAGCTGCAGTCGGAGAATAAAGCGAGAAAAGATGAGAATACAGAGAATACTGAGCCTTTTTCAACTTACTTGGACATTTGTTGAAGTTAGGCAACCCATACCACTGCGCTCACTTCTCTAGAACTTAAAAATATTTAAGTTTCCATTGAATTTATTGGCCCAGAATTATGTGGAAAAGTGTGCTCGTTTGTCTGTATAGGTTTTTAAATGAAGGAGCTATGCCAATTTCTTAATTATTTTTCAGGTTCGGCATTGGGATAGATGCAGTAAAAAGTTAAAAATAAGCCCCACAGGACATTTTTTGTCCTGTTACCTGTCAGAATCTCAAAGTAGACACTTTAATGATTAAGAAATAGGAAAACATACAGGCAAATTAACATTTTTTGCTCATTTTTGATATTTTTGTCCTAGAATTAAGTCAAAATGTGTAAAAAACTTAAAGATAACCATTCCATTAAATTCCTTGGCCCAGAATTGTATGGAAAAGTGTGCTCATTTGTCTGTATACATTGTTAACTTAAGGAGCTATGCCAATTAATTCATATTTTTTTCAGGTTTGAAATTGGGATAGGTGTAGTAAAAGGTTAAAAATAAGCCCCACATGACATTTTTTGTCCTGTTACTTGTCATAGTCTTAAAGTAGACACTTCAATGATTAAGAAAAATCCCAAGATGTTTTTATTTAATGCACAGGATTTTAGTGTAATGTGAAAACATACAGTCAAATGAACATTTTCCGATTTTCTTTTATATTTTTGTCCCAGAATTAAGTCAAAATATGTAAAAAACTTAAAAATAACAATTCCATTAAAGTCCTTGGCCCAGAATTGTATGGAAAAGTGTGCTCATTTGTCTGTATAGGTTGTTAACTCAAGGAGATATGGCATTTTCTTCATAATTTTTTTCCGGTTCGGAATTAGCATAGATGCATTAAAGGGTTAAAAATAAATATCATGGGACATTATTTCATCCTGTTACCTGTCAGAACCTTAAAATAGACACTTCAAAGATTAAGAAAAAACAGGTGGCGAAAAAAAAATCCACTATGGCTAATATAACAGGTACTAATTTATGAATATAAGAATGTGATGGGCACAAACTATGAGCTATGGCTAATACAAAAACAGATACTGAGTGTGTTAATGTAAATCAGTGCAGGGTTGCAGAGCCGGAGAACAACACAGCGGGCAGTGAAGAGCCAGGCTGGGAACATCAGGAACAGGGCATCTCCATACATGTAAAAGAGATAGATAGAGAAAACAGAAAGGAAAGGAAGAGAAACAAAAAGCAGGAGTTAGAAGGGCTGTGTAATAATTCAGATGAGTAGAAGGACAGGGCTGATTCCTGAAAGCTGGAACCACAGACGGACACATCTAGGCCGGCCAGGCATCTAGTACTTAGTACTAGTAATTGTCTTCTTTCAGCTTTAAAATAAAATATGTTCTTTACTAATAGATAGCTCTCTGGTTCTCATGTTGGTTGCTCCTCTAACTATAAATGCATAGTCTGCACAGATAAAACCCAAATCGGAAACTGAACATGTGACAGGAACAAAATACACCTGACGGTCTCATGTTTCAATACTTTTGCTCACAAGAAAATTGGTGGGACAGGACAGGAGGTTTTACCTTCTGAACTGTATATCAAATCCAGATGTAAATACCTGTATATTATTCATTTATAATGTCAAATTGAAATGTTTTTAGTCTACAGCAGAATTAATGGGATTGAGCTCACGGTACCAATACTTTTGTAGAGCGCTGCATTTAAATATGTTGCACTGACTTGTTTGGTAAAAGATGAAAAAATAATACAGGAGCATGTGTGTATATCTGCAAATATGTCTGTGCATGTGAACAATCTGAAGAGTTTTCTGTAATAAAATTTTAACTGTTTTCGATATTATGACTAAAAATGAAGGTGTGTTTTATTATGCCAAACAGTGTGCTGTTGGTTTGACACAAATCTAGTAAAATGATTAAAGTGTGCTATTTGGTGCAAAAGTTACATAATATTATGCTATATGTAGTTTTGGTTGCAGTGCTTTATTTTGCAGGATATATGAGGTATTTTGCAGTTTGGGTGTGTGGTTTTGTAAATTGTGTTATAGGTGTCCCACTAAAATTCACCTTTTCTTGTTGTTTGTGAAATACAATAGGCCTCTCTGTGTTGTATATGGTTGCTGCACATGAAACTGTTCCTCAGCTTCTATTGTCTGCAGTAGCTAGTAAAAGAAAATATTCAGAAAAACAAGTCGATCATCTTGTCTATGTCAACTCGTGAATTAGTATTCATGGACTCCCCCACCTTGTCTCGCAAACAGTCCACAGAGCTGAAGTCAGTCAGCCAGGCACGTCTCGTCAAACAGGAGGTAACAGCGCTAGTAACAGCATGGCAGTCTGTTCCTGTGTTATTTGTGCAAATAACACATCAGTGTTGTATGCCTTGCCCAGTAATACAGAGCTACGGAACAAATGGTTAGAATTTGTCTATGGAACACCACCAGCGAAGTATAATTGGTAGGTGTATGTTTAGGAAAGTTCTGTTTACACTAGTTAAAAGTAAAAATCCACCCAGGGATTCTGGACCTGGACTACACACCGCTCTGTGTAACTATGTTTACATAGGATCTCCGGTGGATTTTGCGTTTTACAGCGACTCTAAGACTAGGTCAGTGGCTGAACTGCACTTAGCAGGGCATTACACATATTGTAAAGTAACGTATGACATTGCAAAGGCTGTTATTAGTGTAAAAATGTCTTTATTTTAAAACGTTTAACTGTTGTTCATCTCACTGCCTCGTAGTGCTGTTAGCCAATCAAAGGCGATATGTTTGCATGAATGAATATATGAATATTAATAAGAAAGAGCCAAAATCTAATGTTTCTCCCCACTCCGCAATAGGACTAAATACCATTATACCGGATCACCGGAGCACTTATTTTTGCAAAAAAATCATGGCATTTATTTATACTAGAGACGTTAACAAGCATTTCAAGATGAATGAAAAAACAATGGAGTGAGACCTTTAAGTATTTTGATAAAACCAGCCTAGTTTATAAAAATGTGCCTTAGCGACTGGAAAATAAACTGTAACGCTGTAACAAATATTCTAAAATAGTCTAAAACCTTTAAAATTAAACTTTGACTCATGGTAATATTTTTTTCACATTTTGAAATTATGAGTTCTCTCATGGTCAGTGTAACATTTAGAGTGTTTAGAGTGTTTAAGTCTAAATGCAAAAATAAAAAATTGGATATAAAAACTCATTATTTGTTTTTTTTTATGTAGTGCCGTGTATAAGAAATAAGTTTTCATCTATTTTTCAATTTTTTTAATTTTTTCATCTCTGGATTTTCATCTTTTTTCATTTTCTGATTTTTGCATTTTGCAAGTTGGATTATATCATTAGGTTTGTGTTACAGTACTCAAAAATGGACGAATCTGAAAATCAAGAGAAGATTCACCTTTTTTTTCTTGAAATTATGTTTGCAAAAGGCTGAAGTAAAAAAACTAATACAAATAAATGTATTAAAACCCATTACTTCTTTACTCTACTGAATGTAAAATCTCTTTTCTTATATTCAGTTTTATCTTAAGCAACAATATTCAGCGTGTCCACTTTAGATACCAGCAAGTTAAAATTATCAGAGTGTAAAATAATTATTTTGAGCTGATACTGTTGTGGCATTACTGTTTATTGTTTACTGTTTAAAATTGTATAAATGGCAGGGGACACGGGCTGTGTGACAAATTGAGATACTTGGCAGGGTTTTAATCCCGGCTCCACACATTCCTGGCATTCCTCTCAGACGTGTCATGACATCAGTTATCTCCGTGCGGTGCACGGTGTGTGTTTGTTTCTGCGGTTCTCTCGTTATTTCGCAGGAAAGAGCAGAATTCTCTCGTTTCGTGGTTCATATCTGGGTAGTGGGTAGTGGAGCAGGAGAGCAGGGGCAGTGGGAGTGTGGGCAGGCAGCTCGGCAGCAGGAGTCGCTGGATCGCTGTGGGTTAGCTCACCGCTGCTAATAGACACCAGGAGGATCTCAGCCCTGCTGTTCAGTTATCGGGCTGAGGATTTCTGCCCTGCCTTCACAAATCAAGGATTACACGGTCTGCTGTGGAGGGGACTGTCTCAGCTTCATCCATGTGATTCAGGTAAGTAGAAAGATAGCTATATTTAACTTAACGTTAGGTTAACGTTAGATACTTTGGCTTCGTCAGTGTTTTGTTATGACTACAGTCTGCAAACCCGTTTCTTCAGCCAGCAAACCAACAGCAGTGTGTTGTGCTAGCTCGCTCGTGTCGACCATAACGAGTTTTAGAGGTGATTATTCCAGGATGTTTGTGTCTTATGCTGCAGGTCGTTGTCTAGTTTAGGTGTTTAGTCAATCCTCTGTGGTATAAGCATTGGACGGTGATAACAGCTAGCTAACTAGCTTACAAGTTCAGTTTGAACCAGCTAGCTAAATGAGCGTTAGCTTAGCTCGCTAAGGAAGCAGGGCCACAGCGCTAGCTGTAGCTCAGCAGCTGCTGACAGTATTAACCCAGATGTTTTGACCACTTTCGCTTGATAAATTCGGTTATACGACCTCCGCAGTTTTAAACTAGCTGACCCATATTAACTAGCTCCCTTGGTTTTGTTTTTCCTCAGTCAGTGTCATGTTTTTTATAGCTGGTTAAAGTTGTGTAGGTATATCTGTGGTTTAGCTTTAAGCGCTTAACTGCAGCTGGCTAACCTTAGAATGCCTCATGCCCAGTGTCCTACTTTTATTAATAGTATCTTAGCTCACCTAACTCTCGCTAAAGCACTGATTTCTCACTTTTAATGGGGCTAGCTACATTAATATAATATAGCAGCGTGGTGCTAGAATATGTGTTTTGAATTGCATTAGTTTCTTTCTGTTTACAGAGGATCCCCACTGGTGTGAGAGACCGAGTTAAAGGGGCAGAGGAGGATAATAAGGAATAGCAGCGCGTTTTTAGATCTCATCTCAAGTCCTGATGTTACAAAAATGATGCCAGTAAGTATATCTATCTATCTATCTATCTATCTATCTATCTATCTATCTATCTATCTATCTATCTATCTATCTATCAAACTGCATTTTACAGTTTGAAATCAGCAGCTGTCCTTTACATCTTGTCAAATTGTGTAATAAATAGAACACCCACAGTGATCCACATACACTTTTGTGTGATCCTTCACTTTGGCAGGTTCTTAAGTTACTTAACATGTCTTCTCCTAAAAAAAAAGAAGACTTTTTGTTTGTTTTCACTGTTGTTGTTTCTAAATGAGTGCTTTCAGTGTCAATGTGTTAATGCATGTAATGGATCCGGAAGCTTGCAAATGAATAATAATTTATTCTTTACAGATCTTAATGTGTGTTGTTTTATTTAGCGATGTAATTACAGCGTCACTACTGTTGAAATAAAATAGGGATTTAATCTCATATCTAGCTTACCAAACTCAGTCTTCCTTCTCATCTCATTCTAATGTGCCATCTTAATATCTATTATTAAAAAAACAGTCTTAAAATATTTGTAGTTCAAACACTTAGATTGTTGTATTGCTTTTTTAAGTGGTTGATAGGATGATTATTCCTATATATTTATACTGTACTGATGTGCTTTTGATTTCTCTAGGCAGTTTATTTGCAGTTGGTAAGTTACTATTGCAGTCCAAGTTACTATTGGATTCTAGGTGTTTGCAAAGTCCTGCTCCATGTCGTTGCTAGGGTGATGTTATGGTGTTGCTAGGTAGTTTCTTTGGTGTGCTAGGTGGTTGCTAGACTGTTTACTAGGTAGTTTTTTAAAAATATAAAATAAGAAGTCTAGCCATACGGAAATGTACGCCAAAACAACAATCTTTGTACAAAGCTCTGTTTGCCATTAGACTAAATGTTCGGGATTTGGACCCATGCTGATTTCTTGAAATAATTGGAAATAACAGTTGGACAAAAAGAAGAATAATGCAATTGGGACAAACAGAGCTGTTCATAATGTTGTTTAATTCTCTTGTTGTTGTTGTTCTATTTTGTTGTTATATTGATATAAAAAAAATTATATTAGAAAAATTGTGATGAATTGTGTTTCACAATCACAGAATGTCATTAATAAATACACTAACAAACATATTGCGATAGAAAATGTTCCAATAATCGTATTTCAATATATATTATGGAGAGGACATGAAAGGAGAGTATGGGGGTTTATTTTCTTTAGCAGTGTTTGTAAGTGCAGACAGGTGAATTAATGTGTGCAAGTTTCACAGACATCAATCGTACATTAACTCTGAAGGAATCTGATCACATTAAACATTACTTTGGTAAATGCACCCAGAGCTTTTAAATTCTCAGAGGATTATATGACCATACTCTTGATTTTAAATTTGTGCCTTTAACCTGATTAGATTGTATACGTCAATGGTGGATGGTTTGCCGCTAGGACTGTAGAGTAGGCTTAATTAGCCTTGACTGACCAGTAAGGCATAATCCCTGTCTAGTCTTAGAATACTTATCTAATCTAATCTCACTAATGTTGTGCTCAGATGCACCTCACGCGTATGTCTAATCTTCTGTTTTTTTTTTTAATCTAGATTCTATCACTTTCTACCAATAGAGAGCTGACTTTTCAGTCTTTGCTTTGGTTAACTGGAAAGTCTCACTGTTTCGAACAGATTGTTGGACTGCCCTTGTGTTCTTGCAGATTTGGAGCAACTAGTGAAAAGTGACCTAGTTGGTGTAATCTCCATAGAAAAGCACTTTCTGTAGATTGGGGTAAAAGAAAAATGGGAAACAAAAATAGAGTAATGCAATAGGCACAAACAATGTTGTTGCTCGGATGTTAATAATGTTTAAAACTCTTGTTGTTCTTCTATTGTCTTCTAATACTAATTCTAATTAGAATATAGTTTTTTCTTAATTATATATGGGTAGGAAAATTATGTTCATGGTAAACCTCACCTAGCATTGTTCTTTGATTAAATATCCTGGTTGAAATAAAGCAGCATCTTTTGATCAATATATATCAGCATTTGGTTGACCAATAACCTAGCAGTTAACAGACATTTTGACATGCAGTGTAGCTTCAGAGTCATACATACTTGAGTCTTATGATGCTAGAACATCAGTTTAACTTGAGTCTGATTGAGTTGTTTCCTTTCTGCAAGGAAGATGAATGCTTCTTTCTGTTTTAGTATAATTACAGCAACTTCCTCTCCTTTGGTTGGGTTGTCATTAAAGTCAAGCCACAGTAAGCACATGCAAGAAGGAGAAGGTAGGGGTGTGCTTGGGTTCAACTCGAGGTCAGTTCTGAACATTGTTTTACAGCCTCCTGCTGTGAGGGCAAGTCCCCTGACTGACATACTTGCAAGATGCGCGCACACACCCCTCATTCCAGATAGCCTAAGGAAACCTTCTTTAATCTTAACTGTGTCATAGACCGTTATGATGCTGTTGTGACCCATTGCACTATAAGGATATTGCTTTGTAAAACTGTTGCTTAGTTAAAGTCTATGAAACCACTCAGAATCACTGAGAATTTCTGATGAAATGATTCATTATAATGTCTTTGCACATTGCACATCTGTGCACTAAAGTGATTTTGGGTCGAGATGGACTGATCAGTATTTATCAGTGGCCGATATTTATCACAGATTGTTTTTCAGTACGGTCGTTCTTTCGCAGGTATGGGTTGAGGTCAGTGTTGCATACTATATGGCTCGTTTTTTTGTTTTTTAGACAAACCTGTTAATGTATCATAGTGTAATGTTTTCCTGTGCACAATGAGCCTCACTCAGAGCTGCTGTAATTCTTAACTTGGAAACATAATCTGATTGGCTCTCAGGTGGTTTAATTAGTGAAATATCATTTGAAAATCGGGCCCTATGAAATCCATTTTTTTTCATTCAACCTTTTAGTTTTTAGTTTTTCTTCACATTTTGGATTTTTATGTTTTAAATAGTGCTGTCAGACGATAAAAAAAAATAATAATTACTTGTTCTGTAATTTAAAAAAATATTTTTTTATGTATAATTTCTGCCCTGGGGCTTTTATTATAACTAAGTGGCAGGTGCTGGCCATGGTCTCCAGCTAACTGGAGATGCTAAATGTTTTCTGAGCTGAATTAATGGCTGATGTTTGATAACAGATGATTTGTGATGTGCTCTTTAGATTAGTAAGCAATTAGTCAGCGAACAGCTGATCTCAGCAGTAAGGATTGAAAGGTGTTTGCCTGGATGCTGACTGAGTTCTGAGATTAATTACTCAATGATGTTTAATAGCAGAATTATGTTACTCTACTGTTAAATATCAAATGTTTTGCTGTTTGATTTGTCTATGATGTCTGTACATTACTCTCATCTTTAGTTATGAATGTTAGAACACTGGCTCCAGACTTGAGTACATTTTCTTATTCTGTGTAATTTTGTCTTTATGTCTGAATTCTGCTTTTATTCCTAAATTCCGTGATTCCGTATGTGTTTTCCGCATTGCGGAAATCATAGAACAACACAAAACTTGATGATTATACGCTCTCATTTTGTGGCCCAAAGGTTAAAGAAACTGGCTTATTATTAGATGTTTAGATTACGTTGCTTTTCCAAGGATGAGGTGTCCTTAAGGGAAACATGTAACTCGCTAGTGTTTACTGTCACCGCTGGTTGAATTTAATTTTACTACTTTTTAATATCAGTAAATGTAAACAGTGCTTTTGTTTGCTGCACATTTTCTACATAGACCCACATGGATTAAAAAGCTGCAGCATTAATTGCATAATTGGGATGTTTCTTAACAAAGCAGGGCAGTTGTCAGTCACTGGTGTTGTAGTTTCATGCCATTTAATAATAGATTAATTGTTGTGACCCGGAGCCCGGCTGATCAAAGTGTGATTGACCCAGTGGCTGCGTTCCCACAATCAGCTGCCCCACATGGCAAAGGACTGTTCTAGTTAAAGACCTCCATGGAAGCTTCATCACAGCAGACATTCAGCATGACCTAGATTGCCGTCTCGTGCTGGGATGGCACAAGTGCATGATGGGAAATACCTACATACTGTATGAATGCCTACCAGCTATCTGTCTTGAGAAAGAAAGGAGTTTCAGTGCATGCTCACAGGCTGGAGTGTGGTGTTTATTTTAGTTCAAACCACAGGTAGAAACTCCCTGTGTTCAGAGTCAGAAAGTCAGAAAGAGGAGAGTCTTGCTACATTCCAGAGACCTTTGTTGTAATCTGTGTGTGTAAGTGTGGATACTGCAGAATGCCTTAACAGGGAGTTGACAAAGGACTGGCCGATAATTGATGTTTTCTCCACAGACCTGCAGTGACGGTTAATAACCACAGGGGGTAAATTCAGCAGATCAGATAAATAGGCCCAGTGGTGGCAATTAAATAGAAGCACGGCTTAACTGGGGTTGTCAGGACGCCAGGCTTTTGACTTGTACCCAGTGCACTGTTACAAAATGCTCCTGTGAAAAAATATGTAAAAACACTTGTGTAAACCAGTTTGCAAGAACCATATTCATATGCAATATAAAATATTTATATTGGTCCATTTTTGACCATAAAAAATAAGACCAGCAGATAATTTTACTCCTCACAGTCCAGTGCTGGTCATTGAAATGCATGATAATGCAAGCAAATGTAAACATACTTATATAATAGTCCACAAAAGCCACCTTCCTCCTTTGAGGTTTAACTGCTGTTGTTTTTATCCTTAAGGCATAGAAGACCTTATTAAAATAGATGTTTCTTTACAATATGAAGTGTATTGCAATGGGAATTTCAATTTGTTGTTTGTCAGTCATATGGAGAAAAGTACATATGTTATAAGGAGAACTCTGGTGTGAAATTGACTTTCGGTGTAGTAAATGATGATAAACAGATCCTGTAATTTTGTGCTTTTTGCCCAGCACTTTTTACAACAGGCACTTCAGGGCAGATAAATTGCCTTTTACAAAGTTATCCAGGCTCACAGCTTCTCACCTCATTGGTAGACTCCAGAGAGCCCTGTCATTTTAAATGAGGCACTAATAACTTAAAAATTACACAAGAAGCTTATTAAAAAAAACACCCGTAGGGTAGTCTAAACTCAGGGCGCTGCCATCTTAAAGTAAAGTCATGATCAGCACAGTGATAGCTAAGCTACAGGATGTAAACAGTAGTTTTTAATGAGCGTCTTGTTGTTATCTGATGCCATTTACACCTGGTAACTTCATGCAAATAAATTGTATATGGGTAAGGCCAAGCCACATACAAATACAAGTGTAAAATCACCTTTAAAACGTCTTTAACCTCTTTAAGACCCATTCGACAACCAAAACACCCAGTACAAATGAATATCGCCAGTAATAAATGGTAAAGTATGAGCTAATTTGCCCACACAGCAGACTAACTGGATATGCATTTTACTACCAAGTATAAATGCATTTGGTTAAAATCCAGATACTACTATGTGTTTTATGTGCCTCTGTCTACATGTGTATGTTCTTATTGCGTATATTCCTAGGCATAGGGCATATTGATAAGACATCTGATATGGCACTGTCATGCAGGGGGTGTCTGCTTTAATTAATATTGATTGTGATTGAGGATGTGTGTGTGGATCCCGATGCTGCAGGGAGATCTGACGAATCACAGCTCTGTCACTGAACAACCCAGAGAAATGCAGACGAGTTACAATAGCCTATACGTGATGCAGAGTAAGGTCCAGCCTCATTATTGAATTTAATTATTAGTTACTACAACAGGATCAGCGATAACGGCTGTAGTTCTGGGAGGATCACAGTGGCGTATCTAACTAAGAAGTAGTACTAGTACTCCTGGAGAATTGACTCACCATCACTGTTATTGTTAAGTGTATGTGTTACCATATAGTTTTTTTAGAGATATATTCTCTTGTGATGTTGGTATTAGTAGTTGGTGGTCTGCAAGCAGACTTAGTTAAGATATTCAGGCTAAGGTTCTTTTTCAGTCTGCAGGCACTGAAATTGAACGTTTTGAAACAGAATGCGTAGTGCTGTCCAGTACCGTATTTGGGTTTCTGTGCTGTCTGGACTGGTTTTTGAATTCAGATGCACAGATCTGTCTGGAACGCTTTGTCCGTCCTCGGTAGCCGCTCTGATCCCGTCATCTCTGGTCTTGACCTGGGAGTAGCCAATGGAGTTGGCAGAAATGCGTCAAGCAACCAATGAGCTTGAGATAGGGACACATGAGCAGGCTGTCTGGACGTTCAGTGTACATGGCACGGTGCTGTGGTGTGTGCCCTGCAGCACTACAGTGCCATCAGTGTCACACAGCCAGTCAGCTGAAGAGCATGCCCCTGTCCCTTCGTCTCCTCTGCTTGCGTGTGACTCAGCCAACCAATGGAGAGCTGAGGATGAAGTGCGCTGACTAACGCGCTGTTGTTGGGGGACTTCAGAGAAAGAATGCTGACCGTTTCAATGGTAACTGTTGAGGACTCAGATGGGACAATTTGTGTATATGCATAAAGCTGTTTGAAAAGCTAATAGTTATTTTCTACTGTAGTTTCTGTAATTTATCCAAAGCAGTAATGATGGTAAAGGCTATTTTATGTAGTTATGCAGCGTTCATTTTTTATCATGAAACATGCTGTAAAACAAGCATATACTCTATATTGAGTATTTGAATTTAAGTTGTTTTTCGTATATAAACAGTGATTTGACCTTGGTTGGGGTACCAAATGCTTAGATGAAGTTTTACCATCATTTTAAATAGTGCACTGATTTTCCTTTTCTGACAGGCATGCCAGGCCTTTCACCAGCTGTTTTAACAGGAATGGTCTGGCCCACAACAGCATAATATAGCAAAGCATAGCATAGTCATGGCTCGGTTTAATTTTAAACCTGTAATTATTTTTAGTGATGTGTCCTTTCAGTGTCTAGACATGTTAATGTGCTCCTGGCTAGATAAATAGAGATTGCAGTGTGGACTACAAGGGGTAGCTTTTAGCCTAGCACCCTTTTTCAGTGTCTTCACATGACCATCCAGTGACACTTGTAAACAGAGCTGTTGTAACCTGGTGCTGGTTTTAGGCTCAGTCACATGAACATAGACTGACTGTCTAGTGTTACTGCTTTACTGAAGTCTTTACTATTTTCCAACCTTTTTTTGAGCTGATTCTAGACCAGCAAGTTCAGCCATTAGTTTTTACAGTTACTCAAAACTTCTTGTTACTCCTCCATCATCCTTTGCTGGCCTCATTACAGATTAATTCACTTTCTTTTATGCATCTCTTTGAATTGCAATCCTTGAAATCCAGGAGCTTCTCAAATATGAATGTCAGCTCTCTTGAGAAGAAAAAAACTTTAATAAGAAATGAAGGATGAGGGTAGGAACCCTCTCATATATCACTTTTGTGCTTTTCAGAGATATTTTGGTGTATGGGGCCGTATGGTATGAATTTTGTACACTTTTGGTTTAAAAAAAAAAATCTTCCATTCATTGTCCTGTATCTGTTTGTTCT
The DNA here is from genome assembly GCF_023375975.1 of Astyanax mexicanus. Taxonomy (NCBI): domain Eukaryota; kingdom Metazoa; phylum Chordata; class Actinopteri; order Characiformes; family Acestrorhamphidae; genus Astyanax; species Astyanax mexicanus. The sequence continues at coordinate 69,717,241 of NC_064408.1, read as the reverse complement.
TGCAGAAAAATTGAGTCAAATCTATTTGTGGTTAATTTATGAGAGAAAAACACTGTTAATGAGAGACATTGCCAGGCAACTAATAAAAAAGGGTTACTTACAAAAATCTAGTCTAAAGTCATATTTTGATTAGATAAATTTCTCAGGGGGATGTCTTGCATCCATGCAGCAATAATTATGACAAGATGATTGAAAGTATCTAAGTTTTTCTATCAGGTTTCATACGGTCATGAAAAACCTGGAAAAGACATAGAATCGAAAAAATAATCCAGGGAAGTTTTGGAAAAATAAAAATATTCAAAGTTTTGGAAAACTAATGGAAATCTTTTCCATCTTGGTCTGCAAATCTTTGTCTTTCCGTTTATCGACTGAGAAAATCTATTTTGAGCTAATAAATACGTCAGCTCAGAGTTATTTCAGTAATTTAGCCCTACGCAATGGAGCTCTCAGGATCTGATACACATTTTATTATTAAAGATTGTGTGTCAGATTCATTTTAGACTTATACTATAATCAATTTCGATTATAGTTTTAGTTGATTTTTGGTTTAATTGTCCATGTTTGCACTGATGTTTTAAAATAGTATGGTGATGAAAATTTCCCTGGAAGGCATTAAAAAGTCATGGAAATTTAATTGTTAAAAAGTTTATGAACCCTGTCTATTACATAGTCACATTCACATCTGTTGCATCTAAGCTAATATTTCAAGACAAAGTAAATTTCAAATTATTATTATTTTTTTTTTAGTTTATAAAGTGTTACCGAAGGGTCTTGGATATGTATGCTTGGAAACACAATATTTGATGTGTACTAGCAGCCAAAAAAGGCGAGATGAAATTTTCTGGGGTAGGGGAAAATCTTGTGGGCGATACTAAAATTATGAGACCACCATTGAGCTCTGTGAAAAACAGCAGGTAGTTCAGCCTGTAATTTTCTCAGAGGAGGACAGAGTGCAACATAGACGTAGTTGATGTAGACAGAAGTAAAATCACAGAGGAACAGTTATGAAATTATCCCAGGACACCATGCAAATGTCAACTCACCCAAATAGAGCTTTAGTCATCTGTTTAACTCTTAAAATGTACAATGGTTGCTAAAGTGTAAATAAATAAAAACTTCCAAAACGTCATAATTAGAGCTGAGAGAAAAGTTTAAAATACAAGAAAAAAGGTAGTTTATGGTCCTCTGTAACACACTCAGCAGCTGACCGTCTAGCAGTTTGTGGTGTAACTCTTGGCAGGATGTAATGGGAACTCGGTGCCAGTTTAGAGCATTAGTTTGGCCAAACTGTTCTAGTCTTTCACACTATTGTAATTTTCTGCTCTTTTCAGGGTGCTGAGCTCTTAGCCAGGAAGAAAATGTTTTGGGCAAGTGGTGCCTGCAAATGTTTAACACGGCTCAGGTTTCCAGAACTCCTGTTGTTTCAGTTTCTGCTCTCAATCAAAGCTGGCCAAATTCTCTTTGTGGGAGCTCTTACTGATATAAAGGAATTAAAAAAGCTTATGAGTCGACAACTGTAATGAAACACTTGAGGGGGGGGGGGGGGGCAGTAGTAAGCCTGAACATTTTGTAGACCCACATGTACATTTTAGTACAAAAAAATACTGGAGGACTTTATTGTTTTACTCTAGTTAACGAAATATCTACAGCAAAGACAATGAACAAAGATATAAAAGCAACAGATAATGCTCACTAACTGTGGACCTCAATGTGCAAGTTAATTTCTTGTGTGATTGCCCACAGGAGAATAGCCTACTTACTATAAAGCTCATACACTGTACCAAAAACAATTCAATTCCGTTTTTTTGTAATTTCTCTGATTCTTATTGAAAATTGTTGCTGTACATTTAGCAAACAAAAATATTGTACCTGGTTGTCTTTCACAGCTTCATGTGGTTGGCCATACAGCCTGATTAAGGCTTTTTACAGCAAAGTAGCTGTTGCGTTTGACCACAAACGGCTTTACTTAGTCATCTGTGTGTGATTAAATGTTTGGGGTGTAAATACAGTGAGTAAAGACTACTATACAACTGTTTTATGGTTTTGGAATTAGTCTGTTTACAGCTAATGCAATGGCTACTGCAGAATGTTTTTTTTAATGAAGAGACCAAACTATCATTATTCAACTATGCATAAATAAACAGATGAATAAACAGATTTATATACTTCCTTAAAACAATGCATTAAGAACACTGCATTATCATTAAAAATGTGTAAATTATAAATCAAAGTGTAATGCATAGTAAAATGTCATGTCTGCTATTCCTGTTCCCTGCACTGCAGTGTCCAAAACATTAAATTTTTAAAAGTCATTTTTCCTTAACTTAAAAATGACTTCTTATGGCAACAAGCAATTGAACTATTGATTTATTAAGCTCAGATGAACACTTGCATTGTGAGCACATAATTTGATTAAAAATGTTGTTCGTTATTTAAGTACTAAACACCGATTTGCTTGTTACTGCAAGTCAATTTTCTAGGTTGAGTGGAGAAAAAAAAAACAACACAAAATTTGTCATGTTAATATTTTTCTTTTTTTATAATACTTAAAAAGGGATAACATATCTAGCCACAAATGTTGACTTATTTACGGAGCTGGTTAGCCTCAAATAAGAGTTGGGAGTATTAGAAAAGCCAATGTTTAACCTGTTTTCAGCTTTTAAGCTTTTGGGATTTTGACATGTTTTGTTCCAAAATGTCATCCAATTTAAATTTCCTTTTACCTGTTGGACAAGTAATATCGCCAAGCTAACTTGAATTAAGTTTGAGATTATTGCTTATAGTGACATTAACAGCAATAGTGGTCACTCAGCTGCTTTTCTTTTCCCCTTATTTAAAAAAAAAAAGCTTTTATCAGCTGGATCTACTTTGGCATTCATAATTAAAAGCTGTCTGTTCAGAATAGGTCTCTGCTTCCTATTCCATCATGACATCTGAATATGGGACCATCCATCATTCATTAATTATAGGAAAAGGAGCTCAGTGATCGCCTACTCCTTTTTCTGTGTGCTCTTCAGCTTCATTAAGGATCTGTCCAGCTATTGGATGAGTTTGATTGTTAATGGGCTGTCTGTCTAGATATCTGCTATATGTAGTTTTCCAGCCAAAATGTGTGGACTCAAGCAAATGTGTGCTTGCTCCCCACAAGATGGTGTGATAGACAGTCACACATCAGGGCCTAAATGCTTTTTGTTTAAAGCCTGTGTTTATAGGATTAACATACGAGGGCTATATAATGGAATGTGATCATTCATGTGTGATGATCCTTGATGTTTGCACTGTGCCAGGGCAGAAATTTACATTGCTGTTGCTAAAAAGGGCCATTAGTGTAATGAGCTTGGACTATGTGTATATAGGAGCAGGATGCATATAGATGAGCATACATACAAGTGCCTGTCCCACTCCCTGCAGCACCTTTAGGTTTGAACATCCTTCTGGATGGGGATTGGTAATGCTGCACCCTTTACAATCTTGATGAGAAGTGCACCCTCCTCAGTCTCTCTCTCTCTCTCTCTCTCTCTCTCTCTCTCTCTCTCTCTCTCAGCAGTCGCACAGCGAGCATGACTCTTTAAGGCTCCTCTCTGCAGGGATTCCTTCTTGCGCAGGGCTGTTTGCTTAATTCTCTGAGTGTGTGTGTTTTTTGTGATGGGATAGAGAGGCACAAAGGGTCCTGTGGACATAGGGCTGTTTGTAGCAGTGTGTCGTCTTGTTTGATGCCCGCGGGATGAAGAAGTTTGTAACCATTGTCCTTCGTGGCCTGGTCAGCCTGTCTAAGGAAAAGCCCTGGGGGAAAGAGCATGTTCAACATCTGAGGAGAGAGGGCAGGAGAGGACGGACTGCATCCAAGTGGAGTAAGGTGATGATCTTACTTGGCCTGCAAGGTGGGAGGGCCCATCTCTTACCACAGTAACATGTAGCTAAAATGTAGCTAAGCTAAATTAGGTGTAAGATTAGTTGTTGCAGGTTTGGGGAGTGTGGTAATTAAAAAAAATGTTTATTCTTACAACAGAAACATGTATTTTATAGTATTCTCAACTAAATGCTTCATAATTAATATTTGGAGAAGGGGTGTCAACATTAGGGTGCTTCTAAACAAACAGATTCTCATCTATAAGTAAACTACATAACTTTTTACTGCGTAAGTTTTATTTTTATAGTGATCGTCTAATTTAAAGTGTCTTGATGTTAGATATGTCTTGATGGGCTTCTACCCTGAGACCACACTTTTAGTAAGTGATTGTATTCTTACAGTACATATATATATCATAATGAGAATAATTTTGCTAGCCTATTAGTATAAGCAAACAGTACCCCGGCATGCTTTACTATAGTTACGTTGGCTTAATATTAGCCTTTAAACAATATTCAGTGAGTATAGAATTAAATTGAAAGAAGTTTCACAAATAACATCATAATAAATCTCCAGGCCTTGTTTTATTGGCATTGCATAAATCCAGAAACAGTCAGTTATTAGCATTGATCCACAGTGTTCAAAAGTGCTTAAAAATGAGTGTTTCCTTTTTTTAATGTGATCAATGTGTAATTTATACCCAAACACCATAAGGAAATCGCTCTAATCACCAAGATTATCATCAGTCGCCCTTCTTCAGCACTGTCCAATAGTCCTGCTTTTATTGCACTTAATAGAATTGCTTGTTATTATGATAATGGATTAGGTCTGAAGTATTGATGTTGGGAGGAGGGTGGTAATGGAAATACTCAGTAGGGGCTGTGTGCTCTCTCATCCTTGCTGGCAGTCGTAATCTTTTCATCCCCATTGTTCCGATTAATCTCATCAAAGAAGGCTGCAACTGCTTCCTAAACTCTTGGACATCTGAATCTGAATAGTGGCTGTCCTTTTTTTCTGCTCCCCGTCCTCTTCCTACTGCAGAGAAAAATCACAGTGGTGCACCTTTTTGTCATCACATTCATTTTGTCCTTTTCACAGAAAAGAGAGTTTTTGAAAGAAAGGATGTATTCAGGTTTTAGGATGGTGCTACGCTGCTGCAGTACTGACAACTAGCTTGTTGTGTCATTGAAAGTGTTCTGGTTGGATTTGCACTGATGGGTTTTAATACTTGTTTAGAATAACAATTGAAAAGGTTTTCTAAAAGTAAAGCCTTGAATCTGAACTGCTCATCATTAAGTTTAACTTCACAGTGTCATTGTCTTCAGCAGTAATTTTGAATAATTTCTTAAAACGACCAGAATAAGTGGCAGCATACATATAAAAAAAAATCCTTTTCTTTCCAAAATGAACACAAGGTCAGTGTTAGGAATGTTTATTGGGAAGAATGCTGCCTTTAAGATCTCTTCAGAAATTCCTAGGTTGGAGGTTGTTTGTACAACTCTGCATTCAAGGGTTTTTTGGTCGGGTGTAAATGGACAACATAAGGAAAATCCTTTTGTTTATACTTTTGGTTTACTATTATAAAAAAAAAAACAGGAGGTTTATTTTGCCCTACTCCAAGGAAAAAAAAAAAAAAAAAAAAAAAAAAAAAAATATATATATATATATATATATATATATATATATATATATATATATATATATATATATATATATATATATATATATATATACGTATATATATATATATATATGTATAAAGTCAATATATGTGCATGAGTTAACGCTTTAGACTATTCCTTGTTCCTATTCCTCTAAACTAATATCAACAACAACCTGAACAGCTTAAAACTATTGCTAAAAAGCACAACGTTTTTACCGTTTACTGTAGGAGCGGGATCCATACTGTAAGCTGCTTTGACCTCTTGTTACTGACACGCCCCCAACTGGGAAATTTAGAGAGTTTCCCGCTGGTAAATACGAGTTTGTGGTGTCGTAGATGTGCTCTCATCTCGTAAGTACGATTTTTCCAACACGACTTGAAGGCAGCAGTAGCCAGCAATGTGATATGAGAGTTAGGTACTGTTCACATTTGAACCGGTACTATTACTCAGTTGTTCTGAACAGATATAATCTGTAGATATAGATATATAATGGGAACTGAGAACAGTGTGATAATTAGGGGTAGGTAATATGACGATATTTCAGGGTATAATATCATTCACGATATTCAAAAATGTTGGCGATATTATTGTGTACAATATGATATTGCACACCCCTAATTTCCACACTGTATTGGAGACACTTGCCTGAAAATGTTTCTGAAGTTAGTTGTTTCTCAGTTAATGGTCTTTGGCAATGGCTGCAGACATGCGTGTTTTATATTAGTAGCTGCTATTACATTAGGCTTTTTGGCATGTAAACACTTCTCAGATATTACATGTGTTGTTTGGCCAAGTTTTTGCTCAGGTTGGAAATGTTTCCATGGCCAGCTTTGTATTTCACATTTGTATTGTCATATTGCAGAGAGCATTGATTGTATTAAGTAAAAAAAATTGCCACACTTGAGATCACTTTCAGCTCTCCGTTGCCCTAAATGTATGCTTAAATCAAAATCTGCCACAAAGTGATTTGGCATGAATCAGCGTTTAGTTATCAACGTAGTTCGGTCAGTAACCTTAAAAGTAAAGACTCTAATACCTAACCCTAACAAAATGTTACATGAAACAAGGATTTATGTAAAATATATTATTTGGTATTTTGTGATACTCTGTGCATGGCAGTATGTTGTGATTTAATTTGTTTGTGTGTGTTTGTTTTCTGTTTTTCATTTTGAAACATTCAGCACCACTAAATTAATATCTAATTAGATGTATGTATATTTTACCCCTCCAGCAGTTTTTTTTCTGTTGGTGGATATATTGTCCCAAAAATAATTTAAAACAATGTTTTTTTTTCTTCTAAGTACTTTTAATGTCACAGATATAATAATGATACTATAAAATAATAATGCATTTGCACATAACACAAATAAGATCAGTATCTTATTTGTATAATCAGTATACCTGATATAATCAGTAAATCAGTATACCTACTCATTTATGTTAATAGGTTTTCCTCACTGAGTGAACACAAGGGGTAATATCAAGGTCAGCAAAAATTATAATGATGTAACTCATTGGCATAACTGTAACAGGCCTAGCTATGTTATCACTCATTCTGCTCCAGCAAAAAGAAAAACCATAGCTCCCAAAGAAAGCTCAACATTGACGTCACATTCTTTCTGTGGTAAGTGTATGTAAATGTCTAACAGCAACTGTAGCGTCACAAGCGTAACTACTTTTGTGATGCATGTGGGACGATGCTTTGCTGATCAAGGCCTAGCTTACCATGAAGGTTTGATCGTGAGCAAGGTCTGAAAGCTCTGTGTGCTCACCCTGTGAAAAGCATAGTGTAGAGCTCATGCATAGAGCATGAGCGTAGAGTTACAAATCTGTGATCTCTAGTCAGGAGTACTGAGTTTGTGTTAAACAGGGCCAGGCCATTTGGGGATCCCTGTGGTAAATAAGACCAGAGGTCTGGTACATTGAAGAACATCAGGAACATTTTTAATTTTATGAAGGATATTTTGTTTTCATTTCTTGGTTGTGCTGCAATTTCATGCTGCAAAATGTATGTATGAACTGGAGTGTACTTTGGCAGTTGTTTACAGTGGAGCACATTTTGAGAACTTAAAACAAATTACAAATTACCAGTGTTGTCACTCATTCTTTGTAGCAAAATGTTCATTAAATGAAGCTCATATGTCTAAATTTAACAGGAGAACACACTTCATATAAATAACATTTGTAGTTTTCTTCATTCATTGGTCAGTTAGTCTTCAAATAGGTCTTTTTTGGTTCTGATGCCTTGTGTTTGTGTGTTTGTGTCTGTATGTTTGTGTGTGTGTGTGTGTACTAGCCTTTGAGCCCCTGCAAGGTCTTGTCAAATCTTCTCACAGGGGCTTTTCTCAGATTATCCAGCTTTTCAGCAGATGACTAAGGCCCCCTGTGCTGTCATCCCTCAAGGTGTACTTTCCCTTCATCTCTGATTAAATATGTTCTTTTCCCTTTTGTCCTGTGTGTGTCTGTGTGTGTGTGTAAGAGCGAGAGACCTTGATTTGGCAGCCACTTCGTTGTATATTAAATAAATTGAAATTAAATAAATGAATAAATAAATAATAAAATTCATGAAATAAAACCAGCAATATTACCAAGGTTTGGTTAGTTTTAAGTATGAAAGCAGCACTTTTCAAATTTTCAGACCAATTTCAAGAATTTGAGGCAGGCTGTTGTCACCCATTTAAGCAATCAAACAAGAAAACGACCCGGTGCTGAAATGTGACTCTACTTCTCACACACATTAAGCGGCAGTATGGGCACAAAAGCGTGTGATTCTTGCTGGTACTGTAGCTGTGTTAACCCCTATTCACAAACAAATGAAAGGAATCTTAGGGTAATTTGTTCTGTACTCTGGTTCGTCCATGTTGTGATTTTGTTTTTGCAGGTTTGAAATGCCAGAAAAAAAACCTCACTGGTTTGTTTGTGGGAAGAATGTGGCTGACTCAACTCTCAAGTGTATTCAGAATACTTGATCTAAACAGCTTTGCAGGTTCAGTTTAACCTAGTACACTGCCAAGGTAATTAATTACCCGGTGCTAATTTGCACGGAAATACTTGCTCTAGTCCGGAACACTGGACACACCTTCTTCCTGTATTTACTTTCATGCTCCCACCCCAGAGGATTTGACCAATAAGCTGCAAGGATGTTTTCCCATGGTTTTGTAACACACACATGAGCACTTAAAGTTTTTCTGTGTGAAAACAAACCAAACCAAGGGCAAAATGCTCTAAGTTTGCAAACTTGTTAACTGATTTGGACCAAGACTGAACAACCAGAAAGTGTAGGTGTGAAAATGCCCTTATGTGCTCTCTCTATACTGCAGTGTGAAACCAAAACAAACTGGACCAATTCTAGACAATGTACCTTGGGTTGGGCTGTGGGCCTGACTTTGTGGGTTATTGCACCAGAACTGGTGTTAAACAAAGCAAAACAGCCCATTTATGGAACTCCCTGGAGTCCATTTGTCTTGTGTTGTGTCCTGACAGCCTACTTACTACCTTAGCCTAGTGTGTGAGTGTTAAAGATAGGGAGAGAGAGAAAATAGATGGGCAGCTTTGTCGTGACCTGACACAGACAAGTGAAATAACTTCAGCTTCTCTGATGGTGCCTGGCTTTCCATCAGTACAAGAGCCCTCGTTTGCCACCATCCAGTCCTTTAGGCCTCAGGGAGTTTGAGGAGAGGAATGAGCTTTGCCAGCTCTTCTGCACCTGCATAGCTACCCATCAGTCTCCTCTGTGTCACTGTTACCCCTGGAACTTCACTAACCACCTGTCAGTCAACCTGACACACTCTGGCTGCTCCTCCTCCTCAATCAGAATGTCTAATGGCCTGGGATAGACTAGACGTAAGTGACTTCTTCCCTGGAGCTACTTTATCTTTCAGCAGTGATATGGAATGTTTGAGTTATATGCAGCAAATTTGAACTGCTGCCTTCACTGGGATCATCTGCAGGGCACAGAGTAGAATGAGCTGCTGCCAGAAGTCCTAATGTTCTTTCTGTAATCATTCCAAACTGAAGGAACTCGGACATTGTGAGGTTATGTGGTAGACTTTCTCTTTTGTGTCATTTCTGGACACTTGGCAGAAATGATCACTGCAAAATTTTCTTGCCCCTAGTGTTTTATATGATTTAAGAGTAGTTTGCATTAATTGCATTAATGACAGTATAGTATCAAGTTTGCACTGATAATTCATTTATAGAAAAATTATCACTTTTTTCTGAATTTGAAAGAAAAGTAAAATTGCTATTTTTTGCTGTATTTGTGCTTAAAGATAAAGATTGTTTTTTCTGTCTATGGTCATCTTTACTGCTGATAGAACTAGTCATAGAACTTGCAAAAAAGAAAAGAGCAGCTAGTTGTTAACATCCAGTATAACCTACATATTTACAGTGTTTATAGTGTGTGTAGATGCATGCTAGCAGTTTTGTAACATAAATGTCAGAAAGAAAGATGGTAAGAGCCTCATTAAGGGTGCTCAGATGTTAAAGTGTGTTTTGTAAAATAAGTCATTATCATATTTAATCATTTGGAGTAAACCAAATTTCAGGATTCTAGAATGTGACCAAGAATAAACAGGAATTCATTCAGATTAGAAATGCAGTAAGGATCAACAGTTTGTTTTTCCTCAGCCACTATCCGCTACATTACTTTTACATATATACCAGGAACAACAAAGAACATTATCATCAAGTAAACTTTTCATCACAATATGGTCAAATATCAGTTACTAAACTCATTTTCATACATTTTCACTGCGCTTTCTTGATCGTGGACTTTGCTGGACTTGTAGTGTCTAAGTCTGGAATAAGTGAAGCAGTTATGAGTCTAATCTCATAGTCATGAATCCGTTAACCAGGGGTTATGCAAGCATGTGCCTACTGGAGCCAAACTCTTACTAGACCACCATGGCTGGACTTGGGCATCCACGTTATAGACTAACCATTGTGTTAATATGATATTTCTCTTTATCTGTCTTCCAGATGATTCTGACGGTGTATCTGAGTGATGGTGAGCAAGCTCTGACAGAGGTGCCCATCACTCCAGAGACGACGTGTCGTGATGTGGTGGAGTTCTGCAAGGAACCAGGGGAGAGCGGCTGCCATCTGGCTGAAGTGTGGCGTGGCAATGGTACGCTTTTAGACTTCTCTGGAGAGATTATTATAAACATCTGTTTAATTTCATGAAGTTTGCATTAAATTGCTAGCTTTTACTGTTGTTGAGGACAGGATGTGGATGTTTTGGTCAGTCTCTGCAGAATTTTACACGAGGAAATATTTTTGTAGTGTATAGTTAGAGCTACTCATTAAAGACAGTTTACTCTGTTGTTGCCAAAATGCATTTGAAGATTTATTTGAGCTTTTAAGTTTAAGTCTGCAAACAGACATTGTATGTCTAAATGTTTGTATACCTGTTAATCCAATATTTTCTACAAAATCAGTGGCATCAAGGATTTTGCCCCCCCACCCCCTTTTGTAAGCTTTTTATGTTTTTTTTTTTTTAATTTTTTGGGACGATTTTATGCTAGATGTTGGAATGTAGACAGTTTGATTTTCAGAAATTGCATTTAACCACAAAAGTAATCATGATTTTAAACATTGATGTTTCCACATCTCATATAGCTCTAGAAAAAATTAAGAGGCCACTTCAGTTTCTGAATCAGCCACGACCCATCTTCAATGCTCTAACTGAGGGAAGGAGGTTGTTCCCCAAAATGTCAAGAGGTGTGCCATATCGTATCGTACATGATAATACCGGCAACATTTTTGGATATCGTGAGCGATATTATACCCTGAAATACCCTGCTTTTCTTAAAGTAACTTTACTCTAAAAGGCTTATTTACTAGATTTTGAAGCCGTTCTCTGCAGATTTGATTGCGTTCTGCATTAAGACCACCATCAAGGTCACCTCCACCTTCTCCAGTGCTCATCCTGAAAGTACTGGTATTGGATACAGCACACTTTCTAGAGAACACAGTTCCACTGCTCCACATTTCAGTGCTGGAGGCTTTATATCCCTCTATCAGTATGTCAGTAAGTTTATTAACCCTGTCATCAATAGTACTGCAGCCATATATAGTGTAGTCTCAGACATTGAATGAATGAATGAATAAATGAATGAACAGTGAACTAAAAAGCCCTTAGAAATGTAACCCAAAGTTCTCCCTGCCACATTTGTTGTGCTCTTTTTCCCCCTTTCTTGTCCCAGTATTTTTTTTTTTTTTCTGTTTAGTCGTTTTTCACAAAAAAAGCCATGGGCCAAAACAGTTTTTCAGAAAGTGTCTTTCTTTTGGTGTGCTCATCACCCTCTTCAACAAAATGTAATTTCTTGTCTAACAAAATGTCCATCACCACAGCTTTTAGTCCTAAGCAGCCTACTGCCCCTAACTCCATTAGTGGAAAGTAAGTGATGGTGATTGCTTGCGGCACACCATTGCTCTCCATTTAATGTCCTCCTGTCACAATATATGGCCACATTTGGGGTTACGTAAATGAACAGCTCACCTCACAGTGCCTTTCGGTGTTTGTTAGTTGTTGCTTTTTAGATTTGTGTGTATCACCAGTTCTGATAATTGTAATATAATAATAAAGATTATAGCTTCAGATGAACATCCACCAAAAGTGTAATGTTGAGATGCAACTGATATTATGATGCACCTGTTTTGTGTTTTAGTCTGTCAGCTGTCCATTGGTTCCATCTGGTCTTGATCACTCTTCCAGTTTATTTCCTTTTGGTTCTGTCAGATTTCTGCTCTGTTTGTGCAGTCCATCTGTGCACAGTCCATCCCTGCTTCATTACATGTTAGCACTAAGCTCCTTGTGTGGATGAGTGCTTGTCTCGTCTTGCATTCAGCCACTCCATCTGCCCCACCAATGTTATCCATCCAGTGGCCTGATGGTGATGAATAGTCGGTTTTATGTGTTTTTTTTTTTTTTTTACTCTATGTTCCCATCTTTATGGAATCTGCCTGCCATCCACCCTCTAAAGTGTTCAAAAGATGTTGACTGGTAGCAGACTCAGCTAATACTATCATTACTTGTAAAGAAGCCATAATTGTACTCTAAAACCTTTATAAGCACAACAAAACTGAATGCTGACTTAGGCGCCTCTGAACTTAAAAACTGAATATGATAGACAATTTACACACATTTGCACAGGATTCATATAATATAATATAATATATACAGCGTATTTTTCGCACTGTAAGGCGCACTTAAAATTCTTTCATTTTTCCAAAAATCGTCAGTGCATCATGTAATCTGGTGCACCTTTATATGAATTCTACCAATCAGGTATGAAGGAGCAGTAAAGCCTCTCTGCTAAACTGCAGCATTATACAGGAGGTTCAGTTTAGTTCTCCTGCAGCATAAGCATTAGCTGATAACTGCCCTGCTGGGGCAGCATTAGCATTACCCGCTAACCGTGCTAAGCACTAGCTCTTTGACCGTTTAGAGGTGAGTAATATCGACCTGTTACCAGCTAGCACTGCTGGAGCACCAGTTAGCTGCTAATGCTAATGCTCTATATAGGTAAGCTTATATAATTTAAGCTTACTCTACATAAACAGAGATGCTTAACTTTTTTCAGGAGAGAAATCTGTGTAGATTAATATCCACTGCTTGTTTGTCTTGTCTAACTCATCTTAGCTTAGCTTAGCTGTGAGACCTGCTGAATTTGAAGGGAAACATTTTAACACTCTTGTTCCTTACTAGAGTCGTATAAAATGTGCCTTATAATCTGGTGCGCCTTATGTATGAAAATATGCCAGAAAATAGACTTTTATTGATGGTGCACCTTATAGTGTGAAAAATACGGTAATGTCATGTTGATAAATTGTTTTACAAAAGGTAAACGGTGATACAATCTTATGCAAAAGTGTGCAGTCCATAAAAAATGAATGACATGGAGCCTCACCTCTCCATGTAAAACTAACCATCTAAATCGAGATTTAGAGGCTTTTTTACGTCTGTTTAAAACAGGATATTAAAAAACAAACATGAAGAAAAAAAGATAGCAAAAGAAAACAATATACATAAAATAAAGTAATAATTATGTAATCCCAAAATCAACAGTGATTTTCTCTTCTTTGTTTCTTATTCAGAATTATAGTTTATAAAAATACCCATGAATACCTAAACATAAAGGAGCTATGTATGATTTTAGTTGTATCGTCAAATGCATTTTAGTTTTAGATTCAAACGGACTGGTTAACAATTGTGTGAATTCTCTACTAAACACTATTACACTGGATTTTAATATTTCAATATTAATAATGTTTCTTCCTCCAAATCTGGGCAAAGTTGCACAGATTTATTTCTACACCTAAATATTAGAGTAGCATGCCTCTTGTTTGACTAGAGTGCCAGATCACTCACACATTCTTCAATATGTGCACTCTGACCTATTTGTTACCTTTATCTGATTGTGTGTTATTTGATACTCCCCTCCCCTTCCATTAATTCTGTTCTGTTTTTCTCTCAGTCTGTCCTCCCTCTGTCTGTTTGGGTTGCTGCTCTAACTCCAGATGTCTCTCCACCTGCTCCCAGAGGCTGGAATATGTTTTAAATGCTCTCCATCTAGGGTTGGGCAATATTTTAAAAATTATAGATTTTTTCTTTTCTTCAAGTACATGAACGATTTTTGATTACAAATCAAATTTTTAGTTCTTACATAAACAGACAGCATCATTTTAAGTGAAGTGCAAGCTACTGTTTCCTTTACATTACAGGAAAAGTGTAAAGTATTAAAATCACTTCCACTTTCTCTGGAAGCTTCTACATGTAAAGATATACAATTCCTTTATGAAAATCACTTTTAAACAGTGATTTAATTTAACAAAACTACCCCTCCCCCATTCAGGCTCTCTGTATTCCTTTGGCAGAAAGCCAGCTACATTTGGGTTGGTCTTCAGTGTTTCGTGTGTTTATGTTCTCTTCTTGGGTGTGGTCCTGTTCCCTCCGTAACTCCTCTCAGGATCTCTTTGTGCAGAGGGTCAGAGAAGGATCCATGTCTTTGATATAAAGACGTCAGCCCTGTCTTTCAATCCCCATCTTTTGTCCTCGCTTTCATATCTGTTTGCTAGTGATACTTAAGATATTTCCTTGTGGGATTTTGACTTGATAAAGTCTATGACTGCTGCTTCTAACAGTCTGATCATTCTTCTTCACAGAAAGAGCAATCCCCTTTGACCACATGATGTTTGAACACCTGCAGAAATGGGGCTCCAGGAAGCAAGAGGTCAAGTTCTTCTTGCGTCATGAAGACTCGCCAACGGAGAGCAGTGACCAAGGTGAGCCATCCTGCACTCTAACGTCTATTTCTAACTATTTGGATTTGGAACACGTTAGATGTGACCAGTTCATGTATGGTGCAATTGCATAGTTATGAACATTTTATAGTAGTAAATGTAGTTGAAATGTAGTTTAAAATAATTTCGTTAAAGGATTTAGATTTTAACTTTTCCACTGTGGTACTCTTAAAAGTCTCTACGGTATATTTTTCTGTATGTAAATTGCTAACAAGTTCATGACTGGTACTTCATGTTGACGAGCATCCAGTGAAAAAA
This sequence comes from Astyanax mexicanus, assembly GCF_023375975.1. Classification (NCBI taxonomy): domain Eukaryota; kingdom Metazoa; phylum Chordata; class Actinopteri; order Characiformes; family Acestrorhamphidae; genus Astyanax; species Astyanax mexicanus. The sequence goes on along the minus strand of NC_064408.1, from coordinate 69,702,163 downwards.
TAGCTTTTGCTTCTGGTCCTTTGAGCTATCGTAAACTCAATGAAGGTGGTTTGAGATGCTTGGTCAGGTTGAAGGGTTGTGTCTACCGTATGAGTGTGCATGCCTGGCCTCACCTTCCCTTAATACAGCATGGACTGTTGTAAATTTGACAGTATGACAATATTTTGGCTTAATTTCTATAGAATTTAATGGTGTACAGTAATTGGTATATCTTAATCAACTTAACATGCAGATTTACTAGTTGCTTTAAAGCAGAGTCTTACTAAGGTAAAGTAAGGTGCTTCAATTATTGTCGACAAGGCATATGATCCAAAGAAATACCTCTAAAGTTACCCTTGCAAGAAGTGTTGCTCAAGCACTGTAATTGGTGTACTCAGCTGGCAGGAGAAGTCAATAATGTCTCCTTCTTTGCTGCATTAGGGAGTTATCTTTTACAGAAGAAATGAGTCTCTAACAATAGATAATCCACTGCCTTTGAGAAGAATCTACACCATTGTTTTTTACCTTGCATTGAAAAGCTATTAAACTTTCCATCCCACAAAGTAAAAAAGCTAGAGCAAAGTGCCTCTACCTGATATCTGCTGCTTTCTGATTGTTCCTTTCCTTGTTACTGGTTTACTAGTGGCAGTGGCAGCCTGTCAGAATGCATTAGTGGGTTTTTCAGTGTTTTTCAGACATGTTTTATCAAATAAATATGCTTTTTAAACTATGACAATGCTTCAACAATTTCTATTAATGATGCTATAGAACTTGATGTAAAGGTTTTTCAGTCTTCCATCTCTTTTATATTCGAGTATCATCTTCTGCTTTAATATCAACCTTCAATACATACATATGTCATGGAAAATGAAAACAGTGTGATAAAAAACTGACATTGCAATAGTGGGTCCAGAATGTCATGATAATTTAAATGCTAATAATGCTTTATTTCACTGGAGATATATGTGGACTTCAGAGGTCATTGTTTTTGGTGCAACAGTGGGGTACAAAAAGCAAACTAAAAACAGTTCCCTTTTATTGATTTTGAACAGGTTGGGGTGAAAGTAAACTCCTTTAGCCCCACATGTTGCTGTATGTTTGATACTTGGTTTTTATTTTTTATACTGACCTTCATGGCATATCACAGGATTAGTATTATTGTTTGTTTGTTTGTTTGCTTGTTTCTCATCTCACCTATTGTCAGTACTACGTTTACCTCAAAGCAAAACCTTAATTATATTTAAATATCATCTTCTGCTTTTAATATCTATGTCATGAAAAGTATGAGATAAAAAATGAGAACAGTGTGATTACAATATATTTAAAAAAAATGATGCAGCATTTAATTAAATGTGCCTTATATTGACGTATTATAGCACATGGCCACATTGCAATGATGATGCTAATTTTTTTTATTGTGCTGTGTATATAGATCTATGGAATTATATATTTTGATATACAGACCTCATATTTTTCAAGAATTCCCATATCACAAAAGTGATTCTTTGTCAAACATTATCAAATGCGCTTCTTCTGTGGAATCACTGAGAGGATAATTTAAAGTGAGTGTATATTTAAGAGTGTGGAGTTATGCCCGGTGTTGCTGAGGTCAGGTCCAGCTGTTATGTGATTGCAGGAAGGACAGCTTCCCCCAGTCTGAACGTACAGAGTGGTCAGACTGATTCCGTGTAATACGGGTCCCTGGCAGCTCTGCTACTGCGGGGGACAGAAAAGCGGTTAAGTGATTGTTACATAACTAAGCAGCTTGCTGTGTAATTGGACTGGTTGTCTGTCACCCCGTGTCCTTTCTGCACAGGTTCACCTGCACTAGCTCACATACTTGTGTGACTCACTCGAGCCACTGAAGCCATCTTTCAGACACGCATGTACAGTATATGCTGTTCTGTGACTGTATATGAAAGCAGTGAATGATTAATTTGTTATATTCAGGATCAGAACCTAGCATGGCATTAGATCCTGCTACATATCTTAACTGCATTGTGCATGTGTGTGTCTGGTTGTGCCGGGCACACTGAAACAAAGTTATGGAGTTTGGGTCCATTGAGCTGGAAGGCTTTGTCTCCAGTCAAGGGTGTAAAACAAGCATCACCCTCCACTGCTCGGCCGGCTGTCACACTCCCTTAGAAGGCATAAACCCTGTCTGTCCGATCACGACCCAAGCCGAGCTCCAATTCTGTCTTCCACTCTTCCATCTCTCAATTGAGCGGTTTGCTACGCTGTCTCTCTTTTCCTTTCCCTCTTCCCTTTAGCCTGTCTTTGGTACGGCACATGGAAGTCCTGATTCTGTTTACGTCTTAATATTGACTAGGGCTAAGCGATATTTTAAAAAATGACATTCTAATAAACTTGACCCTGCCCAGGACCAATTCTGAATTCCATTAGTCACTTTTCTTAGTGAATTATTGCAAAATCTGTCTGTTTGCTGTTTTTACGTTCTATTTTTCTTAGATAAGAACACTTACACGGTGAGGAACAGCAGTTTTGCATGGTATTTCACCATGTAGAAGTGCCTTCAAAAAAGTGCTTGTCATTAGGGGTGTGCACACAACAATATCGGCAACATTTTTGAATATCATAAACGAGTATTTATTTTTTTATTTTTGCTCTTTTTAGTAAAAGAAAAGTTCACACTGTTCTCATTTCCCATGAGATATCTACTAGAGACCGATTATATCAGTCCAGTATTATTTATTTTACTTTACTTCTGGATATATGGAGATATTTGGAGTGCAATATTAGTATCATGACATCTCTGACAAAATTCTTGTATTTTGTAATATCTCAGTTAGGGGTGTGCCATATCAAATCATATGCAATGATAAAATAATAATTACATTTTAATGTAATTGTGTAATTGTCATTATGTTGCAGTAGTGTATTATTGAAATATTTTTTTATAATAATAATATTTTATAATAATTCAGTGTTTGTCATATTGCCAAGCTTTTACACTTCACTAAATGTACTGTACTTGTGTAGAAAGTGCACCAGGGTCAGGAAAAAAAGCAGCAGATCCCCTCCCAGCTGTTAGCTAACAGAGATTTAAAGCTATGCTACGCTATGGTGATACATAAAAATCATATATATAAATCATTCTCTGTGCACATGCCAGGGATAGGAGGAGGGACAGCACAACCACTATTATCATAGCGATGCTACAAAAATCCACTACAATTCCATTCAAATCAAATCAAAATGCTTTCTAATGGCACTTAGCTACAAGTTTCTGGGTTCTGCAAAATGTTTATCAGTCTTTGCTCAGTGCATGGGTTCTTTATCTTTAGCTTACAGTGTACCACATGGTATACAATTAATCACTTTTGTTCCAGCTGTTGCACCCAAAGTTTTCTTTTTTGCCAACATAATATCTCTGTCTATGTAAGCATAATGATTTGAATCTACAAAGCTAAATAACTAATGTCTCTCTTGCTTTTAGGTCTGAACCAGATATGAATAAGTTTGCAATTCTGGTGGCTTTGCATCAGGCAAATATCATGATTTCAAATGTCTGTAATCTTTAATCTGTCATAGAATTAATGTTTCTTTATGTTGCTTACAGGGAGCCAACAGTCTCAGGAGCAAGCTAACAGAAGAACTGGAAGCATCTCAGATAAACACGTGGAGAATGGGGTATGCTTAGTTATTTCTATATTTGTATATATTTGAATATATATATATATATATTCTATATTCTATATTTGTGCGTAAGGGTGTGTTTATATGTTTACATGATGAATGTCCAGGTCCTGTTTCTAGGTTACTCGTATTGAAGACAAGTTTGTAGACATACTGTATCTAAAACTCGTCTCGCCATGTGCTTGTTCTTTAATCTAGTTCAGAGCTACTGTATAACTGATGGCTGAAAAGACCCCCTTCCTTGTCTAAGTCATTTCCAGCTGCCTGTGCTGATCTCTCCTCACAAGAGGAGAGCTACAACGAGATTCATTTCCTCTCTGCACCGCACTTCTATATACTGCTTTCACAGAAGTGCTCCACATGCACTCTTTCATGGAAGCTCTGCTGTATGTCTCTTTTTTGAGATCCACTTGATGATAAGAGCATCCTTCAGCATCACTCTCCCTCCAACCATCTGGCCCAGATTCTGGCAGGGGAAAAGCCATGCTCCAGGAAGCGGAACTAATTTCACCTTAAGGGATGGACGTTCAGAGCTGCGGACCAGCAAAGCAGGAGATAATAGCTCCTCCTCATAAGCCTCTGAACATTTTATATCGCATACATTAATGTTCTTCTGCCCACTCCCCGCACCTCGTTCTCGCTGTGTCTCGAGGGAAGGAATGACAGACCACAAAAGACACACTCCACTACCTCTACTTGTGGTGGTAGTTAGCTAGGGGACTGATTAGCCAGGATTCTTTCACTGCAGTTATTCATGCATGGACACCCACCAGGCTGTTGTTAAGTGCGCAGTGTGTCTGTGAATGACAGGATTATTGGGAATATGACTGCTGTAAATTAGGGTTGTGTATTGGCAAAAATCTGACAGTGTGATGTATATTATAATACAAGCTTTATGATTCAGTCTATTGTAGTGTACTGATAAAAGCATAAAGTAATAACCTCCTTTTTGTTTCTATATGCATTATCCACATGCAGGAGCACTTTGTAGTTCTACAATTACAGATTATACCACAGTTAGTTCCGACCCTGCAATGTGATTGGCTGAGAGGCGTTTTATGAGTGACATTATCAGCCGGTAACGCACTGTAACTGAAGCTCTTTATGTATTACTCCACCACATACAGGTAAGCAAGCAACGATGCAGTGCTTACTAGCCAAACAGCGCAGCTACAAGCAGAGCCGCAATGGAACTATTTTAACGCGCGGAGTTTCTATAACAAAACATATCATATATATATATTTTTTTCGTCCTTTTTAATTTAAAATCTTTCAATGAACAGATGTAATGGAACTGTGGTATAATTTGCAATAATACACTAAAGGTCTGTGCTATAACATGTAATATTGGCACTGCTGTGCTGATCTACGACACTCGGTATTACATGTTATAGCACTCCCTCTCGTGTATTACTGCTTCATTGTAGTCTTTTGTTTCTTTGCATACTTTATTAAACTTCTTTGACCCTGTTTTTTAATGGTTGGGACCTCACATGACCTTCACAGTGCAGCTGTGTTAGTACAAGTAGATCAGACACAGCTGTGCTGCTGGAGTTTTTAAACACTGTTCTCTTACTGTCGACTGGTCATCTTTGTATTCTTCATTAGAAGAAGAAGTACAACACTGTGGATGGGGTTAAGGGTTTTTCATGCCCATTAACATTTAGTGTTGCAGTATAGTTGAAGTCTCTTTAAGGAGGTGGTTCTTTAGGCTATTAGACTTACTTAGCCAACCTAATCTGTAGAGAAGTAGCACATTGAGAGGCAGGGTTTTAATATGTAGTCGTTGGCCTCTGCTGTTTAGATATTTGTCTGCTTGTGAATGTGTCATTGTCCTTTAGAGCTCTGTTAGTCAGTGCTTTGTGTTTCACAGGGAGTCTGAATATGTGGGAAGATCAGAGCCGGCGAATGACTTTCACCCACAGATTGAGCCAGTGGTCTGTCCTTCAAGGCTGCTGTATTTGTGTTTTTTTGGACTTTTTAATTGGATATCACCTCACTTGTTGGGCAACTCTCAGAAGCTTGCTTTATTCTGACTGTCCCCTCCAGTAAACACCATCCAGCACATTTTAGCATACCCCATACTTAAAGATCACCTCACTACTGCAAATTTAATACCTCAGCTTACCTCAGCTGGCACACAAACGGCACTCTTGTCTCGGCTTGGGTTCCACAGTTGTTCTGTGTGACTGACTGTTCTGTACATGCTGACCGCATAAGAGACAGACCTTGTTTTTTGTTCTGAGTTTTGTTGTTCTGTTGCTCCTTTATAATTTGAGGGATTACACCAGTTTCATGACAAAACAGCTTTTAAGAGGATCAGTGTCCTTCTTATCCACCCAGCTTTGCTTTAGTGGGGCTGTTTTCTGCTCTTACAAGCATCTGAGAAGACGGCAGACAAACAAACTTGTTCTCTGGCACTTATCAGGGAGTTGAGTATGTGCTGCAGTCTTGTTTGTTTTACTTTGTATGTGGATTGACTGCATTTGGTGCTAGACCGGCCACGATAATTACATTGTTGATGTATCATACAATACAGCTCTGGAAAGAAATTCTGTAAAAGATTCTGAATCAGTTTATGTGATTTTGCTATTTATAGGTTTATGTTTAAGTAAAATAAAGATTGTTGTTTTATTCTATAAACTACGGACAACATTTCTCCCAAATTCCAAATAAAAATATTGTGATTTAGAGCATTATTTTGCAGAAACTGAAAAAAGCTGAAATAACAAAAAAGATGCAGAGCTCTCAGACCTCAAATAATGTAAAGGAAACAAGTTCATATTCATAAAGTTTTAAGAGTAAGAAATCAATATTTGGTGAAATAACCCTGTTGTTTAATTTTGGCATTTTCTCCTCCACTAGTCTTACACAATGCTTTTAGATAACTGCCTCTCCGGGTGCAAAAATTCAAGCAGTTCAGCTTGGTTTGATGGCTTGTGTATGATTATCCATCTTTCTCTGGGTTATATTCCAGAGATTTTTAATTTAGTAAAATCAAAGAAACTCGTTTTTTTTTAAGTGGTCTCTTACTTCTTTTTTTCCAGAGATGTATATAGACATGAGCTCTTTGTTTTGCTGATCTTTACCTGCATTTTTGTTTACATCAAATTTAATGTTGCTAATATAAAGATTGGAACTGAAAGACAGTATTCTTAAAGAGAAAAAATGCTTTCTGCATTCTGTTAAATCATGAGTGTATCAGTCTCATCAAATTGTCTTTTTGTTTATTGCAATTTTTTCTAGGACAATTTATCATCCAAACAAAAATAATGATTGTAACAAGCCTGTTTGTAACCCAAATACTAAAGTTAAAAGTAAAAGTTCTAGAACCATTTGCCAACATTTTTATTATAAAACGTAGTTCATTGATTCCCCAATCGCTTAGCCTCCTGCAGCCGTGCCTGATCCTTACGAGCGGGGTAATCCCTGAACACATGCTCAGAGTAAAGAGGAGTCACCTGTCCCCTTTCGTGTGCTGCTTGGTGGTCTCCTTCCCTGCACTCTTTTCTCCTCCTCTTCATCTCTTACTCACCCCACCCCCCCAGGGCCTTGTAAGAGGGGCAGTGTGGCCTGAATGCATTGGAGCGTAGTTGTGTGTTGCCAGGGGGCTCTCTGTGAGTGGATCGCATTTTACCCTCCCTTCCATTCTCCCTTCATTTCCCGTTTTCCTCCCATCACTCCTCGCCTCGCCGTCTTCATCCATCTCTCCGTCTCTGCGCGCTCAGCTCAGCAGACCTGACACCCGCACAGGCAGGATTTACTGTGTGTTTTTGCGGGCGTGAGGTAAGGCTTCTTTGGATTACAGAAGACTGATGCACTGTTGAATGTTCCCTAGCTGACAATATTGTTGTTGAAATCATCATTCAGTCTTGTGGAATACTTTGTTTAGAGGGGTTTGAGATTGGTTTCGTGGTTAAAACTGCGTAAAATTGTGAAAAGAAGTGAGGATGCACTTTGAGCTGACTTTAGAGTTCCAGTTTTGAGCCTGGATGGATGATTGTTTGTGTAGAACATGCCGTCCACCATGAGCAAAGCTTCTGAGCTGCAGAACTCTGCACTGTGTGGGCAGTGTAACTTTGACAGCGAGTTGAAGCTGTAGTTCTGTCTGTGTGGGCAGCTTCTCTCTGCAGGGATTACATGTTCCAGGCTTTGCTTTCTTTTATTTTTCCTATGATCTGCCTCAATCTTTCATACCATGCTAAAACTAGCAAAGCAGAAAATGCAAAAACAAATGGATTCTTTAATAATGGTAGATTTTATGTTTTTACATTGATATTTTGATCAATATTGCCAGTCAGGATCATTATTTCCCTAGAATTCTTTAAAATATGTTAACAAGGGACACAGTTCTGGTGTTAATTAAGTTCTATTTATGGGTGTGGGTTTGGATAGCCTTGTCTGAACTCACCCACCCTCGTGCACTTCTGGCCAAACACAGATTATCTCAACACGGAAAGCCCTCATGTCTTTTGATGCTTTAATAGGACAAGAACAGGGCAGTAACTAAGATCCCTTAACTGTGCTGCACAATATTAAACAAAATATTAATAAAAGCAGACATTGCATTGCTTGTTCTGTTTTCGTGTTGTGTGATATACACACATCCTTAAACATAAATGAGTCTACAAGGAAGTGTCAGATTACATTGCTAGTCAGAAGCAAGATAAAGGTTAGCACAGACAATGAGTGATTGAAAGTTTAGACTGATTTCGACAATATTTATTAAGGGTGTACTCACACTAGGTAATCTGTGCTGGGCACAGTTACCCATTTAAGGTATTTAGCAGATGCCCTTATCCAGAGCGACTTACAACAGTGCTTCATAGTTACTTTAAAATATCCATAGCTAGTTTGTAGACTAGGATCAAGAGATACACAGAGCTTGATCATGTTTAGAACCTAAGTGATTTTATTTATTTATAAATGTTTTTAAAGATTAGTTTAAGAACTAAGATACCCCTTAAAACATGGCTTGTTTGTCTAGTGTGATTGCTTCGATGGGGTTTACCTGGCATGGTACGTATGCAGTGTGAGCATGATCCTTGCCCAAGCCCGAAACGAGATGATGTCAGTGATGCGACATTCCTGTAAACAAACATGGCAGTGTTGTGCCGAATTCAGCACCACCGTCAGGAAAACTGTGTCGCTATGTATGTAACTGTGACTGAGATAACCGTGACTTTTGGTGCACATTTCTAAGTAAGCTCAAATGGATTATCTCCACCTTTATCAAGAAGATGCGTTCTCGAGAGAGGGTGCTTTTCATGGCGGGGGTGTTAAATTTGGTACAACATCATTGGCAAGCCCTTTGAGCAGTGAGTAATGACGTAAGCGTGCTCGGGCACGGATTGTTTAAACGCAGTGTGAGTGCAGGCCAGCGGGGTATAGAGTACACCCTAAGGTACACAAACTGAAGTAAAATGTAATGCATGTGTAACACAGCATGCCAGATGTCTTGACATGCAGTTGTAGAGGTTCCTAATGGTGTCAAGACACATTCTAAATCTATTTAGATCCAGGTGCTCATTCCTCTTCAAATGATGGTTTGAGATGCATTGGAGCCTCATGTTAATACAGTGTAAACACCTCAGTGTCTTTGACACAATTGACAACCAAAGTAATGGGATCCCGGTCTGACTAAGCATAGATAGTTTGATTACCAAGTGAAGTAAATGTATGCGGCTAAAATCTCATCAGGAAACAATCCAGATACTGATCACATGAAGTGACCAGGTGTAACTGCCGTTTTTTTTTTTTTTTTTTGCTGTTTTTTGCTGCTGTTGTGGTCTACCTGCATCTGCTTTAGAGGCATCTTAATGTGTGCAGATGCTCTGTGCTGACCCCAAAGTGACATCCTGCACTATTCACAGCCAGATTTTGTTTTGCTCAGATTTTGGTTATGCACAAAAGTGGTGTGCAGGGTATAATTTTTACAGAATGCAGCAGATTTAGTGAGCTGGTCAGCAGCCCCTGCTCAGTCAGGCCTGCAGATAAATAGCCCTGTTTGCAATTTCTCACTCTGTTTCATTTCTATTTTAATCTGGATGTAATCAGTGTAAACATTTGCTAGATCTGTATGAAAGCAGCCTTTTTAGATCTGCTTATTTCACATCGCTGTGTGTTTGTGTTTGTGGTCTTGTTAAATTGGCGATGGTAGAAGTCTAGTGCTGTGTTTATGTTGGTTTATACCTGAGGATTTACCAACACCTTAGCAGTTATCAACAACCATCAAAGACCGAGGGAGCATGTCTCGACATGAAGGTGACATAAGTCAGTTTACCCTGAATTAACATGGTTAGAACGAGGACTGTAAGAAAATGGCTGTATTAAATCATGTTTTTTGTTTTGAAATAGTGTATTTTTTAAACACTATATAGATTTTTAATTATTAGTGTCCATGTAGAAGACTGCAGATACAGACTTGCCAGCATGTAGACATTTTACATAAGTTATGCATTTTTTATCTCCTCTTACACTTGTACAATTTCATATTTAAAGTACGCATATAGTTTGTTCTCACATGTCCCAAGTTTGTCTGTTGTGAGTGTGGCCGCTCACACTGTCACACTGTTTATCCACACTGATTTATGGACGGTGAGCTAATCCAGCAAGCTACTTATCAAACTACTGTCATCCATGCTTTATTTTCCTCCAAATCGTCAACAGACAGCACAGCACAGTTGCTGTGCTGAAGGCTGTCAGTCTCTCTCTCAATTTCTCTGTCTCTCTCTTAAAATACATTAAAAAAGCTCTAGTCTGCCAGGCCTAAACCAAGCTTATAACATACATGTAAGTGGTTAATCATAGAATATTGTGGTGATGTATAACATTGATTGAAACCACTAAAATAAATATTATAAATCTTTTTCAATCTTAGGACCGATTATTTTATTTATGTTTAAATACCCATTATTAAAAGTTCAAGAAAATCTGATAGGTCTCATTTTTTACACATACATGCACTCTTTGATGCGCTGCCTTAAATATATAGTTTTCATTAATATATTAAATAGGCAAATATTATCCTTTGAGAAGCACAGGCTAGTACAATATAAGACTTTAACAAACACATTTTTGACTAATGCAGAGATATTGCTATAATATCAGGGACGGAGGAGTTCATTGTGGGTGTTGTGTGGGATTTGTACTTATTACTCTTTGACAGGTCTGCATAGATAATTTTGTGCATAGATAAATTTGCTCTTTTTGTGCTATGTTTAAACCCAGACTGCAGTGCTGTACTGTCATTAGATCCTACTGTTCTGATTGTATACATAAAAGTAAACTTTTCTTTTATTCAGATATTATAAATGCCTGATAATGTATTTTTTATACTGTCACTGATAGGGATTTCATGCTTACTGCGCTAACTTTGTTAATACACAAATAACATTGCATCTTTCACAGGAGAAGGATTCAAATGAAGCTGTTGTTTTAAGATGTATAGATGGTGTGCTTTTTATAACTGGGTGCTCAGTTTAGATCTGCTGATCCAGAGTTACACCCATTTATCTCACTATTTTTCATTAAGTTTGGAGAGACTGTCTTTTTGTTTCTTAAACAATAGCGTTAAAAGCAGAGGTTCCGAGCTTCCTGCATCTACACTGATGCTGCAGGTGAAGGGCTGTAGGGCACCTGTGTATAAATAAATGCCACAGATCCTTTTGATGAACTGAATACTACTGTGTCACATGCTCTACAGTTCATGGCCCTGGGCTGGAGAGACAGAACGTGCTTCCTCTAACAGGCTCTACCCACTGACCTGCTTCTTTTGTCATTTATTGAATGAGCCACACGGCATTGGATTACTGCTCGCATCTGTGATCAAGGAAAAGTGTACCAAGTCCCGCAGGCTTATTTGCTTGACTTCTTCGATATGAAAAGCTCATGAAAAGCCCCCCACCCAAGCTGCACTTTAAACTGAACCTCCCAATATCTTCTGTTACTGTTACTGCTGCTGCTACAGGTGTGGATTGTATATGCTCTGTTTAATGAATCTTAGCTCTGCCTGTTTTTGGTTTCCAAGTTTAAACAAGCATTGGGTTTCATTTCTGTTCTGACACCTTAGACCTGAGCAGCTTTTCAGGTCCTCAGAGATGCCCAGCAGTATTTACACATCTGCTTTTGATAAAGTAGAATAGAAGAAGAGAGGAGGGTGAGTGAGTGAGCGGGGTCAGGCCAGAGCAAGACTTAGCTCCACAGAGACTATTGAAAAACCAAACATGTGGTTTTTTTTTTCCTTTTTTCTTCAGCACCACCCTCAGGACATACAGAAAATTCAATCAGCCAGTTATGTATGCCAGGTCTTTTGCAGCATCACCATAAAGGCACTGGTTTCAGAGACCCCGCATGCGCGTGATGCTGACATCTCCAGAGCTCGCCGTGTGTGCAAACACAGACTGACACAGTCGCCCTTTAAGCCATGAATCACCCCCCACGCAAATTGAGTAAAGTCATTTCTGCGGTAATGAAATTTGGAGGCTTGCCATGCAGCTCACCCTGTTGAGAAGCGCTTAGAGAGAGCGGAGAGTGTCATTATTGATCATGAGCTGCGCTAAACTGTGCTGAGCTGGCCATGAACCGTACGAAAAGGTATGTAGTTAACCCAGAAGCCCCTACTTTCTTTACTTCTACAGTGGTTAGTGAATGTAGTGATTGATTATATGTGCTGTGAAATGTTGGGGTCAGATACTGTATCTGGCTGGATGAAGTCATGGTGTTGTAGTGTCACTCATAGCTTTGCCTTTGGTTGTTTAGTTGTTATATGACTGTTATTCTGCCTCATGAATATGTGTGTGTGTGTAGGTGTGTCTAGTTTTGTTTTTAATTATGTATTCCCAATCGGTGGCTTAATTTTTCCTGTTTTTTTACGTGTATGAGTAAACTAACTGCGGGCGCTGCTGAACTGTTGCACTTTAAATAGCATACTGTATGCAGCAAAATAGATCATTATTGAGTCATCAGTAGTTTTCACTGTTTTGCGCAGCAATTACTGAAAGCTAAATTTATCATGTTGCAGCTGAGTGATTCTTCATTCAGTCTCTCATTTAGAGTTGCCAGGCATATTTAGTTTACTATACATCAGTGCATAAGGATTGAATGTATTTTTATTTGACTGGGAAAATATCTTTGTTGTGGTCTGCATTACTTAAGCTGTGTTCAGTGTTCACATTAGAAGACCCATTAAGCTCTTTAGATTTTGTGCTCAGATCAGATTTGGCCATCTTGTTGGTCCACTTTTCATAAATGTAAGTGACCTGCATCTGTCTGTAAAAAAGCATACGTATGTACATTAATATGATGCATGTGGCCACCACAGAGGCATTATAAGAGAAAAGACGAATTACTGGTTTAAATATGACTGGGTCAACAACAGTTTTTAGATATGGGAATATTATTAGTAATTAAAATGGTTATTGCTCTGTCTTGGAAAAGAGTAAATGCAGCTGTTATAGATAAATGGCTATAAATTTGCACTTTTATTACAAAATTACATATGGAATTAAAGGAAAATACTATTCTTTTTATGATATTTTTTGGTTTGTTTTTTTTATAGAGAAAACAGATATAACGTGTTACAAGAAGCAATGACCTCTTGTAAGATATTAGTTTGCCCCTCTAGACGCACAGAAGTAGGGCAAAGAAACGATGATAACCATAACACCCTAATGAGAATCAAAGCAAAACAAATATTTTTTTTCCTTTCTTTTCTTTATCCCTCTCCTTTTTATTTAAGGTTTGTGAGGGTTTGTGTTTGGATGTGATATTAAACAGTGTTGTAAACCTTTTAATGTGTTAAAACAATAACAGATAAGATTGGTAAAAAAAAAATATGACTGGGAATATTCATAACATGGCGTCAGTTTACGAATAAAGTCCCATCATTAAACACAACCACCAGTTAGCTTACTGGTTATTCTGCAAGTGGAAAAGAGTCGACAGGTTAGTAAGATCATAGAGAGTGCATAGAGATTGGAGTCTGGCTTTGTGTGACTGGAAATGTAGAATTGTAGGCCACTATTGGAGTCAACAGAAGTACTAAGCACATAATCACAAGCAAAAAGACTCATGAAATCCAGTCTGATCATTCTTATATTCACATTCGTGTGTGCCCACGAATTGGATACACATCTGATCCTGGTCCACATATAATAGTGGTACAAATTGGATTTGAAGTGTTATACTGCCTTAGGAAAAAAAAAAAGATCTGTCCCATTAAGACAAAGTGCCATCCTGTCTGGTACTGTGAACAAAGTATAATCTTTATTAGAGAACCAACAATGTGATTTCCAGGGTGCCTAATCTTTTGCATAGACATACACTGTTTATGAATCAGTTTTTCTGATTTTCCTATTTATAGGAATATCTTTGAGTAAAATTAGCGTTTGTTGTTTTATTCTATAAACTACAGACAACATTTCTCCCAAATTTCAAATAAAAATATTGTCATTTAGAGCATTTATTTGTAGAAATTGAGAAATGGTTGAAATAAGAAAAAAGATTCAGAGCTTTCAGACCTCAAATAATGCAAAGAAAACAAGTTCATATTCATAAAGTTTTAAGAGTTCAGAAATCAATATTTGGTGGAATAATCCTGGTTTTTAATCACAGTTTTCATGCATCTTGGCATATTTTCCTCCACCAGTCTTACACACTGCTTTTGGATAACTTTATGCTACTCCTGGTGTAAAAAATTAAGCAGTTCAGCTTGTTTTGATGGCCTGTGATCATCTGTCTTTCTCTTGATTTTATTCCAGAGGTTTTCAATGTGGTAAAATCAGAAGAAACTCATCATTTTAAGGTGGTCTCTAATTTTATTTCAGAACTGTGTATATGTAATAAGTGCTACATTTTCGTTCTCATTTTTATTTTGTTTCGTACCTTGTATAAAAGAGAGCGAATGATGAATGATGGGTGGTTTGAAACGGCAAGCTGATGGAGTGCGTTTGTGTAGTGGAGACTGCTGTACTTGAATGTACTGCAGTGATCCAAGAAAACAAAATATAAAATAAAAGCACTGGCTGTAGGTAGCATTACTGTAAAAATGAAGAGTTCAATCCGTCATGCTGATTTAACATGACACTTGTTTGATCTGGACCCGTGTCCCTCCTGCCCCCCTTGGCTAAAACCGCTGGCTATTTTTTCACTGATTGCTAATCGTTAGTGAGTGCTGTTTTAGTGTTGGTGAGAGTAAAAGAGGAGAGAGGAGAGGAGAGGAGTGAGGGGAGGTGGGGGGAGTCGCAGATTCTGTACGAGTCAGTGGAAGAGGGAGAGGCACTGCTTTAGCGCACAGAGCCGAGCTCATGCTTTACTGCTTTTAATTTATGGTGTGTTTGAAAACGCGTTTGGGAGATTTTACACTGGAGAATATACGGCGGAGAGATGGAACTGAAGCATGTGGAGGCAGTGCAGGAATTAACAGCCGCGGGACAATGCAGCAAAATAAAAGTGCGCTCTTGCAGAATAACGTGGGGAAATGCTCAGCAGGTACAGTCTTTTATTGCACTGTGGGTGTGCGCTGCACAGATTGCTAATTCTAATGAATGTTATTTAATTCTGTAATTAATAGCTGTTACATTTCCATCAGCCCAGTGTTTGTTTTTTAGACAGATCACTCATAATGTGCAAATGTTATTGTTGTAAGTTTCTTTAATTTCTGGAAAAAACAAACACTAATTTATAAGACAGATTGGGAAGTGTCCAGAAGTGTCCAGTCCTTGCAAATGTCAGTGTTTCAGAACTGCATTGAACTGTGATTACTTTGAGGAACGCCACTGAAGGTTTAACCTACCACCCAGTTATTTGAACTGCTTGAAGCTTATTTAAACATAGCTCTAAAAAGTAAAATCAGTGGTTCAGTACAGAACTGTAAATACTGTACAAACTATTTAAATGGTTAAATGGTACTCTGCATTGTTGATCAAAACTAATAAAACCTTGTTTGGATGATGAAAAAACTACATTGCACCATACTTTCTTTTTAAATAAATATTGTGATTAAATATATAGCTTTGGGAAAAAATAAGAGACCAATTAAAAATTATAAGTTTATTCGATTTTACCAAATTGAAAACCTCTGGAATATAATCAGGAGGAAGATGGATGATCACAATCCATCAAACCAAGCTGAACTGCTTGAATAATTGCACCGGGAGTGGCATAAAATTATCCAAAAGCAGGATGAAAGACTGGTGGAGGAGAACATGCCAAGATGCATGAAAACTGTGATTAAAAACCAGGCTTATTCCACCAAATATTGATTTCTGAACTCTTAAAACTTTATGAATATGAACTTGATTTCTTTGCATTATTTAAGGTCTGAAAGCTCTGCATCTTTTCTGTTATTTCAGTTTCTCATTTTCTCTAAATGACTATATCCGTAAATGTTATCCGTAGTTTATATATATAAAAAAAAAAACAATGTTCATTTTACTCAACATACACCTATAAATAGCAAAATCAGAGAAACTGATTCAGAAACTGATTTTTTTACAGCTAGATTTAATCAAAACTCTCTTTAAATCAAGCAGTAACACACATGGCACTCCTGCCAGTCTGAGCCCTATGTATTATATTTACATGTAATGTACCCAACTGTCAGTAGCCAGTGGCATTTTGATGCTTTTCATTATGGCATGACAGAACAGTAACAGTGATTAATTATTTGCATAGATGGTTAGGTTATTACTTTGGCCAAGAATAGATTTAGCTACAAGCTGTGGGTGACCCAGCAACGCTACTCTGCCAGCATCTGCTTGAGATTTGTATATGATTGAATAGTAAAATCATACACTGGGTTATATTTCTTAAGCACAAACACAGTGGCGTGATTTTATGATCTGATCCTGTGAGTTTATGTAACCTGGCGCCTTTGATCATATCCGTAATGACTTCAGTGTGAGCAGTAAAGTGTCAGTGCACTTCAAAAG
Source organism: Astyanax mexicanus (assembly GCF_023375975.1). Classification (NCBI taxonomy): domain Eukaryota; kingdom Metazoa; phylum Chordata; class Actinopteri; order Characiformes; family Acestrorhamphidae; genus Astyanax; species Astyanax mexicanus. The sequence goes on along the minus strand of NC_064408.1, from coordinate 69,685,595 downwards.
AGAAGATCCCCCTTTTGTCTTGTGTGTAATTAAAGCTTGATTTCCCGTCTGAGTAACTCTAGTTTTACATGCTGTCTTTACAATTGTTCCGTCTCTCAACATGTCTAACAAACAATCAATTACAATAGCAGTCACTCCACAGTTCTGCATAGTTAAAATTGTAGCACCCTGGCTGAACTGATTTGACCCCTGTAATGACCCCAGTTCTCACTCTTATATAATCTCTGCTAACTTCCCTCTTTACCCGACTTCCTCTTTTGCTCTGAATGCAGGGTTCAGTGAGGTCAGCCCAGGGGAGCAGTCGATTGGTGGATTTTTAGGATTTTGAATGCTTGCTCTGTTAGTTAACCCAGTGGTAAAACAACTGCAGCAAGACTTTCTGTAAACTTAGAGCTTTTTACATTAAAGCTGACAAAGCTTGATGTAAGTTCAGCTGTTTAATGCATAATTAAGATGAGTTTATGGCTATACCAACCAGGGGATGAAAGGACAAGGGTAAGCGAGATGTATTTACCTTTTTTGTTATTGTGTTTTAGAGTGCAAAACTGTCTTAAGTGTCTCTTAGTAGTAGATTTGTGGTGACTACCAGGGAATTCAGGGTCTTCCATTAATAATTTATTAGTTTGGAAGATATTTTAAGTATAATAAGGTGTAATTCCTTGGCTTGTCTTAAGGTAAAGACTGATTTATATTATTCTTAGAGATACACCAATATATGATTTTTGGCTTATGCATATATCTGATCAATTAGTTAAGACAATAGTAGCAGAAAAACTGATTGGTTATGCTTTTTGTAGCACCTAAAAAGCCTTTCAGTTTTTGTAGTTTGTATCCTTGCTGCTCATACTTTGCAAATGTAGTTCTGAAATATAATATAGTATTGTATTGCTGCATACTCTTCACCATGGCTCTCTGCAGGTTGTTGGAGTTCTTACGTTATAATCCCTGCCAGCAAACAAACAGTCCTCTCTTGAGCCCTTTTGGTGTTGGTCATTCCTTGATCACTTCTCATCCCTAAAGTGTATTGATTCTTACTTACTCGGAACCTTTCTCTGTGGGCTCTGAATACTTCAGTTTACAGAATTTTAGACAGTTGTGTATTTCTGTATTGTTGGTACAAGTTGATTTAGCTTAAAATTACAGTTTTTCAGGTGTTCTAAAGTTGTTTCACGTTAAATGTTTAAAACAAACATTTTCACTTTACACTCCTTGTAGTGAGTCTGTAAAACAAGTAATTTATATATTAAATTTTTTTTAAATATTTTTGTGCTACTAGTCGCACTTAAAATCATTTAATTTTCCTAAAATCTTCAGTTGGCGTTTTAATCTGGTGCGCCTTATGTATGAAATGTTCTCCGTCAGGTTGTAAGGAGCAATAAAGGCACTCTGCTGAAGTGCAGCATTATACAGGAGTTTCAGTTCAGTTCTCCAGCACCAGGGCTGAAGTAGCATTAGCATTAGTCGCTAACCTCACTAGCTCTTTCGTCATTCAGAGGTGAGTATATTGTATTGTATTCTGCGTGTTTTTGTGTTAAAACAGGCAAGGTGAGATTAATCGCTAGCTAATATCTCCCTGGCTCACCAGGTTTACTCAGTGTAACTGTGAGGCATTATTAACTTAGTTAGCTACACCCACCACCACCACCACCACCACAGAGCAGCAAGACCAGCTGAATTAGAAGTTCCTTATAGTGTCTGTGCCTTACAATCCATGTATGAAAATAGACCAGAAAATGTACGTTCATTGATAGTGCGCTTTACAATCCGGTACACCTTATAGTGCAAAAAATACGTTAACAATTATACTGTTCTAACACTGACTTTTGCTCCCCTAGTGATTGTAAATTAACATTCTATGTGTCTGTAGATCATTAATTTAATTTAATATAAGAGATTTTCCTTCTGTTACATAGTGGTGGGCAGCAACTATGCTAATAATGACAATCCCTGTTGTTGCAGAGAAGCCTCTGATTGGGTGCTTTGTACACTGCTATCTCCTCACTAAGCCCACCCTCCATACACCGGTTCAAGACCCTTTTTCGCAAATTTTTCAAACCTGCTGAGAGGGGGAGACTCGCTGATCTAGAGAGGCAGGATGTACTTTTTAAGTCTGACTCTAACTCTTTTGACCCTGACTTTGCGGTATACGGATTTCCAAAAGACAGGCTAGAATTGATCGGCTATCATCTCAGCCAATGCATAACTTCAGCTAGTCAGCCCCCAGACGCTCCGCACCTCATCAATTACTTTCTGTGCCAGGAGTACCCGAGCTGCTGAAGAGAGGTGGACTCCATCCAAAGAAGCTCCTGATCATTTTTCTGATTGTTTGATGCTTTCTGCATGTTTAGTCAGCGGGTGGTGGACCCTGACTACGTGTGGGCCATATGGCTGTCATATATTTATTGTGTGAATATATATATATATATTTTTTTTCTTTAAATACAGACAAACAAACAAAAAAGCAAAGTGGTATTTAAAGAAAATGATATTAAATTAACAACAAATAAAATAAAATAATAAAAGCAAGATGCAAAAAAAATGTGCATGATTTTTTGTAGCTTTGTTTAGCTAGACAAGCCTTTAGCAAAGTAAATAGCTTCAGACTGCTGTCGAACAGTGACTGCGCTTACATAATGTAACCTGGCAGTGCCTCACTCCAGTATAAGAACTTAAAATAGAAAACATAAACACAGAATTTACAAATACACTGTGTTTGATACTAAATTTTAAGATATGCATTTTTTTTGGCAGCTATACCATGGCCCAAATATAAAATCACTATATTTCCGGGTATTTTTTTCAGTATCAATATTCTTGGTGATATGATTGATACTGAAAGATGTTTCATACGTTTTAAGAATATAGTATTGCAACAAAATAAATGTTACATTTTAATTTTGTAACAATTTTAAATATCCAGTAAAACATAGTTTGTAATAAATAATTATAATATAATCTAATATAATATAATACATTATTAGATTATATTATAATTTAATATATTAAAAATTTGCACTGCTGATCGTAAGTGGTGAGCTTTAACTGCTGCTTATAAAGCTTCACAGTAAATAGCAAAACAAGTACAAAACAGACTACGTTCAATAGAGAATACAATTATCTATTATCACAGTATAGATTTTCTATAGGTTAAAATCATTCCAACTGATTGTTGTGTACAATACAATATGGCACTCTCCCAGCCCTGATTTGCACTGCTGCAAGTGAGTGGTGAGCTTTAACTGCTGCTTCAGCTTCTTCAGTCTAAATTACAGTCTATTGAAGCGATTGTGTGCTCTGTGAAGTAGCGAGTTAGCGTGTTTTTTCCTCTGAATCTTCGCTGCATGGCAGTTCTGCTCCGCTGCCATGACGACAGCGCGGCGATGGGCGACGTGACGGACAGCTCGCTCTTATGGGGCAGAATGCAGAGTGACAGAGTGTGTGGGCCTGCTCTCCGTCTCTCTGGCGTGGTGGACCTGTTTACCGCTCTCAGCTGAAAAACGCAGCCATTGCTCTCCCTGATGAGCTCAGCTCAGCTCACAGCGCAGGCCGACGCTAGCATTAACACTCCGCCTATAATTAAGCTGTGAGTGTTTATGCAGCCACAGGTCACTTCACACCCTGCTCTCACCACACTGAACCCTGCAGAGCACAGCTCACTCGCCCTCTCTCTCTCTCTCTCTTTGTCTTTCTCTCCATCTCTCTCTCTCTCTTTCCCTCTCTCCCTCTCTCTCCCTCTCTCTCCCTCTCTTTCTCTCTCGCTCTCTCTCTCCCTCTCTTTCTCTCTCGCTCTCTCTCTCCCTCTCCCTCTCTCTCTCTCTCTTTCCCTCTCTGTCTCCCTGTCTCTCTCTGTATCTCTCACTCTCTCTCTTTCCTCTTACCTGGTCACTTTTTTCCTTTCCCTTTTCCCTACTTTTGTCTCCCTGAAACTGTTCTGTATTTTTACTTTACTTCACTCTACACTCATCCCTTTTCTTTCTCTTTCTCCATCTCACTCCTTTCCTTTACTTCTCCTTCTCTTCTGGCAATTTCTTCTTTCTTTTCCAAACTTTCTCCTTCTACTTATTTCTAGTTATCTCATTTTTCCTCCCTCTTTTCCACCTTTTCTGTTTATTTATACATTCTCTTTCTCTTTTTCTCTTACTCCTTATATTTCCGTCTATTTGTTTTTATTTTCCTTTCCTCCACTTTTCTTTCATGTTCTTATTCTCGCAGTTTTTCACCCTTTCTCTTTCTTTCCATCTTTTACTCCTCCCCTCCATATTTATTATTTTGTTCCTTTTATCTTTTACAACCTCTCTTCCCCGTCCACTCTCTTCCACCCCCTCCTCTCTCTCTCTTTCTCTCTCCATCTCTCTCTCTCTCTCTCTCTCTCTCTCTCTCTCTCTCTCTCTCTCTCTCTCTCTCTCTCTCGTATTCTTTGTCTTTGACCCTGTGGTATGTTTAATGGAGGCGTCTCGGCTCAGAGAGGATGCTGTTACTGCTGCTGGTCTGGTCGTAGAGCTGGAGCTGTCTGGGCTGCTGTAAATAGAACATAGTGCTCATCATCATCATCATCACCAACATCATTATGTTAATAAGGGTGTTTTGGTTTTGATTTTGTTTTGGTTTCTAAAAAAAAAATATTCACTTTCTTCTTCTTTCTCTCCTCCAAACCCTGATTACCTGGTCCTCCTCCCTTTGGCCCCGCCCTTTCTCCCGCTCTCTCGGCAGGTGGGGAACCCTCGCGTGGAGCTCACTCTCTCAGAGTTGCAGGAGATGGCCACGCGACAACAGCAGCAGATCGAGGCCCAGCAACAGATGCTCGTCGCTAAGGTAACCCTCTCAGATGTGCGTGCTGTGGGTGGTCCTGCTGTGTCTTTTTGTGTTGAGCAGTGTGCTTTTATCCACTGCGAGATCAGGCAGAAATGTAGCACTGGTAGAGGCTTTCAGAATTGATAGGGAAAAGATCCACAGGTTTTGCCCTGTTGAGAATGCTGTTTGTGTTCTTGTTCTGGGAGGAGGCTGACAATCATTATTTTGCGTTAAATAAATTTTAAGATTTTAGCATAAAATTAAAGAACAATCCCTATAAAATAAATATAAATATTACATGCTATAGTGTCCATTTACACTGTTAACTTTGTTTTTTGTTTCTGTATTTAATAATCTGTTAACATTTTCTAGTTGCATATACTTTCTTACATAATTTTTGAGATGTAAGAAAATATTGATAAAGTGTTGTGGCATTATTATTTGCAAATAGAAAGCCTTGATTATTTTAATGTTAATTTAGATGTAAACATTGGTGGCAAACAGTGGTTCATTTTGTGTTGTGTTTGAATCCCACCCACTAGGTTGCAGTGTCATTAGATCCTACTGCTCTGATTGGATTAAAAGTAAAATTTGTTTTTACACAGATTTTCCAAATACAAAAATGGTCCATCCCTTGCTGACAGTATTGCAGTGTATTGGGATATATTATGTTATATTGAATCATAATCCCTGTATCGTGATACGTACTGTTTCACCGCATTCTTGCCAAAACACTGCCCTAGTGAACAAAACAAAACAAAACCTTTAGTGAGAAAAAGTAACTAAACAATGAATGCAAAAAAATGTAGCAGTAACATTTTATCCTAAAAATATTGGGCTGTTTCTGTTGGTCCATTACTCTCGATGAGATAGGGGTTGAGTAAGACTGGCAATTCTGCATGAAGTAGCACTCTACTGTAATCCAGATTTTTGCTTATTTGCCCAATTACACCGCATCAGCACTTCTTGTACGAGAACAACATCTGTGTGACTATTAGCATAAACTGCTTGTACAAATGCATGACACGTTTACTGTGTCTGAATCAGCATGTGTTGTCTGAGCCCTGCACATTGACAAATGTGTCAACATTCTGTCAGTTATTTCTAAAGACCATGAAAGCTTTGAGATAACTGTTTGTACACATCTAATGTCTGAATGCAGAAAAGACCTTTCAGAACATTTTGCTGACTCTGATGTAACTTCAGTGTTTTTATACAAGATATACAAAAAATGTGATTCCAGTTATGCACCTGCTACACAAGTTGGCATCTGTATGCAATTATTTCCAGGGGTGATTTGTACAGTAATGTATTGTATTTGTATTTTCTGATAGGGATGTTATAGGAAAGTATAAAATATTGATTTTGCCGTGTTGTAAAACCTTTGCAGTTCTTTTAAACTGATCACAGTCTCCTGGAGCTTTTTTATATGGGATAGTAAAATCTCATCTAGTCTGTTCACACTGGGGGTGCACTTTAATGAGGAGTGTAAAGAGAATTGAGTCAAAATGTCTAAATACTGTTTAATGTTGATGACAAAGGTAAAATGTGCTTAGTTTGTATTACTCAGCAAATCCAAATAGGGTATTATTAGATAGTAAACTTGCAAGATGAAATTTTTGCTGTGGTCCTTTCCTTTTTTTTGTTATGTTGGAACTGTAAAAGATGGAAATAAAATATAATCTTGCTTAAATTATTAAGGAAATTATTTATCTTTAACACGTATAACGTTTTAGAAATCAAGCCATCCATTTACTCGCTTAGATATTTAAAGTAACATAATTTTCACTGAGGATGCCTAAACATTTTTAATGTCAGTGAAGTTATGAAGGCATAACATGGGTCTATATGAACTGAGCATGCTTTTTGTTTGTTTGTTTTTTGGAGAAAAAATACTGCCATTTGCATAAGGTTGCCTTGAGGCAACAAAATAAAAACATTGCTTTACAAAACTTATCTTCAAATAGCTAATTATACTTGTTTACATATTCAAGTGCATATACATAATTTATTAGTAAAATAATTTTAAATTAAACCATTAAAAAATATATATGTTGGCAGAATTCCCCTAACAAGAGTGGTTTAACTGCATAATGTTACCCTGAGGCACCAAAATAATCACATTGCTTTCAAAACATTTAAAACAATAAAATAGGTAATTATGCTTTTTTAGATATTCGATGGACAGAGCCATTTATTTTGTGGCATTATATTTAAAAACAAATATTTAAAAAATGAAACGGACAGTGTAATAATAAAAACCGAAAAAGTGTTTTGTTGCCTCGGGGCAACACCATGCCACATAGAGGGTTAAGTGTGTGAGGTCAGCTGTGGGCTTTTAATAGTACTTCTGAGTGGGTGTTTACAGCAGTGTGTGCTGAGGTGATGAGCTCATCTGTTTACTGCTGTAGTGATATTAGTGGCGAGAACTGCAGTGTAGTGCAGGAGTCTCAGCCAGAGCCCACACAATGCCATTAATGTAGCACCGCTGCCTTAGTATGTCCAGTATGCTGCGGCAGGCATTTCGCACCAGCTCAAGCCAAATAGCTCCTAATCACAAGAACAAAGAGCGGAGTGAGGAATCTGGAGCTGCTAAATATGTGTTGATTTGCTCACAAATTCTTTTCGAGGATCAGTCCGGTCTTAGCCGGAGCTCTCTGAGAATGATTAACGGATCTGTTTTGCGATCTGTTGTCAGAGCAGCTGCAGATGGAGAGTGGCTGTTTTCCAGAAAGGGATAATGGAGAGCTGAGTATAGCCAGTGGTTAGAAGTGCTATGATGGCACTGAGCTTCCAGTCACTGAGAGGCCACCGCTGCGGAGCTATATTTAGCTCTGCCACTCACACTCACTTACTTCAAGCACACTGTTTTAGATCACGTGTGTCTGTGTTTTGTTAGAGAGAGAAAAAAAAAAGAAAGAAAGAAAAAAGCCTCAGGGTTTCATTCATTATCTTTTCTTGCATGTCTGTGACACCCCCCCCCCCCCCCCTCATCTCTAAGCAGAATCACTTGGGTGTCCCACTGTCTTCTGAAGAAGATCTGTAGAAGAAAGAAGTCTGTGCATTGCCTTTAATAGTGACTGAGGCGTATGCAGTGTGAGATGATGATGATGATGTTGAGGAGGAGGATGATGATGCGATGTCCTCAGTGTACCCTGTTCCGTGATGGCGTTACAGCTGCCCCAGGCTTAAAGAGCCTGTGCTCCACTCGCTTATCATGCACTTAGAGCTCAGTGAGAGCTTTATACTCTCTTAACATCAGCCCGGATGAGAGATGAGAGAATTTATCGTGGGTGTGTGTGTGTGTGGGTGGGTGGATTGGTAGTGTGGTGGGATTGTTAAGCTGCAACGATAGATTTTTTACGTGCAACTGCGTATGCTTATTGCTATAAAAATAATAATCACAACAATTATCATCAATAATTGTTATTGTTATCTCTTAGTTTCCCCTTACACACAAAGTATAATTTATGCTTTGATCCACCAGTAAAAGGCACATTTTGCACATGCATTCCTGGACAAGCTGAAAGACATAGACCCGTCTCAGAAGGTGAAAGAAGGGTAAAGTTAATGTAGTTGGTACAAATGTTGAGCACAATACTCTCTCTATTAAAGTAAGTGGAGGATCGGCATGTTTTTGAAGTTGCTGCATAATGTTGCTTTAAAGAAAAGTTGCATATAATTTAGTTAACACTGCTAACGTTTCATATATAGCTCTGGAAAAAATAACCACTTAAAACATGCAAAATGCATAAAAACCAGGTTTATTCCACCGAATATTGATTTCTGAACTTTTAAAACTTCCTAAACATGAACTTGTTTTCTTTGCATTATTAGAGGTCTGAAAAATTTGCATCTTTTTTTATTTCAACCATTTCTCCTTTTCTGCAAATAAATGCTCTAAATGACAATATTTTTATTTGGAATTTGGAAGAAATGTTGTCTATAGAATAAAACAACAATGTTCTTTTTACTCAAACATAAACCTATAAAAATCTAAATCAGAGAAACTGAAGTGGTCTCTTTTTTGAATTGTATGTAATGTACACTGAAATGTAGGATACAGGCCCTTTAATGCTAACTCTTTTTTTCTATGTGTTTTTTATAGGAACAGCGTTTGCGATACCTTAAGCAGCAGGAACGGCGGCAGCAGCAGGCTGTGTCTGAGACTGAGAAACTGCAGAGGCTAAAGGACAGAGTGGAGAGCCAGGAAGCAAAACTCAAAAAGATCCGAGCCATGAGGGGCCAAGTGGACTACAGCAAAGTTATCAACGGCAACCTGTGTATGTAGCTTTCAGATTCTCTACACAGGTAACTGTGGAAGGCACACTATAGCCATTGGAAACTGCTACAGGGTACTGTTACCTTACTATTTTCACTGTTTAGGAGTTTTTTTGTATGTCCGAAAACATCTGCATAATTTAACTATAACATCAATCTACATTGAAAACTCTATTATTCAATATAAGATTATAAAAAGTCATTAACTAGACAACTGTAAACAATAGTGTATATATATATATATATATATATATATATATATATATATATATATATATATATATATATATATATATATATATATATATCATCTTTTCTTATTTACTACGTTTTCTTTCCTTTCATGTTTTATACCACATGTAGCTTTGAGGACAGATCTGCACACTCTTGGTATTTTAATCTCAGTGTCTTCCTGAACTGCAATAGTTTTCTCAGCATCTTGAAGGAGTTTCTGGAGGTGCTGAACAATACTTGTTGTTTTCCTTTAGTCTGTGAAGCTCCAGCTCATCCCAAATCACCTCAAATCACCATCTCAGTTGGGTTAAGGTCAGGGGATTGTGGAGGACAAACACTTTTTGTCTTTTAAAATTACTTTACAATGTATAAAATACTTATGTATACATACTTATATGTATATGAATATGTATATATGCATTGCACACACACCCCCTCCCCACACAGTCTTTAAGTGAAAACTGAATGAATTCTTGTTAGACTAAGTCTGGATTATTGCAGTGAATAATAATAACAGCATGCAGTCCCAGATGGGCGAACTCACCCACACGCTCTGCTCCATATGGGATCACACTCAGGCCAAAGCTCAGTTGTGAAGTGTGTGGGCATAAGACGTGAGCTCTAAATGACAGTCATCTTTAAAGTATGGGAATATAGGTCACTCCTGGTCTTCAGTTACCATCCATTTGAATAGTTTATGGTTAGTCAAGCTTGCTGAGCTGAAGTCCTGAGATTCCTCAGATCTGCAAAGCTATAAATCTTTATTCCTGCTGTTTTTGTTTTTGTTTTTGTTTTAAGAGGCTAGAATTACCATGGAGTTTCTCATTCTTATGATCTCCCCTGTAATGTAATGCAGTTGATGATCCAGGACTTGTTGTGTCTGAAGTTTACTTCATTAGCTTTGCAATGGAGCTACAAGCTCGATAAATCATTCTTTTAATTACACCAGTCCCATGTTAACCATCTGAGGTGGCAGACTTGAAGAAATGCTCTGAAGGGCATGTTGTTAGCGTTGTTTTCCTTGCATAATTTTGGACCTGTAGCCTAGCAACAAGTAGAGTGCAGAACACAATATCATCCTTTCTGCCTTGTGTAAGCTCTGCATGAGATTTTTATTTTTATGGCCCTGCCATAGAATTTGAACTGCTGTGAGTGAGTTTAGAGTAGCTGCAGGCTATATTCTCTGTGTAAGTGTGTTTATATGCTTTTGTATGTTTTGGTACCAGCTGCAGAGATCGAGCACATCAGCGGGCTGTTCCAGGAGAAGCAGGCTGAGCTGCAGGCGGCCGTGCTGAGGGTGGATCAGCTCAGCCAGCAGCTGGACGACCTAAGAAGGGGCAAGCTCAATGGCCTGCAGACCCTGGGGGGCCATGTCACCGGCACTGCTGCCCTGGAGCTTCGCAAACTCTACCAGGAACTGCAGGTCTGCAGGACACACCCACATACCCCTGCATGCACACTGCAGTTAAATACACAGACATAAAGTGTGTTGTTTCTTAAAGACACTGCTTAAAGAGATGATCAGTCCAGAAATGTACACTCTTCCTAATTCGCACTGCTCTTATGTAACAAACCTAGTGCCCCTGGTAGTTGCTCCAGGTTTCCCTCAATGATTACGACTTCAGTGCCTGAGTCAGCTGTGCAGCAGATGTGTTTAGAGCTATTACTTTGTTAATGGGTACGTGTTGATGGTGTTGTTTGTTTGTGTATGTGTGTGTCAGATCCGTAACAAGCTGAACCAGGAGCAGAACAGTAAGCTGCAGCAGCAGAAGGAGCTGCTGAACAAGCGCAACATGGAGGTGACGCTGATGGACAAACGCATCAGTGAGCTCCGGGAACGCCTCTATAAGAAAAAAGCTGAGGCACGTCAAAAAGAGAACCTGCCTGTAAGGCCAGGAATGCACCACATGCATGCACGCACACACGCACACTCAGTGTTTTTGTGAGCTTAAAAATAATCCACCATGACGTGTGCAGAGTTAGTACAGAGCTGACATTGTGAATGAAAAAAAAAAAAAAAAACAATGTAAGAAGCAACTGTTCTATTGAATATACTTAAAGCTCACCTTCCGTCGTTTTTTCTTTCATTTTAAAATGTCTAGTTGTGGTCTCTAGTATGAATGAATGACATGTGAGCCGTTTTTGTAAAAAAAAAAGTGCTCAGGTGTCTCTGTATAGCTCTTTTTTAATGGACTGTTTTAGGGGTGTGTCCAAAATGACCGGATTCCAGCTTTGCTCATGAATATTCATACATGCAAACAGCATGCAAATATCTCTCCTCTGAATGGCTAGGAGCACTGCGACGCCCCTCCACCGCTCTGCCGCTCACTGCCTCCCACCTCCTAACTGATGAGCGGTGATGTTGCGTCGCTTCAGCTCCGCCTCTGGGAGTTTCTCGAGCCAAGGTGGGCTGGTCTGTGAGTTTCTGCCTACGTAGGCAGAAAGATAATTCAAAATTCACCCGTTTTTCGGAGGGGGGGAGGGGGGATTTCTTTGCTTAGCTCCTGCAGACAATGGGGGCTGCAAAACAGTTTAATGTGCAGGTGTACACATTCAACTCGGAGAGACCTACTGTATTCCACAAAAAACAAGAAAAATCGGATTTTCGCGGAAGGTGACCTTTAAAATATGATTTTGGTCATTTCTGTCATTTTTTTTCTCTTTCTCTATTCTCCTTTTTGTTTGAGTACAGTTGCCCAAATAAAACAGTAAATGCCAACATCAAAATTAAACATCATAAAAAAAAAAAAAAAATAGCTCTGAAAAAAAAAAATACTTGAAAAAGAGTTCCTTTGATTTTGCCAAACTGAAAACCTCTGTAACAAAGTTATGCAAAAGCAGTGTGTAAGACTGGTGAAGGAGAACATGCCATTTGGTTATTCCAGCAAATTGATTTCTGAACTCTTAAAACTTTATGAATATGAACTTGTTTTCTTTGCAATATTTGTGGTCTGAAAGCTCTGCATCCTTTTTTATTATTTCAGCCATTTCTCATTTTTTGCAAATAAATGGTCTAAATGACAATATTTTTATTTGGAATTTGGGAGAAATGTTTATGTGGAAATGTAGTTTATAGAATAAAACAACAATGTTCATTTTACTCAAACACCCATATACCTATACATAGCAAAATCAGAGAAACTGATTCAAAAACTGAAGTAGTCTCTTAATTTTTTCCAGAGCTGTATATTTCAGGAGCAGGATCAGCTGTACATTAAGCTTAAAGCATCAGAAAGAATAACATAAGCCTGCATTAAACTGTGGAAATTAACTGTATTCTCTGGAATGACTGGGTACATTTGGGATGAGATATTTTAGTGCAATTTGTGATTTAGAACTGATTATCAGACCTCACTATTCTTCTTGTAGTCTGAATGCAGTCAAATCTTTGTAGTTAAATTCCAACTAAATTCCATCTAGTGCAAAGTGTTCTTTCAACCGTTTATTCCCATATTTTTACTCACTCTCTTTTTTGCATTTCTACAGTTAAATCGAGCAAATGGCCCTCCTTCCCCTCAACCCGCTCCAGGCAGTACAGGCCGAGTGGCAGCAGTCGGACCCTACATCCAGGTGCCTGTGCCAACACGCCCAGAAAGTGGCTACATGGTTCCCCCAGACCCCCTCAAACCTCAGACACTGGGCGTGAACACACCAGCTAACAATGCTCAATCCAAATCAGGTCAGTCACTGTGTTGTTTCTTGTTTCATGCTTTTCTAGCATGTCAAACCCAGACTATTTATTCAGGGATAAATAGCAGTGTACTGTGTCTGTATTGTAGCCCTTCAGTTTGGGCCTGTCTGCATATGCATGTGATTGTTCTGTCATTGGTTAATGTAAAACCTTTTAAAAATGGGTTGCAATATGAGGGTACTCCTATTTAGCACACGCTTTGAACATTGAAGTCATTATAGATAAGCAAACATGCCATGAGCTTGTGTGTCCAGCAGAGGGAGACCTTGTGCTGATAAGAGATTGAGTCACATACCGTAGTTAATTTTTAAACCATAGTATTTGTTTCTTTAGTACCGTAATCTTTTCCAGTGGGAATGCAGAGGAGAGTTTTATTTTTACACCTAAGCATGTGTCCCACTCCTCCCACCTCAGCCTCCATACTTCTTTTTTACTGTTTTATGATTTAAATTTTTTTTTTCTTTCTATTCTGTTCTAACCTCTTGTGTGATCTCTACGGTGTGCTGTGTGTGTGTGTCTGAGTCTCTCTCTCTCTCTTTCTCCTTTCTTGGCTGTACCTGTCTATATTGTGCTGTTGTGCTTTCTGTGTGGGTGATGGGGTGGGGGTGATGTTCAGATGGAGTGAGAAAACCTCCCGGACCCTGGAAGGTCTCTGATTTAGACATCATAGTGGATCCACTCCCGTCGTCCCCTTCAGAGTCTGGCCCGGGCCCCGGGGCCCCTGCCACCACCTCCTCCACAGCGGGGCCGGACGGAGCCTCTCGTGAGTGGGAAGGTCGCTGATGGAGGGCTGGAGGGATGGCCTCTGAACCTTATCTAGAGTATTGGACAGGATCAAAGCAGTAGTATAATAGCTGCATTACTTAATGTATTTTTTTTAACTATAAGGCGCACCCGGATTATAAGGCGCATTTTACGAGACATTATAAGGAGTTTTTAAGTTAAGTAATCAAAACTGTAGTAAAAAAAAAAACTCCTTTTAAAGTCAAACAAGTGCTGGATGTAAATCTACACAGATTTGTCTCCTGAAAGCAGTTAATTTGAGTAAAGCACTTCTGTTTATTTAAAGTAAGTTTAGCTTCCCGAATTTCTCCAGCACTAAGGCTATATATATAATCATGATATACTCACCTCTGAACAATGAAAGAGTTAGCACGGTTAGCAGCTAATGCTAATGCTGCTCCAGCAGTGCCAGCCGGGGTTAGCAGCAGGCTACAGGCTGATAAAACTCACCTCTGTATGGCTAAAGAGCTAGTTCTTAGTGCAGTTAGCTGGTAAGGCTAATGCTGTTCCAGGAGTGATAGCCAGAGTTAGCAGCAGGGTATTGGCTGATAATACTCACCTCTGAACGGGGAAATGGCTAATGCTAGCAGCTTATGCTACTCCAGTCTCTGTGCTGGAGAACTAAATTGAAACTCCTGTATAAAGCTGTACTTCAGTGGAGTGGCTTTACTTTGCTGGTAAAATTCATACATAGGACACACTGGATTAAAAAGCGCACTGACAATTTTTGGGAAAATTTAAGTATTTTAGGTGCGCCTTATAGTGCAGAAAATACTGTATCTATCCCAAACAATGACCCTCTGAGGATCTTATAAGCCTATAGAAGATAAACCTGATTAGATAACTGGCACCAAAATAGAGGATAGTAGTAATAGTGATGTTACAAATCAAACCGATCCATTACTTTGCACTTCAAGCTTTTGTGTTTTCGGCTTGAATGTTGGTCTGTGCAGTGTTTTCATGTCCATTCCATGAGCAACACTGAGCTGTCATATACCAGTGCAAACATAAGAGAGTGATTTTAAGTCATGGAATGTGAAAATATAGCAGACAGACTTCAGTGAGTTGTCAGGTTTAATCATAGCAGCTCTCTGCTGATCCTGTGTTTGTGTGCGTGGATTTTTTTTTTAATCAGTATGAATGAGAAGATCCTATTCCTGACTGGTTTCCTAACTGTATGCTCTTCCTTTTCTTTGTGAAACTCTACCCTGATAAGGTTCACAAGGTCCTCTCAGCCTCCTGATCAATAAAGCAATCAGCAGTGCTTCCTCTATGACTTTGACCTTTGGTTTCTCTTACTGACATCTCATAACATAGAGCGACCAATTTAACAACCTCATTCCATAACGTACAGAATCAGCCTCAGAACCTCCCCCTATTAACTGTACAAAGGCTTTGTCTGGAGATTTTCCTTCCTCAGCTTTTAGAAAAGAAATTAGATTCTTAAAATAAATCAACTAAAATATACTGAAAAATACCGGCTTTGATTAAAAAATAAAATTAATACTGAAGTCATCTAGACTATGAAGGAACACACAATGAATCATGATCATGAAGTGTTAAACAAGCCAGAATACTCTGTGAAGCATTTATATGGCTCTTATCTGATTATCCTGAGGAGAGCTAGTTTCATCATAATGTTTTTGATGGTCCTTGTGACTTAACTTGGGAATAATTCCAAAGGTCTTGAATTTTTTATATTAACTGACCTTAAGTCCTTAAAGTAATATTTTTTGTTGAGTAGTTAAGTAGTTCTTACCATAATATTGATTAGAACATTACCGATACTCAGATAGGGCTTTTCAGTCTTCAGTTCAGTAAAGCTGTTTATCAGAAGCCATTCCAGGTGACTCTACCTCATAAAGCTGACTGAGAAAAAGCCAAAATGTGTAAAACTGTCATCTAAGCAAGCGGTACCTACTTGGAAGAATCTAGAAATAAAACATGTTTTTCTTCATAGTTTGGAAGACTTTATTATTAATTTAAATGCAGAAAAAATGTTGGAATTGTCTATATGCATGTGGACATTGTAGTTCTATGCCTTTGTAAATTTCACCATATAGAGAGTGAGAAGATATTTAAGATTCATTCAAAAACATGCATTCATTTTGAAGTCAGCATCTTCATAAAGCACATTTTTTAAACAATATATTAAATGCTTCTACCTGTCTGAAAATTGCTGTTTTCATTGTGCCAGAACAGTTAAATCAGTTTTATCTGTTTATTGATCTAAATACTGTTACAGTTTAGCCACAATGCATCTCCTGCCAAAAACATTACCCTGCTTCTGAATGGCCATAAGCTCTATGCCAGTTAATGTCCCTTTTAGGAATTGTGTGAAGCATATAATATCCTGCATCTGTGCTGTTCAACTAATATTCCAGCAGATACATAGAATAAAATACTACCCCAGTGAGTAAAGAGTGTTTTGTTCCTTTTTTCTTATATGTCTCCTTTTTTCTTGTTCAGCTAATGAATCTGGGTGGCCCACCCTCAGCAAAGGCAATGCATCACTCAAGCCGCCAGACTGGAAGGAGTCAGTGGGAGACCCCTCAAGCAAAACCGTTTCTCCGGCTGGCACCCCAGCTGATAAGGTTGGACAAGCATCTATTTTGTACCTTTATTGTTCCTTACTTTCTCACACTATTAAAGAGGAAACTTTCCACCTACGACAAGGTTTTTGTTCTGCACGTTTTCTCAACCCTGGAACTTTTGATTTAAAATTGATACTAGCAGTTGAAGTAGACAGGAGCTTCATCTGTGTGTGTCATTAAAGTTGGAATGGATGCTTGTGATTAATCGTTGAGAACACTTCATAAATCAAGAGAACACTTCAGTTTCTGAATCAGTTTCTCTGATTTTGCTATTTAAAGGCATATGTAAGTAAAATGAACATTGTTGTTTTGTTCTATAAACTATGATACTTTCTCCCAAATTCCAAAAAAGGGAGAAATGGTCCAAAAAGATGCAGAACATTCAGACCTCAAAACACGCAAAGAAAACAAGTTTATACTGATAAAGTTTTAAGAGTTCACATTATTTTGAAATTTGTGTATCTTTCTGTAGTTGCTTTTTCTTTTTACAAGATAAAAGTATGACCTATTTGCTGTTTCGTTTTTTTTTAGATTCCAGACCTAAACAAACTGGGCTCTGCTCCTCCTCCTTGTAAGCCCCAGCCTCCTCCATATGGAGCCCACACCAGTTCTCATCCCCTCTCCTCCGCTAACTCTGGCTCTACCAGCTCATTGGACCGCCGCAAGGATGTCCCCTTACGCCCTGTGCCAGGCCATCCGACCAACCCCCCAGGTACCAACCCACCGCCTCCTCCAGCCTGGCCCCGCGTAGGTTCCTCCACCGGTTCTTCCTCACAGCAGATCCAGCAGAGAATCTCAGTCCCACCCAGCCCTACCTTCCAGCCCAGCTCGCCCCTTTTTCCACCAGGAGAAAGACCTGACCCTCCTCTGGCTGTGGCTGTGCGTCCATTTATCCCAGACAAGGGCTCTAGACCACAGTCGCCCAGGAAAGGCCCAGCCACCATGAACTCCAGCTCCATTTATCACATGTACCTGCAGGGGGTGCCCAAGAACTATCCATTTGGAAACAAGCCTGCTGTAAAAGCTGGTAAAATGAGTGAGTATGATTTTTTTGTTTGTTTAGAAACAATGTCAGTGAAAACCAGGATTATAAACTCAGAACTGCCTATTTCATTCCTGTTCCAGAGTTTTGTGCACCCTCTTGAGTCAGTAACTGGTCATAACGCAAAAATGCTAATATTCTTCTCAGATAGTTTATGTACACATAGAGATAAATAGTTCAGTAATTTTCTGAAATAATTCTAACCATTGTTTTATAATGTTTGTATTTGTAAAAATAAATGAATAAAATGTAAAAATATATTAGCTTTTTATTTTGATGTTTTGGTAAATGTTGTGGTTTCTTAACCAGTAATTTGTGATTTCTTCTGGTTTGCAGTGTATGGAAAACCAGTCCTCCACTCCAGCTCCACTCCTCCCTCTCCCTTGCCCTTCTCAGGCTCTGGGGCTTTCCCGGGGCTGATTGGTGCTGTAGGGGACATGGCAGACGGTGACCTGGATCTTGAGGGCCAGATGGTAGGTCTCCCAGAGGTGCCTCCTCCCATGGTGGACCACATCCCCCGGCCGCTCAGCCCGACCAAACTCACCCCCATGGTCCACTCGCCCATGCGCTACCAAAGCGATGCAGAGCTGGAGGCACTACGCAAGAAGCTGGCCAACGCTCCAAGACCACTCAAAAAGCGCAGCTCCATCACAGAGCCTGAGGGTCCGAGCGGGCCCAACATCCAGAAGCTCCTCTATCAGCGCTTCAACACCCTGGCTGGTGGAATTGAGGGAGGAGTTGTAGGAGTCGCAGGAAGTGGAGGAGCGACTCCGTTCTACCAGCCAGCAGGAGCTGCAGGTGAGGCGCCGTCTGACGCAGACAATGGAAACCCACCCTCAGAATCACCAGTCACACCTCTCACCGGGACTGAGGGGACGCCCCCCGACGCCCTACCTCAGATTGATGCAAACGATAACCAACCCATCCAGCCAGAACCTGAAACACTACTCCCACCAGCACTGGAGCCATCAGAGGACGATGACAACAACAACAACCCTGCAGAGTCCTCTGCTACCCTGCCCAGCCCTGTGCCTGAGGCCAGCTCACCACAAGAGGCAGCAACCTCACCATCATCTCAGCCTACAGTGAGCATCTGCAGTACACACATGCATGCATATATACACTGTCATTCCCTTATGAATGTGTCATTTAAAAGACAGTGGTTACGTCAGTGGTTGTTCACTAAGCATGGTGGGATTACTCTAGGGGCCTGTTTACACCTGATATTATCCTTTATAAATCTGACATTTTCCATGAATGGTGCATACAAATTACCTTATAAATATGTAGGTGCCGGCTTCTCTATTTATTTTCAAGTGAAATAATGGATAAAAGAAGGCAGAAAAGAGGAATTTGGAGAATGAGAAGCCCCTAAAGCTTTGCTATCTTAATTATTGAGCTTGACTGTTTGTTGTAATAATAAAAAAAAGAAAAAAATAACAATAAGCTTTATTTATATAGCACCTTTTCAAAAGACTTTAAAAGTGTGAGATAAAACAAAATAGATAATATAAATAAAATAGTGTACAAATAATACTACAAATAAATTGAATATATATATATATATATATATATATATATATATATATATATATATATATATATATATATATATATAATAGCATTGAACCGTACAAAAAATAATAATTGTAAATTCATTTACACAAACAAAAATTTATCTGTCTTCATCTTCTTTCTTTGAAATTCTTACATTTTTTGTTTAAGCGTTATCAGCTGTGTGAGGATTGTTTGCGCATTTACTTGCAATTCACTGTTTTACCACATGATGCCACTAATTCCTGCTCTGTCTGCAGTGTTTTGCCTAAATGTACAATAATTTTCAGAGCAAATATAAGTTTATAAATGCCAGTTTCTGCAGGATATGTTGCGAAAGCATTTTATTTTTAGATTAACTTTATAAATGAGGACCATGATGTTATTGTTTCATGTTTAAAGAACATACTAATTCCCAAAATCATCAAAATTGTCCTGATACAGTTTGGAGTATTGTTGTTGGTTCTATAACACAGTGGAATGATAGTTGGGTTTCCCTTTGCTGTCATTTTTTGAGAGATACACTTGCCTGTCAGAAGCTTATCATAGAAAGCACATTTCACTTACACTTGTATTAAAGCTTATTAAAAAACATGAAGCTGCTATGATTTTCAGTTGATGATCATGATAGATAATGATGATGATAATAATAAAATATATATTTAAAACACAATTACACAAAGACTGGTGGATGAAAACAGATGCTAATTTGTCATACAATGTTATTTGCCACTGAGTATGTCATTGCTAGTATTGGTGAATACATGATTAAAATGTTGTGTGTCTTGTCTCCAGGAAAAGCGCACTAACCTTAAGAAGCCTGACTCTGAGAGGACGGGCCACGGCTACAGAGTAAAGTTCAACCCCCTGGCTCTGCTCCTGGACGCCTCACTGGAGGGAGAGTTTGACCTGGTGCAGAGGATCATTTACGAGGTACAAATATGAGAGCAGGATGGAACATACTCTCTTTCACATGAAAACCAAGCCAAGGGATTCTGTTGCCATCTATTCACAGTCGCAGAGTGCGGTGAAATGTGTAAAATATTATAGCACAATATTTAAAGACATTTTAATGATGATTAATACTTATCACAGTATTGTAGCAGCAGATTGTTAAAGACTGGTATTGTCACATACTTACGTACAGTGATTTTAATTCAAAACGTGCTGTTCTTCATTCAATTAAAACATGACTACAGTTTTTAATAAAATTAGCAATTGGTCTGTGTTTTTAAGCACTGATCATATCCACAATATATCCAGAGTCTACTGTCATATTTAGTACACCTACTTTACATTGAAATGCAATGAAATCTGTCTTATCGTGAATAAGAAGCCCATTTTGGTAAGTGTTGAGTATTAATCTAAAAATTGATTGTTTGCAGGTGGACAACCCGAGCACCCCCAATGATGAGGGCATCACACCCCTACACAATGCCGTGTGTGCTGGACACCACCACATTGTCAAGTTCCTGCTTGATTTTGGAGTTAATGTTAATGCAGCAGATAGTGATGGCTGGTGAGTAAACGCATTAAATGCATTACAGACCTTTTGACCACCACAATCCTGTAATTTCTGTATTCATTTAACGAGCACTTCATTGTGAGCGTGTTTTTGTTTGTTTCCAGGACCCCCTTGCACTGCGCTGCCTCCTGCAACAGTGTCCATCTTTGCAAGATGTTGGTAGAATCTGGAGCTGCCATCTTTGCCACCACTATCAGTGATGTGGAGACAGCAGCGG
Source organism: Astyanax mexicanus (assembly GCF_023375975.1). NCBI lineage: Eukaryota > Metazoa > Chordata > Actinopteri > Characiformes > Acestrorhamphidae > Astyanax > Astyanax mexicanus. The sequence goes on along the minus strand of NC_064408.1, from coordinate 69,664,883 downwards.
ACAAGTGCGAGGAGATGGAGGAGGGATACATCCAGTGTTCACAGTTCCTCTATGGTACCAGTTTCTGTCTCTCTACTTCTGTCTTACCCTACTGCTCAATTATTTGAACTGGCTTTGTTGTGGAATATGTTTCTGTACTTTAACTTCTGATGCAGTAGTTTATTAAAAATCGGTGGTTCAACAAGTGGTTCAATACTGATGACGATACAATTACTGGATAAATGATACTGGAACCTTCTTGTGCAGATTTTTTACTCACAGCCTTTCCATACACGTGGCATAGGTCACCATGTCCACCTAATTTGATTTTGTTGCAAATTTATTGGAAATATTGTATGAAAAAAGACTGAATATAATAATTGATCATTTAAATTTCTTGGTCTGGACCAAGACAACAGAACTACAAGTATAAACACACCCTAAGTGGCTTCAGCTTCAGTTGGACTAGTTGTATAAGGAACATAAGATCAGGGTTTTTCTGCACACAGTTTTAATACAAGCTGATGTGATTTTATGTGTGTTTGCAGGCGTGCAGGAGAAGCTGGGTGTGATGAATAAGGGAGTTGTGTACGCTCTGTGGGAGTATGAGGGGCAGAGTGCCGACGAACTTTCCTTCCAGGAGGGAGACACCATTACCATCCTCCGCAGGAAAGATGACAATGAGACAGAGTGGTGGTGGGCAAGACTTAATGACAATGAGGGCTATGTGCCTCGCAACCTGCTTGGGGTGAGAGCTTACAATTTTCGGTGACCAATTTTAATTGGTATAATTTGTCATGTTTATGCTGCATAACTCCTTAGGTTTATTAACAACAAATGTAATATATTTACACTTTGTTCCAAATTATTATGCAAATGATATTTCACTTGACATGATAAGTCTGTTAAGAATACATCCAATTTTACTGAACAAACCTTATAATGATCTTTTTTTTTATATATATAAAAAAACTCATAATGCACTGTTCCACATTATTAAGCAGGCCATAGGTTACAAGCACAATGGACAAGAAAAAGCTGTACTGAACCTGTAATAATTTGGAACATGGTGTAAATGGAAAATGTCAGCTTATCTGTAACAAAATACTGATTCTCTCTTAAAATGAGAATTCTGGAAAAAAATAATATTTAATCTTTCCTTACCCCAAATATAGTTCATCAGCCAGGATATGTTTTGACAATGCAGAAGCTTGTGGAAACTGTGCCATAGAGAATGTTTGCCATAATCAAACCAAATATTGTTGGTTCAACCAAATACTAGTGTGTGTTTTTTTTTTGTTTTTTGTTTTTTTGACAAGGCAGTATATTATACTATATTAGCTGCATTATACTATATTAGCTGCATTAGCCATTGCTTTTTTTTTTTTGCAAAAAAGTTGTTTCCATGTTAAATGTTCTGTTTTTGTGTGTGTCTACAGCTGTACCCCAGAATAAAGCCACGTCAGAGGTCCCTGGCATAACCAGCTGCTTCTCTCCAGTGTGACTGACTGGACTGCTGTCTGGAGGAGTTGGACCTCCACCATTCGCCCCCTTCTTTCCTCTCCTGCTGCTGGGGCGAAGCTGCTAAACCATGTTCCCTGATGGGGGCAAAATCAACAACACTACACACACATACATACATACACACTCACTCACTCTCATAGATACATAAATACATACATACACCATAATAAAGGCCAAACAAGAAGCCTCAGGTCCTAAAATCTGCCCACTACCCTCATCACCTGGCCTCATTCCCTCCTCTCCTCTCCTTAAGACTCGGATTCGACCGAGCGTCATTCAACATGTATCATAGCCACTGCACATTCCTTTATGGAGATCAAAGCACTACCTACTTGGTTTTATAGCTTTTGTTTTATATTGTTGTTTCCGCTTGCATTTTTATCTGGAGATTTTTAGCTCATTATAGTTTATTAGGGTGATGCTGGAAACATGCAGGCTGGATCAGCCCAAGCGCAGCTGCTTTCGCTTCCTTTTTCTGAACCTTGGTTCAGAGAGGGAATTTTAATGCTGTGGTTAAGTAAGCATTTGTACTAAAAGTCATGCTTATTACTTTAAAAGCTAAGAGGGGAAAACTGGATTAACATTTAGAAGGCATTTTCTTGGTGTATGAAAAGTTGAGGAATGAATGTGAAATATGAGGTGATCTAATGTGTGCACGAAGAAAGAGCGTTATATTAGGTGAAAACAAATATATGAGTATATGTATATAGTAATTGGAACAAGTTATTATAACTAAGAAAGGGGTTCATATTATGTTCATTTAAGCAAGGAGATTAAAATGCACAGTGTTATCTGTGTGACTGGCCTGTACTCTTTATAGAGAGTGGAGTGTGAAAAGCGTGCATGAATGAGAGATTTTTATGATATGCAGTATAAGAAATTTTAAGGACTGTGTGTGCGTGTGGGTAATGTGAGAATGACCGTGTGAGAGTGAAGAGTGCAAGAAGCCAAGCTTGTGTTTCAGTACCATTAATAGTAATAAAACTGGCAGTGCGAGGTCGAAGTGAACAAAACATGCTGTGACGATAAAACAAGGCCATGCTTAACACACTACGTTGGTTTGCAGCCTTGGAAACATGGCTTGAAAGCTTTTCTACACTACGAAAACAGAAGGCATGGTTTAAATGCATATTTACTTTATTTTACACTACATATTTTTCTTTTGTTTTTTTTAAACATCGCATTACATTCCCTGTTCCATTCCCCTCCCGGTCTTGCTCAAGAAACTTGTGAGCTGGTCTTTGTGCCCTGCCTATGAGGCAGTAATGAGCTTTACCATGGAGTACACCTGTAAATACTGTGAGGAGGCTCAGAGAGTGTTGGAGTCTGCGCTGAAGGACTTACCTGCTTGTGCAGATCTCTGTATGGCGTTCAGATACGAAAACCCTGCCTCCTGTTCTTAACATGTGCACAAATAAAAATAAACAAGTTCTGGGAAGACAATGTGCAGTCTGGTCTTATTTTCTCTTTGACACACATAGACTTTTAGTTTGGTGAAAAGCAACAGTTTCCTTGAAAAGGGTATTATTGGTCAAATATTATATAAGTAAATGCGCAAGTATTGTGTATTTTTACTTGAGTAAACATATGAGTAAATATGGGAGGACTTACATTTAATTATGCAAAAAACAAACATCATTTAGGGATGTGCTTAATTAAACATGTGTTTTTACTTTAGAAGAAGAAGACACTTTTGCTCACAGCACAGCTTCACTAGTTTCTTCTTCTTTTGTGTACTTCAGGAGAACTGTGGTTTCTGAGCCAATGCCAGAGTCTCATCCATGTCCAGTTCCGCAAACGTTCCCATGCTTGCCTGGCTTTCCATAGCTCTTCTATTGGTTGTTGGCATTGTCACTATTTGCGTGAGCTATAACTCAAGACTTACGACAATATTAAACACAGTTGATTTTATTGAAAAGCTAGGATGAGAAAAAGACTGACTTAAGTCTTCAATCCTAACCACCTTACACTGAACCATTAAGATGATGCAATGGCAATTTGACTCTAGCAAGACTCTTGTGAATTTATCCTGATTTTATTCCAGTTTCTTGTAAAAAGGTTCAACTGGAATTATCTACTTGAAAAATCGGGAGAACTTACCAACCCGGAGTTCAGAATTCAAGATGGCCACTGCACATCAACAGTAAAAGCAGCAGCAATATACTGTTTTTAAGCATGTCTATAATTGTTGCATCAAAAAATCAGTTGTACACCCTTTAATGTCTAATTTCTAGTGATATGTGGAATATCAAACATAATTAACTAGGGACATAAAAATTGGGAAATAATGTATCTTTTGAAACAGTATACACTTATTGGAATGCTAATCTGGAACATTGTAAACTGTGGCATGCGTGCTGTCAACCCCAGTAATATCTGACTTTCAGGGTAAATGGAATCCTGTTTTAGTCCATATTGGAAACAGAACATTTAGCAGGTCTGATTTTTTTTCTTTCTATTTAATAGAGAACACTGATTTTGTTAGCATATGCCGTTTTATAGCAGTCACTTGCTAAACCAAGACAAGGCCATATTAACCATATATGTGTTGGACACACATGAAATACGCACATATAATGTATAAAAAGAAAACGTGTTTGGAAAAGTACACAGACCCTGCTGTGGAAATTCAGGTAGCAGTGAGGGTTAATAATCTTGTTCTGGGGCACAACAACTGCAGTGTGCAGAAACCAGATATCATACCCACAAAACATGTCCTCAATAACCTGGTACTGTAATCACTGAGCCACCATTACCCATTTATAGTAGCTGAAATAATAAGTACTACAAAATAGGTCTTAAAACTATAAATAAATAGGGTTTAGGGTTCAGTTAACCAATGTCATAAACCACAAAGTAAATACAAAATCAGTAAGAACTGCCTCTATTTATAGCTGTTACTAGTTAGCTAGGTACCTTAGCATTGTAGCTCCAGAGGAAAACGAAAAAGGCATCCATCTTCTCATAAATTGTATTTATGTTCAATAAATGTAGTTATCCCCTCTGAAATGTTTTAAAATACATTTTAAAGGGTTATTGGTTACCTAATCCAGTTGCTACAATCCATTTTTCAAAGCGCTAATTTTCTCTGCTTCCTATATCCACTCATGAAGTAGCTACCCAATTAGCTAGTAAGTCAGCAAAGATATTTTAGTAATTGTGGGGTAGTTTCCCCTAGGCAGGCATTTAACCAAGTCTTAGACTACAGATCATTTTGAATTGGGTTTTTCATTAAAAAACATCTAGGCTCATTTATTTTCTTTATTTCCATATTGTATTGTATGGTAGAGGGAGATAAGACCAGATACTGTAAATATGATTTAGTAAGTGTATTGTTTTAAGTTTTTACAGTAGCTTCTCTGAGGTGAAAACAAAACTTAATAAAAGGACAAAAACTTACAAGGTCAATCTGCTGCCATTCACTGTTTCCAACTTTGGCCACTAGAGAGCTGTAGAGCACTAAAACGTCTAACACTGGCAGAGGGAAGCTTAGCAAGATCACATGTTCTAGTTCAGTGATGTGGACATTTCAGAGCAATGTTTAGGGGGCGCTACATCTGGGGTTGAAAATGAGTTAGCCAGGTGCTAACCAATTAATTCTGATTTAGCATATAGTAATATGAAAAGGAGCCAATTTGTTGACAAAGGAAGCTGGGTGCAAGCTGAGCTGTTTCTCAACTGCTTAGTAGTCCAACACAGGAGTGGAACCATCATGGAGCTCAAGGTTATTTAACAATGGAAGTTTAAGTAAAAAATGGTTGGTGTGTCACAGTGGATAACACCCCTCTCTACCAGTGAGTTACTACATCATGTGAGAGAATGGGTTCAATTCCCAGTCTGGGTTACTATACTGCAAGACTCCCAACACTATATTGACCCACTTTTATAACAGAAATAACCTGGTAAATCGTTCTGGATAAGTGTCAGCTAAAAGTGCTGTAAATAAAAATAAATGAAAATGAAAGAATCCCAAACTCATGAGGTTATAGAACCAGCCCACCTGGGTTATTAAGAGTTAAGTGGCCTTGCCCAAGAGGTGGGTAGGCAAGGTTATCCTACATAGTACCATTCTAGCAGACAGCAATTCAACATTAATCCTGAGATTCTAATCCATTCTCTTCTCCATTTTACTTGTTACTCGTCATGTTGGTGACCACTTTCATCCTTCATCACATGGTTTTCCTCATTTCCAACAGCAGTAATTAACTCTTGAACAGCCTAAATCCAGTTGCAGGCCATGGAAACAACTGCATCTAGCCATTTTACAAAAGGATGAAGGTTGAGGGGAATCCTTTGCAGTCACAAGTATCAGAAGTCTTGCCAAACTGCAATAAACTCCCTTCACAAGCCTGGTAATGTGGATATTAATTTGCACAAGGTCATGTAGTTTTATAGTGCCAAAAGTAAGAGATCACAACCAATCCATGGGCCAAAAAAAACTTTATTTCAGGTGTTAGAGCCATCCTCAAGACATTGCAGATACAAAAATCCCTCAGACTGATGGAAGACTCATCTAACTTTAGTGCCACTAACGTTTGGGCGGAGTGTGCTCCTTGATGTGGTTATTGGTTTCAGAAGGAGAACTGGTGGAGGCAGGGGAGGAGTAGAGTTGGGATTTAGTCATGAAACAGTGTTCACTTCTGCTCAGGCATGAGGTCGTCAATTGACTGGCCACCCTCCAGGCGCTTCTCCATTTCTATAAGCAAGTTGACTCCATCAACCACCATCTGCACCAGTTCCACCTCAGAAAAGCCCAGTCGGTCTGCGTTGGAGATGTCAAAGACGCCACCCACTGCAGCAGTGTCTACTCCACCTGAACAGAGAAATTTGAACATTGTTAGACAAAAACTATTTAGCATTGATTATTTTTTTTTCCAAATAATTAGGACATTTTGATTATCCTAAAAAAAATGTTTCTGCAATGCAACTTTACTACAAAGAAAAGGTTGTCAGGTGTCAGGTAAGGTCACTAACAATGAAGAGCATTACATAATTTGTTGCTACTACAAACAGTAACCAGCATGTTAGTTTGTGGCTAGAGCAGTATGATATTCAAGCATTTGTTTCACTAAAAATGCACCAAATTGAATGGCAAGTTAAATAGTTTGTAAGTCAGGACAAAAGCGTCTGCCAAATGTTACATAAAAATGGTACTCTTACTAGCTATAAAATTGATAAAAACCTCAAGGTATTAAGAGCACCCCCCCCCCCCCCCCTTCAACTCAACATTTAAGTTTTATAGATCAATTTTAACAGTTAGACAAACAGTTGTGTGACTATAGCATACCTGTTCCACGCTTCTGAAGCCTAAGTTTCTTGAGAATTTCTCCAAACTTCTCATTTTTGCTGACGTTGGGCAGTTTGACGTGGACACCAGCACGCAGTCCCGTGCCAAGGTTAGAGGGGCAAGTGAGAACGTAGCCCAGGTGCTCATTCCACATGAACTCATGACCCTTCTCTTTAAAGAGGCCCTCAATCTGCAAAGAAAATAATCAAACTTAAACAAGTTTCTACCCTTCACACCATCAAGTTCATACAGCAGAAGTAGTAGTAGTACCACCAACCTTTGTGAGGCCTGTGCAGAAGCGATTGAACACTTCCCTCATGTTTCCACCCTTCTGCATGGAAATGACACGGAGGTGGTCCTCCTCATTCACCCAGACCAGGAATGTCTTGTTGTCATTGTGCCTTGAAGAAATAATACATTTGAGTACAAGACATGTCCAGTAAAACCAGCTGGATAATGCATTTAAACTGAGCAGTCAGCCAAGCTGTAGATAGCAGAGTCCATGCCAAGGCAACTCTGAAGCCTACTTACCAGATCCCCCTGCCATCAGGCCAGTCACGTGCCATCCCAGAGGCCAACAGCAGTGGAGACACAGGCTTGTCAAACAGGAAGTGGTCATCAATCAGCTGCTGCTGCTCCTCCTCTGTCATGTTCTTCAGGGCATAGTACTTTCCTTTGAGATCACCATCCAGGGAACTTAAACCTGTACAATTAGAGCATTGCCATAAAAGGGGGGTCAACACTGCAGACTTTTTCTATAGATCACCAAATTAAATTGTACCTCTTTACTGAAATCTAAAGTGTTTATATTTTTTGCCTACCCTCAATAGATAGGTTCTCAATGGCACGTCTCTCTCCACGGCTGCAGTGGGGGGGCAGGCAGAAGCCACGGATGCTCCTACCAGTACGCACTCTGGAGCTCAGGACATAGTTGGGGTCAAGGTCATCTCCACCCTAGAGCATATTGACTTGCATTTACTTTACAGTCCAATATATTAAGATTTAAAAAAAAAAAAAAAAAAAAAAAAAAAAAAAAAAAAAAACACAAAAGGACCCTGATGACAGCATGTACCTGAAGGTTTTCGGCATTCAGGTCTGTCTTGTGTTTGTCTGAGGGCTTGTAGCCTCCGTGGCGGTCCTCAATGACTGGGTCCAACAGCTCTTTGAACACTTCATATGTTTCTTCATCTCCAGCAACACAGCCCACAGTCATGATGAAAGGATGGCCTAGAATTTGGGATAGGGAGGGAAAATAATGTGAATGCCAACATGAGAACCATTTACCAGAGAAGGCTCTTAAACTACTGAAAGCACAAGACCAGCTTGTCATCCAAAAAAACAAACAAAAACCCTATGCTGGTAGGTTAGCTCATTAAGGAGCTCTTGGTCAGCTATTGTTTTTTTTTGGATGACCAGCTGGTCTTAAATTGGAATTTTTAGCAGGGAATGCAGGGACTAGGACCTTATGTCCCAATAACTAAATAACCAGGACGCTCAACAATCTGATTTCAAGCCCGAGGCCGAGGCACAGCATTCATGTTCAGCCATTAGAAATCCAAAGTCTCCAGCAAGGAGCGGCTGAGAGCTTTTACCTGGGTTGTCCACCCCAGTCTGAATTACATCGTCCACCGTGAAGCCGCTGGGGGTTTCTTTGTCCCTCAGGTTGGCGTACATCTCCGGAGTGAGCACCTTGGCCATGTGGTTATTGTGCTGGCTGAGGTCTGGGTACTCCTGCTCCGCAGTGTAGTTCATCTTCAGCTTGTTGTGGGTGTTGCCGAAAGGCATGGTTGCGTCGAGTCTGATGGAAACAAAGAAAAACAGCAAGCGTTTTGTTAAACCATCGAGATCAGATCTGACCTGTGATCTGAGTTCTGGATCGCAGAAATGGCACACTATATAGTTTGTCAGCCATTATGTAGTGCTGTTCCAAACCTCAACAGTACAATACATTTTCTATAGTTACTCAACACCCAAAATGCCTCACAACAGATGCATGTACACTAGAATTTAATTAATTATTTATCATTTTTGGTATGTTTGAGTTGTTTCTGGTCTTATTTAAAATGTGGTAACGTTTTTTTTAAATTCATTTTATAGTACATTTATTTAATTATTTATTAATCTGTAGTTGTATTCCTATTTGTTTTTATTACCTTTGACGTTCTTACCCATGATTAATTCCTACTAAATTCTTTTTTTTTTTTCGTTTTATATCCCATTTTTAAAAAAAATCTTATGTCTTATTACAATACTGGGTCTTTTATGCATTTATTCTTTTTCTTTGACATTCCATTTCCTGTGTATTGGCTCAGCTACACTGTAAATGAGGGCCACCCTCAATGTCCACCGATTATAAATAAAAGTTGAGTTTAAATAAAGGTTAAATTTTCAATTTATTTAAATTAAATTTCCCATGTATACTCCACAATAAAACGTGGTGGCACAAAGACTGTTTGTAGTTTGTGTGTTCCCTAATAAAAGGTCACTATATATAGAAAATACTATATAGTGAACAGTAAAGGAGCTCCCATTGGGAACACAGCTCAGGTGTTTCGTCCAGTTGCGCTGCCAAATGATGGGTTAGACTTATTGCGCATGCGCGGCTACCTATTCCCCGGAGTCAGATTTTGACGGGGCATTACACAACCTGGGATTATTGTGTAAATATTTGCTTACCTATAAAAGAGTAAATTGAACCCAAATTAAACAATTCCTCATTTCTACTACCTTAAGTTTACCTCGCAGCAGAAATGTGTAATATTTATTTCTGTATTTCTTTATATACCATTGATGTGTTGCTTTTAGTCAATCAAAATATCACCAATAAAGCGTTACTATATCTACACGTCTATATGGTTAGGCAACCTCAAATACAGCTACACTATGATGGTTAGCACAAATCGACGCAACACCGGGTCTCGCGTCCCAACACACACACACACACACCAAACACAGGCGGACAAAGCCTCCCCTTCAGCCGCATTAGCTTGTTGTGACGTAACGGAATTAAAGCGTACATTTTACGCAACGAGTCAAAGAGGGGGGGGGGGGGGGGGGGGGCGTGGGGGCGGAATCTGCCGTTAATTTATCCGGTTATCGACCCTCTCTCAGCGCAGTCACCGCGCGTTATTGCAGCATCCACCTTCGGGACGTCTGAGCTCCAGCTACGTTTAAGTGACGTCAGGTGCAAAAATAAAGAAATAAAATAAAATTAAAATGCGATAAGGCATGTCTGGAGCGAGCACTGCCTGTGCCCTTCAACAACCATCTATCAAATTCCTTCAAACCACGGATTATAATAAACCCAAACAAACCCCGCCAAAAAAATCTGGCTACATCTCTCGCGAGCGCACGCGCGCACGTAATGCTGCGCAGCGCCTGCGGGGGAAAAACGCCTCGAAGACCTTGCAGATAAACGGAAAGGCGCTGCAAGGTCGTTGCTGATGCTTTGGGACAAAGCAGACACCCTGCGCCGCTTCCCGAGCCCTCTCCTCCACAGCAGCTACTGGAGACGAGGAGAAAAGAGCATATTTAACCTCCTCCTCCACCAGACTAAAAACCACACCGCTGAGCGCCAGCTCCAAACAGATAACGCTGTGTTTGCGCTGTTTACAGTTTTACGCAGTTTGCGCAGCTCGAGCACCTCGAGGTATCGACGCCGCGCAAACGAAAAAGTGGCGTTTATAATAAAAACATACAGACTATAATAATAACCGTCCGTAACTTCACTTCCATATTAACAAAATGTGTCAATCCGCCTCTAAAAAAACGAACAAATAAATGAATGAATAAATGCAGACAGACAGACCCCTGCTCTCCCCTACCTTGTGTGTAGTTTCTTTGGGAGAGTGACAGCTCTGCCTCCTCCTGCAGTCCTGTACTGAGCACACCGCTACAGCTAATGGTATCCGGCGCTAAGCCGCGTTACGCTGCTTTTATACGCCACCCGAGCCGCGCCCTGATTGGCTGCTATTTGAGTCCATTCATTCTATTGGATAATGCGACGCCTCGCGGCCAGCAGCAGCCGTTGAGTTCTCGCGTGGGTCACGTGAATGTTTCCTTGACAGCACGGTGATGGAGGGAGAGAGAGAGAGAGAGAGAGAGAGAGAGAGAGAGAGGCTGGATAGATGGAAGCATAGACTTCCCCGCTTCACAACAAAGAAACAACCGAGCTGACCACTTAACTTACACTGCGTCTCACAGACTGAGCACTGTCTGCCACTCAGACTAGAGATTATGGCCGTTAACATGTTTGTTCTCTGATTTAGTGCATTCAGACATAGGCAGATTATTTTGGTCTTTAGTTTATCTACAGGAATTCTGTAAATAACAGTGCATCTCAAAAAATTAGAATATTATTGAAAATTTACTTTATTTTAGTAATTTAGTTAAAATGTAAAACGTCTATATTATATAGATGTATTACACACAGAGTGATCTATTGTGATCAAGTGTTTATTTCTTTTATTGTTGATGATTATGGCTTACAGCCAATAAAAGTCCTGTTGGAAAATGAATTCTGCATCTCCATAAAAGCTGTCAGCAAAGGGAAGCATGAAGTGCTGTAAGATTTTCTGTCAGAAGCTGCATTTCTTTTGGACACAGTGAATTAACACCAGCAGATGACATGTCTCTCCAAACAATCACTGACCATCATTTCATTTGGAAATCAAGGGAGCAGAGTCTGGAGGAAGAGTGGAGAGACACACAGTCCAAGCTGCTCGAGGTCTAGTGTAAAGTTTCCACAATCAGTGATGGTTTGGAGAGACATGTCATCTGCTGGTGTTGCTCCACTGTGTTATATCAAGTCCAAAGTCAGTGCAGTGGAACAAAGGCAATATCACTGAATGATACAAGCTTCTATTTTATAATTGTAGCTCCACTTCAAAACTTAAAAAGCAAGCTTTGTCTTATCAAATCATCTGTGATTATGGTCAGGGTACCATAAAGGGCCTGTGTGTGACTAAGGTTGATTTGACAGGTGACCTTTTTGTGTAATTGTGCACGTCTTTTAACCCAGACAGATTCTTTTTTTGCCCCTGATGATGTTGACCATTTGAAAGCCAATAGTTTTCCACTCTTCTATTTATAACAAACACGTTATCAGTTTAGCTAATAGAAAATGTATCCCCATCTGTCTTTTCATTAATCATTTTAATAATGCATCAGTCATTATCTGCAAATAAATTAATGAGCAGTCAGAGAGAGAGTGCTTGTCTCAAAACAAAGGCCTTAGACTAGTCTCCTTTGTGTAACCCCTAGCTCTGAAACTCTAGCTCCTCTGATAAATCGCTGCCCTCAGTGCTGTTGTTTTTCTGTGTCTTTGCTTTGGGCCGTGTTCTTTAGTTTTCTGCCTGTCTGTTAGACAGTTAAAGGCTTCCAGTGAATGTAGGTTTATATGATTGGGTACTTCAGGACATTTATCACAGGGTCTTTGTGCAACATTTACTCCAGTGGCAAAGCTGCCATTTGTGCATGTAAACAAGCTTGATCGCTTCAGGCACTCCATTACAGTGCCATGTTCACAGCAAGAGACATGTTTTCTGAATACAAAGTGAAAGGGGCATATCTTGACTTTAAGCATTTTCACAGCTAACAAATTTGGTTAGTAGAATGTTTTCTGAACGTTACATTTAATGTTCTTAGCACGCTCAATCAGTCAAGTTTTCTGGATGTTTGGCTAACCTTTCTGGAACCTTTTCAAAACATTGCTAAACGTTCTTATAACGTTCTCTGTTAGCTGGGTTGTCATGGTTAAATCTTTCTTGCTTGAATTCAGTCTTTAGTGAGTGATTTAATGAGTCTGAAGGATTAGACAGTAGATAAGATTTAAACCTTTTTTAAATAAGCCTTCTTACTGAAGTTCCTGGGCCTCAATCCCACACTGGCCCTGTCTGAAGGAAAAAAAAGGAAAGATATTTTACGATTAAAAGGCGGTCCTCGTTGTTCTTAAGAAGCAGTGGGTGCAGAGTATTTACTTTTAGTAAGTAGAAGCAAAAGAAGGAAGCTGTGCCGAATGTGAGGCTAGAGTGAACAATTCTGTCCAACTACATCTATTTTTACGAGTCATGTCCTTGAAGCTTCTGATGGATTGCCAGAATAGTAACTGCATGCTGCTTCAGAGACAAGTGTAGGTGTGTACTGTACAGAATGATATTGATGGATTTGTTTTTTTATAGATAGCATATATATATTTACATCATAATCTGTTGGGTAAAATCTAAACTCCTAGTAGTACCCTTAAAGAAGAATGTTGGATAAACTAGTATCTTCTAATGTCTGTACACTAAGATGCCACATGGTCATGGGACAGGAGCTAGTATGTAGTGTCCAATGGCTTTTGCCAGGTCCTTTTGAAGTTGCTTCACTGATCTGTGGGATATATGTGTGGGGTCTCCCACATTGAATGAGGATGTGATTTCCTACCTACTGCACTGTTCACAGTGGACGATTATGCCTCCTATGTTGTCTTCCCGCAACACACAATGTACAACACATAGATCAAGAACACACAACTTTGGAGTTTCATCCATACTGCACATCACTGTGCCATCAGCACCCTGGTCCTGGTTTTCATCCTCACTCACAAGATAACACCTTACAACTTATGCAGATGTGGGTGTTTCCAAGCCGTCCCCTGAGATAACACTTCAGAGAGAACGCTTCAGGAGCATTTTTTTGGAACTATAAGGCGCAACAGATTGTAAGGCGCAATAAACATCTATGTTCTGGTCTATTTTCATACATAAGGTGCACTGGATTATAAGGCCCACTATGCGACACTAGTAAGGAACAGCTGTGTCACCATGTTTTCCTTTCAATTCAGCAAAAATCTAAGCTAAGTAAACAAAATTGTAAAACAAAACATTTTCTTTTAAAGTCAAATGAGTGCTGGATGTTAATCTACAAAGATTTCTCTCCTGAAAACTGTTTATTTGGGTGAGTAAAGTGCTTCCGTTTATGTACAGTAAGCTTAGATTTCCAGAGGTTCATTAAGACTGGGTGCAGCAGCAAGCATTAGTGGCTAAATTAGCGTTCTGGTAAGTCAGGGCGATAATACTCACCTCTTAATGGTAAAAGAGCGTGGTTATCGGCTAATGCTAAAACTGCTTCAGCAGTGCCAACCGGAGTTAGCAGCAGACTACTGGCCGACAATACTTGGTGCAGGAGAACTAAACTGGAACTGTATAAAGCTGTGTTTCAGCAGAGTGGCTTTACTGCTCCTTACAACCTGAATGATAAAATTCATACATAAGGCGCTCCGGACTATAAGGCACACTGACGATTTTGGGGGAAATTAAAGGATTTTAAAAGTGCCTTATAGTGCAGAAAATACGGTACGGATATTCCACATTTTTTTGCTGTGTTGGTGTATACACACTATATCTCTGCAATAACATTGAAATGTAAACTTAGCAAATTCACAGGACTGTTATCATATTTCATGTTTTTTTGTGAAACGATAGCACCTTAGTCTTAAGTATGGTGTCCAATTCTTGCCGTCTTTATGCAGGACTGGCAGAGCCACTGATCAGCAACTGCAAGTAGCACTGAGCCTCTAGGCCTTAGATGTTCTTATATGATAACTGTGTTTTTAAGATTCAGGACTAAGATAATTGCTTCAGAAAAAGCATACTGCAGCCTCAGAGGATCCGTGCTCTTGTGCTGTGCTACGCCTTTTGTTATTGTAACCCTGCTGACTATGTGCTTCTCTATCGGACTAAAAGGGCAGCACAGACAGCCGCCGCTCAGATTTGACTAAGGTGATATGAAGGGTGTGGAAGTGTGTGCAATGAATGCTGATGCCATTTTTGTGAGGCTGCAGCAAAACTCTTGCTGTGTTCGGAATGGCTCACTCATGAACTCATGTTTACTATGTAACATTTGCTATACGTTGAACAACGCCGCACTGCATTGTGACATACATTCTAAATTCTAGCATACATCATCTGTACACCACATTGTGAGATGCATTATGGTGGTTTAACAGTGAACTATATAATACGGTGGCCGAGAAAGCCCAACGCAGTGCAAATTGAAAAGCGCTGCAAAAGCACAAAACACATCCATCAAAATTACAACACAGGCGCAGCAAATAGAAAAACGCGCTGCAAATTGAAAAACGCGCTGCAAATAGAAAAACGCGCTGCAAATACAACCACAACACAACGGAAGTGAGTCACAACACGGAAAACGGAATTTTCCCGGGGGACCTTAAAAGATACTGTACCAGCTAAGCTGCGTCTTCAGTAACTTGGACTTCACTATGTGTACAAAGGACAATAAGTGGCAAACAAGGCGTTTTGTGAAGCAGAACTTTTAATAATATGCACACAACCGTGGTAATCACAGGTAATAAACATAACTTACTTTTCAGAAGCTTGTTTGCCACTTATTGTCCTTTGTATACAGCTGGTACAGCATCTTTTAAGGTCCCCCGGGAAAATTCCGTTGTGTTGTGACTCACTTCCGTTGTGTTGTGGTTGTATTTGCAGCGCGTTTTTCTTTTTGCAGCGCGTTTTTCTATTTGCAGCGCGTTTTTCTATTTGCTGCGCCTGTGTTGTAATTTTGATGGATGTGTTTTGTGCTTTTGCAGCGCTTTTCAATTTGCACTGCGCTGGGCTTTCTCGGCCACCGTAATATAAGCTATAAAATGTACTGTTGTGATTTCAAACAGCACTACAACATGGCTGACACGGTATATAGTGCACTATTTCTGTAATAGGGAGCTATTCTGAGCTCAGCTTCAGTGAGTATATGAGGGTACTCTGCACTGTGCTTTCAGATTTTCTATGGAAGATGCACACTGGAGGAATATTTAATGACATGAACATTGTAGCTGGCCACAGAGGATAATATGCTTCGTTTCACACATCTACAGAAAAAAAACACCGAAAGGAAATGAAATTACATTCTGCAAAATGTCTCTCAGGCTTTTACCTGTCAGCACAAAAATAAGAATGATGACAGAAAGAAAGGACAGCTGTTCTCTGATGTTTCATTGACAGCAGTCTATTTGTTTCCATGATAGTGTAGGTATTCACTAGTGAATGTGATTTTTTCAAATAGTAGTAGTATGTTCCCCTTTTATTAATTTTAAAGCAGTAGTATGCGAGAATGGATATTTCAACACTAAGCTGTACATGTGCATTTGTTGACAATCTGAAGGATACAGAACTGAAATAAAACCAATGTGTAAGTTTGTTATTTAGGAAGTTTGTTTAGCGTATGATGCCATTTTAAGGCCATTATGTATTCACTGTTTGTGAGTTTGAGATTAAAAATGTTTTAAGAATAAAGTCATATTATATTGAGGGGAAAGTAAGTTGTGAGATTAACCACTGCTCCCCCTATTACAAGTCAGTGGGGCAAATATTTGAAGCTGTTATTGTACAACAGCGACTGTATGTAATGTTGCTTTAAAATAGCCACTATGTGTCCCGCTTTTGTCCGGTTAAATGTGTTTTCTGTTTCACCTTGAGTTCTTTAGCACATGGATCTGTTTTGTTTCTGTCTTGTCTCTGCCCCAGCCTCGCCTTGCCATAAGTGTTTCCACCTGTGTCTCATTTGTGACCTAGCCCCCTTGTTATCTTCTCCAGGTGTTCCTTGTCTGTCTCAGTGTATATATACTCCCTTTGTTTCAGTCTTGCTGTGTCTGGTTCATGGCAATTAATGGTTGGTGTCAGTTTGGTCCTCAGTGGGTCATGATTCTTGTCAGGTTGTTTAAGGCTAGCAAGTTTGTTTTTCTTGTTTTATATTAATTTTCAATTTTTGATTCATTTTGAGAACACTTGCACATACAGCCGCCCTCTCAACCTTTAACATCTGTACCACTCTTTAGTGAATTAAAACGCATTTCAAACCAGTGTAAATTTGAGTTAGTGTATTGTTGAGTTAGGTATTACTTATTTGAATACCTTCCTGTCCTCCATGTTCACTAGATATCTTTTAAACAACCAGATTTACTCTGTCCTTATGTGTTTTGCAAAAAAGCTGCTTTAGAGTCCACATCAATGTGCCCTTGATGAAGGCTGCATTTAGGGGGCATTAAAGACACTCCTGCACACCTCTTTGATCAGGAAAATGTAAAATGGGACACTTTATAGCCGTCCACCCTCACTTCCACCCTACTTGCACAAATTTGGGCTGCAGGACCATGAAAGCAAAAGCAAGCTTCCTTGTCAACAAGCTGGTATATGCTGATATAGCCCTAGCTTATGCATCTGTGGCCCTGCAGTCCTGAATTTTGCATGCCTATGATCAGAGCAAGTTGTCCACTTTCTCATTTTGGTGTTCATAGGCATGCAGTGACCTTATTTTAACCTTCAGCATGGACTGATACAGACAGTAGCATTTTAGACAGAATTATTTGAGGATTAGTTTTATTGTCTGACTGACATAAAAATAAGTAAAAATATTCAAATGTGAATAAAAATGTCTTTAAAAACATTTGTTCATTTAACTTTCTATCATTATGCGGAGTTATGATTTTAATAGACTGTAGCTGAAAATTTGCGCAGTCACAATAACATGATCTTGCAGAATATGGGACATGCTGAGCCTGCACATCACACCGTCCAGTCCCACATACACACACACGTTTAAGCCTAGTGTCCTTGAGTTCTCTTGACTCTTTGTCTGCATGTTTTTCACTGTACTAAAGTGTTAACATTTAACATTCTTAATGAATTTAAAACATATCAGGCAGGAAAGTAAAAGTTAATGACTGAAGTGTATAAAGCCACCATGCACATAAGGACTGTAAGATAAATTAAGTTTTTTTTACATTATTGAAAGAGGTAGAGGTAGAGGTCCACAGTAAATACTCACACCATACTACTTCTTAACCAGGAAATAAAAGGAGTGCAAATAAGTGCAAAAACATCAAGTAATCTGCTTTGACATCCAACAGTGTTATCACACATTACATTTTGGTCCTTATCAGGTAGATTCCTGATCAAAGATTCTTGATTACAAGTAGGTAAAATCAGTTTTACGAGTCTTTCTCAAGTATTCTCATAGGTGGTGTTTAGTGTAGCTCATCCAGGTGGGGAATTGAACCCCAGTCTTACACTTGTTCTAGAACCAAGATAGGTATTTTGATCTACAATCATAATCTAATGAGTAGAGTAAAGAAATCATGCTTGTCAGCAGAAGCTAAAGGACATATTGCAAATTGGTGTCTTTGTCCCCGCTTTCTTTTTTGCATTGCTTTTGGATGGTTGTAATCCTTTTCTCTTGTAAAAACATAACCAGCTCTAATGATTCTAGCTGGACTAGCACATAAATAAACAGGTACTGCATCTTGTAAACACCGTGGCCCTTGTTAAACTGCTTCTTGGAAAATAAGAGCGTAGACTGTTTCACTCTGTTCTGGCAAATGTAGGCTATGTTTGGAATATAGCACACACTGCTTGCAACCATGCTGTCATTTAAGATCAATCAGCGGCATCTCAGCAGATGGTGGAGTTGTTTTTGATTGGAACTGAGGCTTCCTATGAGTTTTATGTTGTCTTGTAGGAAAGTCTGCTCTGAGATATCTGGGCAGAGCTTCCTTGTTTTTATGTCATTCTGTAGTTGTAGAGTAGCTTATAAATATTATATGGTTATATTTAGTTTAATTTATATTTAATGCCTTGTTATGTATGACGTGCAGGTTTTGTTTCAGTTTTCTTTTTTAAACTGTTGTTAAAAGCGCTTATTTATATTGATATGAAATCCAAAGCTTAAAGCAGCAGTTCCTAAGATTTTTTGTTAAAATTAAAAGCAGTAGAATTCCTGGTGTGGGAGGAAACAACATATTCTAATTAATGGTATCAGTGTCCTGGCACGACCATCCCTGCTATATCTAATACGTTAATTCTAAAAACGAAGTGGTCTGGTAGTTTTTTTTCAGGTGTAATTGCTCTCCACATTTTGACGCTATTTCATAAAGGATTTATTTACCTTAACCTGCATTAAAAGTAGTTTTCCACATGCATTGTGCAATTACACATTCTCACCAGAGAGGTCTCTAAATCCCCAAATCTCCAAAACTTACAGACTGATGCTTTAAATACCTGGGAAATATAAGCGCTGTCACATCATACAAATGTGGCTCCTTTTTATCTATTTTAATTGCCATAAAAAGAGTGAGAATAGCATACATTGTGTATTGTGAATATTTGTTAAAGTATGTTTTTATTAAAAATGTTTTTATAAAAATACCAGCATTGTAGGTTCTGGAGTTTTGAAAACAGACACATTAAAAATATCGTTTTTATGGAATTTTAAAAAGCTACATGCCGTCACTTCTAAGGATCACTGAAGGTGTCTAGTCATTTCAGTCATTTTACTGTTGTCCATTAGATTAACTGAGTCAGCTGATGTTCCTGATTCCCCTCGCTCTGCAGTTCTCCACCTCTGAAATGGACTGAACCGAACACATGATCCTCCTGCAGTCAAGCCTGCGTGATGAGCAGTGCGGCATCATGGCAACCTCAAGTTTTCACACACATTCCTCTCATAGGAATAAATCTCACACACACAGAATTAGGTATACAGAGCCTTAAAGTAGGATGTTTACAATAAACTGCAACTTGATTTAAAAAAGTGTTTTATTTAGTTTAGCAAGAAGCTCATATTCCCACACATGATTATAACTGCACTGTTAAATATTTTGAGTGATTTGATTTTCTAAATTGATACAACATTTATTGTTTTCAGCATATATGGGACTGCGCTAAAAGACATATGATGAGCTGTACTGCTTGTATGTGGATGGACAGAGGGAGCACTGAAGGACATTTTGGAGGGTAATCAATAAGCTTGTACAACACACTGCCTACTGTATTGTGTATGGTGTCTAGCACTATTAATTCCCATACAGTTTCCTAAATAATGCAAATCAAAAGGATTTTAAGGACATTAAGGTGTGTTGCTCTATCTTACACCCTGCACAAAGTGCATTGCGATACTCTTTGCTATCTTACACCCCGCATTGTTTAAATAGTGTCAGAGCTTATGAATATATCTTCCCTCTTGGGGGCGTAGCGGTGTGAGGTGTGTGTTTAAGTAAATATCTGGCGTATTGCTATCATAGTGGCAGAAAACACAGATGCACCACTGTCTGAAATGACCCATGACAACAGTCACCCGTCAGATGTTCATAGCTATCTTGACAACGCAGGTTCACCTTGCACACATTCAACTTGCATACACCCCAGCTTGTATACACACATGGACATGAAGCAGAGCACAGAACCAACCTTTACATAAACAACATACATAATGAAATAACATTGCTTTTCCAGTAATGCTGCATTTACAGTGCTCTGTCACGTCAGCGCAGAGCGGTGTATCCCATTCATTTTCAATGGGAAGCGTCGGCTTCATCAGAATCTGGGGATGTGATGCGATGAAAAGTTGAGCCGAGGTGAACGTTATGCAAATGTATCTGTCCAACAGGTGCGTCTATCTAATCAGAAAGCAGGTTTTTGCCTAATACGTGTCCTCAGCACAGTGTATGAAAATTAATGAATTTCCAGAGAATCATGAAGGCTTTCCTGTCCTTTATGATCAATTCCTGCTGATTTGACTCTGATCAATGTAATACACAGTGAAGAAAGGTTGCAGAAACTGTTGGGGTCTCTGGTGGCTTTTGAAAATATTAATATATAATTAAATTGGAAAAGTAGCCTCAATGCTGCTCAGTAGACAGTGTAATGAAGCTCAATTAAACAAGTATATTTATAAATATACATTTATATGTATTAGTTTGCAGGAAATAAAGCTTGTATAAAACCAATTCCCATTTATTAAAACTATTTAATTGGATGTCGCAAGGAACGCCTTTGTAATGCCAACATGCGACCAGTGGGAGGGGAGTAGTGTGTTCATGTGTGTTGACATGACGGAGCAGTGTAAATGCAGCTGCAGTCACCTGCTTGCCCACCTTCACAGCGTGAACGAGATGGTCAGTTTCCTTTGCTGAGCTGTGCAGAAGCGCTGCACTGTTAAAATAACAATTCGTCAAAGTCAGAGTGCACCTGGCTCTTAAAGGGAATGGCAAGTGACACACCGATTGGTTAATCTCACATTACACCTAAAACACACCTATGACTAATTATGAAAATTAGTACAAGCCGTTTGTGCGTTTTGAGTCGCACATGGCATACCTTTCCCGTTGTCGTGATAGAAAAGCCACACTGACACGCCCTAAATCAAGGTAAAAATGACTCTGGGCTTGGTTTCACCAAAGCACCTTAGCATCTGTGTTAATGGTAAATGGTAAAGATCCAGTGATGACACATTTAAAAGATTTACACTTAAACGCTTTAAGTACAAACTGTTTAAATCAGTATATCACACACACACCACTGAATACATTTACCAGGAATATTTATGCTCTTTGTGTAATAAAGCATGTGGTTCGTTAGCATTACTCACAATATGCTCAGAAATAGCAGCATCACATGTATTGTGATGTAATGTATGACAACAACAGTTAGCAACAATATCATCATACTGCCAAGCTATAATTACATACAGATGTTACACCCAGGGTTATAAGTATTATATATATTATTATAGTAACAGCTGTTCTCAGTAGAACACATTAAAGGCAGCATTAACTGTATACCGGTTGAGAAAAGCAAAACCAGAGCAGTTCTCCTCTTGTGCATCCTTATATGAAGGTGTCGGGGTGGGGGAGGGGCTATCTGACAGTGATGAATAACGGATAATAAAACCTTGCAGCGGTAGTGGTAAAGGAGACAGCAACTAGACTGACTAGAGGAGAGGAATGCAACACAAGGGCAGTGGATAGAGAGTGAGGTGAGCTTTAAACAGCCTGTGCTAGAATGAGACGTGCTTTGCAGTGAAATGCTGCTGCTCTTCCCGACGGAGACACTCAGAGAACATCCTGTCTGCTGCAGTGTATGAACACTATTCACCTGATCAGCTGAAACAGAATCAGCTGTTTCTTTGCTCTAATATTACTCTGGCTCGGCAAGAAACACGAGAGTCTGAGCCCTAAGAGCACAAAACAGGAGAGGTTTGCTTAAAGCAAGATTATGTAATGGCATTAAAACCATTTGTTTCTTAAATCCTTATGTTTTTTTTTTCAGTAACTTGACTAACATGGAGCTAGATATTTGCATGCAGCCGAAACAGCTATGACCTGCTGATGAATGAACTCAACAACCCCTCCACCCAGCTAGCCTGCGCCTGTGGGACTCACATTGATGGAACATGGGCTCTAAGTGCGTTTAAATGTGATTTTTATTTAGACTCAATGGGGATTCCTAATGTGCACCATCATTATAGAACACAATAAAACCACACACTACATTGGGGATCAAGTCAAGGTCCCCATGTCTTGAGTGTAACTCAGATGGGGCCTGTGTTTAACCCCTCCTGGTCCCATCACTGACCCTGAAATGGATACAGCCCTATATTAAAGCCCTATATGGACGGGATTAGTTTCTCAGGGGGTCCTGGGGTAATTTTCTCTTTTATGGGGGTCCTCTGTGATTTTATTCTCGTCTGAAACGACCATGTACGTGTTTTTCATCTTTTAAGAAAATTACAGGCTAAATTACTTACTGTTTTTCGCTGAACTCCCTGGTCATCACCTTGCGTTTAATAAAATAGTTGATTAGACTTTGGGCGTGCATTTTCACAGAGATCTGCGTAAACACAACATCATGCTCTGTGTGAAAAACTTGATATCATGTGACAATGTGATGTCATGTGACTGAGAAAGCCAAAAAAAACTCAGTGGTCCTCCTTTTTTCAATTGCATTCTGGATGCAAGAGTTTTATCACTGAGTGGAAGTGTAAAATATTTTTCACAGATGTCCCCCTGAGAAATGAATTCCTTCCAAATAGGGCTTAAGATGCAAGGTGAACAGCTAAACTAAACAAACGTATTGTTCCAGCACATTCCATAGATGCTAAATTGTTTTCAGATCTATGGATGTGCAGTACAGCAAGGTGCATAATCCTGCTGAAAGAAGCCGCTGCCATTAGGGAATATGATTGCCAATACCAAGGGATTCCACTGATCCTCAACAATGCTTAGGTAGATCACACATCAATTTCACATCCTCATTAATCATCTCAGGGATGCAAGGGTTGTCAATCGTCTTCTTTACAGAGAGCATCCTTGTGCAATCATTTCCCTAGCTCATACAAATCTGGCAATACATTCCATGTAAATGTAAATAGTAAATACTGTATCAGACCAGGCAACATTCTCCAATTAAGGTCTGGTTCTAATGCTCATATTCTAATGCCCACCCCATTGTAAGCTGGCTAGCATGGACACTCTGATATGTGTACTAGCAGCTTATGAGATTACACTGTAAATTGTTAAATGTATGTTCAAATTATATTCGATAATATATTTGATGTTGCCTTAAAATGCTATACCTAGATGGTCGATCCTAATCCTCCAACATACACAGCACAGAGATACAAAATAAGTCTATTAAAACCAACTTATTTTGCTTCATATTGGATGAGATGTCTGCTATGGGCAACAGCAAGAAACACCTAGTGCTTTTGTCTGTGCAGCAAAGAGCACCACTTATTACCACATGACCGTCAGCTGCTGTGTATGGTGTGTGTGAATGTGTGTGTGTGTGTGTGTGTGTGTGTTCTTCAGGCTAATCAGTTGGTTCAGCTCCTTTGCACCTCCTCCCTGCACATCTCAGCAAGGCAAGCATGCACTACAGGGCTACACACCCAGCAAGTAGCTCACAACCCTGCTGTCAAAGCTGATTACCAGTCATCATGCAGAAGCACTGCTCTGTATGCATAACATCACTGGAGTAAGAACATCTCTGAAACAGGAATCTTATTACGAAGCCAGTTTCAAAAGTCTCCTTGAATTAAAGCTGAAAGTCTACATTTAATTGATTTATTCATTTCGAATCTAATGAGGGTGTAGTCAGAAACAAAAATGTTTCACTGTCTATATACTGCTTTGGAAAAATTATGAGTTTCTTTGATCTTACCATAATTGAAGACCTCTGGTCAAGAGCAAGTTGGATGATCACAAGCCATCAAACAAAGCTGAACTGCTGGAATTTTTGCACCAGGAGTGGCATAAAGTTATCCAAAAGCAGTGTGTAAGACTGGTGGAGGAGAACATGCCAAGATGCATGAAAACTGTGATTTAAAAAAAAAACACTGCAGAGACTGACTGATGTTCGTTAGCATTTCGGCTTAAACCCCTCTGAACCCGGCTGTTAGCATCATGCTTTACCCATGATCACCTAAAGACATGATATACATATTATAGCAAAAAAGAAGACTTACTATATCTAGCCGAACCTCTGCCTGTTGGATAATAATTCAGTTATATAAACAGCTAAAATCCATCATATTTATATTTCTCTTTGTTATAATTAGTCTGTTATTGCTTTAGGGTAATTGTGGAATAGTGTGGTACTGTGGTATTTCTGTGATAATGTGGTTATCATAACGTGAAAATCAAATACTATTAGCAATATTAGTCACATAGATCTTTTCCTCTTGATCCAAATTTAAGGTCAACTCAGGCTTGCTCAGCAGTTTTATTTATGCCATAGACCATGATGAGATACTGAATAGTGACAGTCACTATATTATGTAGTTCATCTGCATCTGCATCTTCCCTTTTGTTCATTTTTAAGCTTATTATTTTGTCCCACATTCATACCTTATTGTATTACTGATCGAAGATGGCCAGATTATATTAGACAATTTTATTCCAGGTCATTTTAGGCCACATTTGTCTTTCAATTTGTAATAAAGCTCTCTTCCAATATAAAGGACAGCTGGCATTCTCAAATACAAACAAAACCCAAAAGAAAGCAAAGACGGGGGCATTGTATAAAAGCCATAATGACAATTATATAGAGCAAGCTTCATCAGTAGCTCTACATTAAACAACAATAGTTTCCACTTTTAGGGAACCTATGTATTATACATGTGATGCTGAGCGTGTAAGGGCATTCAGGCTGTGCTTCTCCTCCTAATGATCCACTTAGACCTGCTGCTTCTACTCAGCTAGGAGACGTGAGAGGCAGAGGGCTACGGAGGAAACGTATGACATCATAGGCTCCTTTGTACAGCCTGCAACAATGGGACCAATGTTACATTAATATGGACGCTCTGCCGTTCATATGCAAAACAGGGCGTCCATGAATGGAGCAGAGCGGGCGGGGAGAGGCCAGAGAAAAGAGGATGGGAGCGAGTCTCTGAGCTCATTCACTCCACAGGAGACCGTGCTAATATGCAGACTGTAGGCAGCAGCTCCATTTTCAGCTCTCAGAACAGAACTCAATTAAACTGCAGGACAGAGAGAGAGAGAGAGAGAGAGAGAGAGAGATGCAGAGTGTGAAATAGCTCTAGAGTCTCCACAGGCCCATACAGCAGCAAGATAAATGGAAGTAGGTGGCAGAAAGTTAAAAGTGACTCAGAGAGAGAGAGAGAGAGAGAAAGAGAGAAAGAGACAGGCAGAGGTCAGTCCCATTAGCTGGACAATGGATGTCTATACACACGCTAGACCCCTCAAGTCATGAAATATCATTACGTAAATTGATTGTGAATGTCAACACGTACAGGTTGTAAGGTGTTTTCTTGTGAGTGAGGTTGACCACTGGCCAGCATGCTCATGTAATAATTGTGACCGGCAGCTTCTGACTGAAATTGTCCATGCAAACAGACAAGTGACTCTGGCAGAAATCACATCAGCATTTAGTGCAGGAGGCTCCAAACGCATATACAGCAGATCAGTACAGTGTTTTATAGCTTCCATGGGACATCGGGCCTTATCTTATACCCTGTCGAAATGCTCATTGCTGTCTTACACCTTGCCAAATGTATATTTTGACGCCTTGCACTTGTGTCGCTTAAAAAGCTAAGGCATTTGTGAATATATCTACTCTGATGGGTGGTGGTCTGGAACTAACGTGTTCAGGTAAATTTCTGGTATATTGCTATCTTGGCAACGGTAAACACTGGCACACCACTGACTGAACTGATCCTAGACAACAGTCAACAGTAAAATGTTCATTGCATTTTTCACAGTAGTGCACAAACTGAAAGTGCATGCCCGTTGGCAGCTATGCAAAGTTTTAGTTTAACAATAAACAGAATGAACAGGCATGAAAGAGCAGGTCAGTTTCCTCTGCTGGGAGGCTTTGAATATGTTCAGATAGCTGCACCCCTGAAATAGCAATCCACCAGTCAGAGTACACCTGGCTTTTAAAGGGTTACATCTCAAACGTTATGTGCAAAACAAACCCATGACTAATTAAGAGAATTAGTACATAGTATTTTAAGGCATACTTTTCTCATTGTTACGATAGCAAAGACACACTGGTTCCCAAAATCAAGCTGCACAGAGCCTGGTTGACGGCTCGCCTATAGATCAATACAATAGGGTCCATGATATTTGGCCCTGTTCTATGACATGTGGCATGTCGATGTAATGGTTTCTCAATATTCTCCATTCTTACAAGCAGAGCTGTAAGTCTGCTTGTATATATTTACAGAGCTCAGGATTTGTACAACACATTTATGTGTGTTACATCATGCCATTGCATGAATGTTTCCGGCTAGGATTTTAATTAGGTCATTTTCAAATAAACTATATGGATTTTGCCAGTTTTATTTTTTACATATCTCATATCTCAGACTTACAAACACTGGAAACAAAACACATAAGCAGTGAGGACTAACTCAAGTGCTGCCATGCTGCTTACATGCCAAAAGTGCACTATAATCAGGCTACACTTCCCCAGCCGAACAGCGAAGATAGCACTGAGTTGATGACAAGAGATGAGATGAGAGGAAAACTGCCTACAGACAAACCCCAGCAGCTGGAGGTGGAGCTACAGAGAGGAGGAGTGAATGAGGGTCTGGAGTCAGCAGGTCTGCAAAAATACACACACCCTCCTGTGCTGAGATGGAAGCTGGAACTGGACTGAGATTCATCAGGACGTCCTCTCTGCAGGAGGAGACATAGTCTGAAGATGTGCCAGAGAAAAGAAGAACAGCAACGGCTGACAAAAATACAGTTATATGACTCAGCTACTGTGGTGGAGGTTTGAAGCCCAAGTATTTATCAGGGTCTATCTAGTCACTCCAGTGCAGTGGTACCTGGTACCTGGTATCTCAGCATTCTAACTAACTAACTCCCAATAACTGCCATCAGTAACCAGCGAGCATTGCTCTCGGTAGGTCCACACAGGACACACATACACTATAAACTTGCTAAAGATGCTAAATTTAATATTTAAATGTACCATAACAGAGTGCAATATGTTTTTTTACATGTCCAATTTTACATAAATATTGAGATGTTTTAATACTGTATCATTCCTTTATAATGTTTATACTCCTATACTTAGTTTGTTACCTCTTTTTACTTTTATGTGTCTTGCTGTCTCTTTGCTGCTGCAATATTGTAGGACTAAAAAAGGGATATTTTATCTTATCTAATCTCATTTTATCTTATTTGTTATATAGCACTGGCTACATAGTGAACTGACTATGGGCAACCAAAAAATGACTGTCATATGAATAGTTGAATAATATATTACCCTAATATTACTTATTTTGGAAAATATGTGCTAAAAATGCTAAACTGACCTGTGGGATATGTATGCATTGAATTTGGATGTGATTTCTGATCATTTGCACCCATTGTGCTGTCCAGTGTGGGTGGTAATGCCTTCTATAACACATTTCTGGTACTGGACTCCAATAAATCATTGATAACTTCAAGATAAAAATCTAAAAAAAAAAAAATCTAAAACCTAATAGACATTAACAAAGAGAACACTGTAACAGAGGGCAATTCCAGATGCAGCTTAACCCTGCGTTCGAACTGGCAGGCAACAAGTCTCTTGTGTCGCCCCATGCTTGTCTTTTGTAGATGTGTTAAAGGATGTTTGGGCTGTTGCGAGTGGGTAGATATAGGCGTGGCCAGTTAGCTTGCTAGCAAGCTACCTATTGAGCTATTCACTACTTTTTTTCACTACTTTTTTTTCTGAATCGCTTCTGTATTTGTGCAAAAATTCCTCATATAAAACAGGAAAGAGCAAAAACAGCAGCTATAATTCTCTCTGCTGTGTTCAGAATCACACTGAATCACAGTGATTGGTCGGCCAATCTGTGTAGAATGTTGCTTCATATAAAGGACAGTCTACAGTTTTGTTAAAGTTCGTTTTGGGCTTTAATCATATTATAAGTGTGGTTAACAACTGAACTGATCCATATTAGGACACTGTGGGCAACGGAAATCCCAGCATTTGTGGGCAGATCATGGACTATGGCAATTTATTGCGTAGTGGGAGCACGAGGTTAGAACAGGGAAAGAAGTAAAATGTGTGACGCGGGAGTAAACAGTAAAAGTAAAAATAGGACTGTGACAGAAGTATGTGTGTGTGTAGAGCGGGTGAGAATGACCTCGGGGACACTGGATTTTATGAAGCAGTTTAAAAGGCAGCACTTCCAGTCACAGCAGTGACTTGGCTTTCCATAATAGAGCACTATGCGTGTGTCTGAACACGTGATCAGAACTGACGCCAATAGAGAGAAAGAGAGAGAGATGAAGATTGTACAGATAGAAGTGAGTATTATTACAGGTCAGATTCCTTATTTCTTCTATTCCTTCCAGCCGAAGAATAGCCTCCAAATCTTCTACTGATGATGTGAATGCACTTAATGTGTGTGGTGTATGAATAGAGACTGGGATACATTAGAATTGTAGAATATTCCTTTATGAATTCCTGTGTGTATGTCTGATTACTGTATACAATAACTGATTACTGTATACAATAACATGTGACACTATATTTCCCTATACTGTAAAAAGGCAGAATATGTACCACTTTAGCCATCGTCTGTTTTCTTTCCTTTACTTGTTTATTTCTGTTTTTGTCTTATTTTGTTTGTGCTTGTCTTTCTATGTCCTCCCTAGCCTGGTTGTTTTTCCTCCCATGTGCTCTTTAGCACATGGCTTTGTTTTTCTTTTTGTCTTGTCTCTGTCCAAGCCCCACCCTGTTATTGGTGTTCACACCTGTGTCTAGTTTGTTACCCATCCCTTTCGTTATCTTCCCCAGGTGTTTCTCGTTTCCTCAGCTTTTCCTGCTTTGTTTGACCCTCTGTGTAGCTGGTACAGTTTGTTATTGTTATTCTGTTTATTGTTTTCTCTCTAAAGTATGTTCTATGTCTTGCTAGTCTTTTGTTTTTGTTTTCTAGTAGTGATGGCAAAATTGGGGTTTTTGGGAGATCGAATCAGATGAACCAATTGATTCGGAAAAAGATCTGATCCTGAGACATTTAAATCATCGGCCACTAAAGGGACATCTGGTAGGGAATTAGAATCAGGCACTAAACCTGTTTGTCCCAATCAGCAGACTTAGGTCTTTTTTGATTTATATCCATTTCATAGATGCTGATGGTTGACGGATTTTGAGTAATGCATAAATAAAAAAATTGTAAGCAATACAAAATAATCTTTGCTACAAATTATTGTATAAGAAACAGTTACAATGCTGCACATATTTTTTTTAATGTGGCAATGTTGCATTCTCTTTTAGAAACATTTTGGGACAAAAGATTCTGATCTCAGATCAGCTGCTTGCACCAAAATGCGCTAGAAGATTTGAAACGTTTCAAAACTATGGGATGTAATGAAACCTGTTTTGGGAAAGTCATGTGGCTTTTACATTTTGATACGGACTTCAAAGCAGTATATCGAAACACTTTGTTTCAAATTGATCAATTCAGTTTAAATCTGAGTTTCATATTTGACATTACTATGAGACCTTACAGAATGTGCAGTATAATACAGTGTATTGTACATTATAAAAGCCTTTATTGAAGAAAAACTGCTTCAACAATTGCCCTATATGCTTCAATTCTAAGTGCATTTAAAGTTGACAGAGCTTCTGACCTTCCTTTAATACTGTACAGTACTGTACAAGACATTTGTACTGTACAACATGCAGCAAATGAATGTTTGCTACCTATGTGGCACATTAAAAGGAGGTTGTATTCCTTTTAATGTAGCTTAATCAGATGCACATGTATCCAAAAAGAGGATACAGCACTATTAAACATCCTCACCACTGCACTGCCCATCCCCACTGCAGCTCCATCACAGAGCAGTGTGTGTGTGTGTGTGTGAGAGAGAGAGACAGAGAGAGAGAGCGCAAAGAAGAGAGCATAAGTGAGAGTGTTATGTAACACCGCAAGAGCGCCACGTGCTCTTTCATGCTTGCAGCTGAGAGAGAGAGCTGTGTTTTGCTGTGAGTCAGCGATGTACACACTTCAGTATTTTAAGGCAGTCCTAATAAAGATGCACTTTTAGGTTAACACCTTCAGGACATCCCAGTGTCTGAAATACCCTGACATCTCATATATTATACATGCAATGACGCTAAACGTCAATTCTGTTACATCAGACAACACACGGCAGCTGTATTAGTTAGCATCACGCTTCACGTGTGATGGAGAGAGACTGAGAGCCGTCCTACATCCTGCACAGCAATTCAGGATAATTATTGTTCTGTTCTCATTAAGTCCTGGCTATGGATGGCTATAATTTCCTAAAAATAATAATATTTCATATATAATGTGTACTCGTTTTAAGGTAGATACAGAACTAGCTTTAAATGATTTTAACTCATTTGTGCTTAAGGCTTTGTTCACATTACAAGCCTTATTAATCTGGTTTAGCTATGTTGTTGATGGTTCACATTCATATATGTGTCATGTATCTGTATCTATCTATAGTGTTACCAAATCTGCCCTTGAAACAGCAAAATTTCACATATTGTTACATTTGTTTATTTGTCACTTCTGCATTTTAAAACCTTACTGACTGTTCACATTTATGTTGCATGCCTAAGAAATTGATATAGGAACACTTCTTTTTCCACCTTAAGGTAAAAAAAAACACTTTAGCTTGGTCATGTGATTAAAGCATTAGTGGCCCCAAACCAGAAGAAGTTTAACATATAGTTTAAGTGTAGCATGAACTGTTTAACTACTGCAGATTTTATTAAGAAGGTGGAACATAAACTCTTCCAAAATGTTTGTATTTTCACTAGTTGTTTATTAAATTAATGTAAGAAACAATGTTAGTAGTAACCTCTGTAGATGTGGTCACAGCATTAATTTAAGAGAGAAGGATACAGTCCAGACAGGAAAGAAGAGTTCATCAGTTAAATGAAACTGATTTAGAGCAATTTGATTAGAGAATGTTTCCATTTTCTCCCAATTTAGCTTTAGCAGATGTCTTGTGCTGATCAACACAAGGAACACTAGGAATGATGAGGAGAAAGAGTACTATCTACCCACCCAGAAAGCAAGGTCAGTTGTGCTCTCTTAGGGCTCCAGCAGGTTAATGGCAAGCTGCATGACCAGGATTCGAACCAGTGATCTCCTGATCATAGTGGCAATGCTTTAGACTGCTGGTCCACTCTGTGCCTCGAATTCTGTTGAATTAAAACAAAGTGCTCAATAAAGGATTTTTTGTTATATTAAAAAAAATATCGAGAATTGCTTAACTTTAGCACCATTGGCTAAAATGTGTCTATTTCTTTAAGCAATCTTGATGAGCAGACACTTAAGGGTTTTGTTATTATCCTGAAGAAAGCCTGTCCCAGACCAAAGTAAAGGCTTAGCCCCCTTTCCTGTAATCTCTGGTAGCAGATAATTGCAGTATCATTAGTGGCAGTTAGGATTTGGCCAATCTAAACTGAAACCTATTCCTAACCTTAGTTTCACCTCAAAACCTAAAGATGACCCTTCTTATAATGGAGCATACGTGGGTAATCAATATGGGACTACCAGATATTAAATGTAAGTGTGACCAAATTAAAAGCACCAAATTACTCTTCTTCTCCATAACAAATGACTTCTGAATCTTGCAGTTGTACTCATACTGTCCTAAAGCTGCACTGAGAGGATTAAGGGTATATAACTGAGCTATAAGCCATCTCTAGCAGAATAAGGAAAGAGGTTTAGTCATAGAGCTACTTGAATGTGCTTCAGGCCAGCTGAAAAGCTCTTCAGCCTGTCTGAAGACTTCTTAAGGAGGATCCGTGACATGGCTGCTGTGGGTGGGAGAGGTATGATACAGTGCATAATGCAAGGCTGTCATTAGTGCCACACTGAGATCACCTGCTAAGGGCACTGCAATGAAAAGTGGATTCCCACCCACATCGTACTGACTAGCAGCACACCAACAAAGGCTTATGCTGCTTAAGACCTATTCATTCAATGTGCAGTACATATGGAAAAACACAAATATATATCCCTCTGTATTTTTCCCAACATTACTCTCTTTCTCTCTGTAACATCTAGAGAAATTCTTTTGAAAATTAGGACTGATATCAATACTAAGCCTAGTATCACAAGGCGCTTTTCCACCGGCATTTCCACCGCAAAATCACAGGTTCTCGGCCAGAAAAGCCGGTTTTGTTTTGTTTGTTTTGTTTTGTTCTGGCCCCACAATCTTGCTGGTCTGGAACCAGCGAACCTGTGACGCGAGCGGCCAAAGGGCGGGGCGCTGAAACGTCTCCGGGGCAAAGTTGTTTACAAACCTCACCTCCATTCACAGCTAAGAGCAGCAGAAGAAGCTAAATGAATGAAAATGAATCAACAGTGGTCCACTGAGGATAACAGCACAAGTTTTAAAAGGAGCTCGGGTTCGGCCGTGTTGTTTTCAAATCGCCCCCACCACCCCCCACCCCCCTCTGTTGACGCCCACATTCACATACGTAGTGATTGACTCCTTAAAGCAGTGGAAACACGGGCCGGTCCTTAAACGGTTCGCAGCACTTTGTTGGTGGAAAAAAGACAAAGAAACAGTGCTACCAAAATGATACCACGGGAAAAAAAACTCTTGACATGAATAAATGAATGAATAAAGTACCTCTCACATAATGTCTTTCAGGAAACCCAAGAACATTTTACATTCAACAATATCAACACAATCCTTTACACTTAACAACTCACACCAATAAAATGCAGCAGCCAATCAGGCACAGCATACTCTCAACCAGAAACAACTGTCCACTAGTATGACTGCTTTAAACTCTAAGAGTGTTTGTATCTAGGCACACACACATTTACACACATACACATCAGGGCAATTTAGAGAAACGAGTTCACATGATCTTCCTGTTTTTGCATTTAGGAAGGAATTTGAAGACCTCTGAGGAAATCCATGCTGACACAGGGAGAGCTTGGAAACTAAACCCAGCTATTGGTTTAAACCCAAGACCCCAGTGTCGAAAGGTAAACGTACCACCCCCCAGGGCACTAAAATGCTAACCTTTAATCAAACATACATGAGTCATAGAGAAGAGCTTAGTGGCTTTTAAAAAAGTCACAGTGGGGGCTCTGAGTGGTCCAGTGGACAAAACGCTGGTACTATATCGAATCTTATTCATGCAGCTTGCCATCAGCTGCTGGAGTCCAGAGAGAGCACAACTGGCCTTGCTCTTTCTGGGTGGATAGAGGTTGCTCTCTCACCACATCCCTCTTAAGGGTGATGTCACTCAGCACAATGGGTCTGTGAGCAGATGTAACGGAACCGAGTCGCTGTGCTTTTCTCCCAGCGCACTGTGATGCTACTCAGTAATGCTGTATCAGCACCTGTTTGAAAGAGGCGGAGTCTGACTTCACATGTATCAGAGGAGGCATGTGCTACTTTTCACCCTCCTGGTGTTGGGGCATCACTAATGATAGGGGGAGTCCTAATGAGTGGGATGGGCAATTGGCCTTGTAAATTGGGGGAAAAAAAAAGAGATTTAGAAATAAATATTAAAAAATCACAGTGATAGGAAGCCACTTTTCCAACATCTCAAGCTTTTAAACTTCTGCTCCATTAAAATGGTCAATTGCTGCTAGAGCTGTCAATTGCTGCTACTGTGAAACATCTCAGCATCAGAGCAGCTCAGGACCACTGGGTGCTGAAGTGCATAAAAATAGTCTGTCCTTGGTACCAGCTCAAGAACTGTGCATCAGGAGTTTCATGGTTTAAATTTCCATTGCAGAGCAGCCTGTGCTCAAGATTGCACTGTGAAATAGCTAAAGTGTGGCAAAGTATCACTAAACTTTGAAACCTTATGAATCACACCTTACGAACTGTCCAATTCCATTTGTGGACATGTAAAATGTGATCACATGTATATGTCAATCTAGATTAGATATAGATTGGATTTGTGGATATGTGACATGAATGTGAACAGGCAGATCAAATTAATTGATGCTTGTAATGTTAATGTATACTAAATTAACACTCTTGGTTTATTAAATACCATATGAATGCTGCCAGTCAGATGTACAGTGACAGTTTAGTGCAGGTATAATAATGGCCTGGGCTTCTTTGCATGATTTTAATTTGATCTCCTTTGTTTTACAGTAGAAAAAACAGGATACATGGGCAAAACTGAGCAAAAGGGTGTAAAGCCCCTCCTGAAATCTAAACACATGTGCAATCCAAGCACTTTACACTAAAATCTTTGATTGTGAAATTGCTAAAACCCTTGAAAACCTTATTGCTGATCTTACACTGCTGGAATTGTAAGCTGCTTGGTGACTACGGCAATCAGAAACAGTGAGCTGCTTTCATCATATGCTAGTTTTACCTGCAAAACTTTTAGCTTTAGATTCTCAGTAGAGAGATGAACACAGTATAGGGTGATGTAAGATAATATGTAATATATACAGTATTTAATAACAAGAAGCATGACTAAATACATATCTAGCAGGTCTACACCACTGAAAAAACAGAGCAAATAACGCTGAGCCCCAACACACTGTTGTCCAGTGTTCTCACTAAAGGTCCCTCTTTCTTGCCAGGGGAGGACAAGAGGCAGGATTTACTATTCAAGATAATTGGGTCCTTATAAAAGGCGACGCTGACCCGAATTAATTCGACTGGTTAAATATTAAAGGCCGTCTACTGTTTCCTGTTCGGCAGTGCACCTAGAATGGAGGCAAAGCAACCAGCCAGCACCAGGTCGAACCAGCCAAGAACAGGATGAAGTCGGTTTGTTGGGCCGTGGAGTGCACCAGCAGTGGCGTTCTGTTTCGTGTGTTCTGGCATTCTTCCAGAGTTATACAGTTTTCACACTACCCCTCAAGAGCTACATTGTGCTGTGCACTACTTGATCTTCGCTGTTTAGTGTTTTTTTCTTCCCTTTGGTTGCACAACATTATCCCACACAGCTCGACAAAAGCACTCTTGAGGCTAAGAGAGCTCCTCCATCCTCTGATACCGTCTTTCTCTTCTCCTTGACTGCTTCTAATTAAAATACCCACACTGTGACAGATTCTGGTGCAATTCTGTCCTCCAGCCCGGTGCTGAACCAGCTGCTACAATGCCGCAAAGGCAAGATCACAGCAGCATCCTTTCTGTCTATTTGAGACAATGCCCCTCCCACATTGGCCCAAAATCTGCACGAACAGTGTGATTGGTTAAATCATCATAGTCATCAAATCAGGGATGTCCTGAGGCAGGTGAATCACAATAAATACTTTAATCCATCCGGCAAAAGCCTCGTCAGCTAGAAATATGAGAAAACCACTAAGCAGAGAAAGAGCTTTAGTTTGATGTTCCCTACAGGAGGCAGTGATGAATATACTGTTAAAGCATATACTGCAAAAGTATTAGGACAAATTTATTTTTTCATTCCCAAATGATTGTATTAAAGAGTCTATCATGCTTTTGTTGACGTAACTGTACCTACTGTTCAGGGAATGCCTTCTATTAGACTTTTAATTAGAGATTTGCATTGCAAATCATTGTATTCAGTGACAAAAACAGAGGTCCATCATTCCAGAGAAAGTAGTTGTGCTATTTAGCACCTCAGTGCTGTCAGGCTAAAGTGGAAATTGATTTAACTTTTGTACTTTTTTTATATCAATTAATTTGCCCAGGAATTCTACTTAGTATCCTGTATTTAAATAAATAAATATGTTAAATATGTTGAATTCTTCTTACTTCTCTTCTGAATTCCATTTTACTGAACTATTTATTTTATAAATATTCACACTGTAAGCCTGAAAAAGGTGAATTTAGCGGTCAGACAGTTAAGCATAATATATGATCTACAAATTTACCTAAGGGGAATGACACTGATGGTGAGTGTCAAAAACTGAAGAACATGCCCAAATTGCAAATATATTGTCTCAACAAAATAAACTCTGTTTTTATAAGTTCACTCACTGATGATTTTTGTAAAAATGAAAGGATTTTAAATGTGCCATAAGCCCTATTCATGCACGTGTTTTTCTCAGACATCCTCAGAGAAAATTACAGTCTGAATTACCCAACTTAATGCTTTTTACTGAACTCTGTGGTCCTCCAGTAATTTTTATCCCGTCTGGACGCACATCTCTAAGTTCCATCTCCTCATGTTTAATATATTAGCTATTTGTCCACTGACACGCACCGTAATTACACTTTGGCCATGAGATTCCACGGAGATCCAGGTAAACACAACAGCGCGTGAAAATGGAGGAGCTACTGAACGCGATGTCATGTGACCGAGAAAGCCTAAAAACTCACTGGTCCTCCTGTTTTTTCAATTGCAGTCCGGATGCAGAAGTTTTATCACTGAGTAGAAGTGTGAAATATTTTTCACAGAATGCCAAATCTCGTTCAGATAGGGCTTTATGGTGCAGAAAATATGGTATGTATTTAGTCAGCCTCATGCTTTAGGAGTAATGCTATCCTGTGAACTAAGCTAATTTTACTACGCATTTAAAGCACAATACAGTTCCAATAAAACTGTGCCTTCTGAAAACATTATTGTCATCATAATAAGGCATAATAAGTGAATGGAAGAAGCTCCTTGTAATGAGATAAACCAGATCCCTCCATTGACTGTAAAGCACCATTCAGAAAGAGCAGAGCATTAGCGAATGACCCATCACTGCTGGATTGCCAGAGGCGGGTGCGGTTGCTATG
This sequence comes from Astyanax mexicanus, assembly GCF_023375975.1. Classification (NCBI taxonomy): domain Eukaryota; kingdom Metazoa; phylum Chordata; class Actinopteri; order Characiformes; family Acestrorhamphidae; genus Astyanax; species Astyanax mexicanus. Next base: position 69,628,122 of record NC_064408.1, on the reverse strand, counting down.
GGGAACGCAGTGAGGATTAGTGGGAGATGGTGGGGAGTGTGATGACAGCTGCTGTGATAAAGCACTGTCGAACACACCTGCTTCCCATTCACATCACAATCGTCTATCACAGGCAGACATCACATACCATGATACGGCACAAAATAAAACATGCACACATACTGTATACCACACAGAGTTACCCAGTAGTGAAGGATGATTACAGTTGCAGTGTAGCAGATGATGTGGATAGCATGTGTGTAGTGTTTCAACTGTTTTTTTCTGCACAAGCGACAAAATTGTATCTTCCCATGTTTTTAAGTATTTATTTTATTTAGTTTCTAGCAAAGCTTCCAGGAAGGAGTTGTGACAGAAATGTACAAACAAGTAGTAAAACAAAGAGTAAGAAAGGGTTTCAAAGTGTCCCTGGATCTGAAAAGCATGCCCAAAGTATGCTGGATAATTAAGTAATAATAATAATACCATAATTTATGTTTGAATGCCGCAGACACAAGGGACAGAGAGGAGAAGGTATAAGCTCATTATGGTTCATTAGCTCATTATTAAGCCCTTTTTGAGCTAGGTCAGGTGTGATACATCAGGAAGACAGAAATATATAGTGAAAGCCACACATACAGCATATAAGTATATTTCCATCTGTACCACTGATCCAGCGGATCCTCTGTCCTTATCAGCTTAGCATTTAAGGCCTTTAAAGCTGGATTGGTAAAATGAAAATGATAAATAGGGAATCACATTCAGGGGAGATAAAAGGAAAAGGGACATTGTGCCAAGATAACACACAAAAAAGAGGAGCAGTGAATGTCACCTAGTAAAACTACAAGAAATGCTTGGAAAGCCCCTGGACTGATTCCTTGTGGGTAAGTACTGGCCAGTGTGGAGCATTGCCAGGCTCTCAAGCTAAGAGCTCAGTCTCCTAATCTTCAGCTCCAGACAATGCTTTTGCCAACTAATCACTGGTAGTATTATTAATGAAACACACTTATATAATGTGAATTAAAAAAACATAAAAAAAAAACTGACCTGCACGTTTACGCTGTGAAGATGTGTGAGCAGCTCATTTACAGGAACAGCAATGTCATTTAGTATTCTGTTTAATGTTGATGTAAAAGTTGGGTCTGTGTTCTGCTTTGTGTTCTTGTGTGTGTGTAATGAGCAGGGGTATACATGTGTTGAGTGCTTGGCGAGCTTGTGTTGTCAAGATAGCAGTGAACATCAAACTGATGACTTTGTTGTCTAGGCTTTGTTCAGTCAGTGGTGCACCTGTGTTTTCCGTTGCCAAGATATTTACTTAGAAATTTACCTGAACACACCTAACTTCCAGTTCACTTCGCCCATCAGCATAAATATTTGCGTAAGAATCTTTGCTATATCAACAATGCAGGTGCAAGGTGTGAAAATAGGGTGTAAAATAGCAATGAGCATTGTGACGCACTTTGCACAGGGTGAATAATAGGGCCCACTGTATTTTTTCAGTGTCTTCATGAGATTACTGGAGTCATCTGGAATCCTTGTTGAACAATATTTGCTGCTGTTTTACTTCATGCTGTGCTCCAACTCAACCCAAATCATCTCAAATCAACCATCTCAGTTGGGTTTATGTCAGGGGATTGTGGAGGAAAAACACTTTTTTAATTCCATATGTGTCCATATGTAAATTAGATAAATGAAAATATTGAATGAGAAGGCTACTTTTTCAGTTGTTCAGTGTTTACCTTGTATTCATTTTTGTCCAGTCACAGCAGTCTTCCGTTGCACTCCTCCTGCTGGACCTCCTCGGGCTCTAGTGGCAAGATAGCTTCACACAGAATCATGCTGCCCTGGCATTCACGTCTCTATGCCAAGCAAGTGTGTCAGCACCCCTTTCAATGGCATTCAGTTTGTCCTTCAAAGCAAGAAGCCGGTCAGTCTCTCTCTCATCTGCCACCTGTGTCTGCCACAAAGCAATGGGAAGTGTTGAGGACTTCAAAGAGCTGCCGATGGGTAGTGACACAAAGGCTGATATTATAATATCTTCCTGTAGCCTCATGAAGATGTGTAGCACTTCTCAGCTGAACTGGGTGGCATTCAGCCACTGGCTTGTTGCCGATTGCCATTGGTTTGCTGTTGAAAAATGCTGGTTTGTGTGGTACAGCAGGGCTTCAGTCTTCTGCTGCCTCGGGATCCTGCAGGAGAGGAGAGAACAACAGGTTCAGTTGTGTAGAACTAGAGCTCTTTCCTAGCCAATGTGTGGACATTTGAGCTGTTGAAACACTGCAATGAAATATCCCAACTTATTGCTCCAGACCAGGGCAGAAGCACACATAGAATCTTTGGTTACACATCAGATATTTATAACTTAGGTAGAAGTATTGAATAATACGGTTTAAGATACTTCTGTAGTGTCAAAAAAAAGTGTTGAATAAAAGTTTAAAAGTTCTGGTTTCAAAACTACTTAAGGTACAAAAGTTAAACTAATGTAAGGGGATACAATACCATTAAGGAAGAAAAATGTGCTCCCCAAAACACATTTTTCTAAAAGCCATAATGACTATAATGTTATATTAAAATGTTAATGTTGATAAATTTGGCATGTTTCAGCTGCATATATCCCATCTGGATGAAGAGATTTACCTAAATAGGCATTTTATTGAATGATGAGAAGCCGGAATAAAAACAAGCTGAAATGAACAGAGTAATGAGCTATTTTTATGATGTAAGGAGTAGAAAGTTCAGATAATTCTGTGGAAATGTAAAGAGTAGAAGTAAAAAGTCTTCTGAAAAAAGAATTACTTCAGTAATGTATAGATAACCAACATTTCTACTTAAGTACCATGACAAATTATTTGTACTTTATTACTTGAAACCTCTGCAGTTCAGATGCAGGATACCAAACATTGTTTTATACTAGTGACACATCACATGCATAAACTGAATAATGTATTAAACAAACTTTTATGATCAGCTAATATATTAAACAAACTCAGCTGTAATGATCAGCTTATGACAGTGTGAGCAGGAACATCCAATTGGGCAACATCTCTCATCAGGACTGGACTAGGACTGCCTTAAAGAAATTGGAATAGTTTTTCTAATAAACAATTGTATTACACCTAAGGCAGTGACTGCAGCATCTTCTTCCTTATCTTTAAGCACCTTTACCACAAATGGACAGCACTAAACAACACTAGCCTCCTTTAAACACTGATAATTCATGTCACCTTGCCATGAACAAGCTAGCCGGTGTTCAGCCTCACTCACAAGATAAAACCTCACAACTTATACAGGTTTGGGTGTTTCCAAGCTGTCCTTACTACAGCTGCTTAAAGGCTAGAGAAATAGTTGTGTGCTCTCTTGCAGAACACCCCTCCTGTTCCTCTCCAGTTCCAATCGATATCCTGTGTTTACTTTAATGATTAAAGTTGTTTGTAAGAGGAATCAATTTTAAATGTGCTTTAGTGATGAATCTGCTACTTGCGAGCAATTTGCATGATGATAATGCATATTTTAAAGTGTCCCACTGGTCTCTCTCAGAGTGTGAGACAAATTTTTATGCATTGGTTTGCACCATTATGTTCTTTTCTTGTTTAATAGGTAAAAAGATTACTCATTCTTGGTATGATCAATACTGAAGCCCCTGTTTACACCTTTGTTTATGCCCTTTCTGCCATCTCCTCATTATGAGCCATTGCTCGGGCTGATTTTAAGCTCTTTATGTTGTAAGTGCTTATTCTGCACTGCTGCCTGGGCTAGGTTGTGTTGTGCGAGTGAGCTAGAGGACACAGATGGCTTTTCATCCTATGTGAGCAGATTAAGGGCTGCAGCACAGTGCAGCCTCATGCTGTCTGCCCTGAGTCATGAATGATTTAGCTTTTACAGACTGCCTGCTGCAGGAGAGGGGCGGCTGGCTTCAACAGCGCGTCACCGGCCCACTCCATTTACATACACAGGTCCGTCACCATACAATCTCCATCATAAATACAGAAATATAGAAAGCTATTCAAAATGGAAGTGCGTATGTGAGTGTGTGTGTGTGTTTGTGTGCACTGGGCAATGAAAAAGGAGGAGCTACTGCAGTCACTGCTGCAGTGCTGCAGTCTCCAATGGTGCACCTTTGCAGGTCTATGAGGGAGCATGCTTAGTTCTTTCTCTCTCTGACATCTCCTCCCCCTCTCTGTCCTCTGTCCTCCTCCACTTTCCTCTGCCCAGCTGTCCTGTCCACCGCACATATGCTGTGGCAGCTACATTACCGGCTCTGTTACTAACTATGAGTCAAAATCAATATAATGCGCCTTCTGTGTCCACAGCATAGTTGTTTAATCTTGATTATTAAACAGTTAGTTCCGATCTCATAATCTGATTGGTTAAGAAGTGTGCTAACCGTGCTGATATTTGTGATAACAGCACGGCATTCTCACAAAAAATCTGTATCACTCCCCAGCTGCATTGCAGAGTAATGGCACGTACACACAAGACATTTTGTATCATCACCTCTAGCAGCAGCATTAGCTTAGCACAGGCTAGCGCCCTGCCAAGGCACGCTCGCCCGCAGCCCACAGCACTAGCATGTCTTTTCTGGAAAAAAAGAAAAAGAAAATCCATCAGTTACCTCAGCCACAGTCTGATAGCCGGAATGGTAACCGGCCAGGCGGTTAGGCTAAGCTAGGCTAAGCTAAAGCAAGCTATGCTAACCTAACCACAGTCCTGCAGGCACAGCTAGCCTGCCAGCTAGCTAACCAACACCACCCAGTACACAGGCAGAAATGTTTGCAAAAGCGCAGCTTTCACATTAAGACGACTCCGCAGAGCCCATTAATATGGAAGAATGCTAATCATGCAAATATTTGTATTTTTTATGTTTTATGATGTGAGTTTTTGTGCCATGTACATGGTGTGGCCTTGTTAAGTTAAATGATTTGACAAAGGTCAAATGTCTTTAGTTGTTAAAATATTTTTGTAAATAATTCAGGCATTTCAATTATTCATTTACTTATTTTTCATTTAAACAAATTCCCTTACAACATCAATACTGTTTTATTTTTAAAGAACCAAATAATATAATTTTCACTTGATATTTGTTATATTGGTTTCACACTTATCTGAGGTAAAACTTAAAGTCTGTCAAGCTAATTTAAATATTTTTAGTAAATCAAAATGTGTGTTTTAAACAGAACAGATCACGATAATATAATTCTGAAAATCCACAACCCTGTTGTGTGGCTTTCCATAACATTGTGAAAGCATATGAGACAGGAAATATATAGTAAAAATATACAGTGTTTACAGTGGGAAAAAAATTATTTCTGTGCAGTTTAAATCTTATGCTGATGAGTAAAAACACAGTGTTTTGACGGTGACCCCTACAAAGATCCGAGGCAGACGATTGTTATGATATACACAAACAGAAGACAGTACAGACAGAAAGTAAATGTGCACTGTGACTTTTGAAAATGGAGCAGAATATTAATCAGAGATGCAATAAGAGCGAAAGGGCAAGTTTTATTCCTGCTCCTCCCCTCTCCCCTTCATTCAGCCTCCTCTGACCCCTGTGGTGCACACCCTGGCCTCTGCACAATCTGCTCCACCTTCACTTCTCTAATTACATTAAAGTTTAATGGAGCTGTGAAAGAGAAAGAAAGTGGCACAGCCACCTACTCACCTCTGCCCACAACCTCTGCACCCACTGGCTGTGGTCATCTCTTCCACACAGCCTGTTCATTTGTGCAGAAAAACTGCTGCCAATACAGTCGAAAATTAACATACTGGATTTTTCGCACTCTAAGGTGCACTTAAAATCCTATAATTTTCCCAAAAATCACCAGTGCACCTTATAATCCGGTGTGCTTTATATGTGAATTTTATCAGTGCAGCCTTATACAGGAGTTTTAGTGAAGTTTCTCCAGCACCAAGACCGGAGCAGTATTAGTATTAGCCGCTAACCGCGCTAATGGCTACCTTTTTTACAGTTCAAAGGTGAGTAGTATTGGCCTGTAGCCTGCTGCTAACCCTGGCTAGCACTGCCGGAGCAGTATTAGCATTACATGCTAACTGCGCTAACCGCTAACTCTTTAGCCGCTCAGAGGTGAGTATTATCGGACTGTAGCTTATGTGTTTACCATGTTAAAACAAGCTGGGACAAACTGCTAGCTAATATCGCCCTGGCTACCAGAACACTCAGGGTTCCTCAGTGTAGAGCTGGCGAGCGATATTAGTCGCTAATCGTGGTTAGCTTTAGTAAAAAAATATGGAAATCTATGATTACTGTAAATAAACAGAAGCGCTTTACTTTATGCAGTTTCTGTGTAGATTAACCTTCAATGCTCATATGACTTTTTTTTAAAGAATAACAGTTTTGTTTACTTAATCTAGGTTTACTTAATTTGTTTACCTCCCCCACCACCACCCAGCTGCAAGGTCTACTGAATTAGGGGGAAAACATGGCAACACACCTGTTCCTTACTAGTGTTGTGTAGTGTGCCTTATTATCCAGTGCACCTTGTCTATTAAAATATACCAGAAAATAAGCATTTATTGATAGTGGGTTTTATAATCCAGTGTGCTTTATGGTGTGAAAAGTACGGTAAATACAAGTGCTGCCATTACTGGGTGTTAAATTGACAGCTGCTGTGGTCACTCTTACCAACTGCTGCCTTTTCTAACCAACTGCTTTAATTGTATTAAAATACTACATCTAAATATTTAGTTTTGCTCTTCGGACTGTAATTTGCTAAATAGGTCTCAACTAGTTCAGAATGTAGCCGATACGGTTTGATCTAAGCTAGACATTTTTATCTCAGTAGTTCACCTACAGAGTTTACCAGTTAAATTCTACTTTGATTATAACATTCTCCCTCTGACATACAACTTTCTTAATGGTTTTGTTCTGCAGTATCTTGGGGAAGAGGCTGCCCTGCTGTCAGTTCCTCATATTTTAAAGAAACAATGCAGTGGGAAGAGCTTTATCTCATAAAGCTCAACAACTCTGGAACAACAACCTTCCTGTTACTGTTCAGAGCACTCTTAGTTATCAAATCTACACTGAAAACATTTCTCTTCCGACAAACTTTCAATTAACCCTTCACTGTTCTTTGCTTTTGTAGCCTGTTTTCATGTTACCACTGTTCTGTGCTTATCTGGTACATGTTTTGGTCATTACACCAGGCTTGCTATATTCCTCACCCCCATCTCCCTTTAGCTTCTTTTACTCCTCCACGTCCTCAGTTGCCCTTGGCTGTCTGTTTAAAAGCTGCTGCTCCCATTCTTATATCCTCGGCCTTGGGCACTCTCAATCTGTATACGCACCAATATTTGCCAAATTTGTCCAAACACCTTTTCCTTTCTTTCTTTCCAACGTGTTAAGATGCCCTGTTCCTACTGACCTTCTGTTGCCTGACCTACAGCCTACAGTAGCTCTCCATCACAGTTGTGCTCTGGATCCTCACATTGATTAATTCATTTCACACTAGATCTAATCAAATCAAATTGAATCAGGTTTATTGTCAGATCACAAGTCTAGGTTTACATCTTGGGTGCCTGAGCCCACTTAGTATGCATAAAGAACACAAATATGTACAGCATAAAATACAATCAAATATATACATTTAACTTATACTATATACTTAATATATACTTAATTTTTTCCAAAGTTTGGCAGTGCGCCTTATAATCCGCTGTGCCTTATGTATAAATTCTATCAGTCAGGTTGTAAGGAGCAGTAAAGCCACTCCGCTGCAGTACAGTGTTATATAGGAGTTTCAGTTTAGTTCTCCAGCACCAAGGCTGGAGCAGTATTAGCATAAGTCGCTAACTGCGATAGCTGTAGCACTGCTGGAGCAGTATGAGCAAGTGCTAGTTCTTTCGTGTAGACTGCACATTTACTGTGTTAAAACAAGCTACATGGGATGAACCGCTAGCTAATATCACCCTGGCTTCCAGGAACACTCAGGGTTCCTCAGTGTAGTGCTGTGGGGCAACATTTAATAGCGCTAACTGCAGCTAGCGCCAGCAGTTAGCCGCTAATGCTAATGCTGCTGCAGAAAAAGATGTTTATTGATAGTGCACCTTATAGTGCGGAAAAAAACACTTTCATTTAGTTTTATTCATCTGTGAGGCTGTGAGATTTCTGAGAGGCTTTCCCCTCCTCCACTGTTCTGTCCATCCTCATCCAGTCTGCTGCTGAGCTCTACTGGGCTTCATGAATAAAAGAGACTGACAGATCAGCCTATACTGCAGTCTTCTTCAGCTCCCTGTTACTAAATACATTTAGCTACAGCCAGATAGGAAAATATATATTTACACAGTCCTGAGAGAGCTACACTGATTCTTATCTGTTGTTGATTGGTTATTTAATGTCAGAATCTCCTGCATAATATACAGGGATGACAAGAGGTTTCTCCGTGTGCAGCTCCTGTCTGCGTGATGTACGGTTATGCAGCGGGTGCTGTCTTGCCCTTGCTGTCATGCAAGCTGTACTAACTGCAGAATCCCAATGCGGAGAGATGACAGCTTATTGGCAGAGAGATAAAGTAGGAGAGAAGTAATTTCAATAGAAAATAGCTGAATTAAAGGGACTCTTTAGAGCACTTAAGAGAATTTTTAATGTACTTTATTTGAGTATCATTAAACAATTATAAGCCTCCTTAATAGAGTTTATGAAATTAAGTAATCTATTTTTTATTTATTTAGTTTTAAACCATCAGGCAAAATGTAAAAGATAAGAAAATCAATTGATACATAATTTGAACAGACAATTTTTTTTATACAATATATTTTTTTATACAGACAATTTTCCTTATACTGTGCTAAAATGTATTGATATTATTGAACAGACCAATAGAAATACTTCAAAATGACCTGAAATAAACTCTTTTTACACTGACTTCCATTGAAAGTTTCTCTCTCCTTTAAAGTTGCTGTTTCATTGGACAGTGTGGATATACAGTTTATAACTACATATGGTCATATCATTGAAAATGACATATTTTAAGCAATACCTTTTATTTCTATCCTTTGTTTTACTAGGAAGTCCTATTAAGTATAAGAAAATCTTTGTTTACAGTATATTATATTCTTTTTTTATTTCCATGGATGAAAGGATCATGGCAAGGACCCAAGTTAGCACCTTTTACATTGGATTGAGATGGGTTTAGAATCTTTGACCTTGTTTTCCATGCCGCTGGCTGCTGCACAATCCCAAAGCCAGATTTATCCATCACTGTCCTAACAGTTGCCAAGGTAAACCCACTGTGCTCATTGTGACTATAAAGTTACGTTATCATTTCACCATTCTATAGGACATCACACTTGTTTATATGTGAATTTAAAAAAGGTTTTAGTTAGTTGTATAGGCATGTGTAGCATTCCCTGATCTCTCACCAGGAGGTACACTACCCGGGTGTAGCCTGTAAGAGCTTTTTTAAAGGTCAGTGGAGGAAGCACTTGTACGCCCCCTTGTGGCAAAACCCAGTGCCACATCAGAACACACAATAATTATAATTTACACATCTGCCTTAGACTAAGCTCCATGCCAAGTTTTGTAGCAATGTGTCAAGTAATATGTAATAATAATATAAAACAGAATAATTGTACTTTTACTTTAGTATGGGACTTGTGTACTTTGCCACTTTTGGTTTCCAGTGCTTAGTGTTTATGCTTGGGCCCCTATTTGACTTTCCTTACTGGCTTAACCTTAAAGCGTCTTTGTTTTTCTCTCATGGAAAACTTTCATTTTTCTTAATCTATCTACCCAGAGCCCTATTACTATCAGGACATTTCTCATTTACTCATAATGTTTCTCATTTTCTTCATGGCCTTGGTGAGAGGACACTGTACTCCTAGTTCAGTGTCTGGCGAGGAAGTTTTTTTTCCACTCTTTTGTGATGATGAAGATTTTCTCTCTGCTGGCTGAGCGGGTTATGCGCCCGGGGTCCTGCTGCGGCCCCTCTCTCTTCCAAAGCCTTGTTGCCAGGCGACCTGCCGCCTATGGCCATGCCCGCATTCAACAAGCTGTCAGTCTCCTTTTTCAATGCTTTCTCTGTTACTGCGGAAACAAGGCCTGCACCTCCATCACCGCCATTCAGGACCCCGTGGCTTCAGAAAACACCGGAACCACATCTCGCATCGGTTCCACTGCACGTACACCCACAGTCCAGTGTGCTGAGACTAGAAAAGTACTTCCTGCACCTTTGGGTTGTGAACTTGTTTACTGGATTCTATAGTGCAGTTTTTGTGTCATACATTTTTTACTCTTATTACTAAACACATAACATGTTAGTTTTAAATGATTGATTAGGCATTATAGGGCACTATAACTTTTTAATATATTTTTGTAAGTAATGCATTTTTTTTCAAAACAAATGCAATTATACACTGTGAAAATTAATAACTGTAAAAAAAAACTTGTAGTACGGTCAAATGCAGCGCCCTCTCAGGTTCACCTGTGCTATAGGTGAGGATGACGTTTCATTTGCAAACACATCACCATATGCAAATCAGTCAATCAATAATGCTGCCCCCCCCTGCAGACATCCAACTATCTGTATCTCACTGCTATCAAGTCAAGTAGTTTTATTGTCAATACTGCATATGTACAGGACATACAGAGAATTGAAATTACGTTACTCTCCTTCCCAATTTTACAGCAAGTACAGATAATAGATATAATAAAGGAGAATGGGAGACACTATGTGTACAATACAGCAGGGACACAAATAGACATACATGAGACAAAAACAAGGTGCAGTGGTGTGGGGGAGGAATAGATATATAAATATAAGTAAATAAGTAAAAATAGATATATAATTATAATATAAAAGAGTGGGAGACACTATATGTTCAATACAGCAAGACACAATAAACATACGTAAGACAATAGTGCAATATTGATGGTGATTGAGATGGAATGACAGTAAAAATAGTAAATAACAGTAGTGCAAATACGGTATATGGTATATAGCTTAAGGCTGGTAAAGTGAATGGGTGCGTAAGTCCTTAAAGTTCACAGTTTAATTAAGTGGAATCAAAGTGCGTATTGACAGTGCAAGTATATCAGTAGTGCAGGTGTTGTGTAGTGCAAGTCCGTTTGGAAGGGACCAGTACTTTGTGCATTGTAGTGCAGAGTTTCAGTACTGTATTAGTGGGGGGTCAGGATGCTGAGTGAGTGTGTGCTTGGGGCAGGATTGGGATGGGGGGTAGAGCAGGAAGAGAGTTCAGCATCCTCACAGCCTGATGGATGGGGCTGTCTCGCAGTCTGCTGGTCCTCGCCCCGAGACTCCGCAGTCTCCTCCCTGATGGCAGCAGGATGAAGAAGCTGTGTAGTGGGTGAGAGGGATCTCCTGCCAGACGGAGGGCTTTCCGTGTGAGGCGGGAGCTGTACAAGTCCTGAAGGGAGGGGAGAGAGGTGCCAGCAATCTTCTCAGCTGCTCTCACGATGCGCTGGAGGGTCCTGCGGCAGGATGCTGTGCAGGCCCCGTACCACACGGTGAAACAGCTGGTCAGAATGCTCTCGATGGCCCCTCTGTAGAAGGTGGTCATGATGGGGGTGGGGGCTCCAGCTCTTCTCAGCTTGCGGAGAAAGTAGAGACGCTGATTTGCCTTCCTGGCCAGTGACGCTGAGTTGGTGCTCCAGGAGAGGTCCTCTGTGACGTGCACACCCAGGAACTTGGTGCTGCTCACCCTCTCCACAGCAGTTCCGTTGATGAACAGAGGGGTGTGCAGTGTGTGAGTTCTCCTGAAGTCCACAACAATCTCCTTGGTCTTCTCTGTGTTCAGAGAGAGATTGTTGTGTTTGCACCAGGAGGCCAGGCGGCTCACCTCACTCCTGTAGTGTGACTCATCGTTGTTGCTGATGAGACCCACCACCGTCGTGTCATCCGCAAACTTGACAAAGAGGTTGGAGGTGTGTGTTGGTGTGCAATCGTGGGTCAGCAGAGTGAACAGAAGGGGGCTCAGCACACATCCTTGTGGAGCCCCTGTGTTCAGTGTGGTGATGCTGGATGTGCTGCTGCCAACCCGCACTGCCTGTGGTCTTCCAGTCAGGAAGTCTAACAGCCAGTTGCACAGTGAAGTGCTCAGCCCCAGACTGTCCAGTTTGTGTATGAGCTGTTGGGGGACGATTGTGTTGAATGCTGAGCTGAAGTCAACAAACAGCATTCTGACGTAGGTGTTCTTCTTGTCTAGGTGTGTGAGGGCTGAGTGGAGAACAGTGGAGATGGCATCATCGGTCGAGCGATTTGACCGATAAGCAAACTGGTAGGGGTCCAGGGAGGGGGGGAGCAAAGACTTGATGTGATGCATGACTAGTCGTTCGAAGCACTTCATGAGGATGGGGGTGAGTGCAACTGGACGATAGTCATTGAAACAGGATGGCGATGCCTTCTTTGGGACAGGGATGATGGTGGTGGCTTTGAAGCATGTGGGAACCACCGCCTGACTCAGAGAGGTGTTATAAATGTCAGTATAAACCTCTGCGAGTTCCCAGGCACAGTCTCTCAGCACACGGCCAGGAATGTTGTCAGGCCCAGGAGCTTTCCAAGCATTGATCCTGCTGAATGCTCTCCTCACACTGTCTGGGGACAGCGTCAGCACCTGGTCACCAGGAGGAAGGATGGATTTCTGGGCGGGTGTGTTGTTGAGTGGCTCGAACCTTGCGAAGAACCCATTCAGGTCATTCAGCAGAGATATGTCACTGTCGCAGGTCTGTGGATGTGGTTTATAGCCTGTGATAGACTGGATACCCTGCCACAGGTTCTGTGTGTCTCTGCTGTCACTGAAGTGTTGGGAAATCTTCTTTGAGTACAGCCTCTTAGCTTTCCTGATCCCGCGGGACAGGTTGGCCCTGGCTGACCTCAGGCCTGCCTGGTCACCTGTTCTGAAGGCTGCATTTCTAGCCTTCAGGAGCTTGTGGACCTCTCCTGTCAGCCATGGTTTCTGATTCGCTCGAACAGTGACGGTCTTGAGGTCGGTTACATCATCAGTGCACTTGGTGATGTAGGCAGAGACAGTTTCTGTGTACTCCTGAATGTCTGTGGAGTTGTTGTGGGTGGCAGCCTCTCTGAACATATCAGAGTCACACTGCTGCTGCAGCTCAGCCAATCATCTCTCCTTCCTTTTCCTGCCTCTAAACCCATACATCACCCAGTGCCCCTCCCAAATTACCCCTCCCAATTTTTGGAGTCAGCAAAAATCAGGGGGTTCAGTGCCCCTTTAATGATGGAAGCTGAAAGCTATTGAAAAATAGATAATTCATGTGTTACATAGACATTTTTTGAATAATCAACACATTTATTATAGTAATTTCAAGGTGATTTTCACAGGAAAACATGTACAGCTTGTGAAGTATATAAACTCACACTGAATAAAGCAGAAAATAGTACATAAAATCCTGTGTCCAGATAACTTTATATGAAGCACCTTTTTCATTGTGGTTTGTTCATGATTTAGATTTTTTCCATGAGTTATGAATATTTCACAGCGGTTGTAGTGAGACATAGGAAAGTCTTTGTGAGGTTCTGGGGTGCACATGAGGTAACAGGCAGTCAGGGGACAGATTAAATATCACCGGCCTCCCTCCTGCTGCTGACCCTACCGCCTTACTGCCCCTGCCCCGCATCACTCACCCGGCCAGCCTGTCCCTCCTGCTCTTTACTGTGGGAGCTGATTAAAGGCCACATAACACATTCACTGCGGCTGCAGCAACAGCCCTTCTGCTGAGCAGAAATCCAACGTCTACTGAAGCTCAAACGGACAGATGGGACCGTTATAACAAAAGCAGTCGTGCAGCAGCATTACTGAGGAAAGCCTTAACAATGCTGTTCTCATTAAACTGGTGAAGGTCATGTGTTCTCTCTTCAAGGCTGACAGTTTAATTCAAGTATGTGCTTATAAATATATTTCAGAGCTCCTGTAAAGAAAGAAAAGAGCTGTAGATGATTTATTGATTGTTTAAGAGCATGTTGACTACCATGCATGATCTGATTTCCTTGGATGTGAGTGTTGTCGGCCCTGGATCCACTTCTTTCACTTCATTCATTTGAAGGATTTGTACGACGAACATCATAACAACAAGTGCATTTTTGATGTTTTGCTACTTGCTTATCTTAATAGTTTGATAACAGTCTAAACCAGTGTCTCTGTAGTCAGTCAGCCATGGATTACATCAGAAACACGTTTTTTTTCATTTATGAATCATCCAGACAAAGGCAGATAAGAAATAAGCAGAAAATGAAAGTCCTTTTTCTGTTTAGTATACTGTAAAAACAGAGTGAAATGAACTTGAATTAAAAACAGGTTTAACCTCTATTCGTCTATTGTTTACCTTTTATACACAGTATCCATTATTATAATAATATATGCTATGACATTATTTTGATTGTAATACTACACTAAACGTTTTCATACCCCTTAAACTTTTTAACATTTTGTCACCTTACAACCATAAACTTAAATGTATTATATTTAGATATATTTAGATAGAAGTGATAGACCAACAAAAGAAGCACATTTTAACCGCGCTGTTAAAAATATTAGGAATCTTAGCTTACTGTAAATAAACAAAATAGCTTTACTCACCTAAATCTACATCATCTGTGTAGATTAACATCCAGCATTCTTTTGACTTTGAATGAAAATGTTTTTCTTATAATCCGGTGCGCCTTATGTATGAAAAAAAGACCAGAAAATACATGTTCATTAAGAGTGCACCTTATTATAATACTGTGCACCTTATGTATGAAAATAAACCAGAAAATAGACGTTCATTAATAGTGCACCTTATAATATGGTGTGCCTTATAGTCTGTAAAATATGGTACTGTAAAACTACTCTCACTAAACTGTGGAGTGGTGGAACTGTTCTCTGGAATGATATTGATTTATTTAACACCTTTATGATAGGTAAAACTGGCAGAACTATTCATCTAACATCACCACCTGACCTCACAAATGTTATCACAAATAGTCTTATGGCTAAATGCAATCAAGTTCTAACAGCAATGTTCCAGAACCTGAGAAAACCGGCTGTTGTTGCTGCAAATGAGAGAAACCGATTCTGTTTAATACTTTTGATTTAATAGTTTGAACATGTCGAGAGTGACCACGTGTGCATTTCACAGCTGATCTGTTTGCTGCACTACCCTTGAGTCCAGTGCAGACAGACAAAGCAAGGTCATCTCATCACTGTCCCACTGGAGCTGGCAGTTGATCTGTCAGTGTGGTAATAAGATTGCGAGTGAATGGGTTACGTCTCCCCTGTCTCTGTAACTGCCGAGCCCTTCGGCCCACTGTTAGCTCTCACTGACTGACCTCTCCCCTCTCTCACTTCCCTCTCTACTGCACATCCCCTTCCTGTCTCAGAGGATCTGCTAAAGCTGCCAGACTGGGTGTTGCGTGATCAATGCGTTCATCCTAAAAGCTGTGGATTTCTGCTGTTAGGAAATACTGGTTTCTTGTGCTGATGACATGAACAGCCTCCTCCACAGATCTTACTGGCAATCCTCTCGACGGCCTTCACAAAGTGAGCATCAGGAAGCCGGTCTGTCTAATTAAAGCACTCCCACATCACTGCTGTTGCAGAAATCCTAATTGCATGATTCCATTGAGGTAAGGTAGAGGTTGCAGGATGAAGTTTATTTGTAAAACCAAGTTAACCCAAGCTAACCTAATGTCTCGCTTTGGGATTCATTTAGAGACTATTAAGATGCTACTTTAAATCATTAATCTCTTATGCTTTGTGATACAACATTATGACCACATTTTATTTAATTCCAGGTGCTTGCTCTTTAATTTAAGTTATTTATTTTATTAATTTAACATGTAAATGTTTTCCTAAGTTTTATCAATGATTCCCCCTACACAGTTGCCAATTATGAACTGTTTTCAGACTCAGCTTCCCCTGAGTACTGATTAAATTTACCTGTGACACCAGTAACCTGTTTGTATACATACCCTGACTAAGTCCATTTTTTATTTTTTCCGGAGCTGTATCCAATATATTGGAAATAAGAGACCATCCAATTAAGGGATCACCCAAAAGCAGCGTAAAAGACTGGTAAAATCCACAGTTTGGTGTTTTTTTCCTGGACTCTTCCTGAGTATTACACACATTAGTACTGTTATATCTTAATTTAAGTGAACTTGTTTTCTTTGCATTATTTATGGTCTGAAAGCACTGCATCTTTTGTTGTTCCTATAGATATAAATACTCTAAAAACAATATTTATAATTGGATTTTGGAAGAAATATTTTCAGTAGTTTATAGAATAAAACAGCAATGTTAACCTTACTCAAACATAAACATATTGCTATACATAGTAAAATCAGAGAAACTGATCATTTTAAAGTGGTCTCTTATTTTTTTTCAGGAGCAGTATATGTACATACAAACTCATAATCAAATAAAAATAGTTGCACACAGATGGAAGTGTCAGGAGGAGCATAAATGTTACCAGGAACAATAAATGATGTAATGTGTAATCGCATTTGTAACTCAACATGCCAGATGTCTAGGCAAGGAGTTGTGGAAGTTCCTTATGGTGTATTGGGATAATCCATTCCATGCAGCTTGAATATTGGATGGACACCATTGGGAACCTCTACAACTCCACACCAGGTAGCATTGCAATATGACACATTCTTTGCGGTGCAACTGTTGTTATTGTTATTATTTTTTTGATGATGATGAGTGTTAATGGTATAAAATACTTATACACATACACATACTTTTATACATAAGATCATAACAAAGTGTAAAGTGCCTAGAGGTGTGTGAATTAACAGCCAGCAAGTAAACACGGTGCTTAATCGATTTTACTGCTCTCTCTCTAGGCCTTATCTGCTTATATAAAGCACCGCTCTAACCTCTGCAGTGCAGTAACTCTCTCTCTCTCTCTCTCTCTCTCTCTCTCTCTCTCTCTCTCTCTCTCTCTCTCTCTCTCTCTCTCTCTCTACCTTACACACACACTGGACTGCAGAGCAATGGTATGATAGATAGGAGCTATTTGTTGTGCAGTGAAGTGTGTGCTGAATGAAATCTAGCTGAAGATACTGGATGAACGATAGCACTGTGTGTACAGCTCGCGATTTTTGCGACACCTATTGTTTTGTCTTATAAATAAGGGTGCTGGTCACATGACAGACTGTAATCCCTAATCTGATTTGGGAAGGGTGGGGAGGAGAGACCAGGGTGCCTCACTAATCTCAGTGCCATTGAGCACGCAACACGGGTGACACTGCACTCAAAATATTTGTCTAAGTCTCTGAGAGAATCACTGACGTCACTGACATTGACAGTGTAGCTCTTCACATCCTATCTGTCTCTCTTTCACTCTCTGTTCCTCTCTATGTTCCTCTCTGTCTTTCTCTCTCCTTGGCTGTGAATTTAACAAGATCCGGGTTAGTACTTTGACCCTTCTGCTTAAGAGCTCACACTTACATGCTAACAGCCCCACCCTGAGCTAAATCCTCACTACCAGTCACAAACACCATGTGACAAAACAGAGAACACGAAGCACACAGTGAACATACTGTAACTGGACAGTGACAGAATTTGTAAAAGCATTTGTGTGTAAATAATTATTTATATACACAGTACCAGTCAAAGGTTTGGACACAGCTTCTCATTCAATGTTTTTTTTTTCACTACATTGTAAACGAATACTGTCCTTCAGAATATGAATAACACATATAGCAACTTAAATCATTTAGTACCTTAAAATTGTTAAACAATTCAAAATAGTCTTACTTGGGGTGCTGTTAACTTGTGGTTTCTGAGGCTGGTAACTCTTGGATTTCCTTTCCTGGGACAGTCCTGATGAGTGCCAGTTTCATCATAACATTTTTGATTATCTTTGCACTTGAACTGCACTTGAGGATCCTTTTTTTTAAATTATTTTTAAAAATTTATGTTTTTTTCATTACTTAGTTTAGAAGTTCTTGTCATAATATGGATTAGAACATAACTTAAATAGCTCTAATCACTGTATATCAACTCTTTTGATGAGTTCAGCACAGCTGTAAACCCAAAATCAATCCAGGTGACTCTACCTCATAAAGCTGACTGAGAAAATCCAGCCAAGATGTGCAAAACAAGAGGTGCTACTTTGTTTTCTAAATAATTCAATTCCAGATGTTTTGCTTTCTAGTTTGAATGGCTTTAGTATTAATCTACAAGATTTACAAATATTGATAAACCGTTGAATTTAAGGAGTGTACAAACTTTTGATTGGTACTGGTCGTAAAAAAAGAAAAAATCCAATCGACTCAATTCCAAGTTATTGACCAGCCCAGGGCTCAGGATTTATACCCCTCCATCTACTAGATGGGATTGGGCAAGTACATTGGCAGTGCTTTTCAATGGTAATCAAAGTAATATTGCAGTAACATGTGCACATGCACATATAATAATGTAATAAGTAGATAAACTCACTCATTAAAAGCAGTATTTAGTTACTTCTGTATATATAATGTAAGCTGTGTGAATGATAAAAAAAAATATATATATGTGAGAGCGGTGTGGACTAGAGCAGTACAATTCTAAGCACAATTTCTCAGCCACTCTCTTCCCCTCAGTGTCAGCGCAGAGTTAAGAATAGTCTGCCAACCAAAAATATCCAGCCAGCAGTGGCCTAATGAAGAGCTAGAGGATGACTAATTCAATGATGAGCCATAATGTCTAACTGACAGTTATAGGTCTCATGAAGAGCTGCTTTTCCTGACACTGTCATAGCACTCTATCACACTCTCTATAATGTCAAGTAATTAAATTAAATGGTACAACCTTTTTGAGGCTTGATGCACAAGACAAATGCACACTTATTTACAAGACGCAGATTGTATCAACTTACATCATTCATTTTACACCAATATTCGTCTATATACCTACTATATTTTACAGGAAATAAACATTGTGCAGCCCTAGATTCTGCAACATTGTATTCTGCATAATCAAGTTAGTAATCGATCACAATGTTTTGGCTCAAAGCTATAAGTGAGAGACTATGAGGTCTGGGAGGGTTGGTTAGATATTGGATCTATCATCATAAGATCTAATGACGGCCAAAATCAAGACTTCAAGTCTATAGATACAGACACAAAGACCAAAGAGGAAGTCTGTATAATGTAATCTATCTATGTGATGGCTCAAATAACTTTATGTGATAGATAAAGGATCATTATTAGAAAATGGAGATGTTGGAAACACATCTCTATCCTATCTGTCTCTTACTAAAAAGTATTCAACACAATTCCTAGAAACAGCTCAGAGACAGGCTGCATTATAAAGCCATACTGCTGTAGGATTTCCGACCTAAATAGCCATCAGCCACACAGACTGTAAGATACTGTAATGTTGGCTGTTAGCACTTAGATTGAGATAGAGATAGTAATTCTATCACCACTGCTAAAGTCAAGCCAAACTTCTACATCTCCATATGCAAGCAGATTGTGCACTCCGAGAGTGGCTGGCTGAGCTGAGCTGGTGGTCTCACACCCTGGCAGAAGGTGTGGAGGCCATGTTGAGCTGGTGCTCAGTGAATGTGTTAATGTTAGAGATGGCATGATTTTCACTGTGGGCAGATGGACTGTCGGTGGGAGGGAGCCTTATTTTGCCATGTTATTACTTATAACTAATCACAAGAGGATACTGAAGACAGAATGAACTCAGATAGCGTCGCTGTCCAATAAAAAACAAGTATCTCCAAAACAGCAACTTTACAGGAGAGAGATAAAACCATCCAAAGTCAATGTAAAAAGAGCATATTTCAGGTAATTTTAAAGTATTTCTATTGGTCAGTTCATCAAGAAATTTTGGCACAGTTTTCAGTTTTTCTGTTTAAATTATGTATTAAATTATGTTGTTATTTTTTTTTTCATGACGATGTGACCTTTATTGGTCTTCTATGTTGAGATTTTCAGAAATCACAATCAACTGGGTCATCTTTTAGAGTAGATCCACCTTTACTACATATACATTTATTTTAAACAAATTATTTTCTGTTTTTCTTTTTTTTGTTCCTGTTACACCCTCCACTCCTCCGAGAAGGATTTTCATGAGATTTTGGAAACCATTCTGAAATGATTCACTTCCATAAGGCCTGGCTTGGAGTCGGCATTCCAGTTCATCCCAGACACGTTGGAGGGAGTAGAGATCACGTTCTTCCACACTTAATGTGTGAAGTTAGAACAGTGATTCTACCATCTTACAGATACTGCTGTAAATGGAAGGGGGGAGCCAACTTCCTGGTCAACTAGGCGAGACTACAACGTACAATGCAATGAAGAGGATAGAAATTAAAAGCACCTGCAAGCTGCAAAGGTAGTATGTAAGTCACATTATTTTAATGACTGATGGAAGCTGGTGTTTGGTCAAGAATTGTAGTACAGCATGAGAGTCTCCTGGTAGAACTTTTTCTAAAGCTTTATGTTTCTACAATGGTGTTATATGCTGTGGCATTAAATTTTCCCTTCATTGGTAAAAAAAGATTCCTCAGAGCACTTCAGAGGCCCACCTCTCAGAGAGCTCTTACCACACCCTACCCCCATCATCCCAACACTGACACAGCACATGCAGGCGTGCACACACACCCTCCCCTCACACCTCCTCCCCCACCTCCATCCGTAATTCTCTGCAACCTTCACCAGAGAGTCGTGAGGGAAATATTTAGCTCTGAGCATGACTGTAATGAGAATCACACAGTGGTGGGAGAGAGAGGTGAGGGATGAGAGGGGCTGGTAAAGGGAGAGAGAGTTTGGGATGGGAGGAGGGGTTTGGTAGAGGGTGACGGAGAGGTCCTCAGGAACCTTGGCTATGTTTTGTGGATGAGAGAGTGAGTGAGAGAGAGAGAGAGAGAGAGAAAGAGGACAGGAATATGGTATCAAACACATACTCTCTGGACCTTCCCTGCTGGGCTCCCTCTGTCAAAGCCTCTGTCCCCATCTGGACTGTGTTTGGCAGCCCACAGTGCACACAGCGCAGTCAGCTACAGGGTTCCTCAGCCTGACATATAATACACACAGAGTAGATGGATGGATGAGGTGCTGAGATCTGTGAGCTATTTCTGACGAAATGGGAAAATCTTGCTCAGTAGTACTGAGGGGTTTAATTCAAAACAAACTCAGTTTATTATTCCAATATAATAAAACATTAAAAGGCTACCACCCTATTCTGTCTGTAAGGATTTCATTAGTGTTGACAATTTTATTTTATTATCATTCCATAGAACATTCTCTGTAATAAACCTCTATATAATAAAGTGGCTAAATGTGACCGATTAAAATGAGCTGATTACCCAACTCTGGCATATGTACATTGTTATGAAATATTAAATGAAGTGATGATAAATGTGCATTGTTCCTTGTAGTTGGATGGAATGTAAACTTAAATACTTAAATACTGGTTTAGGTTTTGGTATTGAGAAAAAAAATCTTATTTTTTGACTGGAAATCGGTATATATATATATATATATAAACTTAATAAGCCTAAGAACATATTACAAGTAAAAAATGTAAGCTTTGAGTTTCTTAGAGAAGACATATTATGCAAAACTAATTTTTTGCATGCTTTTGTATTTCTACTTGGGTCTCAACATACTTTGTAAACACTCAAAGCACAAAAACAAATCTATCCATCCGTCATCTGTGAATCGGTTGAAAGAGTTTGGTGTCAGGAATCATGAGCTTCTATGAGCTGTTTGGATGACATTACAAAGCAGGATTAGCCAACAGATCTCGTCTGAGGGAGGGATCTGTACCTGTACCTACTGTGTGTGGGAAGTCAGCAAGCAGATGAGGGACATTTAAGTACTTTCAAATAATGAGTTTTGTAAGTTACATTTCTATCGCCGTTAAGCATGAACTAGCATGTTCTTGTTTGGCCATTTAGCACAAGCTAACACTAACGTGGGTAAACACTCAGTGTAAACAAGGGCAAAACAGCCTATTTGCATAAAAGTGACAGAGCACTTAAAAGGCTTATTATGAAACAGACTGAAGCTGCCACATTTATGTGAAAGTGATTTTGTGCAAAAAATTTGATGATTGTATTTTGTATAGCCTATATACTTATTTTAACTTGTCTAAAAAGAGGTATGTGTCTCTTTTAAGAAACAGTCCCAACATATCCAACCATTTCTCTTTCCATTTGCGATAAAAACAAAGTATCAGAAAATACATGTAAAATGTGAAAAAGTCATACTCTCCAAATAAGTGAAAATTGTTTATTTAATTCTTCTTTTGGACAATATATGTTTACTTGCAGACTTCTAATTTTAAGATCTAATTAAAATAAAACAATAAAATATACATTCCACACATTGTAAACATGTACAAATCTTAAACTGCTCAGAATAACCAGTGATTTTTCTCCCCTCTAGTATAACATAAACAACTTGTATTTAGGGTATAATAAAATTTGCAGAGCATAAGGGGTTAAATTAACCAAATAAATGTTAGTGGTTTCTGTATAGAATGTGAATTTGATTTTAGATATGAAACCCACAAACCGTAAATTGACCAGGAGTGCCCAAAGGGAGGAACTTTGAGTTGCGCGAATGAGGAATCTGATTCAGACAGTGTTGTGAAATGATAGACAGTCAGAAGAAGGTCAGATGAATGTGTCTCTCTGGATTCATTCGAGTTTCAGTATCAGATCCTTTATTATTCTCTGAGAGAGATGTGCTTCTGTGTGTTCAGACCCAGCCTAAAACAGATACGAGACTTAATTTTAAATACATAAACACCAGTCCTCTTTCCACTCTCCCCTCAGCATCCTATTCCCGTTCTCCCTGCCTCCTTCTTCCTCCTCCTCCTTCTCACTCACATGCACTCACTCACCCCTCTCTCTCACTCTCTCTCTCTCACTGTTCCCTCTTCCTCTGATTCTCTCACTTCTCCCTCATCTCTTTTGAACTCTTAATCCCAAGAAAACGCAGCGCTGTAAAAAATTCACCTCAGATCAGATTAACATTTAAAAGGAACTGAGGAAGCCCTGCCTTTCGCACTGTAAGGCCGATTATAAAACGCACTATTAATGAACATCTATTTTGTGTCTATATTTATACATAAGGCGCACCGGATTTTCTTTTAAAGTCAAACGAGTTCTGAATGTTAATGTACACAGATTTCTCTCCTGAAAACTGAAAACTGTTTATTTGGGTGAGTAAAGCACTTTCGTTTATTTACAGCAAGCTAAGATTTCTGAATTTATTCAGCACTAAGGTTGGAGCATTAGCAGCTAACCACTAGCGCTTAGTGCGCATAGCAGCTAATGCTAATGCTAATCCAGCAGCAGGCTACAGATTGATAGTACTCACTTCTAAACAGCAAAATAGCTGTACTCCAGCAAAGTGGCTTTACTGCTTTTTACAACCTGACTGGTAAAAATCATACATAAGGCAAACTTAGGTCATTGGGGAAATTATTGTTTTTTAAGTGTGCCTTTTAGTGCGAAATAGTATGTATCTATTTCAGTACATTAAGATGATTATTTTTTTCCTGACATGTTCATACATATAATGTATTTTATAAATACATTTTGCATTTGTTTCTTATATGGGCAGGAATAATAGAAATCCCTGCAAGTGTATTCTAGTTTTTTTTTTCTTTTCAAAGGTGTGTATCTTCCACAAATTGCTATATTTGGTACTTGCTCAGTTGGTTGGTTGGGTAATTTAGGTTCAGTGTGGAAGTAATGAGCTGTAAGGGTCCAGCTGAATTATGTAACACTTCTTGCATGCAGGCATGACCCGGCATGTGCTTTAAAAAGAGGATATTGGATTGCGCTTATTTGATGTTTGCTGCTTGGTATAATGTTTTCTGGATTTTACAATTAACATTTATGGAATGCTTAATCTGTGTTTTTTAGGTGTTCTTAGAACATGTTTATTTAACATATTTAATCGCTCTGGTAAGTTCACTGCAATGTCACATTTAACATTGAAATAACATTTTTATCCATCTGGCTGGTAAGGTTATGTGAGAAACATTTTAATAACGTTGTGATGCAAACCATTATTAGGTCAAAATTTTCCTAGAACATTATTTCTGTAATGTTACAGGCTAACCTTCATGGAACCTTGTCAGAAACGTTGCTAAACATTCTTACCGTTGGCTTGGTAATAGTACCTCTAATTCTTCCCCCAATATCAAAAAGGTTACCCAAAAGACTGTTTTTTATTAAAATTAGTAAAGAGTTTTAGTGAAGCATCAACCATAATGCAATTTATTGTATATTTTCCATTTCTTACTCAACAGTAATCATGCAGATTTTTCAGATTGCAGCCGTGCTTACAATAGATGCCACATGCAATCTAATATACAGTACTTGATGTTTTACTGTGTGGCCACATAAATAAACCGGCTGCACTGACAATTTAACAGTTTACATAAATTATGTGTCTATGTGCCACACGTTACTTTCACTAGAGGCTTTTATTTGCCATACTGGCAAAAATGCATCATGCAGTTATGGGTAGCCATTCTATCAAACTTTGCATCACGTTAATCCTGCTGAACACAGAATACGCAAGACAGCCGTTATGTGCATGCAGTTAGGAGCAAGTATATCTCTGCTGAATTATGAATGTCTGTGCAGAACTAATGGGTGCTCCCCCATACCTCACTTTAACCTACTGCATCCAATCTACTGACATCAGAAGAAGAGGCGGATCTAAACATCAAAGGATGTTGGCATCCCAAAATAAACTGGAAACGGGTCAAACCTGGAACAGAACTAATCAAAGAGTTCTGGGCCATCTTTGCTCACTGAAAAGTTGTTGTGACAAAATATTCTGCAAATTTTCCGTCGTTGCTGTCGGTAAAATCCAAATATTAAAGTCACAAAAAAATTAGATGTTGACATCTGAAACTTTGTCTTCCTGAATTCAAAAACTATCTACAAGAGTAGGCAACAAAGTATTTATCAGCAGGCAATGTTTTGGGGGGTTTGCTCAGACAACAAATCTAAAGCCAAATCTAATGTCCAAAACTGTGCCATATTCAGTACATATTTAGCTGTTTGTCTACAAAAAATGTCGATTATCTGTAGAGTTTTCACTTTGGAAACGCCAAACAGCAGAACGGCTACATGTAATATTTGTAAAGTAAGCGTCCGAGTGGTGAACAGATTAACACTAGATTAGCACTAGCTAGCCTACCAGACTGGAGTAAACTATAGTCATAATCCACATATCCTATAAAAGCACAGGATCTACAAACACTAACCAGCACAAACACACCCATCTGCTGTTAAAAACACTGATTAATTTAGTTCAGAAATACAGTTAGAATCGCCAGTTAGCTGTTAGCCATCTCCATTAATATCTGCAGTCTGTTAGTTTAGCTAGCATTGGGCCGACAGCTGCGGTGTTGTGAATGTAATAAGTAATGTAAGGTGAACTGTAGCCATAATCCACATCGAATATCAAACCACAGATCCTACCCACGCTAACCAGCACTAAGAAATCAATCTGTTTTAAAAACTGGGATTTATTCAGTTCAGAAATAGTTAGCGTCACCGGTTAGCCGTTAGCCATTGCAGCTAATCCACTATGCTACGGGTCAAAATATAAGTCTCCTGCGTAACCAGTGCAAAAAGATTAGTCTAGAGCCTTGTATTTATTTTTAAATTTATTTTTTTATATTTAATAAAAAATTAAAATATTTAATTAGAAAGAAAACTATTGTGTGTTTGTATATAAAGTGTGCCAAATGACTTTGGACTGAATTTACATTAAATGCACTTGTGTCTACTCTTCAAATGGCTGTGTGGGCTGTTTTAGCCTCATTATGTAACCTTAATCATAATCCTAATAATAAACTAAAAGAGCCCTTTTCAGTTTTATATCGGAATAGGATCGGAGTTGAAAAAAAGTGTATCGTCCCATCACTAATACAACCAATTTACACTAAAGTATAACTTGTATAGTAAGTTTTTCATAGCCTTATATATTTCTTTTCTTCTGTTTTTTAATTTATGTTTAAATATTTTTCTTACTGTATTGTGTTGTTGCAGCTGGATGCCTAAAATATGTTAGAACAGTATTGCAGCCCACCTAGGATGTAGCCTCAACTTTGGAACGCAGCTTATATCAGTCTTAGAAAACAAATAATTAGTAGTGTTGTTTGGTGTAAAGTTTTAAACACAGTTAGCTTCTTTGTTCTGATTATTATGCAAAGCACTTTGCTTTCAGACAGCAAACAGCTCACGCATAAAATTAACTTTGCTATTGTTCAGTTAGCGTAATGCTAAGTGTTCCCTTTAATAGTGCTCTATATAAGGGTATAGATTTACACATATAGTATTGTTTTTACATACAGTGATCTAGAGAGTGAATAGACTGAAAATAGTGTGTGTGTTTAACACCCTCTCTCTCTCTCTCTCTCTCTCTGCTCCTTTTGTATAAGAACTAGCTTGAGGAATGTGGCCAGCGCCTTGTGACGGTCCTGAGGAAACATTCTTCTGTCTCAAAATGAACCTTCTGTTTAAGTGTGTGATTCTGTGTGTGTGTGACAGAGAGAGAGGGGGGAATCTTTGGCAGAATTGTTGACATAGCACTACAAATATTTGGGCCTTTTTTGGAATTAGCTTAATGCTAACACTTTCTCTGAATAAGTTAAACATCTTCACACTCCTGCTTATCCCTAACAAATCAGCCCCTTGTTTGCTGTTGCTTTTTTAGCAGTGGAGAAGATTACCTACTGTGGATGTGGATGCTTAGCTTCAACGAGAGCATATTAAACCAAACTCAAATTTAGATCAAATATTCTCACCACTGTGTTTGTACATATATTTAAATATTATACCTTATTATCTTATTATCCTTATATGAACACTGGAGCTTTAGCTTCAAGCTAGATCATCTTCTTTTGAATCCATTTTTACAATTTTCTACGTTTTTTTTTCTGCACCTCACAAAACGAATTTCGGTGGGGTGGGGGGTGTGTGGAGAGAATCTTAATTATAGTCAGATTTTTTAACAAAATCTGTACAAAAAGATCTTGTAACACACAATTTTCTGTTTTCAACTTTAGTCTACACGGTCTGAAATTTTAACTGATAAACATTACACTGATCATCCTGTGCTGATGGCGCACATGTGATTCCACATCCGCTTCTGCACTAGATATGAACCTGCTTTAATGAAGCTAACAAGAATTAGCTTAGCTTAGAACTGTTTAGCTTACCCATTTAGCAACATGCAAGCTTCCTACTTAAATTACCACACATTTGCCTGCATCGTTCTGTAATTTCAAATAGTTTTCAGATATTTTCTGAATGGTTTAAATACTTTCTGTTACCTCCAAAAATGTAGCCAGGATTCAGACTTCAAAATAACTCCCTTCAGGCAACTGCTACTGTTTTTATCTATGCCACAAACATTTGCCCGTTTTTATAGATGAACCTCTTTCAGTGCCTGTGTACTGATTTAGATACATTCCTCTTTATTCATGAATATTTAAAGAGTTCACGCTGGTCTACAATTTAGCTCTGGCGCTAGCTGCTTCTCGCCTCTGTATGTCCTCTCGGCCAGCTTCTTTATTCAGACACAGTTCAGTGGATTGTACCGTAGCGTGACGGGCACACTGTCCTCCCTCCAGCACATTATTGATTTGGTCCTGAATGACCAGTCACTGCTGACCCTGTCTGACTTTTGAGTTAGCACTTCTGGTTAACAGAATCCCTCAAGAAAACGTTCATTTTTGGCACCTTAAAGTCTGGAGAAAATAGCAGTCATTTCTCTGATCTAATCTAATCTAAACTGTAAGCGATTTCCTATAAATAACACCCATTTAGATTCTATTTTTCTCTTTCTCTTTCTGTCCACCAATCAATTTATTTTTCTCTGTCTGCCTGTCTGTCTATCGATCTATTTATAAAACTTTTTCTGGTATCTATTTGTATCTCTCTCTTGGTCTGTCAGAGGTTTTAATTAATTTAAAACAAAATAATAATATTAATAATAATACAGTAATATTCAGTGTCTGTAAAAGTGATTTTTGGGTTTAGATTAGACTAATGTACGTGTGTATATTAAATTTAGTTACACTGTTTGTTTAAAAGTCTTCCGTGTTGACTTGAATGACACATCATCCTCTTTGCACCTCATCCTGTTTGGGATTATGCACAGATGGGATAAGCCCTGAATGAACGTCTGATCTTGGAGATTGAATTAACTGCATCAGTGCAGGACAATGTCCACTATGAAGTTTAGTTGGAACACGACAGTGTCTCCTCTTTGCCAAGACAGTCCTAGAGTTCACCTAACATTACACAATATACAACAAGTTATACAATTGTAATTTTGGATTGGAATCGTACCAGTACCTGGCATGTTGTAATAATTCCAATTCATACATTTATGTTTTATGAATTTGATCTCACAACAACTACAGAATAGAGTTAATGCACATCTAAAGCTTCCTAAAATAGCTATTTTCTTTAAAATACAGCAACCATCAGCGAGCCTACAGTTCTTGGAAATGAAAGTCACCTCTAGTAGTGCTGTTTAAGATCCGTAATGGGATTGATTTGGGCTGTACTAAGTGCAGACTGCCAGACTGAGGAAGCTTGCATGACGGAAGCTGCAGTGTCATGACTGCCACAGTGAGGGATGCATGCACAAGCCAGATTCTCACACATAATGGGCTGCATTAATGGCATTTAATTAAATTATAGTTTCTCACATGACCTACATGTAAGGAAAGTAGTTTTTTTTTCTCTGTTTCTTGCACTGGACCTGTGCAAATGTGGTCAAAAAGATATATATGGAACCAAATAGCAAACTGGCCTCTTGCTAGCACTAGCAGACTTTCGTTTGACATCCAATTATGTAACACAGGCAAAAATACTTCCCATAGCTAAAAGCAGCAGGAACCACTCTGAAGCCTAAATTTCTTTACTTATTTTTATTTATTTAACAGCTGAACTCAGTATATGATAATTTCAACACGAAGGCCACAAGCATTAAGTATTGTTTACCTATCTACATCAGCCTTGCAGCTGTTGTCTGTGTCTGCAGCGCAGTTATATAAATGTAATACGAACACTGTGTAACAATACATTTTTCAGGATTTAATGACTCTGAAATAATACATTACTACAAATATAGAGAAAAGTTCATCTCCACTGTAAAGTAGTTTTTGTGCATTCTTTTTATACAGTTGCCTTTTTTTAAAATGGTGGTTTTATCATTTATTATATTTATTCCTCTATTTAAATGTGTCCGAGATTCTCTGTCCACCCTGTTATCTTGGTGTAAACATCCCTTTAAGAAGGTAACATTTAACATCAGTGACATCACAGCCTTTATACTGTTTCATTGTTAAGAGACTGAAGACACTTGATGAATGTTCTGCAATTAATAATATTAATTAACTTATTATTTCTAATATTGTTTCCAGGCTATTTTCCACTCTCTCCTGGTAAAATATTGAAGTAATTAACCCTGTGATTATCCAGCTGTTATGCAGGTTACCATGACAGGGTGGACATATGCATGAAAGGAAATAAAAAGTGAGGAAATATACAGGACTAGGCAAAGGTTTGGACACATCTTCTCATTCAATTTTTTATGTTTCCTTCCTACATTGTAAATGAATACTGAAGTGAATCAGACTATGGAGGAACACATAAGGAACCATGTAGTAACTTAAAAATGGTAAACAAACCAAAAAACCCTGTGAAGCATTTAGGGGGCTCTTATATCTGGGGTGCTGTTACATTGTGGTTTCTGAGGGTAATGAACTTATGCTGTGCAACAGAGGTAACTCTTGCTCTTCCTTTCCTGGGGTGGTGCTGATGAGTGCCAGTTTCATCATAATTAAAGTATTTTGTTCTTTATTTAGTTAAGTAGTTCTTGCCATTTGAATATGAATTAGAACATTACTCAAATAGAGCTATTTACTGTATACCAACTCTACCTCTTCACAACTTTACAACTGAGGCTCTCAAATACATTAAGAGAACAAGAAATTCAAGTAATCAATCCCTGACAATTCAGCACAGCTGTTAACTGAAAGTGATTCCACATGTCTCTACCTCATAAAACTGACTGTTAAGTGCAAAGCTGTCATCTGAGCAAGAGGTGCTACTTATCTAAATTATAAAATCTAAATTATAAAACATATTCTGGTTTGTTTGACACTTTCTTGTTTATTAAGTAATGTCATTTTTTCTGCATAGTTTGGATGATTTTACTATTAATCTACTATGCATCTTTTGACTGGTACTGTATATATTTTTTCAAAGTCTAATACATATTATAAATAGTCAAAATAATTAGGTTTTGAGTGCGAAATATCACAGTATTTTAATAACCACCCAGCTTTGGCATAAAACTAGAGAGGTAAGTGGGTCAATAAACATGGATTAGCTGATTGATTTTATTTAAAAATATTTATGAACTGACAAAGCCATATGACATGTTTAAATGAATGTAGGCACAGGCTGTGCAGTGGGAGTATTCACTGGAGCAAGAATTTGTCATTTTGATTGAAAATCAATAGTGAATTTATGGCTAGGGAGGCATAAAACAGCTGAGAGTCCAGCTTGTGACTAGACTACAGCATCCTCAGTGGATGCCCATCAGTGCTGATGGGCACCTGGCACAGAGAGCAGGGGCATGCAAGGTTGATGGTTCATATTGAGTGCCCTATCCGGCCTGTGTTTTGCCATTCAAATATAGCTGTGGTTTTCCATCTGTCTGTTTTTTCCTATTGTAAGTGGACTCTTACTGTAGGCTTGCACAGATACTCGCATAGCAGAGGACCACGTGAATGCCCCAGCTGGACTCTACCTAGAGACGGATTTATCCTTCAGGTGTAACCTTCACACACACAAAAGAGAGACAAAACCAGATGGCCTTAGATCTGTGCAGATTTTAGAAGTCCTATCTCCATGTCAGGAGGGAAAAGGGCAGGCAAGACAAGCGATGAGGGATTAGCGGAATGACATAACAACAGCCCTGGAGCGGATTCTCCAAGGTTAAACAATCCAGTCCAATTACTGCAAGGCGTAACTCCATGGGGTGTAGTCCATCACCCCCAATGGGATTGGACATCACATCACTGAGGGAAGGAAGAGATCCAGCCGGGCACGCAAAATCTGAGGCAAGACCCAGATCAGCCAAGCTTAGAGATGGCAGAGAATAGGTCACTTAGATGACTTTGTCTGTATTTGAATGAACGTTTGGCCTTCATATGCTAGAACCTCTTGCTGAAGCAGAGTAGGGGACTTTTTTCATCTAACATTTAAAAATAAAATAGTCACTTAAGAAAAGTACTTAGATGCGTTTATTGAAGTTGTACTAAAAATCGTATTTTTATATTTACTGTGATAAAAATGTTCATGATAAGGACATCACTGTAGTTATAATAACACTGGGATATACATCTAACTCAAACTAGAGTGAGATAGAGTAGAGTGTAGTAAAACATAGTAAAGCAAGGCAGAGCAAGGTATGGTGAGGAAGAGTCAGGTTGAGCGAAGTAGAGTGTTACAGAGTGAGGTAGAGTGTGTTAAAGTGATGCATAATGAAAGAGTGAGGTAGAGCGATGCAGATCAAGATAGAAGCAGGGCAGTGTAAGGTAGAGTGAGGAAGAATGAGGTTAAGTGAGGTAGTGTGAGGCAGAGTGAGATAGAGCAGTATAAAGTGAGGTAGAGAAAGGTAGGACTGGCAGAGTGAGCTAGAGTGAGGTAAAACAAGACAGAGTGAGGTAGAGCAAAGAAGAGTGAGGCAGAAGGAGGTAAAGCAAGGTAGAGTGAGGCAGAGCAAAATATAGTGAGGTATTACTACTTGTTCTGGGAAAGCCAAACCAAGTGCCATAAAACTTTGAGGAGCTTAAGCTAGTTTATTCATTCAACAAATATGATTTGTTGAACATAATATTTTGCCAATATCATGCACCCATACATTTATGGCCTCCAAACAAGAAAACTGTTTCAGCTGTTAAAATATAAAACATAAGTGATACAGTTAAGTCCACAGTGGTTAATTAGAGAAACAACTGAGAAAAAACAAACCTGCTTTAGTTCACTGATTTGTGATTTGTCTATATCTGTACATATATCTGACATTTTGAAAGTAATTTTCTGCATGTTTCTGAAGGGGTTAAAAGTCATTTAGCAATACAGAATTTACTGGTGAAACAGCTGAAAGCTTGAGAAATATTACATGATTTATTTCGACATCAGGGTGGTCAGTTTATTACACTGGTCTGCTGTAATGACACTGTGACCCCCTGCTGACCCCTAAGTTCCAGGGAGAAACTGGTCGTAGTGTAATAACAGGCAGCACTCATTTCTTGCTGACTGTGCGTACAGCATTACAGTGGTTCCATGATTCACAGCAGTCCCCTCCATGTTTTATTGTCGTTAAGATAAAGCTGCAATTCTCTGACCGCCAGATTCTTTCCTCAGTATTTGTGTGCAGTTTCTGACTCAGTGGCTAGAAGCTATTTCATATATAATACACTCAGAGAACATTAAGTGTGAAAAAACAGGTAATGAGATTTTAAATATAGAACAGATTGTTAAATAGACAGCCTTTTCAGAAGTAATCTCTGTGGTCTGATGTACGTGTCACACAGGGACGATAATCAGCACTACCGCATTTTGATTTGTCAACTTCACCCACAGCCCTGACACAGTTTCTGCACCATGACAAAGACTAGACACTGAGGCTGCCCTACATGTTTTGTGGACAGACACAAAACAGTGTTATTGTTTTGTAGAAACTAGGGTGGGTCTTTATGGGTATAATGGATCAGCAAGGGAGGAGTTTAACCTTGATATTGTAGTGTGGCTTAACTATTTAATCTGTAATTTAAAAAAGGGCTGTTTATGGGCCTAAACTGCTGAGAGACGAATGTGCTAAACACTGAACTACATGCCACCCTATTTTATATTTCAGCTTTGAATACTGATATATATTATGTAAATGATCTCCGTTTGGTAGCTCAGGAGCTGTGGACAGGCTCCAGCAAATCCATCCTCACATGCTTAAGAGCTCTGATGTCCCAGCCTCATTAATCCTAAGTTTGAAGTTGGAGCATCACAAAAATCCAGCATGGCTGCATTTAATGGGACTGGTAGGAAACTGAAAGGCACAGTAAGAAGAGAGTTCCTTAAATGGAAAGCTGTAAATAGCTCCTTCAATAAAAGCTGTTTACTTCCTCATTTTTTATCCCTTTTAAGTGGTAGAGAGCTTGTGCCAAAAAAGCCCATTCTGAGATCGAGCTCAGTCTTGAACTGCCCTGATACTATATTTACTACACTACATGTATTCCAAGTAATTCCATGCTTGGGAATATAGTAACAATATTTGGTAGAATCAAGTGTATAAAATGTATGATATCCTGTATCATAATCGTTTATGCAGGTTCTCTAGTTTGTGAGGATGTTAATTCCACACAGTATCTGCTCAATTTCTAGCTACATATTGATTTTATAGTTTTTTTTGTTTTAAGTGCTGGTAGCAGTAAATCCTTAACCTTCAGTTCTCACGTCCATCCCTGACCTTTCTGGCTGACTAATGGAAAGGTCAGAGAAACACAGGCCAGAGCTCAACTATATATCATATGGATTATTGTCAAAATACTATTCCTTTTGGCTCTTGATACTTACAAAAAAAAAAAAAAAAAAAAAAAATATATATATATATATATATATATATATATATATATATATATATATATATATATATATATATATATATATAACTACCATATTTGCCATATTTGTTAGACTTTAGAATCAATTTTCCCAGCTTAATCTCTTTATACTTTCCATTTTATTTCCTGCTACGCATGTGTCCACTCTGGCCAGCTGCATGACAAGGTGGACAATGACAACTGAAAATTAGTATTTGATGAAAATGTGGGTGACCAGGAGTTTCAGAATGTTTTAATTGTTCATGATGAACAATTACTGGTTTAAAGATACATTTGGATATTTGATACTGCATTATGAAACTATTTAACGAAAATATTTAAATTATTATAAAACCATATTTTAAGTATTAAGAAAAATGAAAAACATCTGTGTTATTTACCCATTTGAATTTGAATACCTCAACTTAACCAGACAGCACTGCAGACATGGCAAAAACCTCACTCAGAAAACAACTGTATAACATGTACAAAAAATGAAGGTTAACGTTCCTCTAAATATTTATTATAATATTGTGTTCATTCATAGTAAATCTTGAAAAATACATTTAAACAACAAAGCTGTGGGCACAAAAGGCGTGTTATATTGATATTGACTTGTATATGCGCTGTGAAATAATTCATACCCCCACCATACACACTCACACTCTCCTCTACCCCAGTTATTGTCCAGTCTGGCTTCTTGTCACCATGGAGAGGCCTCCTCACCACAATGCCTCCATCTCATTAAGATTCTTCCAGAAACATTGGACGCCGTGCCCTGGCATGCCAGACAGAGCAAGAACAACTATAGTTGGTGATTGAGCATGCCGCCTGAAAAATGACTTGGTTCTGTTTCTGCATAAAGGAAATGATTCAGCTTCAGCCATGAACTTCTATGCAATTGCATGCAATATTCATGCATTAATGCCACCTGTGTGTATTCCAACACGTCACCTCTGATATATTTAATTTCTGAAACCCTCTTGTTTTAAATTCAGGGTAGATTTTTGTCAAATTACACGCAAAGCTTTCAACATGTTTTTGGGAGGGATTTTCAAGAATGAAAGGAAACACAGAGGGTTTCTGAAGAGACAAAAAAAAGAGCCAATCCAGTTCTGAGAGCCTGGGCTTTCTGCTGCAGAGTGCTCGAGCTTTTGTGCTGGAGCTGAATGAGACCACTGTCTGCTTGAGACCGTTTCATCCACTATTGTACTACAACAGCTACAGTCGGGGCTTCAGCTGGGGCTGGTCTTAGGTCAGCTCTGTGCTTTTCCTTTAAACAGATTACACAAGTACACAGGCCTGCTCCAAAAAGCAATGTCACACAGTAAAACTTCACAAATCAAACCCAAAAGAGTAGGCAATACATGTAGTACATGAAATATGAAACAAAACAAGTTTAATCTGATTCGAAACAAGCTGAACAGTTTTAGTAATATGTATAGTATTGGTACCACTTCAATTGCTGCTGCTGATAATAATAATAATAATAATAATAATAATAAACTACAGTATTTGTGAATATAATACTTTAATATTTTAATGCTGTATCTACTGGAGTATTATTTTTTTCTCCTACTTACACTTTTACTTCACTACATATTTTGGATGAGTTTAATGCTTTTACTCTGATACATTTTTTATATACTGCATTGTTACTCATTACAATTTTAATGTAACTGTCACTGGGTTTGATGTAGCTGCTCATCACTGAATGAATCAAGAAATCAAGCTAATTTTATATATGAAGATCATGCTGCCCCCGTTCCCCTTTCACTCTCCACTGCTTTCTGTAAAAACTGCATAACAGTACTGTACTCTAGTTTTAGTACTTCAGAAGTAAATTTAAAATAGTACTTGCAATACATCCAAAATTGTTGAATACTTTAGTACTTTCACTTAAGTGTGGAGCTTAAAGATCACTTCGATTTCTACTCAAGTCACTGTTTTTTGTTAGAGCTCTTGTACGTTAGGTCTATAGTACTTTATACATGCTTGCTAAAATGTAATGTAAAAAAATTACATATCCTATAATGGCAAAAGTACTGGCCCACCCATCCAAATCATTGAACTCAGAGTTCAATTACTTCCATGGCCACAGGTGTATAAAACTAGACAAGCACCTAGACATGCAGACTGCTTCTACAAACATTAGTGAAAGAATGGGTTGCTCTTAGGAGCTTACTTTCAGTTTCAGAGAGAAAAAAAATTAAAGCACAGAGCCTGGGTTTCATATAATCTCTGATACACCAATTCAGTTGTAATTTATCTCAAGGATTGTGAAGTGTGAACATGTGGTTGGTGTGAACGGTAATGCTTCATGAGCTAGTTTGGTCCAATGAAACAGGGTCATCACAGAGCACCTCTTTTCTACCATGAGGCATAATGAGAATACACAGCAGAGGGTGGGGGGGATGAGGGCTGGGCATCAGACAGACAGGGCAGGCTGCTCATAACAGATGGGGCGTGTCAGTCTGAAGAATTGTCTGGAGTGCAGGCGAGGAAGTAAACAATAACAATAAGACAATGAACAACAAAGACACATTTGAAGTTTATGCTTCCTGGTGATCCTTTCACATATTTTTAGCCTTTTTGGCAATGGGCTGATTAAGATCCAGGAATCGGCTGAAATAAAGCTACGGCTTAAGGATTATTTTATATGCCTGGGGTTTTCTCTGTAGGAGCCCTTGTTGACAGCCATTCCCTGCAAAGCTTTGATGAGACACAAAGGCAGCCTGTGCAACAGAAGAAGGTCTGAAAGAGAATGTATTCATGCCTGAGAGGAAAACAGCAAGTCTCATATCCTCCTCAGCTCTATCCTCTGCTCTGTTCTCTGTGCTCCCCCTGTGGTGGAGCGCAGCACCTTACAGCATCACCTCAGATGACGTCATTCACACTGTCCTTCTCCCCTTGTTTGTTTACATTTTAAACCAGGCCTCCATTTCCCTTTAAAAACAATGCAGCCTAATGGGGAACAGGACCCATTTTCAATGCTATTGATCTTCAGGTCTTGTTTCCATGTGATCTAAAACAAGGTGATCTAAAAGAAGCACATTGTTTTATTTTTTTCAGCTGCCAATCAATAATGTGGTGCACGCTCACAATATTAACAAGCAGAGAAGGAGAATTCAGTCGCAGAAAATGAGATAAAAATAAGAAATCTACACAGAGGTAATTTATAGCAGCTGAGGTTTTATGGTGTTAAACTAGAAAAAGGTGAGCTGCCAGTATATCTGAGGGCCAGCTGAAGCAGGACTAATTCCCTTAGTCACAGCAAACAACCCGATGTGACCAGTATCTCGCCTCTAAACCACAATCCTGCCCATTTCCCATTTTGTGGCTTTCGGCTACTTAGTATTCATGACTTGTCTATTTATACCAGCAGTAGATGCTGACAATGGAGCTGAGAATTTTACATATATATGTATATACATATGCAGTACTGCGCAAAAAGTCAAACATTTAAATTATTTTTTTTATCGTCAGGGGGAAAAAACAACAGACAACAATATAATATAATATAATGTAATATAATATAATATAATATAATATAATATAATATAATATATGTCACTGCCCGAAGAAAAACGTATCTACATTTTTGTCTGTTTTAGTTTACTTCACCACAACATGACCACAGATGTTGTGTGTAAACACTATGGGCCCTCTCTTACACCCCACCCAGAGTCTATTTTCATGCCTAATTGGTTTAATTCACATTACACCCAAAACACACCCTTGATTAAATAAAATAATTTGTACATGCCTTTTGCATGTTTTGCACGTTTTGCATGTTGCATTTCCCGTTGTTATGATAGCATGACACACTGACGGCCGAAATCAAGCTGCGCGGTGCACGGTTCTCAACTCTTCTGTAGATCACTAAAATAATGCCCATTGTATGACAATTTCCTAATGAATAGATTCCTAATGAATTGACTTCCTCTGAAAGATAATATATTTTTTCTTTCTCCTCTAAAGTTACACAGTACTTTTGGTTGTGTTAAATCAGCACTACACTTAAGGCTAGATCCAAGATTACTCTCAATCTAAAAAAAAGTCTAGAAAAGATAATTAATTAATTTAAACTACCTATCATTGGAAAAGCATGGTGGAGGTAGTGTCATGGGTAGTGTCATGAGCTTGCATAGCTAATTTAAAAGTCTATAGAAGCCTTTCGACTTTTAGAGATACATCCAGTCATGTGGGGAAGATCTTAATCATGTAGCAACATAATAACCCAAAACACACTCCCAAGGCAATAACAGGTCAGGTCTTAATCAGAAAGATTTTTGAACTAGCTGGGTCAATCACTAAATCTCAGCTGATTATTCATTTTACCTTTTTTCCAAAAAAAAAACATTTTTTTATTTAAGTAGATCATAGGCTTGATACACTTATTACAAGTGAAGGATAAATGTATATGAATAAGGAAATAAATTTTTAAATGGGACTGCAAAGAATTATCGGCCAAAATCATGGAATAGTAGTGAATAAATTCATTATGAGGTTTGCGGTGTTATCTTGTAAATGAGGCTGAACACTAGTCAGCGTGCCAATGGCAAGGTGAAGTAAATTACCAGAGTTAGGTCTTACAGTATGTCATAGCAGGCATGTCTGGCTAGAATTGTCCATGTGAACAAACATTAAAAAATCACATTCATACCCTGCAGGTCAGTGCACAGTTTAAGCTTCCATGGGACAAGAAAAAGGCAAAAAAAAAAAGAGCAAAAGTCATGGAACATTACTATTCAACACTACCTAAATTGCAATGTTCTACATTAACTAAAGAGTGAACTTCAGTGTTAAAAGGGTGAATCAGTCACTTTAGCTTGAGCCTAAGCCTTGATTGACCCACATGGCTTAACAGAAGCTCTTTTAGAAATGACAGATGTGAATGAAGAACATATAGACGAGAAGATCAATGGTTGAACAATTGAACTGCAGTGCTGATGGTCATCCTATAAGTACTAAAGCACGGGGTATAGCTTCTCATCTATATGCACTTTTTTAAGCAGGTCTGAAACATAATGGCAGATTTGCATAGATGCTTTGATTGTTTCTCTGTGTGTGTGCACAGCAACACACTGTCCATCTGCAATTTTAAGGCTGGCTGTAAAAATGCCAGCGCAAGTGTGCTCTCAGCTGTTCTGATTCATGACTGTAGTTATGTAACGGAGCGTCTTCGCTCCTCCCAGAGTGTGTGTGCTTGTTTGTGTAAAGGCTGTTTGAGTGTAATCTATTCATTCGGGTTTTTGACCTCTCTCTGTGTATTTAAATACGTCCTGGTGTGTAACATCTGCATGCATGTGTGCTCAGCTGTGCACATGTGTGTGTGTAATCCATTGTGAGTTCCACATACTTATGTGTTCATATGCTTTGGAGTCTAAAATCCTGCCTCACAGCCCTTTTTTTGTCCTCTCATCTCTTCTTGTCCTCAGTACCCTCAGAAAGGCTGAGTGAGGCTGAGACGAGAGGACGGGCGCTGCATACTAACTAGCACTCAGCTCGCCACCTCCTGCGCGCCCTGCACAGGCAAGCCCAGCACTGCTGTAAGAGCAGGCTGCTGCACAGACTGATGCTCAAGGCTGCCAGGCATTCTGAAGACAAGGCGAAGATCTAGGTGTGGGTGGTGTTTATATTTGGCATGCTTTACTGTGTGTTGCCTGCCTGTAGACTGTAGGCATTACGTAACAAGCTTTTAACCAGTACAGCAGTAAACTGCTGAGAGGAGGTGTGTGTGTGTGTGTGTGTGTGTATGTGTGTCTGAGAGACAGGGGGGCTGAAAGAGTTGGGCTTGCAGTACTATGGAGATGAGATGCTTGGCGAGAGTGGGGGTGGGTCAAGTAATCTGGGACAGCCGACCCATGTGATTGTCGCCATGGTGATAGCAAGAGCTAGAAGGAGAAAGAAGCAGCTTTGTGTGTGTGAGAGAGTGTGTGTGTGTGCATCCATGAATCCACAATGTGGGGGTGTGTGTATCTGTTTAGCTTGCTCTGATAAGTACACTCTCAGCAGCTCACTGAGTGGATGCACAGTCAAGTAGGGACATGGTGGCAAATAGCATCACTACAGTGGAATTCAGTGTTCTATGTAGTTGGTGCACATATGTTGTGTGTTATATGTATTTGCTTGCAATATACTGTGGCAATACAGATGAAGGGGATAGTCGTGAATGCATTAAAGCAATTCTCATTTTGTGTGTATGTATGTATGTGTGTATGTATATATATATATATATATATATATATATATATATATATATATATATATATATATATATATATATATATATATATATATATATATATACACCTCAAAAAATAAAGGGAACACTCAAATAACACATCCTAGATCTGAATGAATGAAATATTCTCATTGAATACTTTGTTCTGTACAAAGTTGAATGTGCTGACAACAAAATCACACAAAAATCATCAATGGAAATCAAATTTATTAACCAATGGAGGCCTGGATTTGGAGCCACACACAAAATTAAAGTGAAAAAACACACTACAGGCTGATCCAACTTTAATGTAATGTCCTTAAAACAAGTCAAAATGAGGCTCAGTATTGTGTGTGGCCTCCACGTGCCTGTATGACCTCCCTACAACGCCTGGGCATGCTCCTGATGAGGTGGCGGATGGTCTCCTGAGGGATCTCCTCCCAGACCTGGACTAAAGCATCCGCCAACTCCTGGACAGTCTGTGGTGCAACGTGACGTTGGTGGATGGAGCGAGATATGATGTCCCAGATGTGCTCAATCGGATTCAGGTCTGGGGAACGGGCGGGCCAGTCCATAGCTTCAATGCCTTCATCTTGCAGGAACTGCTGACACACTCCAGCCACATGAGGTCTAGCATTGTCCTGCATTAGGAGGAACCCAGGGCCAACCGCACCAGCATATGGTCTCTCAAGGGGTCTGAGGATCTCATCTCGGTACCTAATGGCAGTCAGGCTACCTCTGGTGAGCACATGGAGGGCTGTGCGGCCCTCCAAAGAAATGCCACCCCACACCATTACTGACCCACTGCCAAACCGGTCATGCTGAAGGATGTTGCAGGCAGCAGACCGCTCTCCACGGCGTCTCCAGACTCTGTCACGTCTGTCATGTGCTCAGTGTGAACCTGCTTTCATCTGTGAAGAGCACAAGGCGCCAGTGGCGAATTTGCCAATCCTGGTGTTCTCTGGCAAATGCCAAGCGTCCTGCACGGTGTTGGGCTGTGAGCACAACCCCCATCTGTGGACGTCGGGCCCTCATACCATCCTCATGGAGTCTGTTTCTAACCGTTTGTGCAGACACATGCACATTTGTGGCCTGCTGGAGGTCATTTTGCAGGGCTCTGGCAGTGCTCCTCCTGTTCCTTCTTGCACAAAGGCGGAGGTAGCGGTCCTGCTGCTCGGTTGTTGCCCTCCTACGGCCTCCTCCACGTCTCCTGGTGTACTGGCCTGTCTCCTGGTAGCGCCTCCAGCCTCTAGACACTACGCTGACAGACAGAGCAAACCTTCTTGCCACAGCTCGCATTGATGTGCCATCCTGGATGAGCTGCACTACCTGAGCCACTTGTGTGGGTTGTAGAGTCCGTCTCATGCTACCACGAGTGTGAAAGAACCACCAACATTCAAAACTGACCAAAACATCAGCCAGACAGCATAGGTTCTGAGACGTGGTCTGTGGTCCCCACCTGCAGAACCACTCCTTTATTGAGTGTGTCTTGCTAATTGCCAATAATTTCCACCTGTTGTCTATTCCATTTGCACAACAGCAGGTGAAATTGATTGTCAGTGTTGCTTCCTAAGTGGACAGTTTAATTTCACAGAAGTTTGATTTACTTGGAGTTATATTGTGTTATTTGAGTGTTCCCTTTATTTTTTTGAGCAGTGTATATATATATATATATATATATATATATATATATATATATATATATTCCAGCAGTTTTCAATTTGGTAAAATTAAAGAAACTCATAAAATGCATAAA
The DNA here is from genome assembly GCF_023375975.1 of Astyanax mexicanus. Taxonomy (NCBI): domain Eukaryota; kingdom Metazoa; phylum Chordata; class Actinopteri; order Characiformes; family Acestrorhamphidae; genus Astyanax; species Astyanax mexicanus. Next base: position 69,586,522 of record NC_064408.1, on the reverse strand, counting down.
AACTGATTAAAACCAGGGTTATTCCACCAAATATTGATTCCTGAACTCCTAAATTCTCCTTTATAAATTAAAAAAGTTATTATTTGCAGTTTTTTGTTATTTCAGCCATTTCTCATTTTCTACAATTAAAAGCTCTAAATTACATTATTTTTATTTTAGTTTATAGAATAAAACAACAATGTTCCTTTTGCTTAAACATCTACCTTTGAATTCTGTGAAACGGATTCAGAAACTTAAATGGTCTCTTAATTTTTAAAGAACTGTATGTAGTGGGTTATACGTATTTGCTTGCAATTCACTGCAGCAATACAGATGAAGGGGTAAGTTGCAAAAACATTTAAGCAATTCTCATTTTGTGTGTGTATATATGTGTATTGGGTATTCTGGATATATGAACACTTCCATGTAGGTCATGTTTTGTTTAAGCATCACTGTACAGCAGAATAATGCCACATGCAAACGTACCAACACACTTCCAGAAATGTCTCAAAAAATAAACATAAACAAAACTCATAAGAACTGGTTAGTCAGGTCAAGAGGTACGACAAGTTAGTTTCCCGTGGCTTATTACTCTTTGCTATTACTGGTGTAATGGTTTCTTAATCATTTGTTAGATACCAACGAGAAAGCCAGACTAATTAATACCCTTGATACAAGGATATGTTTAGAGTGCCATTATTGTGAGATACCGGATATCTGTAGATGGTTCACTGGCAATATAGCTATGAAATATAGGAGTTAGTAGCAACATGCCTTTTTTCTTCTTTATGTATAAATACTGTATATATAAACCTGTCCATGTAGATAATAAAGAGCATCACTGCACAGCAGAATACTGCACCACTTCTTGTGCCTTCTTGCAGTTTCCTGGGCAGCACATCTATCTTGGTTAGGTCAAGTCAAATCAATTTTTTTCTGGCTCTTACATTTACAGTCACTATGTATGGAATTTAACAGATGATCTTATTCAGAGTGACTTACAAAAGTGCTTAGTCATTCAAAGCTAGTGTGGCTTAACCCAACATACAAGATATATTTGAGATCTGACGCTGCCAAAATTAAAAATAACTTTATGTAAAAAGAAATGTTATCTATAATTTATTTAGTAGTTTTAAATTTTAGTTTTAAATGTTTCAGAACAGAAATTTTGCCATGACTTTCACAATTACCCTTAACTGCCTTTTCTTTAGGATGCTTTTAAGCTTGAAGAATTTTGACATATTTTACATTTCTCTCCCTCTGCTTTGTTGGCATCATTTAGTTAGTCATCTAGTAGTTCTGTCATCTCATCATCTAGTTAGTCCTGACTAACGAATTCTAATGAGTCAATTAAGATTGGTTCACTATGTAACTTTACAACTGGAAGTGTGTCCAAATGTTTGCACTTTACATGATTACAATGTTTTAATTTTACTACAAATTAACTGAAATAACAATAATGAAATTTTGGGTAAATTTAGTGGAAATGCGATTAAGACAGTTTACTTAACTAAAGAACTGCTTTATTTTATTTTGAACATCTTTAACTGGTTAATTTGTCAATGTTTACAAAACAAAGAGCAGCTTATAAATTATTATTTTGATTTTGTATGCAGGTGTCAGTTCTTCTGTCTATCTATTCATCCATCCTTCCATCATCTATCCATCCATTTATGTCTGTTTTTATTACTCATCAATCACAACAGCTCTCAGTCCTCTCCTCCACAATACACAAACACACACCCACACACTCACGAACCAAAAACAAGTACCATCAGAATGTGTGTGATGAGTCAAGGTTGTTCCACATTGCTGTGCCCTGTTCTGGATGCAGCAGTGTCAAACCAGTTCTCCAATCAGCCCCCTGTGGGCTTTAAAAATCAATCAGCCCACTGGTGCCACCATCTATTCTGCTGCACAGCCATGACAACACAGATAAACCTCCCAACCTCTCAACCTCCCCCTCCCCTATTAAATCACAGCAGACACAGGGCTGCTATTGCCCCACCGGAGCCAGGCTCTGTCATATTCATGAATAATGATTTTCAAAAATGAATAAAGTGCATACTTTATTTTCTACCTAGTACAACAGATGTAATGTAGGCTAATCCTCTTTGGTTTAATCACTGGATGCTTTTTTCATTGTCATACCCCACCAGAACACACAAGATAGACCTCATGCAGAGCTGTAAACTCATACAGATACTGACAGCTCCCTCCCTCCCATCCTCACACCCGCTCCAACACTTCTGCCTGATCTGTCTGCTGTGTGTGTGCGTGCGTGTCCCCGGGGCGTACTGTCCCCAAAATCAAGGACGGCGACTGGTGTGGATCAAAGTGTGATATCCTGCCAGATCTGTCCGTCCATTTCAGCAGTCACACACAAGCAGTCAATTAGAAATAACCTGTTTAGGGAGCACCACAGATAGTCAATGACAACCTGCTCTGGATTGGCCTGAAACATCACTGAGTGAAGGGCTTAAATAGACTCTTGGTGCCCCCTGCTGGTAAAGGGACACTGTGCAATTGACTTAAAACGGTAAATTTTGGGTTGCATATACAGAATTGGAAGATAATCTGTGGCCTACTGGCCTTCAAGTCCTCCTTCGAAATTCCTACTTACAAGGTTGGAGGTGGTAAATACGACTTGACATGCGTCCATGTTTATATAATATTTTATATGTGAAGCAGGTTGTTAAACGTTTTAATAATATTGGGGCTTATCTACAAATCTGAGTTTTCCACTGGTAAATACGAGTTTGTGGTGGCTTTCATGTGCTCTCATCTCATAAATATGATAACTCCGACACAATCTGAAGGCAGCAATACATGCCCAGCGAATACTAGGCATCTTAAAATACAAATTCAGGAATTTGCACAAGTTCCATTATTTGAAATCTAAGTTAAAAAATATCTTTCCAAAGGTGTCCCCTATTTGTGACAAATGTCAAAATAAGTGGCTACACCTTTACATAGCCTTGTCCTCTGTTCTAAACAAACATTTTTTGGGGTTAAATACAGCAGACACTCTCTGTAGTCTTAGAAAATGTATAACAGTTCTATTCAATACTGATAGAAATAGGGCTTTAGGAAGGCATAGTGGCATAAAAAATATTTTATACACATATTCTTATGTATATAAAAATGGGATACAACATTTTTATATACATAACATACAAGGTCACTTTGGTCTGTGGGATGCACAAAAATGTTAAAATCATTAAAATCATGTAAAGCTTGTAAACATTAATTCATGCCAACCATACAGTACAGAAAAAATAATATATATATAGCCACAAGTGGCAATTGACGGTCCAAGCACGGCCACATAGTTTAGCATTTAGCAAGTCTCCTGAAGGCTTGTCTGGCTCAAACTTGGCAATTGTCCTTACAATATCATTGTAAATGAGCAAGGTATTGTTTTTAAAGGCCACAAACCAAAGGCTAAAAAGAATCCTGAGGAATTTCACAACTTTTCTCTGGCTTTAGAAAAAACAATCTACACAATAGTGCAGAACAGTAAATTGTTTGTTTCTAACATGAGATCTCATTAACTCTTTCATTTTAGAACAACACCTTACAATCAACTACTTGGCTTACGAAATATGAATTGGCGTTTTAAACAACACAGTAACATTAATATTTAATCATGTAAGAAATTACCATACATCACAATATCAATCTAATATTTTATCAATGATAATGAATTGCTGTTTTTCTTATTTTATCTATTGTAATATGCAACTAGTATATTTTATCAGTTTCAACATTTATTTGAACAAACTCATAGCTGTGCTTATTTACAGTGCACATTCTGATATCTAGAATGTGCACTTTAGTGTGTTATAAACCATTAAAACATCAATTCAACCAACATAATTTATAAAAGTCAACAGAATTCACATCCTATCTCTCAAAGGTTTCACACTGTAACAGCTTTCCATAACTGACTAGCCTTAGCTTAGCGATTAGCATTGACTAGCGGTTAGCATTGGGTAGCGACTAGCATCGCTAGCGGTTAGCATAGACTAGCGGTTAGCATAGTAAGGGTAGCGTGTTAGCATCAATTAGCGGTTAACATCGGGTAGCGATTAGCATCGACTAGCGGTTAGCATTGGGTAGCGATTAGCATCAACTAGCGGTTAGCATTGGTTATCATCCACTAGCGGTTACCATAGACTAGCGGTTATCATTAACTTTCACTTCTAGAAGTGGTAAAACATTTTCATAACTCTGGCTATTTATTATCCTCATTTTTCTTCCAAAACATCTAAACTTAAACACACCATCAGAAATGAGCTAAAACAGCAGAAGACAGGAAATCTCTTTAAACACATTTCACATACTCACTGGAAACTGCTTCTCTTCTGTGTTAACAGCTAAAATACTGACATAAGAACCGATTGTTAGCCTTAATATATGGAAATAATATATAATTAATATATAATTAACCAAAAGAGGGTGTCATACACTGACACAGTGGTAGATGAAGGGGTTTCTATTGTTTTGTCTTTTTTTAATGGATTAGACCTGAGTGCTTGGTGCTGCAGCAGCTGAAAGATTCCTAAAACAAAAATATTAAATAATACCCCTAAATTACATATTGTTTTAAGTATTGAGAATCTTTCAGCTGCAACCGGGCTTGGAGCACTGGCTAGAGACATTAACACCGCCAACCTGGCTTGGAGTTGACTTTATGAGGGACTAGCCAGCAAGCTACCCTGGTCAAATAGTTGCCTAATAAAGTCAGCAACATGTAACGGTGCATTTCCTAGCTAGTTACACCGAAAGCAGTTACCTATCCACCAGTTTAAGGAGGTATTGGGTTGGCTTTTTTAATACTTGCCTACGTCCAAGAAACGCTATTATTGTTTTTTAAATATAATTAACTGCAGGATGTGTTTCAAACTACACATACGCAATGCCTCACACACTTAATAGTCACTGTGCTTGACCTCTTATCCTTTTTTAAAACTTTTTGTATGATGGCTTCCAAATGTTTTTGGAAGTTTTTTTTAGTGTCTTTGCACATCTGGCTTCCCAAACAGTCTTCAATTTTTTTTTATGTTCACTTTACTTAAATGAAAATTCAATATTTCTAAACATTGCAAAATTCTGAACATAATACACACAAAATACTGGGACGTATATTAGTTTAATTAAACATTTTATAAGGTATAACATTAGGGAAAATATTCTCATTATAATGAGCAAAGTTTACTGGGTTTACATCTGATTAACGTTACTTAAATGTATTTGCAATGTTTCTACAAATTTCAGGCTGTATTTGCTGTGTTAATTAAGCTCACAAAGGATAATTTTAGGTAAAGCTTCCAGCTTCTAATTTTAAGAAGGGCCCCAAAATTTACTGGGCTCCAGAATTTTTTTTTTTAACAGTATAATCAGGTGAGTTGCATGCTATGGTAGAAAAATGCTTTTCCATCTGAAAAAAAGATACTATATCCAGGCTGTCCTTTCTAGTTTTCCAACACAATCCAGTGTAAAACACTTTTACACTGCATCACTGTAAAATTGCCCTAAGCTCAGCCTGCTCTTCCATTCTTGTAAAAATGCTGTTAAGTCATGCATTTTTGTGTACTATCTAAAATACAACTAGAAATTGTAAAAAAAAAAAAAAAATGTAACCATATATTATTGTAACAATTTTACAGCGTAGATAAATGAATGAATTACACAAACCAAGTTACAATGCTTAATTTCTATTTTTTGATAGAAATCATGCCTATACTCACATTGTAGCAAAATAGAGAAAAGAGTCTCACAAATAGTTGAAAATACAAAACCACTTGGATGGAGAGCTTCATAGCTTCATAGCTTCATAGCTTCATAGCTTCATAGCTTCATAGCTTCATAGCTTCATAGCTTCATAGCTTCATAGCTTCATAGCTTCATAGCTTCATAGCTTCTCCTTTCCAAATGATACCTATGCTTGCTGCACCTCCTTTATAAAGTCTTAGCCCCTCCCTCCAGGACAATCCAACTTAGGAATCTTCAATTAGCTAAATTATCAAAGATATAAATGAACTAGAAGGCTATAAACACTAAAGCATGGGATAAACACTGAAGCATAAACAAATAAATGTTCCTATCAAACACACGGCAGAAACATAACGCTATAATAAGACTAATACCTAAATACCTCCCTGCCACAACTTCAGGAATGGTATGTCCCACTCCTAAAGGCGGGAAACTTCCCTATAACTGGGCTGAGTGGTTCCTTAGCCTCTGTTTGTCAGTTTCCTGAGACTGCAGTAAGTGTTTCAGTGCTTTGTTTCAAAAGTAAAGATTAAAGTTAAGCTCAAATAAATTTTGAGTGGGTTCTGTGCTTTTGTTTATTTAATAGAGTATGAAGAAATGATATTTTTTTTGATAAGGAAACCTATTAAACACACACCAAACGAACAAAGGCCTTTTAAACAGGATGGTAAAAAGGGGAACCTGGAGAAATTAAACAATATGCCAGTTTACTAACGATTAGTCTTCCTTATGTTGATTACTCATGAAATCACTGAAAGGGATCTATTTTATCTTGTGTAACTTAAAATTTGTACACGATACTATTACTGGATTCTGCATTTTACTAAGGCCCTGTGGTTCTCTGTGATTACCTGATGTTAGCCTCTCTAAACCAAAAATGGTAATTGTATTATTGCTTTAAATGTAGAATGAGTCAATGTAGCCTCATATTCCAAAGATGTGGAGTTTAAAAGGACTTTGATCTTAATAGTGAGAAATAGCCCACAAGACTGAGTAGGTTCTCACAGCTATTTTTCTTCAACTGAACTGTAACATTCACACTTCCAAAAAACATTGCGGGACAGTTTTAAATTGAATACAATTGTTAAATAAATGTTATTGCATAGAGAGTTAAGTTTTGGGAATGGTTGTGCTTAAGTATATTTGAGGGCAAATGCTGTACATTTGCACAAGTGGTAGTTTAATTTTACCGCTGTAATATTTAACCTTGTGTATTTTCATTTTAACGTGTGTCTGTGTGTGTGTGTGTGTGTGTGATTTGTGCGTTGTGCCCACCACAGGCAATTAAAACATTTGTTTGTGGAATCTTACACAGCTGTTTAGATGGATGAGTGAGTTTAGAAAGTGGCCGTGTATATTAGAGTATTACAGATAAACAATTAATTACGTTATAATACTGAACACAGTTATAAACGTCTGATTGGCCCCTGAAGTGCCCCTGTCCTGTAACTCATCTGTTCTTTACCTGAGAGTGATGATCATATTATGAAATGTAATTCCATACCCAAACACTAGTGGCGCTAATGAGGAATGTTCAGCCTGATTAAACCTGTTTAGTTTTGATCTGACAATATTTGTGGAAAGGAACAACACACATCAGAAAAGCATTAGCTATGACCCAAGGCTGTTTGCCAATTGGAATTCTTAGGTGGAAAAGGGAGTTTCCGTATAAACCATTTTATAGTGTTTCAAGCTACTAACAGATGCTGGATTTTCTCACGTGTGTTTGAGAGTATTTTGTCTATGTACAGTAAAAATGCATGTAAAATTGGTATGGATATTTCATTGAGTGTTTTGTGCCAAAGGTTTATTAATTATTAATTAATTAATAAAGCTATAAAGCCTTTTTTAATTATACATTTCATTAGTTGTTAGAGTAATTGTTTAAGTAATTATATTAAATTACAAACGTAAACCAAAAAGTTCCGTTACAGTGTATAATTTAAATGCTAATTTTGCTGGAAGGATAATCTGAGGGGGAAAAAGATCACTCAGAGTTCACTCAAAACGTGTTAAAAAAAAAGCTGTTGTCCAGGTAAGCTGTATTTTTTAAGTATATTTATTAAACCTGGACAATTTGTTAAAGTGGCAGTCTGTTTTTTTGTTTCTAAAATGAAAGCAGAAGCATTTCTGAGTGGAGAAGAGACAGAATATTGTGTTTTATGGTACCAGTGTGCTGAACGACCATCCCTGCTGAGCCTAATATATTCATTCTAAAAACTGGGGTGTCGGGTCACTTTTCACAGAAGTTCTTTATCCTTTTTGGTTTACAAAATAGCCTTTTTAAATACAAGGTTTTAAGGTGAATGCTCAGTGTTGACATCTGGATGAACAGTGTAAACATCTTTGATTGTGCATTTATTGATTTTTTTTTTTTTTTTGTGGGTGCACCATTTTATTGTGCCATTTGGATGCCAATTTAAGATAAGGATATGCAGCACATTGCTGCAATCTTTATCACTGTCCTATATGCCCACAGTTTAAACCACCAAAACTATACAGACTACAAAGCCACCTAGATGTGCATTTAAATAAATCATTGTATTTTTAAAGTTAACTTTATTTGTGTGAGGATGAATCACATATGTTAAGCATTTATGACATGCTTAACAAAAACTGGTGTTTTATTTACAGAGTTCAGGATATGCTGATGTATTTTGGACTGAAAGATGTCTGGGCAGTACCACTGCCCTCAATGCCAAAACAATCTTTTAAGAAGATTTTTTTTTGGAGGTCAAATGTTGGGACACTTCAAATCTGCTCCAGAATCATTTTTATCCCCACAGCTGCAGCAGGCTAGACTTTCCTCTCCTAATCAGAACCTCGGACATGCCCACCTTCCAGGTTAAAAGCCAAGCCTGCTCACCCACCTTCTCCAAAAACTGAACCTGCCCACCAGCCTTATTTTAAAGCTCAATCTTCACATGCTTCCGTCCACTGTAGTGCTTCCTAGATTGTTAGTCATGGAGGAGGAGGACATGCCAGAGGCACTGCAGCAGTTTTAGTCTTTAAACAAGCAAATGCTCATAGAAGAGGAGAAAGAGCAAGTAATGTCCCCATTCTATTTTTATTTGAAAGTTGTTGCAATAGTTCTTAAACAATTGCCAGAATCTAAACATATATTGTGACCTATGGGATGTTTAAAATAAAATAAAGGTTATTTGACAAACTGTGTCATATGTTTGATGGGGTTTCTTTGTGTGTCTGCTTTCTTTTTTTCAACATCAGGTTGTACCACAGAACTGTATCTAAAGCCAGATTCAGAGTCTATTCATTAAAATAATCCCTTTAAAAGAGATGTATTTGGAACACTTGTTAATAGCCACACTGTAAAGCATTATTTTGAGTTTGTGCTGGTTTTCTTATGTCCCAGATAGCAAAAAAAACATACTTTTATTTAACATACCTCTACAGGCATAGGTTAGTGGAAAAAGTCTGACACTAATTCAATGTTCATAAGGGTTTGAACACTCACAATGCTTTTAGACAACATGTGCTCCCCTCAAATAATATATAATTAATTATATTTATTTAAATAGCCCTTTATACACAAGAACATCACTACAACGTAAATAAAATATGGCAATGTACATATTCAATACAAATAAGGTTTTTATTTTTATATCAGAGATAAACTCTGATGAGGATAAAATTATTTAACATACTTTTGCAATCTGCGATAACTACAAGATAGTTAAAAATACAACACACTTCAGAGATACGCCATTTTTTTCATATTAATAGCTCTACTCTGTCCTCAAGCTGCATTGGTCTCTATTTGCTAGTTAATAGATGCAATGTGCACAACAGTCATCATTTACACTTGCTAGCTAATGCCAGGGCTGTTATCATTCGTATAATCCCACAACACACTACGGATAAAAAAAAAAAAAGTCTTCAAAAGTTTAAAATCTAATATTCCACATACAAACACAGAACCTCACATGGCCAAGCCCACACCTAATCTCATTGGCCACTAAAGTTTTGGTGCTTGAGAGTGCGTTTCCACGGCTTGGTGGTGCAGGTGCACTGTGAAGCTCCTGTTGCACACAGACAGTCTTATATTTTCCTCATTTATCATTGTAAATGAGCAAGATTAATGTTTTAAATGCCTCAAACCTAAAGGGTTGCTCCAGATCACTTAATCCAAAGTTAAGATGAGCTAAAGGTAATGCCATGTGGATCAGCCAGACCTTTTCTTGTACCAGTTTTCGAGAGTCTTTTGAATGTGTAGGAAACAGTACTCACCACACTCTGACTTAATCTGTAATTTCTGCAAAGAAAAGAGTTTTACTTCAAATATTTACAGAACTATGTATTTTCTGTTTTTTTTCTAGCTATTATGATGAATGTGTTACTGTGTGAATGTGTAACTGTTACTGCAACATCTTGTACACTGTATTTTGTACCAACTCTGGATATTGACTATACCTGAAGAGCTTAAATGGCAAAAACAAAGGGCAAAAAAAAATGGTCTAAAGATCACCCAGCCAGTAACTGAGCAGGGGGATATAAAATCATGTTTATTTAATACACAGCATTCATGGACAAATTACATTCACTGAATATGATGGTGCTCAGTAAAAAAAAAAAGAAGCTTTAAATCAGTCAGTTTGTAGATTGAGTCCTTTATCTCCAGAGATTCTCTAATTAAAACAGTCTCTACTGGAAGTGCAATCATGGGCTGTGTCTCAAACTACACAGATGCCATGCCTCACACACTTAAAATAGTCACTGTGCACGTAATATTTAACCATTCTTTAAAAATTGTTATATGATAGCTTTCAGAAGTTTTCGTCAGTGTCTTTTTACATCTGGCTTCTCAAACAGTCTTCAAATATTTTGTTAGGCGTGCTCAATTCTGTCATGTTGACTTTACTTAAATGTATATGCAATGTTTAAAAACTGCTAAATTCTGAACATAAAACACACAAAACACTAGGATGTATATTAGTTTAAGCATTTTATAAGGTATAACAGTAGGTAAAATATTCTCACTATAATGAGCAAAGATTATTGGGCTCACATCTGATTAACGTTACTTAAATGTTTATGCAATGTTTCTACACATTTCTTAAAACAAACAATATTGGGCTGTATTTGCTGTTTTAATTAAGCAAAGTTCACAAATGATCATTTTAGGTCAAATCTTCTCGTTTTGAGGAGGGCACCAACATTTACTGGGCTCCAGAATTTTTTTTTTTTTTTTTTTTTTTTACAGTATAATCAGGCGAGTGGCATCCTATGGTGAAAAAAATGCTTTTCCACCAGAAAAAAAGATAGCGTATCCAGGCTGTCCTTTCTAGTTTTCCCACACAATTCAGTGTAAAACACTTACACTGCATCACTGTAAAATTGCCTTAAGCTCAGTCTGCTCATACATTCTTGTAAAAATGCTGTTAAGTCATGTTTTTTTTGTGTACTATCTAAAATACAACTACAAATTGTAAAAAAAGATGTAACCATATATTATAACAATTTTACAGCGTAGATAAATGAATGAATTACACAAACCAAATCACAATGCTTAATTTCTATTCTTGATAGAAATTATGCCTATACTCACATTGTAGCAAAATAGAGAAAAGTCTCTCACAAATAGTTGAAAATACAAAACCACATGGATAGCTTCATAGCTTCATAGCTTCATAGCTTCATAGCTTCATAGCTTCATAGCTTCATAGCTTCATAGCTTCATAGCTTCATAGCTTCATAGCTTCATAGCTTCATAGCTTCATAGCTTCATAGCTTCATAGCTTCATAGCTTCTCCTCTCCAAATGATACCTATGCTTGCTGCACCTCCTTTATAAAGTCTTAGCCCCTCCCTTCAGGACAATCCAACTAAGGAATCTTCAATTAGCTAAATTATCAAAGATATAAATGAACTAGAAGGCTATAAACACTAAAGCATGGGATAAACACTGAAGCATAAACAAATAAATGTCCTATCAAACACACGGCAGAAACATAAGGCTAAAATATGACTCTAAATAACGAAATACCTCCCTGCCACAACTTCAGGAATGGTATGTCCCACTCCTAAAGGCGGGAAAACTTACCTATAACTGGCCTGAGTGGTTCCTTAGCTTCTGTTTGTGAGTGTCCTGAAATGATTGTAAGTGTCTTAATGCTTTATTTTAAAGGTAGCAATAAGTTACAGTTAAGTTCAAGTAAATTTTGCGTGGTTTCAGTGCTTTCATTTATTTAATCGACTAGGAAGAAATGTAATTTTTTTATAGGGAAACTTGTTAAACACATACCAAACAAACACAGGCCTTTAAAAGAGTGAGAACATTTAACAGGGTGGTAAAAAGGGCAATCTGGAGAAATTAAACAATATGCCAGTTTACTAATGGTAATTAGTCTTCCTTATGTTGATTACTCATGAAATCACTGAAAAGGATCTATTTTATACCAGTTACTACTGGTTATCTTGTGTAACTTGTACTTGTAACTTGTAAAATTTGTACACATTACATTTTACCGAGCCCAGGTGGTAATCTTTGTGATTATCTGATAGCCCCTCTAAACCAAAAATGGTAATTATTGTTTAAAATGTAGAATGAGACAATCTAGCCTCATATTCCAAATATGTTTAGATAAGATTTATAATCTTAATAGTAGAGCGGCCACCACTATTGAATACTGAGTTGTTCCTTACGACTTTTTTTCTTCAACTGAAATCTCACATTCACACATACATTAACAGTGTGGGACAGTTTAAAGTAAATATAATTGGTAGTTAAGGTTTTTTTTTATTGCATAGAATGATAGGTTTTGGGAATGTCTGTGCTTAAATACATTTGAAGGCAAATACTGTTGTACTTTTGGTTAAGTGGTAGTCTACTTTTACTGCAGTAATATTTACTCTTTTGTATCGCTACTTTAACTCAAGTGTGATTTGTGCGTTATGTCCACCACAGGATGTAACTCCATGCCCAAACACTAGTGGCACTGTATTTTGTAAATGCTGTATTTTCTCATGTTGTGTTTTTGAGAGTATTTTGTCTATGTACAGTAAAAAGGCATGTAAAATTGGTAATGAGATTTTTATGAAGTTCATTGTGCCAAAGGTTTTAGAGAATATAGGTTTTATAGAAAAAAAGAATAATAAACGAAGTTTATTATATTTAATGTATTTAATATATTTTGTTTTCAAGTGTTCTTTTTCTGTGTAAACATTTTGTTAGTGTAAGCTTTTTTTTAATGAGATTCAACTGTTTGCAGAAGGAGTGACTAATGAAATAAATAATACCCCTTGATAATAAATGCCCCTTGATCTGCCGCTGCTGCACATTTGGGACTCAGCAGCCAAATCAGGCAGTAAGTGTCTTTCCCTTTACTCAAAAATATATCAATTATTAAAGCTATAAAGCCTACTTTTTCGGTGTAGGACAAATTCTATTGCTAATATACATTTCATTAGTTAGTAATTAGCAATTATATCAAATTACAAAAGTAAATAAATTAAAGTTTCATTACAGTGTAATTTAGGTGCCAATTTTGCTGGAAGCATAATCTGAGGGGTAAAAGGTCCAGATTAGCTGTGTTTTTAAAGTATTTTTATTAAACCTGGTCAATTTGTTAGTGGCAGTCCGTATTTTGTTTCTAAACTGAAAGCAGAGGAATTCTGAGTGGGAAAGAGACAGAATATTGTTTAATACTAGTACCAGTGTGCTGGAATGACCATCCCTGCTGATGTTGAATAAACTTAATTTATATGCACAATTTTTTTTATAACCGAGATACAGTCATTTACACTTGCTAGCTAATGCCAGGGCTGTTACCAGTCGTATAAGCGCACAACACTATGAATTTAACAATTTAAAAAGTCTTTAGAAGTGTAAAACCTAATCTTCCGTATACAAACACACATCCTTGCATGGCCAAACCCACACCTAATCTCACTGGCCACTGAAGGTTGAACGCTTGAGACCTGACTCTTCCTGTACCAGTTTTCGAGAGAGTACTCACTGCTCTCTGACTTTATCTGTAAAGGAAAAACTTTCCTTTAAATATTTACAGAAATGTCTTTCTTTGTCTTTTTCTAGCTATTCTGATTAAAGTGTGAATGTGCTGTGTGTAACTGTGTAAATGCTGCATTAGAGAGTCCAGTTATATTGATCTGTTCCAGCATTGCTTTACTACAGACAAAGGCTTTGTAAATTGTATTTTTTTTATCCATTTTCAAAGCTTAGTATATTTCTGTTGCAACTTTTCAGCTTTAAGCTGTCAACCAATAAACTGTTTAATAAAAATCATCTCTACTTTTTTTAAACAATATATAATGCAGTTTACTGAAGAGCTTAAATAGCAAAAATAAAGGAAGAAAAATGGTCACCCAGCAGGTACCTGAGCAGAGGGATATAAAATCATGTTTATTAAATACACAGCATTTATAGAAATAATACATTTTATATGATGGTGCTTGGTTAAAAAAAAGCTTTAAATCAGTCAATTTGTAGATTGAGTCCTTTATCTCCAGAGATTCTCTAATTGAAAGATTAGTCTCTACTGGAAGTGCCATCATGAAGTGGTTTGAAGCTCTTCACCGAGGTCTTCATCAGGAATTGCTCTGACTCCTTCTTCCCATACTCCACACAGGCAGCTGGCCCGGGGTAGGTGTGGAGCAAAAACCACCTCCAGTCTGCGGGGAGCGCTAGTCCGACCTCCTGACCTTAAACAGCCCTCCTGCCTCCACAGCATGAGACGCACCATCACCTGGTTGGCCCAGGCAATACCCAGAGCAGGTTGCACCTTACTGTCTACCAGCCTGAAAAACAGAGAGCAAACAGGAACTCATCCCTTACAGAACTTTACAAACTGCAACAGATAAATATTAAAGCTCTTCAATAGACAAAATGTTGACATAAATTTAGACACAACAAACAACAATCAAATATCTCACCCATAATCACAGCGTCCTGGGTTGGGACCATCCACAACATCTGATACCTAGTAAGTAAGAATGAGGAGAATAGCTTTAAGTTGCCACAGATAAACCACTCTCTGTTCCATTAAAAAACATATTTGTAAAAAAAGATGATGCATGAGTGTTTAAATTGGTAAAGAACCATTTTATTATGTGATGTTTTTTGTCCAATCACAGAACTATTTTAGAATCATGGAATCAAATGTAATTCTGCTTATTGCACTGCATATGTCAAATAACAACTTATAGTAGAAGGTCTTAATAATAGCCTTGCACTGCAAAACAAAATCTTAGCAAGTGAAAATGTCCAATGTCAAGCCAATGCTTCTTATTTTTTTCCCTGATAAGAATGTTTTTCTTACTAATCATACTAAGTGTAAGATCATTTTGCTTATTTCAGGAATAATTATCTTAATTTGTATTTTCACATTATATTAAGTCATTTGAAATCAAAATAAGCAATTCAGATTCTTGTGTCTAAACTTAAGCAATAAAGATGAATGCTTTTTGCTTGATTTCATTCTAACTTCAGATTGCCTATTGCCTATTTTAGAAATGGAAAGCTTACTAATAAAACTTTGCTCACCCCATTGGCATTTTTTGGCTTAATATAAGCATATACCTCTTAATTTGCATATATTTTGTCTAGTTTTTGGCAATGGGAGCAGTGTGTGCATATTTTATTATAAAGAGGGCATCATAAGTGATGCATAGTAAAAAGCAGTGTGTAAGACTGGTGGAGAAGAACATGCCATGAAAACTGTGATTAATCCACCAAATAATGGTTTCTGAACTTTTAAAACTTGATCTCTGAACTATGAATATGACCTTGTTTTCTTTGCATTATTTGAGGTCTGAAAGCTCTGCATCTTTTTGTTATTGTAGCCTTTTCTCATTTTCTGTAAATATATGCTCTAAATGACAATATTATTATTTCGAATTTGGGAGAAATGTCCGTAGTTTATAGAATAAAACAATGTTCATTTTACATAAACAAATACCTATAAATCAGAGAAACTGATTAAGAAACTGAAGTGGTCTCTTAATTTCTTTCAGAGCTGTATGTACACTTTTTTCCATTTTATGTGACGAGGGAAAAAAGTAAATATTGAGAAAGTTAATTGTGATGTCAATTTATTGACAAACGGTTATATTTATGTACATTTTGGCCACTCCTGTAATTCTGGCGTTGATGCAAATGGCTGTCTTTCCAGTAGCTCCGTCTCTTTTTGTATTTTTTGTTGAGTTTTTCTAAGTTTTTTTATTTGTGTCTGTGCTACAATTTTTTTCAAGAATTTTTCCTCGGGGATCAATAAAGGATCAATAAAGCATCAATCCGTGTGTGCGCGCGTGTTTGTGTGTCAGAGACTAAAAGAGAATAATAAACACCTGATTGATGCAGAACACAGGTGCAGCATGCGTATGGCTGAGGCGATGGAGGGTGCTGGAAAAGGCCAGCAGGTGGCGTGCTCTCTCAATGGCTTCATCAGCTTGGAACTCTGTTCTGAACAGGGCAGCAACAGAGTCCACCACCACCAGACGCACCAAACCTCTCTCCAGTAACATGGGCACCCGCTGCGACACACACGCCTGCAGAGCTTCCTACAGACACACACAACACATTTTTGTACTTTATTCTTTGCAATATCTTTACAATTTTATACTAAAATAGTTACAAATTATTGTTTTAAATGCAATACTGGTAATTTGTCAGAAAACATTGTTTAAAATATTACTTTGGTTATTAAATACCAAAGTAAACATCCACAAAAGTTTGAATGGAAAAACCCACATGATAGAAAAAATCCTTACAAACTAAAAATAAAGCTGTGCAGAGTATAGGACCTCCTAGTTTATTGGTTGTATGTAAACTCTGGTATCAAGACCAAGATTTTTCTAAAATTTTAAGCCGACAGAGCATTATTTTCAGCTAGTTGGTTGAATCTGAAAATTTGGAAAAGCTGTGGAAAGTATATGATCTCATAGTTTTATTTTATAGTACCTCAGGGTATTATTTTATCTTGTTGCCTAAACTTGAATTAAGTAAACAACACCATCACAATGTCACGTATACTACTGAGGAGTGTGCACACAGAACACTGTATTGTCTCACCAGGTCTGCAGTGTGCTCGATGTAGATATTGTCACTGAAGCGGAGGCTGCGGATCAGAGCCTGTGGCACATTTGGGCGGAGTCGGGCCTGCTGGGTAATGAGTTGCCGCAGCCGTTTAATGGGAAAAGAATCTTCAGTGCAGATATAAACAGCTCCTGTCCATGGATAAAATCAAATGCATTCTGTGTCAAACTGTGGACCGGGCTTAGTTAGTGAAATTTAAAACAGACTGCATAATAATATTCCATATATCCAAAAATGTATAAACAATATGTACAATATGCACATAAAGATTATTGTGGTTCAAGAATCTTTGTTCTTATACCACATAATTCTAAATATATGGAAAGTATATATGCCTTACCTGATCCCAGTCCCCCATGTTCCTGTGGATACTGGACAGAGAGGCAAAGCTGCAGTGCAAACTGGGTTTTTCCAGCAGCACTCTCACCTGCTAGCTCTGTTATTCCACGCAGAGGAAGACCACCCCGCAAAAGATTATCCAAAACAGGACAGGCCAGCGAAAGTCTGTGTCCGGGTTCCAAGGAAGGACATTCTCCACGAGCCAACTGTAAAGCTGTAACAGAGCAAGTCCAATTTGTTATATATGTGAAAAGTGAAAACAAGGCATGATGACTTATGTACTGTAGGCCTGTGGCTGGGTACAGTTAATTAAGGTACTATGATAAAAGCTCCCAAGAGATGCAGACATTAATAACAGATGCAATCAATACCAAAAGTGTTGGCAAATTATTGCAATTACAAATGTTTTGTTAAATATATGTTTATTGTTTGTGTATATTGGAACAATACAAAAATGAGGGGGGAAAAAAGCTAATATTAATATAATTTCACAAAAAAATCAAAAAAAAGGGTTGGAGAAAATTATTGGCACCTTTAACTTAATATTTGGTTGCACTCCATCGGAAAAAATAACTAAAATGAATCATATAACCATCAAAAAGCTTTTTTACACTTCTTAACTGGAATTTTTAGTTTACTGTTCTTTTGCAAACTAGTCCAGGTCTCTAATATCTTTGGAGATTGACCTGTAACGTTGAGATTTTGTTTCTGAAGTCCTCAGACAGTTCTCCTCTCCTCTATCTGTTATACATGCTTTATGTGGCACACACAGACACACAATTCAAAACTGAGTCAACACCTCTCTATTTTATCTGGTATCAAGTGTGGTTTACATAAGGTAAGTTTAAACGAGCATCACATGCCTGGAACAAAGTTATTTACCTATAATCAAAAAAAGGCCAACAACAACAATAACAAAACAAAAACTTTTCAGGGGTGCCAACATTTCTGGCCATGACTGTATATATTATTAGAATAGACTGTATATTATTTTTAGAATGAAGCAATGTTGAAAAAATCAGTGGAATGTATATTTCAGCTGGTTGTATTTGTGCAGGAAGACCTCAAAACTAGCATGTTAAAAAAGTAACTCTCCAGGACTGAAGTTGAAGAGCTCTGGTCTAATGTCTTAAGAAGTACTTGATGAGCTTAACACGTCTGGATCTCCAGGAGAAGTGCTGGTACTGAACACTGCTCTGCACAGTGGTTGATAAGCGGTGATCAGTGAGCATCAGCCCCAGTATGAGCTGTTCTCTACCTGTGACGGGTGGTGAGCTCCTACAGGCAGCGGCGGCAGCAGCATGCAGCTCCTTCACCTCCCTCAGAGACAGGAGAGCGAGTCTGTGCTGCAGCTCCGGAGCAGAAACACTCAGCACCTCCCTCACCGATCTCACACAGGCTGAGAGAAAACACAGACACAGTAAAAACAACGTTATATACAACGCCTGTAGCTACAGCTCTCCCCTCAACACGCCTCCGTGGAACAGATTTACCCTTTCTCAGAGCATTCCTGACTCTTGGACTGAGCTCAAGCTGTTCCAAGTCCATCGCATCTTTACACAATGCGTTTAGATCAGTCCGCTTAACCTGCTTAACCCCGCGTGCACCACATTAATGCGATTTTCATACATTTACATCAGAGAAACTCCAGCGTAGTGTGTTTCCAGGTTAGGAAAACATATGAAAAAAACCCGACACAATAAGAGTCCCTACACGGGTAGGTAAAGTTTACTCGCATGAACGAAAACTATCATTAATAAAAATAACACATGAAATAAAAACGGCATTTGATGTTTTTTTTCTCAGCGCAAAAACGATTTATTAAAAAATAAATACATAAAACTCAAGAACCTTCTCAAGTGCGCGCTTTTACAGCTGAGCGCTGGACTAGTACACTAGGTAACAGTTATGATGGTACGCTCCACTGTAGGGGGAGACATTTGCTTGAAATCTGCTAAATCCGCCACTTAAAGAAACATACAGCTCTGGAAAAAATGTAGAGACCACTTCAGTTTCTGAATGAGTTTCTCTGATTTTGCTATTTAATGTCGTTTTATTCTACGGAATTCTCCCAAAATCCAAATCCAAATAGTCATTTAGAGCATTTATTTGCAGAAATCTATTTGCAGAGAAATGGCTGAAATGACAAAAAGATGCAGAGCTCTCAGACTTCAAATAATGCAAAGAAAACAAGTTTATATTCATAAAGTTTTAAATTCAGAGTTCAGACATCAATATTTGTATTTTTTTTAATCACGGTTTTTATATATCTTGGCATGATCTCCTCCACCAGTCTTACACACTGCTTTTGGATTTTTTATGTCACTCCTGTTGCAAAAAATTAAGCAGTTCAGCTTGGTTTGATGGCTTGTGATCATCCATCTTCCTCTTGATTATATTCCAGAGGTTTTCAATTTGGTAAAATCAAAGAGACTCATCCTTTTTATTTTTTTTGTCTTATATTTATATAAAACAATATCTGCATAAAAATATATTTGTTACATAAGTTACATAAAGAAAAAAATATCATAACTCCAAATTAACCTAAGCGATTGAGAATCCCCCTCCAAAGTGTGTTTTTCCAGTCCACTTGTCTCCCCTGATGGCGCTGTTTTTGGACCATTCCATCCACAGCCGCTGAACTAGTGCAGTTTGAGCATCAACAGCACAGCCCACTGTCAGCGCTGAATGGAGCTATGCTATCACAGCGACACTGACCTACAGCATTTATAAACCATAGCTAAAGATGCAGTAGCTCTCTTTCTGCACGGACTCCGTGTCTGTGACTGAGTGCAGGCTTTAGGAGACTCAGCTATAGGAGAGTTTGTACTGAACACAGTCTTTGTTTACTTCCGTTGCCGGTGAGTGGCTAACGTTAACTGGCTAACGAACATAAAGCTATCATGTATAGCTTAGGCAGTAGTGCTAACTAGTTATCTATATTGGCTAGCTAACTGTATTAAACATACTAGGGTAAGGAGGATTAGAACCAATAAGTATAGATTAAATTCTGCAAAAAAGAAGCTAAATTAGCTTGTAATACGGTTACCTAGCCTAACTCACTAACCTAAATGCCTTGGTGATTATACTTCTAAGAATACGTCAATATATCACAAACATGAACCACAACACCCAACTATAAACCGTAATAACAATATACACTGTTGGGATGCATTAATATACAGCAGCTAGCTGGCTAACACAGCTAGTCACTCTTTAGTAATAAGTGGGTGAATTCGGGAGTGTCTCGGGTGGCTGAGCGGGAGAGTGCAGTGTTAGTGAGCTGTATTACACCGTGCGGAGGACCTGGGTTCAAGACCCGCTGTCGATAAAATGCGATTAAACTAGCTGTATTGTTTCTTATAGAATATATGTTTGAGAATATGAGTTTTTCGTTTTAAAGTGTAATACAATGAAATTTAAATAGTAAAAACGTACAAAATGTGTTCACTGTTGTATTTAGTAATACTATGCACTACTAGGGAGTGTACCATATGCTTTGATACTCAATATATCCTGACTCAAACATCCATCTGGTGATATTATCACTATTCTGTCTTTAATGCAAGACAATTGCTTTGTAACTAACTATATGTTCTGCTATATGCTGCGAGGCTTCATTTGTATTTTATATCATTATATACGTTTGCAGTTTAAGTTATATATGAATTAATATTTTGCACTTTAGTATTGTGGTAGATAATGTATTAGAGTATTTTTGCTACCTACAGTACCAGCCAAACATGTGGACACATCTCTTCTCATTCAATGTGATTTCTTCTTTTTTATGATTTTTACATTGTAAATTTATATAGAAGACATTACAGCTATGTAGGAACACATACAGAACTATTTTGTAAACAAAAAGTGTCAAAAAACTGAATATGTTTTATATTTTAGATATATATTAAGTAACCACATTTATCCTTGAGGACAGATTTACACACTATTTTAATCTCAGTGTCTTTATGAGGCAGAGTCACCAGGAATAGTTTTCTCAGAGTCTTGACAGAGTTTCTGGAGGTGCTGAAAAATAGTTAGGATGAGTTCCAGCTCATCCTAAATCACCAAGCTCAGTAATCCGGTTTAGGTTAGGGGAATGTGGAGAACAAACACTTTTTTATTTACTATGTAATTCCATACGTGTCCCTTAATTGTTTTCATGTATGTTATATTAATTTACAAGGTAGAAAATAAATGAAATAAAAGACATTATTGATTGAGCATGTGTGTCCAAACCTTTGACTGGTACTGTACATTATTTAAGTTATGCTATTTATTTTGTTATATTATCATAATTGTATATAAAATCAGAGTCTGGTAAGTTACTGTTGTTTTCTTTCTGCTGAATGTTACAAAAAGTTATTTCGTTGCAGTGGATTATTTTGGAAATTTATAAAATCTTTTCAGTGTGCTCTAATCTCACCAACAAGTGCCATATTAGACAGTGAACCCTGAAGAAGAGATGACCCTGACATATTGTGATACTACTACTATTATGCAACATGCTTAGATAGACGTAGACTGTTTCTGAAACAAAAGAAATGCTGCTTACAGCAGGATTGTGAGGCAGGTTGGCACCCAGTCATATCTGAAATTAACTTTAGTAATCCGGAATTCTGTTTTATTTGATTAAAATGCTTTACATAGACCTGGATGGACCTGGATAGCAAGGAATCAAGTCAGTTAGCTATTTCCAATTTAGATACAGACATCATGTAAAACAGTGATTCTCAGTCTGTGATATGTGTACCACTGGTGGTATTTAAGTTATCGGCTTGATGACTTAAGAAAAATTGATGCATTTATTTTTTTTTTAGATCTATAATTTTTTTTAAATAATAATTTCTATAACAT
The DNA here is from genome assembly GCF_023375975.1 of Astyanax mexicanus. Lineage (NCBI taxonomy): Eukaryota > Metazoa > Chordata > Actinopteri > Characiformes > Acestrorhamphidae > Astyanax > Astyanax mexicanus. The sequence goes on along the minus strand of NC_064408.1, from coordinate 69,564,499 downwards.
CTGTAGCATTGTATTTAATAGTTACCTGTGTACATCACATCCCTTTGAAATGACTTGTAGGTTTAAGTATGTGGAAGTTTTACTTTGATTGTGGGTGGTATATCATCTCAGAAATTTCAGAACCGCTGGTCTAAAATGAGCAAATTAACTGTAATGTTATTTCATGTTCATCCTCAGCTCTGACTGCATCATCACTCCAGCCAGTATGAGTTCTCGGCAGTGTCAGAACTGCGGTGGAGCAGACATTGACATCGACCAGGCCAGGGGCAGCGCTGTGTGTACAGCCTGTGGCTCTGTACTGGAGGACAACATTATAGTGTCTGAGGTCCAGTTTGTGGAAAACAGTGGAGGGGGAGCCTCTGCCATTGGCCAGTTTGTTTCTGCAGATGGTAAGAAACGTTTGGTTTATTCATCAAAATCAGGCATTTCACATACTAATACTTTTTGGTTTCACACTGACTCACAAAACACAGTTGCTGACTATAAAAATCTCACATTTGTGCTTAAACAGTTATCCATACCTATATTCTACCTTGCATTTAAAAGCATGAACACTTTTGATATTTAGCAGGCATTCATTTTCGGAGTGTCTTATAGAAAAGCAACCTTAAAGCTGTTGTTAATATCCATCTTCGGTTTCTTGATTATCCAGGACTTTAAAAGAAATGTTATAGTGGTATTGTAATGTTAAGCAGAAGTCTGAGCAGTTTTTTTGTTTGGATTTTTATTAAAATAAAGCTGCTCATAAAGAAATACTAATAAACCAACTTGCCATGTAAATGTCACTGCTGAATATTAATGTTCAAATGTGCAAACCTGCATACAGTAAATTTTAGATGTAAATATAACAATGCACTGCTTTTTAAAATTTTATCCATTTATATATATATAAAAAAAAATCCATTTATATGATGATATGTGCTACTGCTTGGCTGGAATGAAAACCTGCACCATAACATATCTTTGTCAATAAATCAAGAAAACCAAGCATGCAAGCTATAGAAAACAAGAGATTGCTTGTAGGCCAAGATACTAAACTGATTTATGACATTTTCAGAAACAGAAAACGGAAACAGTAGCTTCACTGTCAAACCCATAGCTGAAGTCATATTTCACACAAACTGTAAGAACATATAGAACATTGAAAAAGCAAAACTAAAGAAGCTGAGTTAATGAATTTACCACCCACACTTTTAGAACATTTTTAGAAAGGAAAAGATGTTTAGTCTGTGTTAGAAGTGTATAATAGTAGTACTGACAGCTTAATTATCATGACTATTTTCACTATTATTTTAAATGTAGTACATTTAATTTAGATTTAAATTATGTTATTATCTGGGTAATCTTATTATTATTATATTGTTACAGATATTATCTGATACTGATACTAATAATATGGCATGATGTAGAGTTTGTATTGCAGCAGGCAGAAGCTGTATCATCAAGACCTAAAATGTGAAAATAATATATATATTATATAGTAGTGTTGTCATAATACCAAAACTACGCCTTTTGATACAATACCTGCCTAAATATCTCAATAGCGATACTGAAACAATACCTTGGCAAAAAATAAAACATCAGGAAAATTAATGGAATAACAGATAATTGAACGTAAAATGTAATATTTATTCAGTGTTTGCTATCTGTTGAGCACAACCTTACAGCATGTAAACAATTTTAACTTAATGAATCAAGTAAATAAATTGCATTATATTTTGTAACAGCTGCTGAGTTATTAAACGTATTTGCACAAAAATAAATAAATCTCTGTTGCAGCAGCTGAGCTTTATGGCCTAATTATTTAAAAAATAAACATATCCTCTTTTTTCTCAAAGAGAAGGCAAGTGCTGGAGTGCTGCGCGCGCACACTGCCACCTTGTGGCACTCTTTGGAAATGGCACTTTATTTGAAAACACTCACATTTGTTTAGCACCAGTACTAAATAAATGGGGTATTGTACCGTTTTTAATGACAAAGTATCGAGATACTTTTTTTAGTATATTGTGCAGCACTAGTATATAGTATATATTTTCCTCCAGCTTTCCTATTGTAGCAAGAGATTGGAGATATATAAAATGGTTCTCTGACTTTACTGAAGCCTTGAAAACATCTGATTATTTCTGTTATGAAACTCAGCTTTCCATTGTTATCTCTAATTAAGGTCTTGGAACTGTGACTTGGCTTGGCTCTCCTGTTTTACAGTGTAATTGTTTATTGATCAAGTGCTCAGTATTCAACAAACACGGCTGTCTTTGTTCTTGTGTTCTCTCATAAAATCACTGGCTTTGAAAAAGAAAAGGTAATGAACCGGATTACAACTGATGGTAAACCACTAATAGAGTAAAGGAGATACAGAATGACAGACTGTTGCTACTTTTGTTGTTTGCCAATGTTTGGTCTTTGCGCCTTGCCTCTTCTGCTCTTTGTACTTGCCCTTGAGGCCATTTTTATGGTGTAAAAGAGTGAAATGCAATATCAGTGCATTGTAAAAAATATGTATAACCAGTCAGCCACCATCAAAGCTGTGATTTGCCCACAGTTCTTTAAAATCTCCTCCCTGGAGAGTGTTTAAAAAAAATGGATGCATCCCAATTTAATGGAACTTCAATCAAAAAGAAAGTCTTTCATTCCTGACAATGCTTGTTTTGATTGAACTGGTTTGTTTCCTTTTCTTCTTGTAGAATTATACCAAAGGGGAATTTGACACTTTTGTAAATGTTAACCAGACAGAAAGCACATTTCCAGAAAAGAAACTTACCGTATTTTATGGACTAAGGCACACCAGAGTAAAAGACAGAGTAAGCTTAAATTTCCAATATTTTCAACAGCCCGATTAGCAGCAGTTAGCAGCAGTCAGCAGCGTGGCTAGCGTGGTTAGCGCTACACTGAATAACACTGGAGGTTCCGGTAAGCCAGGGCACTATTAGCTAGCGATTTGTCCCACATAGCTTGTTTTGACACTGTAAACACGCAAACTAGAGTCCGATAATCTCAGCTCTAAATGGTGAAAGGGCTAGCGCTGCGGTTAGCGGCTAATGCTAATACTGCTTGTTATGCTAATAATACTTTTTGTTAAATAGCCCACCCCCATTCACCCCCCAGCATTCATAAATACAGTTCTTTTAGCTGATGCTCCCAACAGTCTTACAATGCTAGTGGTAGGTGCGTAGTGTTGCCAGTGCAAAGAAATTGCAATTTTTACACCATTAAAAAGCTCAAAGTAGCTCCACACTTATTATTAACAGAATTCTGAGGGCCCTGACATTTAGAACTTTGAAAGTGCACAGATAGTTTATTAAACATACTTTTTAATCACACAGTACCTTGAGGTAGTTCTCTGGACACCACCATTTTAAAATTAAGTCACGATAAGTCACCTGACTTGCACAAGGAATAGGTAGGATGAAGGATTGCAAAAAATATGATTTCAAGATGGCGGCACCCGGAGAACAAGCTAAATGTACTGTGTGTATGAAACAGTCTTTTTTTTAGTAAACTACCTGTACACATTCAAAGTTCTTAGTGCTGCGTTTTAAATGGCAGATCAAAATTCTACTAATAAAGTGTGGAGCTAGTTGAGCTTGTTAATGGTGTAAAAATAGCTACTTCTTTGCATGTAAAATGCAGTGCCTCTATTGCTAGCACTGTAAGCCTGTTGGGAGCATCGGCTAAAAGCTGTGTTCAGTTTCAAGTAAAAAATGTTGTGCCTGTACAGCTGAAGGCATAACACATCATACCCCAGACTATTGTGTGAGTTATGAATAAATACGTTAAAGTATTCACCAAAAATCTTTACATGAAGTTGTTATTTATTAATAAGCTTCATATATAGTTGTAGTAGCTTTAGTCACTTATGCCACTCTACCTGATATTGAATATATAAGTTTCTGTGGCTGGACTTGTAGTGTCAAGTGTTTTGCTCTGAGACTAGCATGGCTGTAAATGTCCTCAGTAACCAGAAGAGGGCAGAGTTGTATTCTGGTTAATCTTTTATATCTCACACTGGAATCCACCAGATGGAGTTACAGCACAGGGCCAGTACATACAAAGACTGGAAGACATTTGTAGGGACAATGTCTTGACATAGCCATTTAAAAATGCTTAAAATGTTTTGTAGAAGAAGTAGAACTAGTAAAGCTGATGCATGTACATGTACATTTATTCCAGGCAGTTATAACATTAACCCCTCCTCCTAGTTTCTGCACCCACTGTCCATTTTATCAGCCCTACTAAGCACTTTTAGTTCTATAATTACAGACTGTAGTGCCTCTGTTTCTCTGCATACTTTATTATCGTCATTTCAGGTCAGGACCCCAAAGGACAACCACAGAGCAGCTATTATTTGGGTGCGAGGCTGGGCAATATCGTGCTCCTCTTGTAATTACAATGTTTTAATATCACTAATTTGTACAGGGCCTCTGCTGAATATATTATTTACTAAATATTGAAAAGAATATTGAAAGAAGTAAGTATCATGGTGCAGAAAATCAGAAATGTAATGTCCACATATGAGGATGCAGAGTCTCCAGAGGATATACAGGACTACTGCCCACTGTCTTTACTTAAAGAAGCTTGGTGGACCCAATTCTTGTCATTGAAAACTCCAATTGTAAAATCTCAATTTTTTTATTCTAGTCTGAACAAGTTGAACTTTCCCTGAAATGACCTGCATATAAAATGTTTGGGAACATTTTTGGAACCTACTACAGCATTATGAGCAACACCTGTTCAAATAACCCCCTTCTGCAGGTGGGTCTGTTGTTTGATGTGGGTTAGCTCTTGCTCTTTATAGTTTGGCTGATGTGTTCTTGTGCAATATTCTGTGGCAGGTCCTGTGAAGGCCCCAGTCCTGGGCAGCAGCTTTCACACAAGCCTTGGAAAAGAGTCACGTGTTCAGACGCTTCAGAACGGTGAGTAACCAATCAATCTCTTTCTTACTCACAAACAGTGGGGACCAAAGCTTCTGCAGTGACATGCCAAAGATTTAGTTATCATTTATTTATTGTTAAAAGTTAAAGGTCTCCTTCCGCTTAAATCCACTTTTTCTTGTTCTTACTAGAAATACTATATACTTTCTTGTTCTTAAAAGAAATACTATAGGTCTCTCTGAGTTGTGTTTGCATTGCATTGCAAGATTGTAAGTAAAAGTTTAGTAGCGTTAGTTTAGCTAAAAGAAACGTCGGTCCCGTGGGGAGAGTGGCGTCGCAAGGCTGCTGGAAGTGGGGGAAATCAACACGGCCGCAGGGAGAGCGGCGCTGCGGTGGGCAGCCTACGCTTGCACTGCGACATTGATAACAATAAGTGAAGTTTGAAGGTTAAATTTATCTAGCACTCAGTGCTATATCCTTATAACTAAGGCTGAATCTCTGAAATCATTTTAGTCCTTTGAGTTTTAGAGCTGTAAAATTCACTGTGGGGGAAGGAAGGTAGGCATCAGAGGTGATATGTGTGCATGTATGAATGTTCATGAGCAAGAGCCCAAAACCTGTCTTCAGAGTCCAATAATCCAGTAAACTAAAGCAGGGCTAAATAGAAACACCGGAGCACTTTAAAAAAAAAAAAAAAACAGCTCACATGGCATTCATTCATACCAGAGACCAAAACTAGACATTTTAAAATGAATGAAAAACGATAAAATGAGAGAAGAGTATACAATTATCAAAAAATGCAGTTTGATAAATATGAAAAGATGTTTTCAACATTTTTATCCAGGTTAGTTTGTTTTGTATTTTACAAATAGTGAAAAAAATTCACCATGTAAAAGTCAGGGCCCCCAAGAGAATAAAGCTCTCAGAGAACTTTTTCCAGGCTCTCAGACCTTAATTAGCTTCTTAGGGATATTGCTTGTTTACAGGCATTATTAGGAAATTTCACAGCTTTATAAAAAAGAAAAGGCTAAACAACAATAGTAAATTCTTTCAGGGAGCTGTTTCCTAGTTCATAATGCCATTAAGACACTAAAGTAGTTAACACTAGTGATGGAGATCAAGGGAGATCATAAAAACTTTTAGAGAGAGCTGCTTGTAGAATCAGACCTTGCAAAAGACCTTCAGATTAATTTAGATGACCCTAGAGTGGTGGTACACATGTCAAGGTTTTACAGTCACCAGACACAAATCTTATAGTATTATAATATCATGCATGCAGTCTCACAGAACTCATAGAAATAGATGTATTTTGCAAAGAAGAATGGGTACAAATATTGCACACATTAAATATTAAGGGCACAAAATTTATAAGCTGTGATACTTACCAAAGGGCTGTTACTGTACTGACCCTGCAGGGTGCCCAAACTTTAGCTTCAGGCTTTTTTTTTTTAAGTGTAAAAGATGGAAATAAAAATCTGCATAAAATGTGTTATCCTAACTGTTGCTAGAAGGTTAATTGAATTCATTAGATTAATCAAATTTAATTGGGATATAAAGGGAATGGGATAATCAAGATTTTACATCTTTACATGCCAGAGGATACCTAATTTAAGAAGATTAATTTTGCAACTTGTTTAATATAAAATTTACTTGTAAAGTTTAATGAAACTACTTGATATTCTTAAAATGTAGCAAAATGTAACTGAATTAAATATTTTTATTGATTTTTTTTTTTACAATATCACCCAGCCCTGGATTTTACCTTATCTTTTGGAAGTCAGTTTATCTTTTACACATCAGAATTCTGGCCAAGGGATGACTAAGCTTTTGATGAAGGTACATCCCCTGAGACCATGTAAAGTAATTGAGCTGTTCTAATGCTGATATCGGTTTAATGATATGTTTGCATTGTCATGGCCTGATTTTTATGTATGGTGTTTGCCTAATTAGATATGTTACACTGTATGAACCAAATAGTGCAAAATTGATTGATATAATATAATTCAAAAAAATAAATAAATAATGTCTAAATGTGTAATAACAGAGGTACAGAGAGAGAGATAGAGAGAGAGAGAGCACAGTTGTCAGAGATGTACTCTCACATAAAATCACATATGATGACCACCTTTTTGTGTGTCCTAGACACTTCACTTAACAGCATGACTCAGCGAACTGCCCGGCTTTGACAGTTCAGTGCAGCTACTTTAGGGTGCATTACACAAAAATATTGCATCAGCCGTTTAGTCAGTATAGCTTTTTTATATACAGTCCCTCCAAATTTACAGGCTGATAAGTAATTGGGTAGTTCACTGTTCAAATGTTTTATGGGGTCTGTTCCATTATTTCAAAGCAAATTAAGGATGTAAAAGGTCTGGGGTTGATTATAAGTGTTGAATTTGCATTTCATGGAAAATCTTCAACTTGATTGATACAGGCCATCATTAGGCTGAAAACACATATCAGAGTAATCAGTCGTGTTTATTTAAAATAAACACAAAATGTCAACTGATAGTATATAAAGGCCTAATTTCTGCTGTGATTCAGTTAAATTCTGATAAACCAGAAATTAAATGTTCTTTAATGCCCAAGTCAGTCACCTGGTCTCAATCCAATTGAGCATGATTTTCACCGTACTGAAAACTGAAGGCAGCAAGACCTACAAACAAGCAGCACATAAAATGTGGCTGTAGCAAAGGCCTGGCAAAGCATCTCAAGAACAAAATGAATATTAATATTTGCTGATGTCTGTGAATTCCAGACTTCAGACAAAAGTTTGGTTTGCATTTAAGCATTAAAATAGTCTCTAGATTTTGAGTATTTTGAGCCTATGAAAATGAAGAGTATTTTTGTTTAAGCTCTTAAATTAAAGGAAGTCTGTCTTACATTATTAGACTACACAGCCTCTGCTTCATTTAAAATCCAGGGAGGTGGTGTGTAGAGGCAGAATTACATAAAATGTCACTGTCCAAATACGTGTGTGCTTGACTCCTTTTTTTTATATTACAAATATTGTAATATCCTGAATGAAAAAAAGGCATTAGATGCAGGAGCTTAATTTGAATTTCTTGTTGAATTTCTTTGTGCTTTGCTTCTGAATGTCTGCATATATCTGTGAACTGCAGTCCATGGTGCACTTTATTGTAATTGTGGTCTATATAAAACCTTGACCAATGCTTCCCCTATGTGCACTCAGACGCTACAGGCTATGTTTGTAAATGTCTTTATTAAACTAAATGGGAGCTTGTAAAGAGGACTTGTGTTCAGGCCTTACATAAACCCAGTGTGCTATATGTCTGTGTATGTGAACATCTGAAACATATACTGACATGCCACAACAAAATTGTGAGCAACAGTTTCTGTTTAGAATTGCCCATGCGAACAGAAAAGCAGCTCACATCCACATTTAGTGCAGAAGATCCCATACACACATCCCACAGGTCAGTGCAGTGTTCTTTACCTTCCATGGGACAAATTAAAAGTTTTGAGACACAACACTATTTCCTGTTCCATGACATTTGGCATGTCAGTGTACTACCAGTATTAGGCCTAATTCACAAATATATTTTTAAGAATTGTATTAAGTTCTTAAAACGTCAGATTTATTATGTGCTTTTTCTTTTTTTGTTAACATCTTTTTTTATAGATTTTTTCAGTTAGTAATCTCTGCATTCCAATGGAACAGAATCAAAGAAAAAAACAGGGGGGGGGGGGGGGGTTAATTACATATCAAAGTTGAGGAAATAGAGAATAAATATGCATATTATGATCATTACGAACCAATTACAAATAAGAACATACAAATGTCAGAATCTTAATAAAACTGTAAATGGGTTTTGTGAAGACATTTTACATACATGTAATTACATACATTAAGGTTCAAGGTTTTCTTTTCTTTTGAAAGATGGGCTGATACACTGTTGCCCAAGTTAATGAAAAGGATAAGACAATGCTTAGGAAATCTTTTTAGAAAGTCTCAAAAGTTCTTGTAAAGTAGAGACTTTGTCTGCCTTTGTATTAACAGCTGCTCCCAGGGCTCAGACAGAGAGCCACGGTTACGTAACCCTGCTGCCACGCAGACGCACGTGCCCAGGTTGCGGCGGAGCTGTCCACTAATCCGGCAGCGCGTGCAGCATGAAAACAACACAGATCTCGGGCGGGCTGGCGGAGTGCGAAAGAGAGAGCAAGAGGGCAGGGCCAGCACACACCAGAATAGAGGGATTACACTCTTAAAAGCTTTTTGAGTTATTTTTGGCATCTGGCATGCTGATGCGCCGCTCCACTCCGTAGCCCTTCAGCACCGTGCCAGGGGTTATTGGGAGATGGACTCCACCTATTCATTTGTCTCAGCCTCTTCTGAACATCTGCTTTAGTGCTTGCATCTGATACCTGACTGCTTCCACCAATGACAGCTGGTTTAAAGCACTTCCAGTGCTCATGTGTTGACAGTAGCCGTATAAAAAATTAAGGGTTTCTGGAAGGAGACTTGCCAATCCGGCAGCAGTATAACATTTGGTAAACATTAGGGATGAACACTTATATTGGAAGCATATCAGTGGTGTAAGATGTTTGCTTACATTTTTTTATTGGTGTGGACAAATGTTTCTAAAAAACAGTTACAAAATAATAATTTATTATTTATTCCCTAATGTAATGTGGTCTGCTCATGTCATTCAAAATGTTATAGTTTAATAAATGTTTACATGTCAGCAGCAGGGGATAAATACGTGAAAAATATTAGAAAAAACAACATCACTTCCTTCCTTATGGCTTGTGGCGTCTTGTTCAGGCTCAGTTGCTAGTTAGTTTTAGCCTTGCATTGCAGATTAGTATGCCACTGAGTACTGTATGACAAATGCAGTGAAATGAATGTAATACAAATATTTTGTGTAAATATAAAATGCAGAATTAGTCCATCACACATTCAAACATTCTGCCCTTCTAAAGTACAGTAAAAACATACATTTCTAAGCATCCGTCAACCACTACCAACATTCATTATTATTGTCCATCAATAAAAACCTTTTTAAATTAGTTTTTTTACCAAACAAAAGGCAATTTATTAGACATTTTAAGGTCTAAAAAATGACAAACGTATGTTTTCTAGGAATTACACCTTTTATCTAAAAATGTGTAACAATAGATCTTTTTTATTGCAGATTTTGTTGTAGTTGTTTCTTAAAAGAGTTAAAATGTGTTTTTGTTTTTTTACTACTATACATTATTGTTTAGTGGTAGTGCTAAATAAATCACTGCCCTACAGTTTTATGTCCTAATTTTAATAAACTGAACACATGCAGACACACTTTGGGATTGTCCTAGACTGATTTATTCAATGTGTCAATTGAATTACAACTTGGCCTGCGTCACGGGTGTGTGAGTGAGCAGACAAACTCCTGTGTATGAAGTGAGTGTAAGAGAGTGAGACGAAGTTGCAGATGGTCTCGCTCTAGGGAGGAAAACAGCTGTCTCTCTGCCCAGGGAACCTCAGGGTGTTTTCACTCCCCTTCCTCTCCAAGTGCCATTAAAAGCTTGTCTAGATGTGCACCATTCACATGACATCACTGCTTCTGGAAAACCAAACACCTGCATGTGAAGTCATGCTCTAATGGTGTGTGTGTGTGTGTGTATTTCTAGGGAAACGGCAAATACACAGTCTGGGCAGTCAGTTACAGCTAAACCAGCACTGCCTGGACACAGCCTTCAACTTCTTCAAGATGGTGGTGAGCAAGCACCTGACAAGAGGACGCAAGATGACCCACGTCATAGCAGCGTGCCTCTACCTGGTCTGCCGGACCGAGGGCACACCGCGTATCCTTCCCCAGTCTTCTCTTACACTCATTCAGTTCAGGTTGGAGCACAGCACTGTGATGAGCCTTGTACACTCTTAATTATTACAGGTGTTTTTGAACCAGTGCTGTGGAAAAAATAGTTTTAGTCCTTTCTTTTTTTTTCTTTAAGTTTCTTCAATGTTTTATGGGACCCCGCATTTTTTTTAAAAACTTTACATCAAGTAGAGTGTGCCCCCTATTTAAAACAAATGTGCCAAATTGATTTTTAAACAATATTATTTACAGAAGAACCTCATTTGACGCCCTTAAGGACATATTAAAAGATGTTCTAAAGGAATACTTCATTTACCATATCTGTAACAATTTATTACTTGCCCAATTACAACAGATCGTTGATTCAAAATACAACTGGTATAGACTGTTTGTCTTTTCATGGTGTGAACAGTAAATTACTCAAATTATGTTAGGATTCGATTTGATTTGATCATTTGACAACATATAAGACAATATATTATATTTAAATAGAGCGGGGGTAAATGTGTCATGTCAGAAGAATTAAATGAATGAAATAAGACACAAAAATGATTATGCACAGGTGACAGGTGTGTTAAAGTGTGTAAACTTTTTTGATCAGGTAAAATAGTATTAAATCTGTAAAGTGCACCGCACAAACAATTTTTAATTAAAAAATAACTTCCACAGCTGCATTGTCCATTTGACATAAACAAGTGAAAGCAACTTTCCTTTAGCCTGTTTGTATTATTTATTACTGTACCTGGATCAATTACTTTTTAAGAAAAACATGTTAGAGTTTGGGATTTAGGACAACTGCCCAGAACTCAGCAATCTTCTGGATTTTGGTCACCCCATTCTAGGCAGTTTGAACTTACTCTCTCACCTGAACCTGACCCTTTCCTCTGAAAGAAAAAAAAAAACAATAGGAAGCCCATGGCTAACAGGCTAGCCACACACACACAAAGGAAACATTAAGACTTGGACATTATCTACCTCATCTTCTATATTTCTGTATCATTAATTAGCTGAGACACATACATACAGACACTACTAGTGTATTACCTTGGCTTTTATATCAACACACAGGTCAACCAATGGCACAACAGCTAGCTCCTGTCACTCCAGTTTAAATGAATCAGAATAAAATGAATCAGAATAAATGGATGATAATGATGGTCTATCAGTATTGGTGGATATCAACCGATTTTCATTGATTCTGTTTAGTTTGAAATTAGTTAAAATTAGTGAGCTAATAACTGTATGCACTATTTAACAGGAATCATACCAGTACTGGGCAAACATTTAGATTTGACCACCATTTAATGTCAGTATTTGATATATAATGGTGTATTTATTATAGTCAGGAACAAACAGAGTGGTGCTGGAGTACAAAGCTGAAATATTTTCATTTTAGTAATTTTACCACATTTTAACCCTACAGATTCAGTATGACATTTTCATATTAGTACTACATAATTTGAACAAACAGACAGTCCCTTACACTGTGGCAAAATGTATTGATGAATAAAAGAATAGAAATACTTAAAATGACCTAAAATAAACTCTTTTTACATTAACTTCTATTAAAAGTTTAGAAGGATTTTTCTCTCTCCTGTGAAGTTGCTGTTTTGGAGATACTTGTTTTTCACTGGACAGCGACAACATGAAAAATATCAGCTATTAGCAATGTTGTCCATATTGTAGTTTTGCTTATTTTGTTACTAAATTGAACTGTATATAATAAGCTGTGCATCAGTGGAACTCTGTTCTATGGCATGATGGAGCTCTATCCAGTACTTTTGGGATAAGCTGAGGAGTGAGGGGTGAAGTGGGGTGAGGTGGGGTGGTGATCATCCAACATTCTGGTCTCACAAATGTTTTGCCACTAGATGCAATCAAATCATCACAACAATGCTCCAAAATCTATTATAAAGGCTTGCCTGGACAATAGAGACAGTTACTCCAACAAAAGCAGGATTCAATATTTTGTCCATATACCGTTTACCTCTTCTAGCTTCTACCTAATGGACTTTCATGGTCATAAGTATTCATAAATATTAAATACGTATCAGTATCTTCATTAGTTAAATTAGTAAATGGATTCTATATTTAGTTAGTCTCTTTTTAGCCCATTAATGGACGTCTACAGTTTCAAGAGTGGATGAGCTGTTATGATTTGCAGTATGAAGCAGAGCCGAGCCGATTTGATCACTCCCTGTCAGGACCAACTTCCTCCATTTGTTTCCTTTCAACCATGTTCCAGTTTTATAGCCAGAGATATACAGTAGGAAATGGAAAATTACTTTAGTGAAAAACCTCTTTTCAGCTTTGCTCGCCTCCAAATCACGTCAGAATGACGTCAGCCCTTTCAGTGAACTAGAGCAAAGTGTTACATCACACACACACACACACACACACACAAACAAACCTGCTCATAATACCCTCTTTCCCTGTCCCGCCCTGGTCCCTGAACTGCTGTTGTGAGGCAGCAAGGAGTGTTCTGTGCTTGGTTTGTTTTCACTAGGGTGTGGCTGTCTGTCCCTGGGGGTTGGGAAGGGCTCACTCAGTAGTCAGGCTACACTCCAACTAAGCTTCACAGATTTAGCACAGGCTCCAGTATTACTCCTACTGTCTGTACTACTACTGTTACTACTACTGATTATTATGAATATGAGTAATATAATAACTAATACTAACAGTATTACTACTGTTAATGATATTGCTGCAACTGATTATTAGTGTTAATTCAACTCCTATTATTATTTTTACTCTTATACTACTACTACCACTGCTGCTTCTACTGCTATTAGTGCTACTTTATTCACAATTACAAACACCACAGCTATTACTAAACCTACTACTACTGCTACTGTTATTACTACTATATTTTTACTGCTACTGATATTATAAACACCACTTCTATTACTACTTCTGTTGTTACTACTATGAATACTATTTTGGGTTCATGTGCTGATGCCACCCTCCAGTAGATATACAAGGGGTTGGACAATGAAACTGAAACACCTGTCATTTTAGTGTGGGAGGTTTCATGGCTAAATTGGAGCAGCCTGGTGGTGAATCTTCATTAATTGCACATTGCACCAGTAAGAGCAGAGTGTGGAGGTTCAACTAGCTGGGTAAGAGCACATTTTTGCTCAAAATATTGCAATCCAAACAACATTATGGGTGACATACCAGAGTTAAAAAGAGGACAAATTGTTGGTGCACGTCTTGCTGGCGCATCTGTGACCAAGACAGCAAGTCTTTGTGATGTATCAAGAGCCACGGTATCCAGGGTAATGTCAGCACACCACCAAGAGGGACAAACCACATCCAACAGGATTAACTGTGGACGCAAGAGGAAGCTGTCTGAGAGGGATGTTTAGGGGCAAAAACGTAAAACCACGGCTGCTCAAATCACAGCAGAATTTAATGTGCCCCTCAACTCTCCTGTTTCCACTAGAACTGTCTGTTGGCACAATACATCATTGTGGTCTAAAACCAGGTGTTTCAGTTTTAATGTCCAACCCCTGTATACCATACATATGTACATTTTTGATGCTGACAAATGCATTTTATTTAAATAAAATCCAACTGGATCAGCCTTACAATTTCTTTAGGATTACAGCATTTAATATGTAAATATTTTTAAATATTTAAAAATATTTTATGAATAAATATTGTTATTCACTAATAATACATGATATTTAGTAGTAGTAAATAACGAAAAACAACAGCTGCCTAATAACACCACCTTCTAAACTACACTGTCTGAGACAGTTAGCATTAGCACTCTCTTTATCTACCTGCCTATCTTGTTTTCAGAGTTTCTGCCATTGCTATTAGCAACACTTTCCCAAACTGGTGTGCTTTTTTATCCTTATCAAGATCGGCGCCGTAATTAAGGCCCTTAGACTGATCGCCTTCGCTATCTCTTGATAAGACAGGATTAGCCTTTCCCTTTCAGTGGTACTAATCTCTCCCTACTGTACTTAAAGAGCATTAGTCACCATGGAGACCCGCCATGCCACAGGTGTGAGAGAGAATGTGCTTGTCAGGTGAGTGGTGATGGCAGACAGACAGGGTGAATCCCTTCCTCGCTGTGAGGCTCAGGTTTCGCCTCAGGCTTGTGGGCACGCAAAGGTGGTTGGGAAAAGATTAATCTTAATTCCAAACTAATCCAAAGTGACAATTACTGCATCAGAGTTATCGGATTTGCATTAATGACATTAAAGGGTGAAGATACTGAGTGAATATGTAATGTTTTTAGCTTCTTAGCTGGTTTATTCTGAACACTGCATGCCTCTCATTCGTCTTGTTTGAAATACCTGTCATTTTTTCCCCTTTTGCTTCCTTAATTTATCTGCAGACATGCTGCTGGACCTGAGTGATCTCTTGCAGGTTGGCATTCTGATATTTCATTACATCTTTAAATCAGCCATATCCTACATTTCTCTTGTGGCTTAGTATCAGTATATTTAAACAGGCTGATTTTGTTATTACACATTTACACTGTATTTGTTTTGAATGATATAATGTCTCATTCAAAATGCTTATATCTTATATATTCAACAGAAATTGGTGGACCTTTCATATTCATTTGTGTAGGCTAAATAGGTGGATAAACACTAAACAAGCACATTATTAGCAACCCTATACTAACACTGGGTAGGGCCTCCCTTTGCTTTCAAAACAGCTTCACTTCTTTCTGGCATAAATTACTCAAGAAGTGAGAAAACATTCCTTCAAGATTCTGGTCCATGTTGACATAATTGCATCATGTAGCTTCTGCATTTTTTTCAGAAGCAACTTCATGCTGTGAATCGCCTGTTCTACATCCCAGAAGTGTTCTACTGAATTTAGATCTGTTGACAGGATAATATTATCATTATATTATGACCACCTCCTCGTTTTTAAACCTAATAAGCTTCAATAACTGGAGCAGTAGCAAACCTTAGGAGTACTTTACTGCTGTAAAAGCACAACACACACTAACACATCACCACCATATGCTGTATGTGAGTGTCACTTCAGTGCTAAGAATGATTCTGGTCATTGAATATCATGCACAAAGACAGACACAGGACTACAGTCTGTATTTCTAAAACTACACAGTGCTCATTTAGAGTAGAGAAGTGATACTATAGAGCTGGTAATTGGAGATAAAAAATGTGTATGTATTGGACTTCTGCCTCACAATAGATAATTGAATGGATGAGCTGGAGTAAATTGGTCAGCAAGTTTATGTAAATGTTCAATGAGACAAAAAATGTAAAAAGTGTTGTAGTGGTGGTATGTGTTGGATGTGATGTATCCGCATTGAAAAATGCTTTGAAAGCAAAAGCTTATGAACAGTATTAAAAAAATCGATGTTTAGTGGTTTTTAGATTATATTAGTGTTATATTATTAAAACTATAATGTCCACTCCAGTTCTCCCTCATTTTATCTGTCTGCTTGTTTTTTAGAGTTTCGTCCATTGTTATTAGCAACATTTTTTCCAAACTGGTGTGTTTTAATCCTTAGCCAAATCGAAGCCGTAATTAAACCCTTAAATGCCTTGTCCCTTATACAGGCTACAGGTGTAGGTGATACAAAACCCGTTTTTCTGCAGTAAAATAACTTATTTAGATTCAGAAAATGTAAGGGTTTTGAAATCTTCTCCAGAACACTTGTAAAAGCTGCCTGTTCACTCTCTACTCTACTTAATAATTTCAGTAACAGGAATCAACCCAAAATAGACGTAAAAACTAGACAACCATAATGACATGAAAGGTTTGGAGGACATGAATGGTTTGATTTGTATTAAGGAAAATATTGATTTTAAGATGAAGTTCAGGAAATAGACAATTTATGATTTTATTCATTATATTTTGACATGATTTTGTTTTATATTTTATATTACAATTACATTATTATGATGTATTATGATGCTTTCCAGTAATGTTCCTTATCAAATATGAGAGCTTTTTATGTAATGCTTGAATAGAAATCCTCAAGATTCAGTGGTGGGATGTCAGACACACAGAGGCAGAGTGGATTTTAGATCATTATATTACTAAAACTATAAGGTACATAGACAGTAGTGCAAGTGAAGCAAAAATTTAAGGCCTATGACTAAATAGTCAACAATAACACTATCCTCAGGTTATTCTGGTGTAAAGCATCATATGAAAACATGTGAGTGGGGGTGATAAGTAAAATGTAGCTGAATTAAAAGTTACATGTTTTATTTAACTGCCCATGTCTGTCTGACATTTTGATATTTAATCATTTTCCGATGTTTGCATTTTGAATGAGACAGGGCCTTGCTGCGCCTGAGGCTTTGGTCTCAGCTGGACCTCGCTATGTAAATGAAAGCTTTCAGTCGAATTGAATAGTGAGACAAGGCAACACACAGTGCTAGACGCTACGCACAAAAGGGTTGAGGAAGTGAATGATAAATTGTATTGACATTGCCCATGAACTGGCTGAATTGTAAATCCAAATGGTTGTTTGCCAGATCAGCTCTGTTTGCAGCATACACTGCACAGCCCTTAATGCTTGTGGTTCCGAGGGGAGGCATTTCACAGCTACACAGCTGGTGTTACGCTTATTTTTACTCTCTCAGCTGTCCTGGGAGCATAGACCCTTGAACCCTGTCTGGTGCTGAAGGGATGTTAAGAGGAGGGGATATAGCCAGGATGAAATATGCTACGAATCCTAGGCAAGTGCTGCCACACCCTGCTCTGACAGCAGCCCGCCATGCTGGGCATGCCAGGCTAACTAGAGACCTGCTGCTGGGGTCTTGACCTCTGTACATTAATGGGTTGTTCCAAGTGCTCTGTGCATGCTTTACACTCTCATCATAGCCAAAGAAGAAAGCGCACCAATTAGACTATGCTTGTTTTGATCTTAAAGTGAAAGAGAATGTGTTTTCTGACTTAGTGTGCCAAAGCTGTAAACATTGTAAACTTAGAATTGTGGATAAGTATAATACAACAATAATGCAACTGTACTGATGCACAAGATGTTTTTCAAGAATATGAGCTACTATATTATGTTGTTCACATATACAGTGCTGTTCAAAAGTGTAGAATCACTGTTGTCAGTAATATATTCCATGAGTTATAGGGAATAGGTGGTAGGACAAAATGAATAATAACTTGAAACTTAAAAATACTTAATATTTAAAAATCAAGAAATATTACACATGTCCAGAGTGATAAATAAAGCTAAAATAAATCCTAAAAACACAGAAAATCTAGACTTACCCTAAAATAGATGTGCTACAAAGGGCTATTTCAGTGTTGCCAGAGAAGAACCACTTTTTGTTCCATAAAAAAGAAAGGTGAGTGTGAAGAACCTTTACATAAAGTGTAAGTTTATTAAACATTTAAATTTTTTTTCATACTCACATATCTCTTTTAAAATAATAATTCTTAATGGAACAAAAGTGCTACCTCCATGGCATCACTTCTAGAATGCATCATAAAAAATATGAAATAAAAACTAATATTCAAAATCTATTCATGTATCAGAGTTAGCAAAACAGATAACTTGTCTTTTAGCTACATGAATGTGAAAACATATTTTTGTATATTATTTATTGTTTAATAAATAGTTCAATAAATCCTTGTATGCAATATTGATCTGCATTGTATTAGTTATTATTGTATGTAAAAGTGCAGTGTTATTATTATTTTAAATGAGGGCACAAAATATGCAAGTCAAATTTGATCCAAGCTTTTTTTTTTTTACACAGGTGAATGTTTACATCCTGGGCAAAACCTTCCTGCTGTTAGCCAGAGAGCTCTGCATCAACGCCCCTGCTGTTGGTAATGTTATATTTTACTTCTGCACATGAACACAGCTTCCTTGATTTTCAATCACTCATATGCCAGTTCATTTTTTCAATCAAATGTCCCGTGCCTTGTCATGTCATAAAGAATGAAACATTGAGGATGTATGTTATTTTAATAAAGTCTAGACTTATGGAAAATATGCCCCCATATAGCTAAGAACAGACCTTTAGTGTGATTCCTGTAACTCTACCACATTTAGTTAATGGCTGGAAATTAGCTGTCCATCTGTTTCAAAGAAAACTACACAAAGGAGTTGCAGTCTGACTTTAAGAACATAGGGGGCACTGCATCCCACATAAAATCCATTCAGCTCCATCACCTCATCTATGTAAGCCAGCCTTTCTGTTTCTCTTTGCCACTGTGGAGATAAACACGTCCTCTGTTCCTTAGATTCATCACGTTAAAGTGCGGTGAGCCAAAATTATATCCAAGTATACAACCGGGAGCATCTCAGTAATAATGCACTTATTGTAATCCCAGCAAACAGACTGATTAGCAGCTTTCCATGTGCTCTAATTTCATATTCAGCTGCTTGTCTGTTGAAAATCTGCCACTTTACCAACTTGCATCTGCTCTGCGTTTTCTAAACCCTCAATTTGAATGCAAAAGGCATTGCGGCAGATTCTTTGGGCTGAATTCAAACAATCTCCCCATTCAGTTTCCCCAGCAGTCTGGCAGGCAAAGTGGTTCCTTTATGTGGGCTATGAAGATATTTCACCCATACATGACAGTCATTGTCTCATTAATACAGATCAGGTTCACTATGGCTGATGAAATTGTTTTTTGTATTCCTCAAAATGATTTCATGCACAATAGAGTCAGAGAGCAGATGTTAATCTTAGCCCGAAAAAGGCAGCTGAGGTTTTCTTGTAAGTACAAATATGCTAATGAGTATCTGGGCACATTCAGTTAGGAGTGTTTTTTAGTATTGGGCAGACTAGTTTTTTTTTTTTTTTTTTTTTTTTAACATTCCAGTCATAAGACTACATTATGAACTATAAACCCACAAGTGAAACAATAACAGAGGGTGACAACTTTGCAGTTTGAGTCACAAAACTTTTATGATCTGCAGTTTAGTAAGCTGCACACTAATACAAGACATTTCATTTGTCAGTCAGCATCAAGCTGTAAACAAATTAGCCTCAGGTTATGTACAAAACACAACGCGCTAGTGGTAGTGAGCCACCAGGAGTGCAATACATCTATTTCTTTGTTTATATATATATATATTTATTTATATATAGATCTGCATGCCGCAGCATCAATAATTAAATCAAATATACTTTTTTTTTCAATAAATAAAGCAGAGGAGCATTCCTTCACTCATACTTTGTCAGAAGAGTCTGTTTTAGTGTAGATAGGCTTTGCCATTCAATTGTCCTCCACTGCTACATTGAAAAGAAGGCAAGAGCCTCTCAGGACCCTGTACTTTCCCATGTGTTCATTGCATCCAAATCCAGCTGAGTGGAATGCACTTCAGTACTGCTGTCCTCACACCTTTCAGGCATAGAAGACCAGCTCTGGGATCTGACCGCCCTGCACACCAGTGCCATTAGTGCTGTCCGAAGAGCACTGGAACTGAAAGGTCACCTTCCCACACTGCACTTCTGTCATTCCCTCTTGTCCAAAGTAGCTAAGCTCATTCCCATCCAACACGGCACTAACTGTGTAGAAGGCATCCTGCTCCACCTGAACCGGGTGCTCAAACCACACAGAGAAAGTGCTGCTCGAACCGTCCGAAATGAACTTAGTCAGGTTCTGGGCCAGAATCACCCCTTGACGCTTCAGTTCGATTTTGACGCTGTACTCAGCCTTCCCGCCACTAGAGCCATACAGGCCCAGTCCAGCAATGAAGATCCGCTTGTCCACAGCGAACTGGATGCTGTCACAGCGGCCACGGTAGCGCCACTGGTTGCTGCGATAGGCAGAGGACTGAAAGCGGTGGCAACGCTGCGGCGTCAGTCCCTTCCTTTTAGTCAGTGGGAAGTCCAGTTTGGGCTTAGTGGCTGCTGTATACCACAGAAAAACGTCATGAGTCTCTTCCAGTGTCAACACATCCGACTGCGCTGCTCCATCTGCAAACTCCTCCAGCGTCATGGTAGGAATTCGCACCAGATAGAGGGCTTTGCCCAGCACGGCCCTCTTGTTGCGAGCCGTTGGTCCCAGTCCTTGCCTTTTGCATTCGGCCACAGCCCATTCCAAGACGGCCTGAAACACTACAGCCTCACGAGTGTTTAGAGTCTCTCGTTTCAGGATGATCTCCAAGGTCTGTAGGTCAATTTCACAGAAGCCTTCAGAACGCAGAGCCAGCTCGGCCTGAGCATCGATAACCTCCCAGCAACGCTGAGTGAGCTCAGGCTCTTCAAAGAGCCGACTCTGGGACAGCAGCACACAGGCGTTCTTGGCCTCCAGGCTGGTCTCCAGGAAGGTGACACAGGCCTTGGCCAAGGCAGGCACTATATACTTTTTGGCGGCGTACAGAGTGGCCAGCACCGTGTCCGCCTCCAGTTCAATCTCGTCACTGTACAGATATCTAGAAGGAAAATAAGGAGAATATCATCAGCACATTGCTTTTTCTTAATAAACCTGTACTATTAAAATATTAAAAATTGAGCATTTACATGGGGATTATAGTTAAAAAATCCTTTAACCATAACCTTTTACTTACTTTAATAGGATTAAAAAAGCAGCAGGCTCCACGTCAGGAATATGAATCTCAGATTCGCCTTCAGCAAGATCCCCGTAAAACATGGCACCAAACACTGAACTCCCCACTGCCAACACATACTGTGAAAGACACCCGAACAGAAAACATAGCATAGGATAAAATTAGTCTTGTGCAGTGACTAAAACAATAGCCCCCAGGCTACTCCAGATTAAAAAACTGCACTGCACTCACTTACTCACCTTATGGGCTGGGACTTTTTGGGACTCGCCAGGGGGACCCACAATGAAATGAACATCAGCCATTAGTTCGTTATTGAACATCAAAGCATTCCTGGGAGAAAAAAAAAGATTGCAGCTTTGAAGTATGTCTGTAATTGCAGTCTAGGCTCTTGAACAGCATAGTGACTAAATGTGCCTTTACCTTTCTCGCAGTGTCGGATGAGTCGCCTGCCAGGTGGCAGTCTCGACGTTGTTATTGTTGATGTTCTGCTGAGTGGTGGTGGACGTCGGGGTGGTCACTGTTTGGGTCACCTGAACAATGTTCTTTTTACTGGTGGCAGTAACCGCTGGACTGTTGCTGTTCGGCAGATTAGTATTTATGCTAGCAGGGTACAGTTCTGCAGCCATCTTCTTCTTCAAGGACAAAGTCACAATCTCATAGCATGCTGGCAGCTTGCCGGGTCCCTTCCCACTCTTTCTAGTCCTTTTTAGGGTCTCTGGAAGCAGAAGGAAAAATGTCAGAAACTTCATGATCCGGCCATACAGGCAATCTGGAGGTGTTGGCATCAGCAAATAAATCCACCAGTGTGTAGGAGATCTGAGAGAACGGCAGGTGCACTGAGGGAGGCGCTCTCTTCTAAGCGGACAGGTCCCGTGTTTTCAAATACGAGCTCACGACCTACGCGATCACATAACGCTGCTCTCTCTCTACAGGGAACAACACAGACGCGTCCGTCCAGCGGAACTATTCCAACGCCCGTACTTTTTCCTCTTTCTCATCGCATCCTCAATCACGGAGAAAGCATCTCCCCTCGAGTCCCAAATCCACTGCAAACCGCCAGAGAACCAGAAAAACGACTGACTCAGACGAGAAACGACTAGCCTAGATGAGCGTAAATGAGCAGTGGCATGTGATCTGTATCTGTGCTTACCATCACCAGCAGCATCACCTCTCTCTATCTCTCTCTATACTGCTGCTGCTGCTCCTGTATTGTAAACGCTCGTTTTGTGCGGCCAAAGCAAACGCCCATACCCGCGCCGACCAATCAGACTAACGGACGTGCCGCACGTCTGTAGACGCGAGGCTCCTCCCACGGCGAAAAGGCCCGCCCACTCTCGCCATAATATACCCGTACAGCCGAAGCAGCAGATTTAACCCTTGCGCTGGAGTTGAAAATTAGATATGGATGATTCAGGTCCAGAAAGTAAAACTCCACCCCGGGATTTTACTCTAACTGCTTGGCAGGCACGAGCTACAGCTAAGCTAGAGCCCATGCAGTTGTAACAAAAATCCTGGGGTGGATTTTTACTGTCTGGACCTGGAGTACCTGCCTCTATTGACAGTATACGTTCACGTCAGCATTTACGCCGACACGATCGCAGCTACAAGAAAAAAATAATAAATAAATAAATTTAGAGATAAATACACTAGATTACATTCACTGCGGCTGTTTAAAAACGCGTAAACAAGCACGTTAAAAATAGCGGAACATAAACAGCAGTGTTGTATCTTTGCTATTTCGGCGAAAAAACGTATTTTTGTAGATACAGAGCTTCTGAGACCGTTTCGCGAAGTTAAACTGGCTACTTTAAAACTGGCCATTGACAGAAGAGCCGGTGTTGTGTCGAGTTGTGCTACCTTGTCAGTCCCGGCTACCGTAGTGTATATATTTTT
This sequence comes from Astyanax mexicanus, assembly GCF_023375975.1. NCBI lineage: Eukaryota > Metazoa > Chordata > Actinopteri > Characiformes > Acestrorhamphidae > Astyanax > Astyanax mexicanus. Next base: position 69,541,421 of record NC_064408.1, on the reverse strand, counting down.
AAATACTTTAAAAATGCAAAAGACGCACCATATTAGAGCATGTTCTCAGTGGAAGTCACTGTGTATCATTGTACAGTTATAGCAGTGAGAGGTCATCACAAACTATTTTTGTATTTTTTTATATGTTTTGCATTTATTTGTTTATTATCATTATTAGTTTTTATTTGCACCTTTGTGCCATGACAATACGTTTAGGTTGTTTAGTGCACACAAAAAAACAGGAAAAAAAGGTTTATTGTAAAAAAAAAAAACACGAAAAATAATTAATAAGTGTAGGTCAGCGCATGCGCAGTGACATTAGGAAGCAGGTATCGATGGGTAGCATAACTCGACGGAACACCGGAGCACATATACACACACATACACGAATGCAACAACACACACAAACATAACACAAATGAAGAAGTGTTGTGCACAGGCAACAGGAGAGAGTCCACCTTCACATTTCAACCACCATTTGTTTATTTTTCGCATAGTTTCTCGACACTAACTACTAGTAGCCTAGGTACTGTTTAAATCAGGTTTTCAGTAGCAAACTAACTACAAGCATCTGCAGCTGCAAGTCCTCTCAGCTGCTAAACTACCAAACCAGCTCCAGCTTCTCTACATCCTCTAAAAGCCCAGGCTATTTTTAAAGAAGAGAAGCCCCGGCTTGTTACGACACAGCGGCAGCAGAAGTAACTAGCAGCACTAGTTTTTTTAATACGAGGAGCCCCTCCGCACGGAGGAGTTCTCCTCCCCCAGCCGCTCCACAGCCGAGGCAGCGCCGCGCTTCCCCCTACTACACCCAGCCCGTCAACACCCGGACACAGAAAGTACCTACAGCCGTGCGCGGTTCTGAATTTGTTACCTTTTCGTGAAGAGGGGAAAAGAGGGAGCCCCGCTCAGCGGAAAAACACAGTCAGGTCTGGTCCGCGGACGCTCGTTCGCTCGCAGCCAGGAGCCATGTTAAATCCCGAGCCTGCTCTGGGAGAGGGGGGTTGGGCTTACGTCCTGCTTCCAGCTCGTTCTCCCGGCTTTCCAACAGAGGGCCCCGGCGTTACAAAATGGATCATTTGGAGGGGTTTATCAACGGATAACGGACTGGGTTAAGAGGCTTAAGCATCATACAAACCTAGACAACCGTATTTTGCCAGCCCAAAGTCTCCCGTAGGCAAACCCCTTCTTCTCATCAACTACAGCGTCCTCAAACACACTACACACTGTTCCACTCCAGTTACTCCCCCTGTGCTGTAAACACTGCTGACTCTAACACACTGCACACACACACCTGCAGAGGAACTAGTAGTTTAACCTGTATTTAATTTATATATATATACACGATACAACTGAAACAGGAGAAATCTGGTTATACCCTTTCTCTGTGCTGTATGTGCTGAAATGGGACACACAACTCTGGAAAGTATTAAGAGACCATTTCAGTTTCTGAATCAGTTTCTCTAATTTTGCTATTTATAATATATGTTTGAGTAAAATGAACATTGTTTTTGTAATCTATAAACTATAAACATAATTTCTACCAAATTCCAAATAAAAACATGGTCATTTAGAGCATCTATTTGCAGAAAGTGAGAAATAGCTAAATTAACAAAACAAGATGCATAGCTTTCAGACCTCAAATAATGCAAAGAAAACAAGTTCATTTCTATAACATTTTAAGCGTTCAGAAATCAATATTTGCTGGAGTTTGCATGCATCTTGCCATGTTCTCCTCCACCGGGTTGCATAAGATGCATAAGGTGGGTCATGCAGCAAGACAATGACCCTAAGCACACAAGTCGTTCTACGAAAGAGTGGTTCAAGAAGAATAAAGTATATGATTTGGAATGGCCAAGTCAAATTCCTGATCTTAATGCAATCAAAATGTTGCAGAAGGACCTGTAGTAAGTTAATGTGAGGAAATGACCAAACAGCTTAAAGTTGAAGCTATTATGTACAGAGGAATGGGCTAAAATGCCTCCAAGCTGGTGTGCAAGACACAGGAAAAATTTAGTTGCAGTAATTGCTTACACAAATTATAATTCTTCTCACTACAATTCTTAACTAGAATATAATTCTTCTCACTAAAATATTTGGCGGGAATTTTTTCTTAAAAGGAATAATAGACCCGAATAAAATTCTTATTGCTAGAGTACTTGACTGGAATAGAATTATTTTATTTATAATGATTCTTACTAGAACACTCACAAAGAATATCAGCATCATAACACAAATCAATGACTTTCATTGATACAAACAGTCAATATGCTGTATGTATCTGCACCAAAATTGATTTCATTTCTGTTTATGTTTTTAAACAAATGCTGATTCTAAGCCTTTAAATTTTAGTTTTGCATGGTGGTGCATATTTACACTGAAGGTCCAGAAAGACTCGAGTTTGTTTACCTTCAGTTGGAGTGTTGTTGCTTTCTGTTCAGCTAAAATTCCTCACAGCCCTAATTGTTAGAGGCCCTCCTGCCTCCCTGCATTCATTCATCAACTTTTTTAATCAGCCTTCGACAGCCACACACTCTCGCAAATCACACAAACCCAATCGCCCGTGTGACAAAGAGGCTTCCCGATCAATTTTAGTGCAGTACAGAGAGAGTCTCAGAGAGTTGTCACATGTGAAAATTTAATTTAGCCAAAATGACTGCTTCCTATTTTGCAGATGGCACAGAAAGACCAGCTCCTTGACTGTTTTGCTTCAGTATATTGATATGATAATTTAGTATAAAATTGCCTCTATGAGTTGGGGAAATCCAAGTGACAGAAGAGGTCCAGGGGGATTTCGAGTGTCCCCCAAGCACAGGTGGAGTCCATGCAGCAGTACGACTAAGATAGGATTGAGGCAGACTGGTTCTCTGAGCTGAACTCATTTCCCTTTTATTAGGACATCCGTGATGTGTACTTTAGTGGGGCAGCGGAATGAGTTTACCCAAGGACTTTGAAGTAGGTGGAAGTAAGGGATATTTGCTCCCTAAGCCAAGCCACTTTCAGAGCTCCCTATAGAGAGGCAATGCTCCAGATTCACCCTGATGTCAAGGAGAGCCTTAAAGAAGTTGGGTCCATTTAAACCCTGCAGTAGGGTGCAAATGAATAGCCTGCTTGTTCAAAGCAACAACTTGTATATGTTGTTTGCATATATACTTTGTACTCCCTGACAACTGCACTGCAGGTCAAATGATTGGAATCAGCTCAGACATTAACATGTAAATAAAAATGTTTTTAATAAATATTAAATAAGAAACAGACGCTTATGTGTGAACACAGACAATAACAGTTCAGTTAAATGCCTGCAACAACAGTGTAACAGATTGATTTATTACAGCCCTAATCATATCTACCTGATTCATAAGCTTGATTAACTGAATAGAGTGTGTTAAATTGCACGTTCATTAGTGTTTAGAATTAGAATTAGTAGTGGGTGTAGTGCAGCAGGATCCCCCTGACAGTCTAGGATTCAATTCCCCAGCCAGGCAAGCGTACCACACTACAATAACAATGTACATCAAAATCCTTGGGTAAGACTCCTAATTTAGAAATGTATTTGTATAACAAGGTTCAAATGGAAGAAATGCCCTGAAGAAAATGTAAATAATTTGTGTGGTCAATCTAAATGGCTGTTGTCATCAACAAATGTCTTATACAATGCAGTGATGTTAAACTGCACACCAGGAAAAAAATGAAAGAAAGTATAAAGTCTAATGCTGCATTCAGGTGGCGTTTGAATTGTGGTAAATATGGCACCCTCATAAATGTGATACCTGTGTTCCTGAGATGAGATGTCCTTCAGCCTTTTTACAAGGCTGCAGAAAAGACAGAATTAGTAATGGATGGTTTATAGCTATTTATTTTAAACTGTCTAGTTACGGTTTATGGTTGTTTGTATGTTCAACTTGGTATAGAACAGTGCTGTTTATCATTAAGTTAATAGCTAATTAATTCATTTCAGAATTTTGCCTTCAGACATTGGAAATATAACCTTTATTGCAGCATTATCATCCATCAAATACTGGACATTTTGCTCTGGAAAAAATTAAGAGACTACTTCAGTTTCTGAATCAGTTTCTCTGATTTTGCTATCTATAGGTTTATGTTTGAGTAAAATCAACATTGTTGTTTTATTCTATAAACTACGGACAACATTTCTCCCAAATTCCAGATAAAATATTGTTATTTAGAGCATTTATTTGCATAAAATGGCTGAAATAACAAAAAAGATGCAGAGCCAGAGACCTTAACAGCTTATCTATCTGCTAATGCTGATGCTGTTTACCAATGTTTACAGTCATTGTCTTAGAACTGGCAGTTGTGCCTTAGTCCCTGGCAGTTTTCTGGAGAAATGTCTTTCATTAAATTAGGTGTCAGTAAATATGCTTGTAAATTGACTGGAAAATATTTTTGGATGTTTATTTGCACAAATGTATATGTAAAATGACATATGTGGTTGTAAGGACACTCATTTGAGACACTAGATCTGAAACATCTATTCTGATTATATGTACTTTGTCCATAGATCCATGTCTGTATATTCCACGCTTTGCCCACATGTTGGAGTTTGGAGAAAAGACCCATGAAGTATCAATGACTGCCCTGAGGCTGCTGCAGAGAATGAAGAGGGACTGGATGCACACAGGACGCAGGCCATCAGGACTGTGTGGTGCAGGTACCAAACATTAAACCCTTCAGTCAAATTCTTTGTAATTGTGGAGACATTTATTGAAGCTAAATTGTAGGGGATTTTATTCTTTGTTATGCTTGTATGAACCACATTTCGAAGGCAAGTATTAATAAAAAATGATTAAGATAGTGAAACTGTATATTAGCTTGTAATAACCTATAAGCTGTACAGCCATCGCTAACTGGAGAACAGCTAACAGTTCCTAAATCCAATATTATTATTATTTATTACACTATTGATATTATTCATATGTTATATGATGCTTTACCAGTAAGATTTCTGTGAAAAGCCAATAAATTCAGTATATCCGTTGGCACCAGTTTCCAACACTAATGACAGCCTAGAGCAGGGATGCTCATTCCTAGACCTGGAGATCTACCACCCCCACATTTCACACACCTGATACAGGTTATTAAGGCCTTCAGGGACATGTGAATATTCTAGACTCGGGGTGTTAGATCAGAAATCTCCAGGGTGGTAGATTTCCAGGACCAGGAATGAGCACCACTGGCCTATAGCCTCTACATTTCGATTGTCATTTCCTCATTTTGTTTTGTAAAAGAGATCATTATACTGGGCTTCCCTCAGGAATGACTGTCTGAATATTCTGCCTCTGGGCCTGAAAGATGATACAGTTCATCATGACATGTTGCTGAATTTTGCTGCTGACTGCTTTTACCAAACTGTGAAGCAAACCCTTACCAGGCTTAAAGTTTGATATGGGACCTGGAAGAGGGTTGTAATGTTGCATAACAAGCCTGAACTCTGAGCACAGCACATTCAGTTCTGCTGCTCAGACCTCTTTGCCCTCCATCTGAAGCCCAGCATTTAAGCCCCCGTAGTCTGCCGTCAGCAAGATGCCCTTGCTTCAGAAAAGCATGCAAACATCCTCTATCTAGCTCCAGTTCTGTGCTCTCTCTCTCTCTCTCTCTCTTTTTCTCTCTAACTCTCTCTCTCTCTCTTACTTTTTTCTGTCTCACTTTCCCTCCTACATCCGCTGCTGCAATATCTGAATAATTAATAATTTATCATTAATCATTCACAGTATTCAGAGGAAGGCGATAAGTTTAGATTGGGGTTCTCAGCGATGAAGTTGATCATTTGGAGAGGATGTTTAGAGTAAATGTAAAAACAAATTAGGAATTAGGGATATAGGTATTTGTTTGAGTAAAATTAACATTTTTGTTTTATTCTATAAACTACTGACAAAATTTATCCCAAATTCCCCCAAAAAATATTGTCATTTAGAGCATCTTTTTGCAGAAAAAGAGATGTCTGAAATAACAAAAAAGATGCCGAGCTTTCAGACCTCAAATAATGCAAAGAAAATTTTCATGAATATTTATATTTATAAAGTTTTAAGAGTCCATATTTGGTGGAATAACCCTGTTTTTTGATCACAGTTTTCATGCATCTTGGCATGTTCTCATCTACCAGTCTTACACACTGCTTTTGGATAACTTTATTCCACTACTGGTGCAAAAATTCAAGCAGTTCATCTTGGTTTGATGGCTTGGATTATCCATCTTTCTCTTGATTATATTATTGAGTTTTTTAATTTGGTAAAATCAAAGAAACCACATTTTTAAGTGGTCTATTTTTTTCCAAAGCTGTATATGACCAAGAGTTGCCGATATCAGTCTAAATTTGTAATTATTTATCGTTCTTGGTAATTCTTCCTTCTGAATAGCATTGCAGTTTAAAACTCCGTCTGGGTGCATTTATTATTTTTACAGCTTATTTCTTTGACGATGAGTGTAGATTTCCATTGGTATAGTGTTATAGTGTGGTTTGTTTTCAGTCTCACAGAAGACCGGAGCCTGAAGTGGATCTAAGCGTTTGGCGTATTGATTGAGCTCAGCTTGGTATGTTGTTGTAGTGCTGCATAAATACAGTGGAGGCGGTTGTGTGGACTGAGCTATAAGGCTGGCAGAAAAATGGAGAGGCATGTGGAGGTTTGTAGTTGTGTCATGTACTGTAGGACTGTACAGCAGTTGGTAAACAGCATTACAGCCTGACTGTATGTGCCTTGTTTACCAAGTCCATATGCAGCGTTTTCAGAATGCTCTGCAAGCTTTGTTGAGAGGCCAGGCCGAGGTGCCACGTACTTGGATAGTGCTTTCTCATTACTGTGTGTAAATAGAGAGCCTAATGAGATTGTGTCCAGTGTAATTATAAAACATAGTGAATGGATTACATCTCAATCTTTCAGCTCTGCTGGTGGCAGCCCGTATGCACGAGTTCCGCCGCACAGTGAAGGAAGTAATACGTGTGGTGAAGGTGTGTGAGGCCACTCTGAGGAAAAGGTAGGTGTCTGATCATCTTGGGTGAGTGTATAGTTTAGCTTATCCTCTCCTTATCCTCCTCTTACTTTGGCTTTTTATGTATCAGACTAGCTGAAATCAGATTTATATCTGAGGATTCTTGGTATTAGTACTCGCTGCCCCCTATTTATCTTTTTGGAATAGTTTTTTCAACCCTGTTTCGTATTTTCATTTCTTATCGATTGTAAACATGCACTCTTCCCTACTGAAAAGTCTTTAAGTCCTGCTAGGATTCTATGAATGAAGAAGCATGAATCACAAATCATTCTATTCAACAACTATATTGACAAATGTGAGGAATGCTCTTGGTACGGTTGCCAAATCAAACACTGACTGTAAAGGACGAGAAAACAGAGCAGCACTAAAAAAATAAGATAATGATAAGAAAATACGGTTCACAAATCCTGTGTATAATCAGTGGGCACAAAACAGAGCTGTGACTTGTGATCAGTTATTAACCAAATGAGGAGGACTGTACACTGCCTGGCCAGATATAACTGAGCAAATGATGTGGGGTTGATGCTGAAGTTGGTCAGGTCTAGGTTCAGCAACAGTATGTGCTGAAAGAATGAGGTCAGCTGACTACCTGAATATACTGAATGCAGACCAGGTTATTCCATCAATGGATTATTTCTCTTGATGACACGTCCATATTCCAAGATGATAATGTCAGGATTCATGGGGCTGGAATAGTGAAAGAGTGATTCAGGGAGCATGAGATCATCATTTTCACACATGGATTGTTCATCACAGAGTCCAGATCTTAACCTCATTGAGAATCTTTGGGATGTGCTGGAGAAGACTTTGTGCAGTGGTCAGACTCTACCATCATCAATGCTGCTGCAAGATCTTGGTGAAAATTAATTCCACACTGGATTGAATAAAATCTTGTGAGATTGCAGAAGCTTATTGAAACACAGTGAATGCGTGCAGCAATCAAAGCTAAAGATGGTCTAACTAAATAATAAAGTGTGGGTTTTTTGGCCAGGCAATGTATCTTACATTAATATCCTGGTTAACGTGCATACATACAGTCATAACTGAAGTCAGTTGGTCAGATTGATCACCATATGTCTGGCCCATGTTTATGAAATCCTAACCGATGTTCAGAGGGACCCCACACATAATAACAGATTTGCTTGTTGTTAGTCATCCTCTAGTCATCACAGCCCTCACACAGCAAAAATCAACCAAAATGAAACAACACGTGCATTTTCAGATTATGCTCAAAAGAGATAAGTCCTGACCAGCATGTGATCTCAAAGAATCTCAGAATTTCTCAGAACCAGACCTGACCTTGAATGTAAACAAACAGGATAGAAGGCATTACAGAACAGATTGCTGTAGGTGTGTCACAATAATTACTTTACCAATTTTGTGTGGTACAAAACATGAACATTGCTGATTATGTTTTTTTTTTCTCAGCAAGGAGATCCCATTAACCTAATTGTGCTGGCATGTTGTGCTGCTTAAAAACAGCAGGTTTCTTTTAGATATTTAGAATGTTTATATTTCAAATCCATTGTATAAATATTCCTCATAATTAAACATTCGTAAACAGTTTATCAAAAATGGAGACACGCATAACATATAGTCAAAAGCTACCAGGGTCAGTAACATAAAGGCAGCATAAACAAACAACATACCAGAGAGCATAATTGAGAAAAGCAAGAGTGGTCTTCAAACAAGCTAGGTTGGCAACAGAGAGCAACATTCAATAAAATGGGCAGGGCAAAAACGTTAAATGGTAATACAGAAATCGGTCAATAAATGATAAGGCAGAATATAAAAAGAAACGCATCGTAGTAGAGCTAGGGAACCTAGATTCAATACTCAGCAACAAAAAGCTGAAACCGAGGGGTATTTATACTCAAAAGTTCAGGTGAGCAATCAGTAGCTGGGTGAACCGGAACGCCGTAGTGTCACGTGATCTGATGTGCCATTGTAGTTCTGAGAGTGAGAATGCTGGGAAATGGAGTTTCTGAGTCCAGAGCACATAGACTGACAGCATCAGGACTGACACAACCCCAGTTCCAATGAAGTTGGTTCGATGTTTAAAACACAGACAAATACAGAATACCATGATTTTCAAATTCTTTTTAACTTATATTCAGTAGAATACACTACAAAGACAAGATATCAAATGTTCATACCGATCATTTACTTTGTAAATTTGATGCCTGCAACAGGTTCCATAGAACTTGGGACAGTGGCATGATTACCACTGTGTTACATCATCTTTTTCTTTTAAAAACACTTAATAAGCGTTTGGGAACTGAGGAAAACAATTGTTGAAGCTTTGTAGGTGGAATTCTTTTCCATTCTTGTTTTGTGTACAATTCAGTTGCTCAACAGTCCAGGGTCTCTGTTGTTCATAGTGCACCACACATTTTGGGGTTGTAGGTGAAGTTGCATTACAGTGCTATTATATTATAATTCTATAATTGTCATAAAATTATCTTAAAATGAACATATGGTTTATCACAATTATATTCATCAATTTTGACACGCATTCGACATGCTGTAGTTCTAATATGTGCATTTTTCAGTAAAAAAAAACGTACATGACTGATAACTGTACAAAATTGCCATTTCATAGACAGATGTTTAGATTTGGCCAACATTTCAAAAAGATGTTTCACAAGAGCAGTTAATAAGAGATATTGTGCTAAAATGTTTATATTTTATTCATTTTACTTTTTGTTTTAGTCCTCTGCAACTGTTACATTTCTTAATAGGATTAAGACTATATTAGTATTAATTTAGATAGGGTATGGAGCAGGAAGAGGATGCAGAGAGGGAGTATATTTATTAACAAATGAAGAAAACAAACAATAAACAACAACAAAACAAGAACAACAAGAGATCACTGAGTACAAAAGGAAATAAACGCAACCTGAATTAATGCAGGAACGTCTAAGAACTGACAAACTAACAATGAAGACACATGGAAGGAACAGGAAACAGGAAACACCTAGGGACAGGTAATGAGGGGGCGGAGATACAAAGGAAATTCAGGCGAAGGCACTAGATGGGGGTGGGGACATGGAAGAACACACAACAGAGCACAGGGAGGAGAGAAACAAACAGGAGAGCAGTATAAACACGGAGACAGAACAGGACAGACATGGAGCCGAGCCAGAACGTGACACATTTATTCCCAATTTCTACATTTAATACGTATATATAATATGCACTACATGGTACTATAATTGGCAGATATGCTTCTTTGAATATTGCTGCATCAGCCTACAATTTCCATATCAGAGCATTCCAATTTTGTACAACATGGATATAAATAGAATATTCTTTATTTCTTATTTAATCAGTAGTGTGAGAAATGGAATGCTATTTTTGCGTTAACTTACATAGCAATTCCCATTTGGGGTGCTAGTGAAAATCAGCATTATAATTGCAGTGGAACTGCATTCAACTCCATTCATCTCTGCCCTTATTGATTATTGGTCTTTCCTGCACTGTCTTTCATATGAGTCTGTTTCTTTTACACCCATACTATAGGTTGTGATGAGTCGTGATTGTTGAAAATTTTTAATTTGCCTCAATCTGGCAATACTCACCCACACAATTTCTCCTTAGACTGACAGAATTTGAAGACACACCCACCAGTCACCTGACTATTGATGAGTTCATGCGAGTGGACCTGGAGGCGGAGTGTGATCCCCCTTCTTTTGTCGCTGGCCAGAAGAAGTTAAAGATGCAGCAGGTTGGTGCTGCTGTTAATGCTGTAGAAGCAGTACATGGCCCACATACAGTGGGTAAAGATGTACAGTATCTCTGGATATCTTTAATGTTATAAAGACACTGACTTGCTGTCATGTTGCATTTTCTCTCGTTGCATCCTGCAAGGTTTCTGTCTTGTTCAATTTCTTGTCCTCCTAATAAAGCATTCTCTTTTTCTTTTCAGCTGGAGCATGAGCTGGCCAAGAAGCTTGATGAATATCAAGGTTAGTTTGGTCGACTGAAACAAGGTATTGATTTACGTCTTGATGTTTGAGTGTCCTCTGAAGCTGGACTTTCTGTAGTCGGCTTGTGAAGGCCTTCATCAGCGTCTGTCTGTTGCGTTTTTGCGATTGAACAAGCACTGGGACACTGAATCAATTTAAGATTGATCACGCTGTGTTTCTATGATGAAATTGCATGGCATCTTCATTGAAATCTCTGTGGATGAATCACAATGTGACATGCCATGTGCATGCACAGTATTGCCTTCAGGGAGGATGAGTGAAAAGGAACACTGAACGTTGTTGTTTTTCACATCTATTTGCACATTTCTTACAAAATATTCCTGCTATGCTTCTTGCTGTCAGAGGTGCTTTTGCTTTTTTTTACTGTTATTGTTGAACCTCAGCCCTTTTACGATTACATTGTACAGATGCATTTCTTGGATGTTGAGAAAAAGAACAGAGGATTGGATTTTTATTATTTTTTATTACTTTCCCTAAAAATGCTTGGTTTTATCAGCTCTTCCTTGTTGCAGATATATGTGTGGATATGATATTTCAAATATGCCAGAGCAAACATTATTGTTTTTGAATTTATCCTGAAGTCGTGAGGGTTTTTTTAATAGCAGTGAGCTGCTGAAAGCATCTCGTGATCTTTAATATGCAGCATAAGTGATAAAATTTCCCTCTTTCTGTCTTTTTTGCAGCTTTTTTAGTAAAAAAAAATCTGGAACCCAAAGCTACATCGTTGCAGCTCAGGTCGAAAGCATCATGAATCTTGCATGTAGATATCTCCCAGGTGTTGCACACAGGGCTCGAAAAGCCAGAGAGTTTGTTCTGTCTTGCATCACTGAATTTTGTTATATTTATGAATGTGTATATTTATGGCATTTGTCTGACACTTGTATCTGGAGGGACTTATCTTTGAGTTATGTTACACTGGTAGTCGATTGTAGTGTTAGGAGACTTACTCAAGAATTCTTATTGATGTGGTGTAGTGAGGTCCTTTTTGCTCAGTAGGGGAATTGAACCCCTGTCTGCCAGAGAATACAATGGTGAAAAGGTAGCCAGACATTATTCTGCACTAACCATAATACCTAATGAACACATTTCAGTGTGGTAGGACAGTCTGGCTTCGTGCTGTCTCTGTCTGTGGCAGAGAAAAGATGTAGGCTATCAGTGGCAGTGCCCTGAGTACAGTAAGTAGCAGTGCGTGTGTGTGTGTGTGTTTGTGTCCTTGTAGGTGAGATCAGCTCATATCGGGATGAGATCGAGACAGAGCTGGAGAACAGCAGACCCAAACTGAAAGGGATTTATGCCGCCTACACCAAAGAAGGTACAGTGCACCACAAGAAAGCTTGTGTGAGGGCGGGTTCAGTTTGTTCAGTCTTGGTATATTTCTCTGTAAACGTATGTTCTCTATTTATATGACAGTCTGTAGAAACACTGAAAGTACTGTGTGTGCTTTTTTATCATTTTTAGTATATTTTGAAACTTGGAGAACCCTTCACACTTTTATGCACATACTTCCCACTTTATTATTCATAGGTGTACAGTTTATGCCCAATTCCATTTCACCCCTTGCTCCGACCACTTAGCCCTATTCTTCTGATTTGTGCATTCACACCTAGGGGTAGGGTATCCTGATTATAATTGAAATTGAGGGCTATAATGAAGTATTAGGGCTACATGGCCCTCCAAACACATTCCGAATGAGGAGTTCTCAGAAATCATGGACAGATTGTGGAACAAGCAGCCAAAGAAACCCACAAATGTAGATTTTTCTTTAAAAAAAATTAATAACCATGGCATTATCTTAGTTTAATGTTGTTTCAATATATTATTACTTCCAATTTCTTCCTAACATGCATATAAAATCACTAGTACTAGGTCTCTGTAGCTAGCTTGCTAAATCTTCCACTCCACCTTAAATGGTACAGTAGCTGTTACCAAGGCTGCTGCATTTAAGGTGGAAAGGAAACCTTCATACATGAAGCTAGTGAATAGAGAATTAGGCTCTGCATTGAACCAAAGCCCAGTAGCAAGGTTGCTGAACTTTACTGCTGCTCTGCTCCACAACATACTGGAAGGGTCGCCTACAGAGCACCACTAGGTGATTTTCTACTCTAACACTTAAACTCCAGCCATATGAACACTGTTTTCTGCTTTTTTTTTTTTTTTTGCTCCGTTTACTCATTTTAATCCAGCAGTGACACTGCTAAGTGTGTGATCTAGCACACTAACATGCCCTGTCATGTTAATATCAGTGCTATGTGGAGAGTCCATGCATGTGGAAGGTGGCACAAGAAAGGGTATCTAATGACAGACTTTCTCCTCTGTTAGACACCTATGATGACAGTCTGTCTCTGTCTTCGGACCCCGCTGGAGAAGAAGACCTGGAGGATGAGGAGATGGAGGCCGCAGCCCAGCACCTTAGTAAGGACTTCATCTGCCAGATGCTTCCTAACCTGGAGCACAGTCCTCACAGTGTGACCGAGGCACAGGAGCAGGATAAAGAACCTGCCGGACCCTCTGTCAGCTCCACACATGTGCCCCTTGCTGCCCTGTTGGGACCCCTGCCAAGTGCTGCCAGCTTAGGCCTCACAGAATCCATCCGCCATTGCATAACAGAGGACAAAGAAGATGGTGAGTAGACAAAGGATGTTTTGTTAAAACTTTCCCTCTAAAAATAGAAACCTAAGCATTACCTTATCATTTGTTAATGATAGTTATAGTAATAATTATTAGTTTACAATTACGTAATTGTTTTTTTATGCAGTAATGAATGCTACTGTTTACATTTTAACCAATTTACAAAGAAAAATACAAATAACCAAATCACTGTAGCAACTTTATAGTATTAGTCAAATTATTATCTAAAATGTGCGTATGTTTTCATTGTAACAGCTACTTCAATAATTAAAAAAGAGGACATACAAATACCAAGTACAAGTAATTTTAATAATTTATTAAATTACTGCTATCATGCGAAATCTTGCATTTCTGAAATAGCCAGAAATAGAATTTGCTGGACAAACAAAACACTAAGTCGATGTAAAAAGATATAAAGTTTGGATCATTTCTATTGGTCCATCATTTGTAATGGAATTTTGACACTCTGTAAAGATCAACCACCAAATTCAGATTAAGTAAAAACGTGAAAAACTACAGACATGGAGAAACATGATTTTTGTGAAAGAACAATGAATTTTTGCAAATAGTTAATAGGTGTTTAATAATAGTAGCATTTTGTAATGCATTAAGTAACAATTCTATGTTCTAGAGATTTATTATTTCTTTATTATTTTAAGGCATTAAACCCAAGTTTTAACTGTACTGCCCTACAGATAAAGATAAAAGAGCAGTAACTGTCCCCACTGAGAAAGTTTCTTGTTTTTGTCCACTTAAATATAGAAATAAGTGATGCTGTTATCTCGTGTATGTCTGCAGTATCACTTATTCTGTTTACCAGCATTGCATTTAGTTGGGCAGCATCAATTTGATGTTGTTTTTCTCAGTTTAATGCAGCAGTAGTTACAGCTCTTTGCCTTTGCAGAGAAATATATTGGTATGCTTCGCTTCTTTTGTGGGGGTGTTTTTCTCATGTTGCCGGATCTGGGCGAAAAATAGTTTTGGCGAAAGGCTGCGAGGGCTAATGGCACTGATTTGATTACAGAGAAAAACAGAGAAACTACTGCTTCTACACCAGCTGTCAGGAAATGGTCTATTGTTTTGCCACAGTTCACGAAACAGAACCCCTGGAAGCATTACAGATCATTTGCCTGGATTAAATAATGGGAACTAGTGTCTCCCTTTGGTGTTATAAACTGTAGCCTGCAGTCTGTTTTTTCCTGAACTTTAAAATAGAAGTGCATGATTTTAGACATTCATTGTTTTGCATTAAAAATTATTAGATATTTTTTTTACTGGATCTTTGCGTGACTCTGCAGTTCTTTACTGGTTTAAACAAGTAATTTAAACTTGTATTATCTTTTACAGTTTATCATTTAAATTTTTTCAATTTTGTCACTGTGTGCTTTATCACTGAACTGTAGCAATATTATTAGTCTGTATGCCTTTTATATAATTCTGTACCTTTCATTCACTTTGGCAATAATTTCAGGCAATTAAATTGGTCTTTGTTTTATTAAAGAAGCTGAATTCATTTTATAGCCCCTCACAGTGTGGGAAAGTCAAAGCCAAAGGGAAAAGGTATTAGCCTCATCGCCCAATCAATACTGACTCTACCACACAGGTTAATGTAGAATCACAACAGAGCAATATAGTCTAGACTTTTCTGGAACAAAGGAAAAATTTTGCTGTTGTTTTTGTCCCTTGTTGTTTCCAGTATTTGCTCGTTGTATATTAAAAGATAATGTTTAAATATAGCATAGGATTTGGTGGTGTTGTGGACAGTCTGCTAGCCAAGCGTGTGCTTAAAGTAATTAAAAAGGGTTCAGTGAGTGAATTTGAGTTAAATGAGGTCATAAATCTTCATAGACGCAGGGCCACAAACTTCCTGCTGTACATCTAACAGTTTAGAGTATCTTTGCTGTGTTAACAGTTACACAGTAAGTTGTTTAGTGTTTTGAGATGGCTTGGAGGATTATGTTTTAGAAACGCTGAAGGAATGTTTTTATATAAAGAGAAGCATTAACCCCTTGCGGTAAATGCCACAGCGGCATCTTAATGAATGCTATCACCCACCCAGTGCCTTACTTAATCCCTCTATGAAGATGTTCAGAAAGAGCTTACACACTCTGTAATTTATTGCTTCTCAGTAAAAGCAATATTTATTACAAATATACAGCTCTGAACAAAATAAGAGACAGTTAAAAAATTATGTGTTTCTTTGATTTTACCAAATTGAAAACCTCTGAAATATAATCAAGAGGAGAACAGATGATCACAAACCATTAAACCAAACTGAACTGCTTGAATTTCTGCACCAGGAGTGGCATAAAGTTATCCAAAAGCAGTGTGTAAGACTGGTGGAGGAGAACGTGCCAAGATGCATGAAAACTATGATTAAAAAGCAGGTTATTCCAGCAAATATTGATTTCTGAACTCTTAAAACTTTATGAATATGAACTTGTTTTCTTTGTATTATTTGAGGTCTGAAAGCTCTACATTTTTTTTGTTATTTCAGCCATTTCTCATTTTCTGCAAAGAAATGCTCCAAATGACAGTATTTTTAATTGGAATTTGGGAGAAATGTTGTCTGTAGTTAAAAAAATAAAACAACAATCTTCATTTTACTTAAACATTTACCTATAAATAGCAAAATCAGAGAAACTGATTCATACTATCTGTCTTATAAAGTTTCTGCAATAAATCACAATATTGTGGCTTGGAAAAAATATAAAGGCAAAATATATTACAGAGAAATCAGTGGTTGGGATCGGAGGGAGGTGAGTTAATGCAAGGTTTATCACACCATATTATTTCTTTATTTTGCACCCAGTGTTTGTATCTGGCTCGTGGCTGACCCGGGAAAAGTCGATAAATAAATAAGCAGCATTTCATTATGATCATACGTGTTGGCAGTACGCTAATATCCACAACACATTAGCTAGCATCGATACGCGAAACATCAATGCCATTGATCAAGGCTTAGTTAGGGCTGTAATTAAAGGCATGCTCCAGTCAAAGAACATTCAGCTCCAGTTAATGTGCTTCTGAGAGATAATGAAGCTCAGCCCAGCCAAAAGGTGCTGTGCTAATGGCGTCTTTTCCAACACGGAAAAAACTGCCGTCAGCAGACGTGTCCAGCTCCAGACCACTTAAGCCCAAAGCGCTGTTCTGGTCTCAGCACCTGCTGGATGTTTGAACCCGGGTTATTCCCTTTTACACTTTGACCCTGACCTCTGCCCTGTCATTGACCTGGGTTTAGTTAGTGGTGATTTGGTTCTTGTGGCTTTCAGGCTCAGCTTATCAGAGCGCAGCATGCCATGCACTTCTTGTCATCAGGGTTTTTTTCAAAATATTTGAATATAAATATTGGCTTCTTGGCTGTTTGCACTTTTTTAGTGTATTAAACATTCAGCAGAGTTATTTTGAGGGAAACACAGTATCAGCAGTCATCACTTTCAACCTTTCAACCTGTCAGAGTAATGGATTTTTAATGTGCTTTTAACATTGAAAAAGGAAGTTACTCAGAAGCTGCATTTTGTTCCCAAAAAAAAAGTCCTTTTATGAGAATAATGTTGCATGGTTGCAAAATATACGCAAAGCATGAGTAAAAAAAAAACAAACCTTTGACATATTGTGTGGCATCTTTTTATCCCTTCTTTTATTTAAACAGGCTATTTAATTACTGTGCTTATTCTATCACAGCAGTCTTTGCTTCTCTTCATTGGCTATATTTGCAGTTCTCTCACACCAGCAGCCTCTGTGATAGTCTTTGTAGAATCTGCAGACTGTACCTAGAGATTGCCTCAAAATTAAAGGTGATCATGCTTTTGAGGTTTAATGTCTGAGATTATGGAACAGATTATTCTACAAGCCAATTTTATGTCCTTTTTTCAATAAGGTATGAAAACTTACTTAAAACTTACTCACACTTGCATTTGAATGGTCACTATGGTTTGCTGGGTTTTTGCTGGGTGGTTGCTACAATGATGCTAGGTGATCTGTGCTAATATATGATGTTATTAGGTGGTTGCTATGGTATCTCAGGTGGTTGTGATGAAGTCGCTGGGTTTTTGCTGGGTGATTGCTACAATGATGATAAACAGTTGCAAAGGTAAGCTTGAATCATATGATCAGACAAAACTATCTACAGTGTTAGTATCGGACACAGAGACAAAAACAGGACAATATACAGATAAAATACAGACAGATAACAATATAATATTACTTAGCAATAAGCATCCATAATTATCCTCCTCTGATTGGCTGACCTAAATAAAACCTGACACACACAGTTCCACTGATGAAACAACGCCATAGGCATCTTGACAGTTTTGTGTTTGAACTTCCGATATGAGTTTTGACTGTCACATATCAATGAAAACGAGGTTAAAGATGATTTTTTTTCATATAATTATGGTCTTAGTTTCTGTTATTTGGCTTTTGGACCATTAGCTAAGAGAAAGCAGCAGTATGGAGCAGTAGGAACTGGCCGCAATGTCGCAGTGGATGAGTCTGAATGACCATGGGGATTTCTCCCTGCTGGTTTAGAGCTCTGTGTGTGTGTGTGTGTGTATGTTTGAAATTATTTTAGGACACTCCAGCTTGCTGCAGCTCTACCGCAGCAAAGGGTGCAATCTGTAATTCAGTATGCAGGTAGCCTCTACTTATCTTTAGCTCATGCAGGCTCTCCTCTGGATCAACATTTCAGCTCAGCTGCTCCTCGCCTTTATGGTAAAGAGTTCCTGCAGTGACGGCTGCAGTGGCAGTTCCCTCTCACTCACTTTCTTCTAACATTACAGGGTTTTGTCTGCTGCCCCACAGTGTTACAGTGTTACAGAGGTTTGTGATCTATCTTTTTGATGCTAGACTAATGCTAAGGACAACAAGCGGAATTAAAAAAAATGATAAAATACTCTATGATATTTCAACATTTTATACTGTTAAGTGTTGGTGCATTTGGAAGCTAAGAACAAAGTATATCAGTTTTTGAGGGGTCATTATTGTTCCCAAAAATATGCAAACCTACTAAATGTTTGAATAGGCGCTTAATTAGAAAGAGACAGGGTTGAATGAGGTGAATAAGGTTATTCGTATGGCATGTTTTGTCACATTAATTTCTAAATGAAAGTAACTGTCAGGTTTGTGAAGCAAGGAAGACAAGGAGCCGGATTCAGAAGTAAATTTAATAAACACGAAAGCTGATAAACAAACATACATGGAAAAACTAACAAAACAAGATGTAAACCAGAACAAGAAACAGGAGACTAGCAACCTAAACAGACATAAAGGGCGCAAGAACCGACAAGAGAATACAGAAACAAAGGGGCTATATATATGGAAGTAAACAGGAGACAGAAAACGAGGGGGTGGAGTTACAAATGAACACAGAGGCGAACACTGAAGACAGGGGTGGAGACAAGGAGACAAGAAAGCACATGGTTAGGTAAACAGGCACAGAAAAAGATAGAAATACAGAGTTAGACCAGGAAAGATAGGGAACAGAATATATGTTTTTAATATTATGCAATCAGAACAGTAATGTCTAAACTACTGCATACACCCACCACTATACTGTCACTGTCACATACAAATCTGTTTCCATCTCCATTTTTTGCATTTATTTATTTTTTAACATTTTAACATACAGCTGTTTTTTTTCATTGTACCACAAGTTCATGATGAATGGACCAATAGAAATGTGTCAAAATTGTATGCTAAGAGGATTTTTCCTTTTCTTCTCTCATGTTGCCATTTTGGAGACACAAGGTTTTTGTGTGACAGCAGCAAGAATGTAATGCATGTGCTGTTTTTATTTCTTATACATTTTGAAACATTAACAGTGTTTGCAAAGGTTTTGCAAGCTCCTTATTTACCGTATTTTTCGGACTATAAGGCGCACCGTATTATAAGACGCACTATCAAAGAACGCCTATTTTCTGCTATTTTTCCATACATAGGGCGCATCGCATTATAAGGCGCGTTAAGTGACACTAGAAAGGGTGCCTATATCAAAGTGAACAGGGGTGGCGCCATGTTTCCCTTCCCCCACCGGGGGTGGTCGCTTGCCGGTGGAGCGTCTCAGTATACAAATCTAGCTATTTCAAAGTCAAACGAGTGCTGGATATTAATCTACACAGATTCCTCTCCTGAAAACTGTTTATTTGGGTGAGTAACGTGCTTCAGTTTATTTACAGTAAGCTTAGATTTCCAGATGTCCACTAAGGCTTGCTGCACCAGCGTTAGCATAGCTATCCGCTAGCACGCTAGCTAGTCACCTAAACTAGTAAAGTTAACCCAAACTTAAACGACAGCGTTACACTGAGTAATCCTGCGTGTTCTGGTAAGACAGTGAGATATTAGCTAGCGATTCGTCCCCCGTAGCTTGTTTTAACACGGTAAACAAGCAGATTACAGGCTGATAAAACTCACCTCTGAGAGAGTTAGCGCTTAGCATCTAGCTAATGCTAGCCAGGCAAAGCAGCACAGACTTACAGGCCGATAACTCACCTCTGAACGGTGAACGCTTAGCGATTAGCATCTAACTCTAATAATACTGCTCCAGCAGTATTAAAAGTGCTAAATTTAGAAAATACTGATCTCTGAACAGTGAAAAAGCTAGCTAGCTAAGCGGTTAGCATCTAGCTAATGCTATTGCTGCTCCAGCCTCGGAGCGGCACGGCTCTGCACGGAGTGTGTGTTTACTGCTCCTTACACCTGACGGGTAAAATTTAGATAATACTGATCTCTGAACAGTGAATAAGCTAGCTAATGCTATTTGCTGCTCCAGCCTCGGAGCTGCACGGCTCTGGACTCTGTATAGCACTGAAACTCTGTATAACGCTGCACGGAGTGTGTGTTTACTGCTCCTTACAACCTGACGAGTAAAATTTAGATAATACTGATCTCAGTGAATAAGCTAGCTAGCTTAGCGGTTAGCATCTAGCTAATGCTATTGCTGCTCAGCCTCGGAGCTGCACGGCTCTGGACTCTGTATAGCACTGAAACTCTCTATAACGCTGCACGGAGTGTGTGTTTACTGCTCCTTACAACCTGACGAGTAAAATCCATACAAAAGGCGCACCGTATTATAAGACGCACTGTCAATTTTTGTGAAAATTAAAAGTTTTTAAGTGCGCCTTATAGTCCGAAAAATACGGTAAGTAAAATACTTAAGTAGTTTCAGAACTACAAGAGCCTATAGTGCACAACCCCCTCCCCCTCCCCTAAACGCATTTTTCTAAAAGCCATAATGACTATAATGTTATATTAAAATGTTAATGTTGATAAATTTGGGATGCATTAGGCTCCCAAATTTCAGCTGCATATATGCTTATTAAAAAAATATGCATTTTAATACAATGTAAATATACTAAAAAAGCTAAATAAGGACGTTTGGCTTAAGTTCTCTTGAGTCTCTGCACAGATCATCTTCATACTAGTCCACATATGTCTGCTATGTTCTTGCTGGAGTGTGACATGACAGATGCAGGTGCAGGTGTGATGAAAAAATGTGTAATGTAAATGTGTAAACCAATAGGATGGATTCATCTGGATGGAGAGATTTATCTGGATAGGGTTGTGTTTTTGTATGATGAGAACCCGGAATGAAAAGAAGCTGAAGTGAAATGGGAGTAACAAGGCTATTTTGAAAATGTAAGGAGTAGAATTAAAGCATTAAGGTAAAGTGCAAATATTCAACATTTCAAGTAAGGTATTTGTACTTCTACTATACATCTTTTTTCAAGATGTAAGGAAGACCGAGTGACCCTAAACGCGTGTCAGGCAAGGCTTGATGTCGTCTTGCTGCAGGCAGGAGTGCTGGGGGCTGAGCGGGAGCTTTTATTGGGCTGTTCACAGTGCGATCGTGGGCCAATATTATTCCTCGTCATCACTGTCCTTTGTGTGGGGGTGGGGTGGCTGATGACTCTGCAGTAGCGAAAGCCTCTTACAGTCCCCGGTAAACATGGCTTTATTGCTCTCTCCTCCACAGGAATAAATCCACCTCCTCGCAACAATAACAACAAAATGCGCAGCAGACTGCAAAATCTCGGCGCTCGCGAGCGGCTGTAAAGAGCTGTGTGTGTGCAGGTTATTGAGGAGGTGCGTGAGACTGGGGGAGAGAGTGTGTGCCCGCGGCGTGTGTGAATGAGAATCGTAAAAGGAGAGCAAGAATGAGAGACTGGTGCATTGTTGTGGGAGAGATGGGAAAGAGAGAAAGTGTTAGACAGACAAAGAGTGAGGGATGGGAGTGTGTGAGATGAGGAGTGAGAATGCTGGGTTGGGTGAAAGAGTGTGAGTGTGTGTGTGTGTGAGGTCTGGCAGATGTATCTCTCACTCTGACAGGCTGTCAGTATGGAGGAGTCTCTCTCTCTCTCTCTCTCTCTCTCTCTCTCTCTCTCTCAGTAGGCTGTCTCAGCCCAGCTCCTCCTGGACTATTTCAGTCTCCATAGCCCTCCATTCCCTGGCAGCCCCATCTCTCCCTCTCTTTTCCCTCCGTCTTTCACACTCTACCGCAGCCGCAGCGAGAACCTACCCAGTCTTGATTCCATGACCTCCTTCTTCTTCTCCTCGCCAGTGTCTATTTAAAGCAGCCCCATTTCTGACTGGCAGGCCACTTTTAGCCCAGAAAAGGGGTGTAAGTAGTTCACGCTTATGTAATCAAAATAGATTTTTTTAAGCACTGCACTTGAATGCTTTAAAATATGAATGCTATCTGATGGAGGGATAAAAAGGCCATCGGGTCCATTATCACATACGTTCAGAACCCAGCGCGTCCCGGGCCCCAAGAGAGGTGGCCCGCGCGAGTCGGCTGTGTGGTAATGCGCACAGACAAAGCTGAAGAAAGAGACGAGGAAAGAAAGGCTTCGCTTCTTATGGCTCTTTCACAGGATGCTGTTTAGCTGTGGGTTCTTGAACCTTGCGTGAACCCTGCCATTTGGAAGGCGGTGGTGGCTGATATGGCGAGAAGAGGCTTCCTGGAAGGCAGAAGCTTTCTTGCATGCTATTTTGATGCTGGTGAAACTCATGAAATTGGATGAGTCTTGGACATTAGGCATGCGTGAAACCTATAATCCTGTGAAGCCTACAAGTTTTACAGTGGGTTGGTTGATTTCTTTATCAGATTAGCCCATATTGATACCCTGTAACTCAATAATGATTAGATGTAAAAATGTTGTGTTATAAAATATTGATATATTATATTTTGAAGTTATGTGATGTTAGGTTTTGCATAACTGAGCACAATTGGTCTCACTCTTCCTAAATAGGTAGAATGGCCCTTACTTTAACATGTGCATCTATCTGTTCGCTAATGTAATAGAACTGAAATGCTGTTATCTGGCTTCATTAGAGGGAGGTATTGTCAAATGACTTTCTGTTTCTGAATATTTCTGTATATTTTTATATATTTATGATATATGTTTAGTATATATAGTTTTGTATATTTGGTTAACTTTGAGTAACTTTGCCTAAGCCTCACCAAAAGCATTTCAGTGCACGGACATCCTGGCATGTTGTGTAAGAAATAAATACTAATGGGGGAAAATGAGAAAATGCTAAATTAGACAAGAAGGTTTCGAAACACAGTTATTTTCTTATCTACAAAGCCATTTCATAGTCATATTAAAGTTCAAATCCCAGAAGCCATCAAAAACATTCGTGCCTCAATCAATAGCGATGCTGTGCAACAGTCATCTCTATTACCGAGGCAGTTACTTTTTTCACCGCGTTCATTTTTCATTAAACTATAAATTACAGTTAACAGAGCAAACGAGATTTAATGACTAACAGACTGACTGTAATCATGCACAGAGACAAAATGTGCCAGCAGTAATAATAGCAAAATTCCTGATTATGCATGTGTTTGGTGAGACATGAAAAAGGAGGACAAAAAAAAGCGATGAGAAACATTAAGATGGAGAAAAACAAAACAACAGCAAAAATAAAGGCATTTTGTAGAGAGGGGAAGTTTATCAATATTAAAATGGATACCTGGTACAATATTTTACATTATTTAGATTTAACCATAATGTAAATACCTTAATAAGACCAAAAACAGACATAGATAAATATTAGAAACTGTATATAAAGCTATTATGAGGCTCAAACACAAACACAATACAAAAACAGAAAAGTATTGCCAATAGAATAGGACTCTCTAAAGCAGATAAACACAAACCTATTGGCACAATACTGAATACCAGGTGTGGGCTAGAGGATGTAAAGCAGGAGAACTGTGTTCTCTGGAATGATGCTGCTCTAGATTCTGTATTTTTGGGATGAGTCAGGGAGTTGGAGATGGGCTGGGGTGGTGACTATCCAGCATCATATACTCATTATTGCTCTTGTTGCTGTTTGCTTACATAAAAGTAAACCACAAAAGCTCCCTGTAAAACATTTTAAAATATTTTTTTTATTTACACATCTTACAAATTTTAAGTTTAAAAAGCATCTTGTCTTTTTGTTGTGCTTGTTATATCACCCATAATTATTATTATTTTTTTTTTAGGAATATGCTTAGAATAAATGGAGCCTTATTAGAATAGTTTATGGAGCCTTATTAGAATACCAGTTGAGATAACTGGTAATTTTATGGAATTGTCTGTTTGGATTTCTGTGTAAAAATTCAGCAGCAGACTGCTGTCCCAGTCCTACTCCTCAGACAGACTCGGAAAGTCTTTTGTCCCTCAGGCCATAAGACTGTTCAACTCCTCTCAGCACTGCAAACTAAAGACTCTGTGACACTTTTTCATTCTGGCAATTCTGGCCACACATGGACACACCCCCATCTATGGACACACTCTTAGTCTTGCTGATGCCTATAACACTATTTTTGTAGTTTATAGTTCTACCCTATTTTGCACTAGTAGTTCATTCACTAGTTCATACATCTACTGTTTACATATCTTTTGCACTGCTAAATTTAATTATTATATAACTGTGTATTTGCACTTTACAAATGCAGCTGGCTTAGTTACTTAGTCACTTACTCAAAGCTTGTTTAGAGTGTTTTTCTCTTCTGACTGTGTACATTAATAGTGTGCCGGTGTTTTCTGTGCTCATTGCTGATGGTTCGGCATGTGAAGCACAGCTGCAGTGCTCTTGAGCTCCTGTGCAGGACAGGCCAGAGAAAACAGCAACGTTGCGCAACTCCCTCCTCCCGGCAGGACTGCTTCTGCTGAGTGAGGCTGACTGTGCTCCCTCCCTCGCTGCATCACCGGGCCGGATGCTATCTCCTGCCAAAAGGCTGTGCTACTTCTGCTTGTGCCTATGTGGGTAAAATATTGATCTAATAGCTGCCGTGAGCTCAGGCAAGCTGTGTGTGATTCAGAGTGATAGGCCCGTTGCCTGAGGTAAGGATAGAGAGAGAGGGAAAGAGAGAGAATGGAGAGGGAGGAAAGGAGGGTTTATGTAGCTGCAGATGACAGCTGAGCACAGTGGACTCTCCGTGGATGACGTGTAACATGAGGTGAATAAAAAAAAGGAAAAAGCGAACGTATCGCTTAACCTTTCAGGCAAAAGTTGACAGATATGTTTGAGAAGATCAAAAGATGCGAGGGAATTGTGGGTTCTGAAGATGTATCCCCCCCAGGCTTCTTATAGAATACTGATGACAAGAAGATGCCTCTTGGTTTGAAATCTCATTTCACGTATGGTTGAATCAGAAGTGCTGCACAAGTGGAATACAAAGTTAACTTGAAATGTATGATAGGACCCTTGTAAGACATATTTGATACATCAGCTGATTGAGGGAGGGAGGGGGAGGAAGAGGTGGCTTATATAAATTCTTGCCAGTATCCACAATCTCACTCGTCATTAATTTTTAACTACTACTGAGTTAGCATGGGGCTGTGTAGAAGATGTGCTCGCTAAGCCTTTTTTCCCCTCAACTGACTCAAGCTTGTTAGTTTTTAGCAGCAAAGGGTGGCAGACGTGCTCTTGAGGAGGACTAATTGACAGATATGAGGATGGGCTTGTCACCAGTTTCTGCCATAGTACGTTCTCTAGGTTGTGAAAGTTCTGTGGGATTGTAAATACTTCATCACAGTCGCGAGCTCTATGTGAACTACGGCTGTTTACTGGAAACGTGTTTGTGTGTACGTGTATGTGCTTCGTTCTGTGTCTGTGTTTTAGCACTGTGCTAAAATAGTGTGCAGCATCTGACACTCATGGTATTCACACACATTGTGACACACACCTTGATAGCTTGTTGAATATACAGTAGCTTGTGTGGCCAGTTGGGTGACCGAACTTTTATATACACTGCCTGGCCAAAAAAATGTCTCCAACTGGATTTAAGTAAGTAAATGATGTGGGGTTGATGCTGCAGTTGGTCAGGTCTGGGTTCAGCTAAAGTATGTGCTGAAAGAATGAGGTTAGCTGACTCCCTGAATATACTGAATATAGACCAGGTTATTCCATCAATGGATTTAAGCTTCTCTGATGCCACGGACATATTCCAAGATGACAATGTCAGGATTCATGCGTGCCGCATTCAAAGCTAAAAATGGTCCAATTAAATATTAGAGTGTGTGACCTTTTATTTGGCCAGGCAGTGTATACATTTTTCATTTACTTCATTAATGCTATCATCACAGAAGTGTTCTGATATAGCCCTATACCATGACAGACTTGTTGCTGATTAAAGTCTGGCTGGTTCTTGTTGTCTTTAGTCCAGAGCACACAGGGTCCATTTCTTTCATATACTGTAAAGATCTGGAGGACTGATTCTCTTGGCCACAATACACGATTCTACTCAGTTATGGTCTAACTCAGATGCCTTCATGCCCAGAAAAGAGCAATTCTGGACATGGTAAATTAAAAGGGTTTTTAATTGCAATGCAGTTTAAGCTTTAAAAAGCTTCTATGAATGTAACTCCTTACTGGCATGTAAAGTAATCCCTTGTCAAAGTGGTTCTGTCAGCTATTGTTGTATGACGATTCTTGATGTAGTGTTGTCTGAGGGATCAGAGATCATGGGTGTTCAGCGTAGGCTTGTGTCCTTGCTGTTTGCACACTGTTATTTCTCCTGATTCTTTAAATCTTTTTAAATAAAGCACTGCAAATGGAGAAATATCTATGAATCTCCTCTCATTACAATCTTTAATTGAGGAACTTTTTTTTAAACATTTCAGTCATTTTCTTACACATTTGTTATAAACTAGAGATGCTATTTTGGCTCCACAAGGACGCGCTGCTTTTAAACCAAATCATGATTATAATCACCTGTTATCATTAGCTGGATAAAATCAATTTGCAAATGCAGATAAGATATATACTAATAAATGAAAAGAATATGACTGAACGCAACATGAAATATCTTGGGTACGTACTGCCTGCAATCAAGTAAAAGACAAAGTACATGAAAGGATTATTGTGTTTTTGTTTTGTTTTTTTAACACAGTTTTTCCATACCGTCCGAACTTTTTTAATAATTTTGAGTTTAACATCAAAACCAAGTGTGTTTGTTTTTTTTGCAGCTGACCAACTTTGATTTCCAAACAAAATTTAATATCAAAATTTAATATCAAGCAAGTGTTTTAAAAAGATTTGAAACTGATTTCCAACCAAATTTTTAGCCTGAATTCCAACAACTGTTCAACATATTCATATTCTGCATCTTTCTGACGTCAAATTGACGTCCGGTGCCTGCTGGGCGTACACACACACAATCAGTTGCATAATGTATTCCTTCGCATCCAGCTCTTTTGCCCTACAGCACAAACAGTGGGAGCAGGTGGTGAGGCTGGAAAGTGTTCACTGAGGTTATAGTGCTCGTTTTCTCCTTGGCCTGCACTGCGTGTGTGTACTCTCTGAATTCTCAAACCTCCTGTAATTAAAATCACTCTACAGTAGTCTAAATGTTCTTTAGCTATGTTTTTCCTCTGCCCTATTTACCTCTTTATTTTTGACTCTTCCCCTTGTACAGTGTTTAGTGAGCAGCGTAATTTGTATTTTTTCATCAGCGGTGATTAGCCTAAATGAATTGAGCGTGTTTTCCGAGTTCATTCATCTCTATGGCATTTCGCTGTGCCACATCAAACCCATCTATTTATTTGCATAATGATTCACATGACTCATTATGTAATTTGGATTATGCTCACTCAAGTGCACAGTCATATTATGAGGCTTGCTCCTCCTTAAAACATGCTGACTGCTCGGCATTCAGATTCCAGTTCTCTGCCTCGTTTCTGACTCTGTTCAGAGGTTTACTGGCTCTTCTTGGACTCGCGTGGCTCTCAACATTGCATGAGAGCCAGACGCCTCAAAGTAAATTACTGAGCCATGAGCCCTAACTCAATCCCTTCTAATGTGTGTTGTGGTGGTGGTGGTGGTGGCTGGCTTTTGGTATACCCGCCCCAATTCCATTGCTCTTCCTTGCTGACTCCCCCTTCACCCTCTGGAACTGCTTCAGTGTATCTTGTAATGTGTCTTCTATCTGCCTCATACATACTTAATGTGTGTGCTCATCGAGGCAGGCTGTCATCTAAACAGATAGCAAGCACATTATGTAGCTAACTCAACTAAACTACATGACAGCTAAGCTTTATTTTAGTGAATTGTTTACTAAAATAATAAATAAAAAAATTCTAAAGTATATTTTTATAGGTTCATGCATTCAAGTCCATAAATATTTGGACAATGCTAATATTTGCTATAACATAATATTTTACATGTGAACTGACCAGTAAAATGGTCAATAATACCAAATACTGTCACTTCACAGAAGAAGGCAAAAAGTCTTTAATTTAAATGGAGTTTAATGTAAAATAAGAAGTAAGTTTATTCCACATTATTAAAGCATTCCTATTGGTGCAATCATCAAGAATTAATTACGCAAACAGAGTGTAAAGAGCAACTACAGGATTTAAATGATGAAAAAAAAAAACCTTCATGGTTTTCATTGGACAGCAGATGAAAAAACAAAAGAAATGTAAAAGAAAGCAGAAATGTCAGTATCAACAGTATGGTACACTTATAAAAAAGTAATGCACTCGTGAGCTGAGCAACACCAAAAGGTCTAAAAGACCACAGAAAAAAGTTAACTAGAGTAGTTGACTGCTGAATTCTTTCCTCAGGCAAAAAACTAAAATCTTCACAACTTTGTCAATCAAGAACCCTCTTGAGGAGGTAGGCATATATTTTTTAAGTCTACAGTGAAGAGACACCTTCATGAATGTAAATACAGGGTTTTTGTTGCTAAAAACTCAGTACTGAAGGCTGTGAATAATGGTGCCTAGAGCATGCTCTGCAAGAACTGTACAAACAAAGGACTGAATCTGGATCAGCCTTAAAAACCTATAAAAAAAACTCTACCTACTAAAACAACTTCGGCCTGAACCATTCCCAAACCCAGTCCAAAAAATCAGGACATTTCTTGTTCTTCATTTAGCAGCATGTTTTCTTGTGGTTTGACTTGGGACAACCACACTTCTTGTGAGTGAGGTTCAACAAATCCCATCCACTTTCAATGCTGGAGGCCCCACAAGTCAATATTGCATCGTTTCACTTTTTTAATGGACATGACAAAATCATGGGAAACAGTACTGGTTCCCTCTGGAATGTCTGTTCATAGCCTACAACATTTAAGATTTAAGGTTTCCCCTGGCTGGATCATACAGTGGTTTTAACAAGTTTGGGAATCCCAATCATTTTCATGATTTTTCTTTGTAAATCATTGGTTGTTGGGATCAACAGTTTCAGTTAAATACAGGTCTGGAAAATGAGTAGTTTCTTTAATTTTACTAAATTGAAAACCTCTGAAATATAATCAAGAGGAAGATGTATGATCACAAGCCATTAAACCAAGCTGAACTGCTTGAATTCTTGCACCAGGAGTGGCATACAGTTATTCAAAAGCAGTGTGTAAGACCGGTGGAGGAGAACATGCCAAGATGCATTAAAACTGTGATTAAAATAAAAGTTATTCCACCAAATATTGATTTCTGAACTCTTAAAACTTTATGAATATGAACTTGTTTTCTGCAAATAAATGCTCTAAATGCCAATATTTTTATTTGGAATTTGGGAGAAATGTTGTCTGTAGTTTATAGAATAAAACAACAATGTTCATTTTACTCAAACATAAACCTATAAACAGCAAAATCAGAGAAACTGATTCAGAAACTAAAGTGGTCTCTTATTTTTTTCCATATATATTTTTTGTATATAAACATATTGCATACTGGTATGGTGACATATGTTCCGTTTTCCTATAACTAGCATTTCCTTTACTTTTGTGTTTTAGTTTTTTAACTCCAACCGAATATAGTTAAAATTTGTTACATTTGTAAAATAAGAACTCAACACTAGAGATGAGCAGAAGCTTGTATATCTGAGGGTTGGAAGCTACATGGCTTCAGCGAGACAGCTTGTGGCTGACCTC
This sequence comes from Astyanax mexicanus, assembly GCF_023375975.1. Lineage (NCBI taxonomy): Eukaryota > Metazoa > Chordata > Actinopteri > Characiformes > Acestrorhamphidae > Astyanax > Astyanax mexicanus. The sequence continues at coordinate 69,511,454 of NC_064408.1, read as the reverse complement.
TGGATAACCCTCTCCGCTTGTCAACGAAAAACTGGCGGTCAAGGTGGGTGATGTCATCACAGCGACCCCGCTCAGCTTCTCCGCTGGAGAACTCTGCCAATATGCTGCAGAGCAGAAACCTAATCGTGCATTGATGTAAACCCCCACCCACTACAGCGGCCGGCTGTGCTATTGCTCTGAGGAGCAGCAGTGATTTGCTCCACTGGGTTTGATATGTGACAGCCACTGCAGGCTGCTCGCGAACAAGCCCCATCACGTACACCCCTGTGCCCATGTCAGACCATGCCTGCCTGGACGAGCACGCTATCGCTGCCTTGGAGAAGAGACCCAGCCAAGGATTGGACTTTCACAGGTCTCACAACACCGTCCTGAGGTGCTGCTAGGCAATGACGAGAGAACACAATGCAGAGTGTTATGGGTAATTGGTTTGGTGGAAAAAATACAGTTGAAATGATTAATGGAATTGATTTGTGAGAGGAGGCTGTCTATCATGAACTTCATGATCTTGTGCATTGGAATGTTATTTTTTAAATTTATTTTATTATTATTTTTTTTAACAAAACAACGCAACACTACAACAACTGTAGAGGTTTTTCTTTTTTGCTTTGTTATTTTGGTTTTCAATCTTCCTATTCATGTGTAGAATTTCAAGGATAAGGTTTTCAATAGTTAAACATTCCATTTTTGTTTTCTTATTAAAAATATCAGATTTACTGATTATGAACAAACTACAAAACTCCATTTAGTTTTACGCTGTGATTTTTAAGGTGCAGTATCAAAGGTTATTTCTGGAGTTGTTTCTACAAGTGGCGATAACTATATTTAATAATATAGTTAAATAATAGTTCTTTAATAAAAGTAGCAGGCTGGTTCTTTTTCTTTGCTTGGGTGCCATACAGGTTTGTTTATCTGTCCTTTAGCCACTTTTTTTGGCACAAATCTGGTTGAATATGCTTCTCTCGCTCTCTCTCTCTTTGCTCCCAGCCACTCCCCCATCAGCTCCTAGCCCCTCCCACTACTCAGACATTTCACTGACAAGCAATTGAACCAATAACCTTGCATCAACTAAAAAGATATCTAAACAGAAACTTGTGAATCAAGGCAAACTTAAAGTACACAAACTATTGTACAAAAAAAACATTAAGGAAAACATTATGTAGATAACAGGGAAATTCAACAGGGCTACAAAATATGTTATATTTAATGTGATGGGTCCAAACAAATAATAATGAAATGTAAAGAGGACATGTCCCTTTTAGACTTAATGCTGACAACGGCCATGGAATTAGCACATAAAATGTCTAATAGGCTATTTAAAACATTACTGTTAGCAGGGTCAGACACTGCTTTACAGAAACAAATACAGTCCTGTATTTTCTGGGTGCTACATTTCCAGCTGTCCCCAGAAAATAAATTTTTTTATTTTCTGAAAATTTAGAGATTACCTCTTTAAACACAAATGCAAAGCGAGATAATAATAAAGTTACTAAGGGTTTATTATTGTGAAGGTTAAAAAAAAAAACATCCACAATGTGTTTTTCTTGTGTTTTAACCATTTAATCAGACATATTTTATATCTCCTCTGGACGCTAAATCCTTTGCCTTTTCCAGTTAATTTGCAGATGGGTGATTGCTGTTATAGAACAGTGTGAGCCTTTTTTTGTAATGCCATCCTCTCTCTCTCTCTCTCTCTTAACGCAGTCTGAATCTGAAGTGTCTCACACCCCACAGGAGCAAGAAGGGGGAATCTAAGATGGCTGACAGATTGTGACCCAATTTCTCTCCTTATCTTGCATGTAAAATCAGCTCTTCTCCTGATCCGCTTGCTTCTTCTGGTCGCCCCCCGTCCTTGTTTATGAGCTCTGCCTTTCCCTTGTTGTTGTGTGTGTATGTGTGTGTGTGTTTTTTTTCCTGTGCTCTGGAGTGTCAGGGCGTGTGGATGTGTGTGTGTGTGTCGGCACACGTGTGATGTCGGCCATGGTGGAGGCACGGATCAGTTTGGCTAATGAACATCTGCGGAGGTCCTGATCTGCGGAGGCTTGTCTTAATTCACAGCAATATCGCGAGCCGGCCCCCTCAGCGCTTCTCTCTCAGCTCTTAATTATCTGGGAAGAAGGCTTTTATGTCACAAAAGACTCTGCTTTTGAAGTCCCAGGAATCAGGCTCTGATACGTTCCGAGGCATCGCAGCTATTTCGGAAAGTTGAATACATTCAGCCTGAATGCGCCACCCTGCGCAGTGCTGCAGCTTCGCTGATGGATTTGAATCCGTAATTTAATCACTGTGAAGCGTTAGTCATGCATCATTCAGTTTGTCATTGTGTGGTATAGTGTTAACCCGTTACAATTGGAGTTCATTAGCAAAAGTTAATAAAGGCTTAAAATACATTAAACCTCATTATTTTGATGCTCCACATAAACTGCTTTAGTGATGTTTACAATGCTCGATTTCACTGGTGCCCATATTTTCCATTCTTTCACCGGCATATTCGGAGCGTTTCAGATCCCAAGGCCAATTACTGCATGTTTACATGTATGCCTGGCATCCTTGTGCATTTTGATTTCTATTTACATTTCTCTTTTCATGCGGGTCTCATTGACATTAATATATTCCTCTCAGCCCTTATTAATTGTGTTTATGTGATACTGATCAAGCATTTTCATATGAGCCTCCGGTGCATCAGGTCACACCATTAACCCAGTATTAAATCACTTTTGCATTTTGACTGGCGCACTTTTAGAAATGAAGATGCGAAGAATTGGTTCCAAAAAAAGAGGTATGTTTGTGTAGAACCTTTTAGATCTGTGGTTCTCAAACTGTGGTACATGTACTGCTGCTGTCATGCTCAGGCAGTACTCAGATATGTGCAGATGCCAGTAAAAATTTATTACATAAATTATCAAACAAAATGGTAGTCAAAACGAGCAATGTCAATAACGGTAAACAGCAGCAATGTGGTGTAAACATACCAGAAACAAAACACAGTCCAGAGGTCATACTGTACACAGCAAGGCAGTATCAGAGGGCAGAAAAGAATTAGGGTTGGTAAAAACAAAACAAGATTAAAAAAGATAAATTTGTCAATTCTCAGCAAAGAGCATACTAAGAATGATTAGTATTCAGGTGAAAGACTTCCTGGTGGTGTGCAGTGTCATGTGTTCAGGGGAGTGGTGATGTCGGTGTGTGATGTAGTGTAGTCTGGAGACTGAAGATCGCAGACAGAGCTGAGCGTGGGAGAGACAGGAAGACTATCTGCGCCAGACGTGACAGCTTGTGGTACAATAAGCATCCCAATGTGGTACACCAGATAACTTCAGTAGATTTGCTCTGTGTACAAAAATATTAATTAATATTATAGAAAATTATAATGTTTTCGCCTCTAATCAAGTATGCAAACCTGAAGTTCAGTTCTTTATTCTCACAAAATCACAGTTCTATAATTATTATGATCAGGTGTAAATGCTCGCAAAAAACCCTTTGAAACTCTATAATTCCTAGAAAAACTCAAGGTAATTCAAGGTTCAAGGTAATTCCATGTACACACTGTAGTTCACTACACTGCCATTCATCCCTATTGTATATTATGTTCCTCTGTCTCAGTCTTTCTAAGATGTCTCAGTAGGCATACTGCATTGACCAGTAACAACAATCAGTAGTATTCTGATTGCAAGGCAAGGCTTTTAGTTTGGTGGTTTATTGTCTAAAAGGTTTATGAATCCACTGTTTTAGTTGATTAAAGAAGTCAAAGCCATATTAAAGACATGTGTTACACTTTCAGCTGCATTACAAAAATAGTTCTTTATTAAACCAACAGATATTTTTCTTCTTTTAAGGGCAATTTCATAGCTGTATCATGATTAAAGTTAATTTTTGGTTCGTTGTATTTCTTAAGTTTGAGGTGAATAGTCCTGCACGTGTAGTTTAATCTGGTGTATTATTGAGAAAACTACTACAATTATAAACAAATGCAATCTTTACTGTCCTTTGCTCCTTGTTAAATTGCACAAGTATGCATGCCACATTTCTCAAGGGGGAGATGCTTCAAGTTTACAGACATGTTTACTGATTCAGACCAATAAGCAAAAACTGTAAAATCTATAGGTGTGAAAACCCATATAGCCATATAGCAAAGTGTAAGTGGTCTTGAACATGTGTATAAAGGCAACCTAAAAACAGTTTGGAAAATATGTAAGGAATATACAAAATCCTTTCACTTCGCCGCTAAGCCTATTACTGGCAATTTCACAACAAAGAGATTACAAGCTTTATTGACAGGAATCCTCTCCAGTTGTGTTGCTCCTTACTGAAACAGAATTCCAATTAGTGCTGGAATTCCAGGGCTGCTTCTCTGTGTCTGGGCACTCTGTGGCCTCCAGTCAAGCAGGGAGATTATCTTCTGTTTCATTTAGAAATGAGGCGCTGGGCAGCATTACCTGCCCGCTGGTGTGGCAGGGCGATAATCATTGAATCACGCCCCAGGGCGTTCTCTGGCTGACTGGGAAGGCTCACCCAGAAAAGCAGATAATCAACCTTTCCCAGCTTCTCATAAATGCCATCTGTCATCTGTCCAGCCACACCTTTTCCTAATGCTTATTGAGTTTTTTAGTGTGTGAAGTCAGAGCCTGCTTCAAAGAAGAAGGGATAATCCTGATGTTTCTTCCCTCTGTTAATTTCTCTTCCTCTGTCTGCAGAAGGCAAGTCCGATAGCGGCGAGCTTGATCTGGAAGGCATTGATGAGGACGAGATCGAAAAGGTCTGCCATTAACGCTCTTAATGTGTGAATTCGTATTTTCTTATGCTGCTCGTCTCCGTAAGCTCTTACAGCTTGTTAGGCGGTAATGGGAAGTAAAAAATAAAACACCCGGCCTGAATCTTCCATCCCTTATTAGCTCACATTAGAATACAATTTGAGATATTACATTCTAGCTGTGTTGCATTAGCCCCTTATCAACACCCCTCTCCTCTCCACAGTACATTCTAAATGAGAAGGAGGTGCAAGCCAAGACAGAGCTGTGGATGAAGCAGAATGAGGAGTATCTGAGGGAGCAGAAAGGTAAGAGAACAGACAGATCGGCTTAGCAGATTCATTAACTCGCAGCTCGGCTCTCGCGGTACAGATGACTCCAGTCCCAGCTGCTGTGTGGCCTAGAAGGAGAAGAGCTCAAATGGAATAAGGCACAATTAAGTAAGAAGTTTAGGAAAAAAAATATTTTAAAAAGCTAGTTTCCTGAGCTTTCATCCTCAGATCAGTAGACCTGAAGTCCAACATCAGGGTATTTCATATTCTTCAAATAATCCAGTATGGAAAAAAGTTCATACTTCATAGAGTCCATTTAAGCGCTGTTTCTTACAGGTCTAGTTGTAATCTTTGTTTAATGTGCTTTAGTGCTGGGTGGTATACTGGTTAATACGGTTTACCGAAGGAGAATTTTGAACCGGTATGCCTTTCCTCATACCGCCAATACCACTAGAGTTGCTGTAGAGCGCTGTGCAGATGCACACAGTGTAGAACAGCGCCGCTAAAGAAGACACACAACTCGCTAAATAACGCTTGCCAGTTAGCATAACAAGCTAACATACTGAAGTTAACAGTAGCATAGACTTGAATACGGACTGGAATTGTGTCTCTTGCCACAGACAAGCCCAGAAACGGTAATTTATTCAGCACAAGAGATTAAACTTCCAAAAACTTTGGATACGAGGAAGCAACTAAAGCCCTTTTAAATATATCAATACTGTAGCTTGAAGGACAATTTTAATGCACACTAAACTTTTGGAAATTATGTCTTAAATGGAAAAAGAAGGGAGCTGTGCCTAATTTTAATACTGTGATGCCTCTAATGGCTTTAGAAAAACATTATTAATTGATATTAAACTTGTGTCTAACTTTTGAAAAGTCTAGAGCTTTTGAAAAATATATCTTTTAAATACTTAGACATTTAGTATTTTAGGTCCATTTATAGTGTTTATGAAACTATTTAATAAGGAAACTGTGTTAAAGTTGTTGGCGTATCTTTTTCTAAGATCTATTAATTCAATTATTTTTGGGAAAAAGTAAACCCAATAGTAATCAAAACCTTAATGTAAAGACTTAGTGTTTAATATTATATGTACTCATAACATTACATTTAAAACCTATTTAAAAAGCCCAGTCATGCATAAAAAAGAGGAATATATATATATATATAAAAATACAGTGATATGCATTTTTGGTCATACATCCCAGCACTATTGTGCTTTTTACATTCTATAAGAGGTTTATTTTCTTGCTTTATTATCCTCTGGCTTTTAAATTATGCTCCTTTATTCAGAAATTTCTCTGAACTTTATTATGTCTTTTCTTTACAGAAAAAGAGGAAAGGATAGCTAAAGAGAAGGAGCAGGGAACATATAAGGAGAAGGTAAATGTGTGTGTGTGTGTGTGTGTGAGAGAGAGAGAGAGAGAGAGAGAGAGAATGATAGAAAGTCACTGGTCACCAGAGATGCTGGCCTTTGCTCCTCCGTCGCACTGGGTTCCTCAGACACACTGCAGCTGCTGCATACTTTCCATTTTAACCAGACCACTCCTCTGATTTCACTCCAGACTCGCAGGGTTGCTTGTGCTTAACCTGTCTGCTCTGACATCTGCACCGCTGCTCTCAGCCAGGTCGGTTAAGCTGCCACCGCCGCCAGACCTCTAATGAGGTGCAGAGAACCTGATCCCGATAGCAGATACAGTAGCCTGCTGCTGTGCGGGGATTTGTTCCACTCTGGCACATAACAAACATGGCCTTTGAAGACCACTCATGATCGCACAAGCTGAATCTCTTTTACAGGCTACTAATGGCTTTCTGTCATCTTACTGTTGACAGCTGTTAGACATGCATAATTTTGTAGAAGCACAGAGCAGAATAATGTGCATGCTTTACAGTATACATGAGAAAATGATTGAAATCAAACTGTGGTTCTATACTTAATGGTGCCCAGATAATGACACAATAAATAGTACATTTCAAATAACCAATATGTCAGAAAACCAGTGATTAGCTGCGTTTTTTCTCCCAAACCAAGCATCTCTGACCACCTTTATTTGTACAGTTTACAGTGCAGTCTAAAAGAGCAGGAGCTCAGCAGATATTTCCCCTGGATGCCTAGTTTGTCCAGTAAATGTGATGTTTCAACAGTTAAAGTGCAGTTAATGTATTTTCATCAAAATTCAGCACTGGAGCTCAGCTCTGATTACTGCTAAAAGAACTAAAACAACTACAATCCAGTTTAACCCCTAAGCTACTGCAAGAAATTAGCACACGCTGATGATGAAGAAAATAATTACGCTTTAAATGGTATTTATATTCAGCCTAGACCAGAAAATCAGTTGACAGGAGACTGGGTCCATCACATCTAACTGCACTAGTGTTTGCGAGTTAGGAGTTGATGCAGCAGGAGTTCAATTCAATTCAATTCAATTTTATTTCTATAGCGCTTTTTACAACAGAAGTTGTCACAAAGCTTCTTTACAGAGAAAAACAGGAGATAGAGATGCCAATTTTTGTGCCAATTATTGTGGTGAAACAGTGGCAAGGAAAAACTCCCTTACCAAATACTGCAAGTATGGCAGAATATGAGGGTTATTAATTTTGCACTCAGTTTCCTAGCCGTTTCCTATTTGTTCATGCTCGTCCGTTGACTTATTATTTGGAGTTCTCAGTGCCTTGTTTTAAATGTCAGGGGCCACAGAATTCTACCAATAAAGTGTGGAAGTACTTTGAGTTTGTTTGTTTATGGTGTAAAAACTGCAATTTCTTTACCTGGGAAACAATATGCCTCTACCTCTAGCCTCTTAAGCCTGTTGGAAGCATCGGTTTAAAGATGCTGTATTTCAGAATAGAAGAATAGGGGTTTCAAATCTGATTTCTGGAGGAATAAAAAATCCCAATATTAGCACAAGGAAACCTAGCTGTTTGAATTAGACATTAGAGATGGAACAATAGTTTACAGGAAAAAAAAAGTATGATGGAAAAAGGGCTGAACAGGGATGGGCAGAAACACATACTGCAAAATCATACTGCAGACAGCCAGTGGAGTCTCTAGACCTGTGGTGGCTTCAATTTTAAAAGACATTCCAATGCCCATGCTATTAAACTGTCATAGACAGTACACAGTAACTAAAGCAGCTTTTTAAATAATAAAATAAAGAGAGGACCGGAAATGGTCATGTATTTAAAAATAAGTTTTAGTTAATGACACAATTGGATTAATACAAAAAAAAAATGCAGAATATGAGTCATTTAAAAGTTTAGCCTTTCACAAATACAATTTTAGTAAACTACAGAACTCCACAGAAGTCTGCAGTGTGGAGCCTCTACCCAATACAATCCCTTTAGGTTTTTGCCAATGCAGCTTCTTCTCCTCTCAGCTTGTCTAATCCTTTGTCTCTGTGGCTCTGCAGCCCAAGAAGCCCTCCAAGAGACGAGAGCCCATCCGTGCCAGCACTGCTGGAGAGGCCATAGAGAAGATGCTGGAGCAGAAGAAGATTTCGAGTAAAATCAATTACGACGTGCTGCGTGATCTCAACAGCAAGGGCAGCAGTCCGTCTCATCAGGCCGAGGAGGTTCCCAGTGGTGGCCCTGGGAGGAAGAAGCTCACCCGACGCAAGAAGCAGCCCAACAAGAGCAATCTTGGCCTGGCCAAGCCTGCCAGCCTCATGGGGAAAAGGTGGGAAATAAAAGAGTTTTTGTTTCTTTTATGAAGAATGAGCTCCTTTTTACCACTTTGAAAGGTGCTTGTTAGTAGTGGAGTAGGTTTCCCCTCTTTTTCTACACTTGTCCTCAGAATGTACAGAAATTGTCTTTCGATTGTCCCAAATGCTATAATACTCTTTTTGTATCCACTGACAAAAGACAAGATCAAAAGGCTGTTCCCTGCCCTCCGAGGACATCTTTTCCCCTTGTCTGCCTATAAGATTTCATCTTTCATCTGTTTCTTTGGCTGACCTTCAGAGTCATTTCCACCAGGAGAAAGCTTGTCATCAATTCTGTTCCAGGATTTTCTGTTCCCCGTCACCTGGCACCCTGCGGTCCTTTCTCAGAGCACACCCCCTTCTCCAATTAATAGTCTACCAGGACTGCACATGCCCCAGTGAGGGAAGTAATGAATCGGAGCCAGACGGAGCATAAGATCATGACTTCTCCACTGGCTCTGTGAGGGATGACTTCTCATTGTGCAATTTCTTCCTGCACAGTTCTCTCCGTTAATGATAATTACTAATTTCATATTGCATGTCAAGATGATTATGAATCAGACATGTGAGCTGTAGTAGAGTTCCCATATTCTGAAGCTTAGGAAAGGCAATTAGCTGAACCTTTTTTTTTTTGCTTTTCATTCACATTCTTATGCTTTCGTACATTATGCATGTGAAATAAGGAAATATAAGCCTTCTTTTCTTGTAGTGAAATATTTCGGAAATTAGCATATAGAGTGCATATAAGGATATACAGTACAGTTATAAATGGCCAGTTTTTTTGGTCAATTATTTAATGTAACATTATGGAAGAATTGGTATGGTAATAATTCCTGGTCCTTGGCTCTATCTAAAACCAAGAAGTGGAAGAAAATGTACTTTGAGTTGCATCACGCAATACACAGGCATTTCTGGACAAGCTGAGAGACACAGTCACTGTCACTGAAAGGAAAGACAAGAAGTGGATGGACTGATGCACTGGAGTAATATTACCGAATTCTAAGCTAGTATGACCTTGATATGGTTATGCACAAGATTGTGTGTTATCTGCTCTTTGCTTACATAAAGCAGTTAGCAGTAGCCTGAAAGCAATGATAGCAACACAGTATAATAGATTAAAGAATCTTCTCATACCCTTAAGTACACATCAGTGGAACATTACAATAATTTTAAAGCTGTTTAAGATCTACAGCTCTGGAAAAAGAAATAAGAGAACACTTAAAAATGATGAGCTTCTTTGATTTTACCAAATTAAAACCGTCTAGAATATCAAGAGGAAGATGTATGATCACAAGCCATCAAACAAAGCAAAACTGCTTGATTTTTTTCACCAGGAGTGGCATAAAGTTATCCAAAAGCAGTGTGTAAGACTGGTAAAGGAGAGCATGCTAAGATACATAAAAACTGTGAATAAAAAACAGGGTTATTCCAACAAGTATTGATCTCTGAACTCTTTTTTTATTATTTCAGCCTTTCTCATTTTCTGTTAATTAATACTATTCTATAATTTATATAATTTATAAAGAATTTGGGAGAAATGTTGCCTGTAGTAATAGCAAAAGAAGAGAAATTGATTTAGAAACTGAAGTGATGTCTTGATGTTTTCCAGAGCTGTATACAAAGTTTGTTTAGATTTTTTTTTTTAATTACTACTGGAAGATTTTCAGCTTTTTTTTTTTTTTTTTTTACCAAAGACTGGCTAAGATCTGTTAAAAGATTAAATCATCGTATGTGGCTGACACTCTGGAACAAATTCGACAGTAAATTTGAATTTAGTTACAGCTCCAGTTGACTTTTTTTGCCTCCTGCTGGACCATGAGAAAACTTCTAATGAGCTGTCATGGGAGGGAAGTTTGGCCTTGGTGTTTTCTTTGCTGTTGTTGATCAGAGTCAGGCATGGTTCGGAAACTGTCGGCTGCTTCACGCTCTCTGTGTGGGTCTCTTTTTTAATGAATTGTGTGCTTATGCAGAAATTAAGTCTCGCCATCTCACTCACACTTTAAAATGTGTGAAGTTGCCAAGCATTCAACTCTCAGCTCTGTTGAAGCCTCTGTGCTGAGCTTTGTGTTGCTTAAACTCTGCAGGTGTCTTTATCTATCCCACTGTTTTTTCTGCATATCTCTCCTCTGCAGAGTCTTTCACACTGCTCCTCAGAGGCATTAGTAACATTAGTGACCCCACAGCTCCACTGATAGTGTACACAGGCAGACAGAAGCACTGCCTCAACTCACCCTTCATGCTCACACACACACACATGTGGGCACACACACAGCAAGCCTCCTACATCAGCTGCCAAACCGAGCCCTCTGCACGACCTTCATACTAACGGAGTTGGAAAAGCATTCTTCCAGAAAGAGTAGGGGATAATTGCCATGCAGTTCCTTTTACTCAGCTCCCTTTATTCCTGTCTTCCTCTCCCTACTCATCCGTAGAACCTCGCTTACCTTCTTAAAGGTTTGCAGTCTTTAGTACTCACAGAGTTTTGGCTTTTGAAGTGCAAATCTGAACTTGGTGCGGCAGGACGGCCTGTCTGCGCGTCTCCTACCGCATAGCTCAGAGAGAGTGACAGCCCAGCCAGACGGTTCTCCTCCTGGAGAGCTACACGATTTTGTCTGATCTTCATTTTACAGTGACTCCCATGGTTTCAAAATTTGTTCAAAATAATTTTAGGTTAACATTCAGAGCTGTAATGAGGTAATGAACACATAATGTTTCTGCAGAAATGTACTGTAGAATCTGTGTGACAGCACTTGCCCAGTCACAACATGGCCTGTGGTTGACTTGTAAACATTAGCTTGAGGTTAGCAAGTGAGGGAGGGAGCATTAATGTGTGTGTGCATGTGTGTTTGGATATCTGTTCGTCTGTGCGTGTATTGTCAAAAAAAGCTAAAGTGCAGGTACACTTTTGTTTACTAAAGTACGAACAGTGTTCATGTTTTCCCAAGAATTGTCAGTGAGCCTTATAATCTGCTGCGCTTTATGTATGAATTCTACCAGTCAGGTTGTAAGGAGCAGTAAAGCCACTTCTCAGGTTGTAAGGAGCAGTAAAGCCACTTCGCTGAATTATAGCAATATTTAGTACAGATTCTCCAGCACTAAGGCTGGGTGCAGCAGCATTAGCATAAGCCGCTAACTGCAGCGCTAGCTCTTTTGCCATTCAGAGGAGAGTATAGCGGACTGTAGTCTGTGTGTTTACCGTGTTAAAACAAGTCATGTGGGAACAACCGCTAGCTGATTGAACCCTGGTTTAACAAAACACTCTAGGTTCCTCTGGTCTAGTGCTATCGAGTGGTATTTTAGCACTGCTAGTGCTGAGGTTAGCGGCTAATGCTAATGCTCCTACACCCAGCCTTAGTGCTGGAGAAACTTCACTGAAAACTCACCCTTGGACAACATATTGCAAATCTAAGCTTACTGTAAATAAATGGAAGCGCTCTACTCACCCAAATGTGTAAACACAAGGTCAGCACATGAATTGAAGCATGGGCTTGTAAACTATGTTTTGAATCATTGATTCACTCAGACGCACTGAGTCATTATTTTATGAAATATCAGCGGCGTTTATATGTGTGCCAGCTTTTAAATGCTTTATTTTCTTGCCTTATATATAGAAATATTTCTTTTTACAGGTAAACCTAGTTTTGAACCATTTATCATCTGTAATTCATCGATTAAAATCGATCATTTGTAGGCCGTAATTGCCAGCGCTACTTACTAGTGCCTTTAATGAGCCTTATGTATAAAAATCGACCAGAAACTAGATGTTTATTGATAGTGCACCTTATAATCCGGTGCACCTTATAGTCTGAAGAATATGGCACAACATAAACGATCAGGTCCAACTGTGTCTCCTAAATATAAGAGAAAAACCTCTCTAAAGGAATATAGTACAAGCATCTACCCTAATTAAATGCACTAAAGACATTCTCTTGATGCTACCACCCCAATGACAAGAGGAGTACAACCACAGTGACAGATTTATACCATTTTTTATGAGAGTGCATTCGTGTGTGTGCTTGCTCTGGGCAAGGTTTGAAGCCCATCATGTTCATTTTGCCAGACTTAGCCACAAATAACCAAAGTTGATTTGTTTCACAGAATGCTGCTAGGGCCTCCAATTCCCAATGGAAATGCTCTGCTTCCCACAGTTAATGTCATTGTTTCCACCCAACTGCAGCACTCCATTCAACCATAGCAGTTCATTGAACGTAGCTCGTCCAGCATTATTGGTTTGGCAAGTGGTCCCCCCATAATGGCAAATTCCACAAGAAGCTTACAGAATCTGAAAGCCCAGCCTTAGCAACTGGTTTTTCAATTGTGAAGTATGCCACATGGTTGATGTCAGTGGAGCTGCATGTCACCAGGTTCCCAGAGCACCTCCCATAGTACCCAAACATGCAACACCTTGCCTAGTAACCAGGCCGCTGTGTGCTGATCGGTCATGTTGAGACACAGTCAGCATGGTCTCTAATGAACGCTATGATGGATTATGTCTCCGGAGATTTGGTGCTTTTCTTATAAAGTCCATATTTCCATGATTGCAGAGGAGAACAAATAAACTATGGATTTTTTAACAAATAAAAATCATCAGAAATCATGATAAAAAGGCTATGATAAAAATGAAGACAGTTATTAGGGTCATGTTTTTACTTAACCTCTGGCCAAAGCTCATCCAAAGCGTTTTAGGTCAGGTTTCACAACATGGAGGTTTCTATTGTTAAAGGATGTGATTTATCAGTGGGCTGAGGACTGGCAGTCTGGTGGATTCACGGTGGTAGGAGTTGGGGAGCCACTTCCTGCTGTTGGGAACCACATCCTTTGAAGCAGCCTGACAGCTGGATGCTGCTGGCGGTCTGTAGTTCTCTCAGGGGAACTCAAGACTGAGAATTGTAGAGTGTGTGTTTTGTTTCCTAGGGTAACCAGTCAGCTCTTCTGCAGCAGGTTTAATATGTAGGAACTACTAGTCAATTACAAGCTACTCAACCACCTTGTTTATTACCATTATGAAATAAATAAATTCAGTATGTAATATTTATCAACAGAAGAACTGTTTTAATCATATGCAGTATTGCGATTCTATGACAAAAAAATGTAGTGAATAATACATATAACTAGTGTTGTCAATATTAATACACACATGATTCATCAGGAAATGTATTAATTATATTTGTTATGCAAATGAATCATTTTGCCAAGTTCGTCCCCAGCTTGCTCCAATAATTCAGTCTTTTACAGAGCCTAGTGATGTATTAAGCTTTTATAAAGTGTTTAATTCAGCTTTAAAGCATTTAGTACTTGCTCTTTTTGAAATACAGTAGGTCATAACAAGTTGTATATTTATGCTGCATGTGAAACTGTTCTTCTACCCTCATTGCCTGCATTAACCAATAAAAGAAAACACACAGAAAAACAAGTGAATCAGAAAAAAAAAACCCGTGAAAAAACTGATATTAACCCGTAAATTAGAATTCATGGCCCTGCCAAACATGGCTTGCGACCTCCCACTGCAGAGCCGTGGAGGGAGCGTTACAGTGCTATTAGCCAATAAAAGGCGCTACTTTTTCATGTCATGAATATTTATGAGTAAGAGCAGAAATCCTGACCGTCTTCCCCACCTACTTCTCCACTGAACTGAAACACGAGCATGTTCATTTATACTAGAGACCACCACAAAATTTATGAAAAAAAAGATTAAATTAGGCTTTTAATTTATTCTAAAACATGGTTTAAATCTCATAATAAACTGTTACTACCTGTCTAAATCCACCCATTTATGTGTTAAGAGTAGTGCTAAACAGTTAAATCATGAAAATAATAATAATATCAAATAATATCAAAAGTTGACTCTAACTAGTTTGCAATGAATATAACACAGCTCATTTGTTTATTTTATCTCCTAAAAATACAAAAAAAAATATTTCAATCATTTGACACTACAAATAATGTACAGAGCATGAACAGAGCTCCACAACATTAGGATTTTTGGGTTAAATATGCATGTACTGTGTGTTCAACTGTAAAATTGCAGTAACATTTGCATATCAAATGGAATTTAATGGAACAGCTTGGTCCAGGTGCGTGTGACTTAGTTCCGGTGGACCGAGAGGCCATGAAGAAACGTTGCTGTGAGCTTTCTCTCCTTCCTTTTCCATCTGCTCTTTAGGTACTGAGGGAGGTTGACTCAGTTGACTCACTTTGCACATCTCAAGCTGTCTCAGCAGGAGCCCCACCCACTCTTTTTTTTCTTCACTAAGCAGGACTAGGCCTGCCTTGTGTTAATGGAGGCCTGTATCCCCTTTGATTTTGAGCAGGTGTAGATGAATGCATACGTGACCCTCCTTCCAATACTCTCCTACTTTGTTTGTCAGCCCTCTGCTGCTGTTGTTGTTGTTCTGACCAGATGCAACAAAGGGCATCACAGTGACATTTGGAGCCGTTACCAAGCTGCACCACTCGTGAGGGGAAAATTGGTACTTCCCTGTGCCACCGCCACACAGCACGTCAGTTTCTTAGTGCGTGATCAGTCCAGGGCGTTCTCCATCCCACGCGCTGTTTTGTTCACTCTGAGGCAGGATGGTGTTCAGCAGCCTCCACGGTGCACGCTTATGAAAATGCGAGTGATTGGCTGAGTGATTGAGTACTATTAAGAGTATAATGGAAGGTTTGCGATTGTGTATTTGTATCTCGCTCTAAACCACTCCCGCGCACCATTGTCGTGTGCAAGGGCCACTCTTCCTTCTTTGTGTCCGTGTCAGCGTAGCCAGTGCCGGCGTTCTAGGCCTGCGGGCTAGCCCATTTCAAGCAGAAGGAATTCTAGGGTGAAATCGAGTGTGCAGAGCTATGAGGCCGGCAAAGTCACAACAGTGGAGGAGGACACCCCCTCCCCTTTCCTTCCTGCTCTATCGCTAGAGGGGAAGATAGCAGGAGGATAATCACTTCTTTCTTCTCTACCCTGGATCTCTCCCGCCAAGCGTTCTCCTCAAGCCCAGACCCTGGGGGGCTTCCTCAGTGGTCTGCAGGAAGCGTGATAAGATGTCTTGTCACCGGGAGGTGTGGAAACCACCAGGCCTTAATGCATGCCTGCTCTGGGGTCAGATTGCATGCCTCCTCTCAGTATCTTCCTCCATCGCGCCGGAGCTGAGGGTGCGAGCTGAATGCGTAATGGATTTGTCCTCCAGGAAGAGGATGCTGTGTAAGCGAGCCTCCTCTGGTCCGCGTTAGTGAGGTTAGCAGCCGCTTTAACCTCTCCTCTCCTTCACTGTGTGTGTGTGCACGCCTTGTGCCTCAGATCAGTGATCTGTGTCTGAAGAGTGTCTCAACTCCCAAGGCTAAGGCAGTCTTACTTTACAATGCAAAGTGGAGTACAGGATGACCTGGGCTTTTTTTTTCCCTTCTGTTTTTGATTGTGCCTACGGAAAAGATAGTGTTTTGACACAATTTCCTGGACTGGACAAGTGGGTGTGTCTGAAACAGAGGCACAGAGAGCATATCCTATTGTAGTATCCTGCTGCTCTGAATTGAAGTGAAGAAAGAAAAAGCCTTCCTGCAGTATGCAGTCCTGTTCTTTTTCTCCCTGGCTGACTGGACACTGGCTGTGGTCCTCCTGAAATGTACATTTGTGTCATTTTTCTAATCTAAACTTCTAATCTACTGTACTTTTAAAGTGTAGCCTAAATAGATTTGAGTTGAGATTTGAAGGACATCGCAGTGGTGTTCTATCCTAGTCAATTAATCAGTAGAGCCATCTGTTACACGGGTTTCCTCCTCATAATGGTCCCTTGCTCTCACCTAAACGCTGCCCCAGTTGGTGAGTTGGGGGCCACAGCTGTGCAGTGTCACCGTTAGCTATTTCAATTCCTCTCCTCCACTCAGCACTCCACTACCCCCCTTATGTATTTACACACACCCAGCTGCCATGCGGTATCGACTCGCAAAAAATATTACTTCCCCCCTGTCAGATTTCATTGACGCTCATTATTGACTGACTGGCAAACAGGCCTGACTGGGGTACAGTGCTCCCCCCCACCCCACCCCCTCAAACCACCGTGGCTGGGCCGGTCTTTATGAGATCGTGCCGAGAGCCATTTAGAAGCGTTGCCTAGCTACAAAGCCCACAAGATTGAGTGGGTATTACAGGAAGTGTTTCACTTCCCATCTTAAATCCTCTCCATGATAACCATTATATAGCTTTCATGTTATCAAAGCATATGTACACTATGCTAATGTATGCTATGCGTTTCACGTGAAACAGAAAGATGCTTTTGTTTTATTTACAACTTACACCATACAGTATCGGCTCTTTGTGTTTTATGCAGAGAGAATGTGCTGCTGTTATTACAGAATGTAGGATGTGAATAATATCCTAATATTGTAATATAAGTTCTCTGTGGCTTTCGACTCAATTATCTGTAACATTATTATTGTGTGTTCAAGTCAATACGCACCAGTAATGCTAGTACACAATGCACAATATGCAACAGTGTTCTTTCTTATGCGTGCCTTTTGTTATTTCTCTTCATCTCTGTTTATCCCTAGAAAGCTAATGTGAGCTTTTACATTAATAATGGAGGTTGCCTGTTAAAGAGTCCTGGGAGATTCCAGGAAATTATTGATGACTGTGCGGCGTGGGGATTGATTGTTAAGTGGGCAAATTTGTCTTGCGTGAAATCGCTCCATTAGCCAGCTCGTACACCATCTGTCCTGAGGCGGGAACAGGCAGCCGGGGGGCGTGGAGCCTGGCATCAGGACCATGCCCCTCACCAGCCTGTCCCAGCAAGCCCTGGGGGCGTGCTGCACTCTCTGTGGATGCCCCATTGCCCCCACTGAGAGGTCACAGGCTGGACAACCAAAATGGACCACTTGCTTTTTTTCTTTTTTTTTCTGTTTGAATAATACAAGCTCTCCATCTGGTCGGTGTAATTTGTAATTGGTGAAGACATTTGCTCGTGCAGTTAAGCTACACATGTCTTGGGTCTTGTAAGGTTTTGAAAACTGCTGAAGCTGAAAATCGTAATGTGTCCAAAATCTTGTTTTATGGTACACTCCTTTTTTTATTTGGTGAGCTCTAGTGGTTTAATGGAGCAGGAGTGATCAAATGTTGCTGCTTGATGTTTTAGTGTGATACTAAGGCCAGGGGCCCCCTGGTGTTACGCGGGATAACGTGGAGTGTTTAGCTGATCCATATGGACCTCCTACTGATTTTCATGAGCAAAGATAATCCATGGGACCTCTGAGGTCTTTTATGTGTAAAATTGATTCAACCCTCTCTTTTGCATAGAGACTTGCTTTGAACTGAAATGAATATTGACCCGCAAATTAACTGATGAATGCAATACAGCCCACATGAATAGCAGAGCACACAGTTTGTGTTTATTGTTTGGATTGGTTAATTGCTTTCAGCTGAAGGGTCTTTTTTATTGTAAAATGACCATTGTGTGCTTCACAGCGTTGCTTTTATTTTTTTTACACATCACACGTAGTTTGCCTAGGTGTCCTTCACACTCCACTGCTATTCACACCAAGCTTAGCTGTTCCTGTTACTGTTAATGCATCAGCAAATCTAGAAAATTCCCAAACCCTTCAAGCTAGATGCTGGTTAAGATGCCTCTGGCCCCAATTATGTGGTCCCACACATAATTCAGCTGCAAGTGGCAGAACCCTCCTAGACTAGGGTGGCAGACAGGATGTCACTGCTGGTTGGCTCTGTGATGTTTGAGTGGGTAGCGTGTGGGAACTAGAGACCGACCGATATGGGTTTTTCTAAGGCCGATGCCGATACCGATCATTAGTGGTCAGAGTCAGCCGATGGCCGATGTGACCTGCCGATTTTTAGGGCCGATATGCTATCGTATTATATTTATTTGGCATGCTTAAAATCATACTAGTAAGAGGAGGAACAACAGTTGTAAACTTCACACAATTTATTGAAAATAAGGTTAGCATTTTATAGTGACTTTAATGTTACTATATCACTATATGTTAATAAAAAAATATTAATTTTATTTAGATTGTATTATCCATAACATTTTATTTTATTCATTATATAACATATGTTCTATATACACTATATATTCATGTTTATAGTAGAAATATTATGTTGGCTATTATATAAAATTTACTGTAGGGGCCTACTAATTAACAAATGTATGACTTGTTGCAGTCTGTTAGTCTATTAATTATTCATTTTAATATGTTTAACAGAGTGCAAGAAGACTTCCATAATGTGACAACTTTAGATAGTTACTCCAAAACGGCAAAGCTCATTTCTTCTTCAACTCCATGCAGTTGAAAACGAATGGACATGGGAGGACAATGTTATAAAATGTTCACATTAGGGCTGCAGCTATTATTTTACAAAAATGGGTGACGTTTAAATTAAGAATAAAATTATAAATAATGCAAAAACAGACAGGTGCTGTAATTTAAATATAGCTTTATCTGTTTTTTTTTCTTCTTCAAATGAGCTCCTTAGCCAGAGAAACGCGTCTCATCAGCTGTACTGGAGGTTCGGTGCGTGAGCGGAAAATGAGTTGAGAAAGCTGAAGAGCGCGGACTTTATAGGTTCAGGATAAAATGAGCTTTTATCAGAAAAGTCTGGAGGGGGTTCTAAAGTAGAACCCGACAAAACAGAAAATTCTGCTCATCGTTTCATTTAATATCTAACAGCGCAAACCGCTTTAAACGGGTGAGTTTTACAGCAGAACAGCAGGAGGCGGCACTAACGCCGGTTACTAACGCCGTTACTTTTTTTCAGTAACGAGTAATCTAACTAATTACTATGACTGTAACTATAACGCCGTTACCATTTCCGACACCCCGTTACTGCACGTTACTTTAGCAGCTCTATGAACTTTTTTTTTTTTTATTTCGCTTTGCCCTGGTTAACCCCTCCTCTGTCCGGTGAACTTGAGCTTCTGGCCGCTGTGCCTGTGGTTTGGCGTGGTGAAGTGAGGCACAATTGTGACGATTTGCGTGCTCTAATCAATTCAGTGATTGCCGTGGACAACCCAAGTTCAGAATTAAGGACGTTAAGCTCTTTTTAGCTGCTCCGGTTTTTGTGGTGCTGCTGCTTTCTATTTTAGAGCTTAGATTCTCTGCCCGAATCCCACCTGACCTGAGGACCGACCCGAAATCAGGCTCCTATTTTTATTTTATATAAAGCTCTGGTGTGATAATCACATTGTTGCTAAGTAACCAATTATTATTGTTCACTAAAGCGAACGGAATATCGAAAATTGAAAGTGAAAAACATTTGTGTTAACTGAATCTAATAAAAACGGTAATTAAAAGGAAAAACATAACTATCTCGAACTGTATTTTGTGTTTATAAAACTAACTAAAACGAACTGAAATTACTGATAGAATACCCTCATTTTTGTGTTTAAGTTATTTATAAGCGCTGTTGTACAGCGGGAGTTGTTGTGCCGAGCGCGCGGCACTCGTGGTCCTTTAGTTCTTGTGTAAAGCGCTCGCGCTAGCAAGCCCACCCTAAAATGAACAGAAAAAATAAAAACAAAATAAAATTAAACTATAATAAAAATGAAAACTGTAATCACGTAGCTCTGGGCGCACGTGAACGCCTCCGCGTTTGACTTGCAGCATTGTGTGTAGCTGTTCTTAAAAATCATTTAAATTAAATAATAGTTCTATGCTTCTATGTTACAGTGTTAATTAACATAATTCTGATTATATTTCGCTCATTCAATCAGCCCGAAAACAGACAGTTTATGGAGCGGATCGGGTCAGGCTCATAAAGACAGTTTATGGTTCGGGCTTGGGCAGAATGTGCACGGGCTCCGGCTGGGTCGGATTTTTTGGGCACGATCTAAGCTCTATTCTCTTTTGGTGAAGCTGTTATATTAATACCATTTTAACGGGCATTAAATTGTTGTTTTTGTCCATTATTTTGTTTTATATATACATATTTCTTTTGAGTGTGGCTTGGTTTGTTAAATTTCATCCCCAGACGCGTTTTTCCGCTTTTTTCAGTATTACAAGTTTTAGTAATTTTCTTTGGTTGTGTGGAGAATTTCGTTTTATTTTTTTGAAATTCGTTAGATTATATTTTTGTCAACATTTTGGGTTTATTTTCGTTTGTTATTTTTTGTTATTTTTCTAATAATAATAGTAAATGCATAATTGATTTCCTTTTTTTGACGGGCGAATAATAAAAAGTAACGCAATAGTTACTTTTACTGGTAACTAATTACTTTTATAGTGGAGTAACTCCGTTAGTAACTCAGTTACTTTTTTGGAGAAGTAACGAGTAACTATAACTAATTACTTTTTCAAAGTAACGTGCCCAACACTGTTTATATATAAGGAGAAGTACAGTCCTCTAATAATCCTGACTAACCAGTAATTATTATTTCAGCGCAGCTGATGCTGCGAATATCCTTAAACAGTTTTAGTCCTGCCCTTTTTCATTTCGTCTAAAAATAATTTAAATACTGAAAATATCAAGTGTTAATTTGATTTTATTTACTTAGATTTTCGTTTCTGAAGAAGAGACGTCAGTTATTTTATACTAGAGCTTATAGATAGGGCTTGCCTTGCATAGTCAGGGCGCATTCCAAATGCACTCCTGCCATCAACGCTAAGCATAGTTTCGTTTGGAGAGAAATGCTACAACACCGATGCAGTTGAAATTCTATTCTTTTTCAGTAAATGAAGCAACATCACAGATTACTAATCATGAGAGAAAATATAGACTTTGGGACACTGGATTGTAAAAATGGATGCCTTACCCATTGAAAGTCTTGCTCACTCTTGAAACCTTGCGCTGCGTTCCAAGTAGCTGCCCGCAGATGTGCCGGATTAAAATCGGCGCGGCCAAATAAGAAAATCGGCCGATGCCGATTGATAAAAAAATAACAAAAATCGGCCGATTAAATCGGCTGGCCGATCGATCGGTCGGCCTCTAGTGGGAACCCACGTGGGGATGATGTGGTCAGCCCCAGCCTAGCCCTGTCGGCATAAAGGTTAAAAAAAGAGAAACACTGCAGTGGAGCAGTGGGGACAGTGGAGGACAGTGCAGAGTCCAGCAGAGTTCAGCAGCCAAGGTGCCAATACCACACAACTTATCCTGATCCATTCTATCCTTCCTCAACCATTCAGAGACGTCACGTTCCCAGACCAAACAACTCTCAGCAGCAGCAGACTTCCCATAAAAACCCATAAAGGAACGCTTGCAGGATATTGGGTTGTTTTTACCAAGCTACCCACACATGGCTAAGTCTCAGGGCCGCTATGCTCTTTATTCAGCCCATCTAAACTGCTTTAGATCTCTTTTTCACAACACGCTGCCACAGACATGATGCCATTATGCATAGGATTGATTGACGCGAAGACAAAGTGCCGGAGGTGTGACGAGCAGGATAATTGTGTCTGCGCGGACATGTATTATCTGATAACATCTAAAGGTATAAATTGTTTTTTTGAAAGTGATCTCAGCGCAAGTTCTGGTAAAATAAAAGATTAACAGCCAAGATTGCGCCAGACGTCTGTGCGGCTGCATCCGAAATTATTCGGAGAAGCTGCAGATGCATTTGGAGAATTGAATTTGAAAAGGAGATAAATTACAGTAATCAGCGTTTGATTGCATTGGCAGATGCTCTCACTGTATCTCCGTCTTTTTTCAGGTCCCATTATGACTCAGTGGGCTCCATCGGATTGCTATCGATTGCCTGTTACTGCCCCGTGCTATGGAATGGAAGGTCACAAGAAAGAATAATTGAAAGCAATCGCTTAGCCTTTCAGACCCTGTGTAATGCCCAGTGCATTTTGTGTGCCACTCCCATTTACTTGCTCGTGGGCTATCTCTCGAGCCCAGTGCTAGAAGATTATATACATTTTTCACTCCCACTGAGCAGAGCCAGTCGATATGTATTCTCCACGTTCTGCCTGGAGGCCATTTGCCCAGTGCCTGGCTCGCGTGCGCTTGTAAGTGTATTAGTCGCAGCTGTCTGGAGGACCCAAGACTCTGTCTGAAACGCCTCTCACTCCGCGAGGGAGCTTGAGGGAGATTGTGTTTTGCAGTAATATGTTGGGTAATCCTAATGCCAGCGTTACAGTGGGGCTCGCCGTTAGAGCTCAGCACACCAGTAGTTGCACACGAACTGCCACAAATGGCGGCCCAGGCCAAAGCAGACCAGACATAGCTTACCTTGCACCCAGCAGATGGCGGGTGCTAGCTGCCATTCCTAATGAGGCACGTCGAAGCAGAGCGGTGAGCGCTGGCTCCCTGCTCCTCGCCGTCCACCTCCTCTTTTTCTTAAGCTGATTAATTAGCGCCACTTTCGCTTATGGGCCAGGAAAGCACTCATGCCGATTCCTCAGGGAAGGCTCGCCAGGGAGGCCCGATTGCTGCCCGGCTCCTAGTTCTCACGCTGTGATCGCTCGGTATGTGTGTGTACAAGGGAGAGGGAGAAATATTGTGTATGTGTGTGGGCTACTTTGCGTTGGTGTGTGTGTTTCTCGCCTGTGAAGATTCATGCACAACATTTAAAGATTAAATGAAACCTGTCCAGTTACATTATCCCTTAATCCCATACCTCATTTCTGCCCTGTACCTCAGCCATTTTTTCTTTTTCTTTTCAGTTAGACCTTTTCTAGTACCCCTCTGGGTTTCTGTCTTGCATGATTTACCAGCAACGAAATGTCAGAATAGTATACCATGCAAGTCTCAAGCAGTGATGAAAATTGTTAAAACCATTCATCTTAGCAGCAGCATTTTGCTCTATATTGTTTTTCCAGTGCTTTAAAATATTCAACAACAAAAGTTACTGTACCTGATTTTTCTGGATTACATATGATTTTAACACAGAAATTGTTACTGCTTGCAGAAAACAAGACTATTATTTACATTTGCATCACAGTGGGTTGGTAGTTACGTAGCATGTTGGCCTTCCAGCAATGGGATCTTGGGTTCAAACCCCTATCTGGGTGTAGTGTCCAGATAGGTTTCATTTCACTGGCCAAACATGGAAATCAGGTGACTATAAATTGCTTACTATAAATTACCCTTTTTTGTAAGTATGTACTGTATATGTGTAAATTTGTGTATATTTGTTGTCTATCCTGCCTTCTTTCTGGCCGATGGCTACCAGGATTGGCTTTGACTCCCCTGTGTCCCAGAATGTATTGAGTGGGTTTGACGATAAATGAATGAATCATTGTACTCGGTAGAACCACCTTTTCCACCATAAAAAACCTGTCTGCTAGAGTAATGGGTTTCACACTCTATGTGTCGGTTTCCCAGACAGGGATTAAGTCATTGAGTTCTAGACTAGACTTAATCCCTGTCTGGGAAGCGGCCCTTTTGGGTGTGATTTCTTTTAGTAGATTTGCTCCAGGTGGCTTTAAGGCATTTGTGGACCACAGTTTTCAAATACAGCTGCAGGTTCTTGATTAGTTGGAGACCTATCTCTCCCACACTCAGCTCTGCCTGCGAGCTGCAGCCTTCAGACTACATTGCCCAGGATGCACCACACACCGACATCACACTTATTTCCAATCACATGACACAGCACTTGACACTTCTAGGAAGTAGATCACCTGAGTACTAGCCACACGTTATCCTATTGCCTGTGAATCTGTCTTATATTTGACCCTGTTATGTTCACAGCATCGTTTCTTGCTTGTCCGTTGATATTGCCTTGCCATGTATTTACCTCTGGACTGTTTCGCTACCCTGGTATGCTATTTCTTTGTTACTGCTTTTTGCCATTGTTGACCCTTTTCGATCTGACCATAACTTTGCCTAGTACTTCTATTCATAAAGTACATTTTTATCAGCATCTGCACATGTCTTAGTTCTGCTCAGCCATGTCAGACTTTGCCAATGCAGAACAGCCTCTTATGGTTGCTTTAGCATTCTTGCATTTTTTGGCCCTATATTTGTGATTATTGTCTAGGGGAAAATGCGTTTTCTCTTCTTAGGTTTTAGTTTTTAGCAGATCTAAGCCGGTTGTCTTATCTACTGTATTTTGCACTATTCACTTGTCCTTCCATTTTATCCCAGTGCCAACTGAAGCAAAGCATCTGCACATGGGCAGTGTTTCATCTGCCCACATAGTTCTGTAGAAAACTTCAGATATGCCTTGATGTGTTTTTGCTTCAGTAGTGGCTTTTTTGTGACCACCCTACTAGATAAGTCAGTTGTATACAAAAGACATAATATTGTAGATCTTCATCCAGTGTTGGGTTTTGAGGCACAGCCTTGTCTGGGTTGTGCATGGGTGGTTTGATGGAGCATCCTTTCATCTGTGTAAACTTGGAGCTTCCACAACACAGGACTTTTCCCTTTGATTGTGGTTAGAAGGATATTTGAAGGTTTTGTTGCTTATTGTCTGTGAAATTTTTGGGTTTCCTCAGTTCCTCCTGTAGTTCATCCGATCAATTATGTAAACTTGGTATTATAGCTTGTAACTGTACATACTAAGGAAGATTTTTGATAAGATTTTAGCACAATACTTTACAGTTTTACAGGGCTGCTAGTGACATGAGATGCGTAATATTGCAGTACTGTGTAT
The DNA here is from genome assembly GCF_023375975.1 of Astyanax mexicanus. NCBI lineage: Eukaryota > Metazoa > Chordata > Actinopteri > Characiformes > Acestrorhamphidae > Astyanax > Astyanax mexicanus. The sequence continues at coordinate 69,486,203 of NC_064408.1, read as the reverse complement.
TTTAGCTTTCATAACTGTTACGGTTTTAATACATTATCATGGATTGTTCACTATTGTAATGTTATAGAACAGAATTAATGGGTTGACACTTTTATACTGGTTCTGTGCTCATCTTAAAATGTAGATAGCAGCATTAAGGATTCCCGCTGGTCCAGTAGATAAATAAACAGTGGAACCACTTCAGTGCTTTTCTCAGCCACTCTTCTGTACTCACACAGGAGGACCAGCAGCACGGACGCATATCAAGGTCATTCTCTCCAGAATGTTCTGTCATTCCTCCGCTTCCCTTCCCCCTCAAGACTAATTAACTTTTCCAACCAGTCTCTTTAATATTAGCCTTAAATAGTACGGGCTGTTTGATGTTCAAATCCGATTGCTGGCAGTTGTAAGCTAAGCATTTCATCAGTGCCAGAGGGCGTCTTTTCGCCCAGTGGTGCGGCTCTAGGGCTGAATGAAGTGCTTTAGCTATGCTTAAATAATCTGCAATGCGGGAGGAGCCCAGGGATGAGACAGGATGCTCGGCGCAGTTTTTTTTTAAGAGGACTACGAGGCCAGTTATGGGAAACCCAATCCAATGCGGCGCTGCTTATTTCATGCGTTCAGCCTGGAAATGGGAGGGAGGTTTGGAAATTTCTGCCTGCTTCTGTGGGATGTGTTCAGAGCCACTGTGGTAGCATTATCTCTCTGCGAGGGTGTGTGCTTCTGCAAATTCCTGCAAATTATGGGATTGAAAAAAGGTTATAGCGTTATCTGTGACGCAGAATGTAGCAAAAACATTTTGTATGGATTTAAACAGAATCAGATTGAACCTACAGATAGATGAAATATTCCCCCTGTAGTGCAGTTTTATAGAGCTCTGGAAAAAAATAAGAAAACACGTAAATATGATAAGTTTCTTTGATTTTTCCAATTAAAAAAAAAACAATGAAATATAATCAAGAGGAAGATGGATGATCATAAGCCATCAAACAAAACTGAACTGCTTGAATTGTTGCACCAGGAGTGGCATAAAGGCAAAAGCAGTGTGTAAGACTGGTGGAGGAGAACATGCCAAGATGCATGAAAACTGTGATTAAAAAACGGTTATTCCACCAAATATTGATTTCTGAATTTTTAATTTTTTTATGTATTATTTGAGGTCTGAAAGCTCTGTATCTTTTTTTTTGTTATTTCAGGCTTTTCTCATTTTCTGCTAATAAATGCTCTAAATGACAATGTTTTTATTAGGAATTTGGGATAAAATGTTGTTCATAGTTTATAGAATAAAACAACAATGTTTATTTTACTCAAACATACCTATAAATACCTATAAATAGCAAAATTAGAGAAACTGATTTAGAAACTGAAGTGGTCTTTTTTTTTTTAGAGCTGTATACTGTGAGAGAAACTGTGATTAATAACTCTCTCTTTCTTTATCTCTTTCTCTCTTTCTTTTGTTTCTTTTAGGCTCCGCCCCCTGATATCATCCAGTCCCAAAAAGAAGAGAGCAGCTGCCCAGGTGAGGAAAGCGATGCCCTGAGCGATAAATAATAAGGGCTTTTTGTTCCAAAGCCTAAGACTGATAGTATGAACATGAAGGTCAACAACAGTGTTTCTTGGATCCATGTTTTTTTTTTTTTCATAACCCACAGTTTAATCAGATTAACAAATGGCCACAATTTAGAACGCTGTGTGCTGGGTTTTTGTTACAGCGCTATCAGCTTGTCTGGGGCTGAGGCGATACGACCTGACGTAACCCATAGTCCCACTTGAGCCCTGCGCTGTATCTCTCTCATGAATCAGATGATTCATCATAAAGGGCTGGAGCAGTGACCCTGCGTACGGCGCATTATTCATGTTTATGTTTATTTGATCTGAAGTCAATAACTGCAGTCACGGTTAGATGGTTTGATGGTTTGATGGAGTAGCATCTGGCTGTAGCTTTTAGTGCCCTGCGCTGTGCGTACGTACGCCGGGGCTGTGATTAGGAGCCCCCTTTAGCCTGTGTTTAAAACTGATGCTGCACTGTGAGGAGAGGGGGGGGGGGGGAGGGGTCTGCTCAGGCAGAGAGAGAGAGAGAGAGAGAGCGAGAGAGAGAGAGAGAGAGAAAGAGAGAGAGATAGAAAGAGCACACACAGGATGCTGGCGGGGGTCAACTGGGCCGTCGCTAGGCAACCTCCTGGTCCCGTCGTGGTTGCTGCGGAGCGACTGCTCTGATTGGCTGAAGGGAGATGGAGAAATGAATTGGGGTTACATAACCGTGTGTGTTTCTGCGAGGGAATCGGAGAGGAGTCACCCTCAACAAAGGATCAACAGCAGCTATCTGACTGTTCTCGACATCCTCAAAAAGGAAGACCTGAGGGAAAAGAACTGTAAATGCAACAGTTGCTCTTTCCATAGATAATAACAAACTTACCTACTAGTGCAGGGGTGCCAAGCTCAATACACCACATATCAATTTTGCTAGAATTATTAATGGAGAATTAACATATTTTTTCTAAAGTTTACCAGTGGAATATTTCTCCAACTGAATAAATACAACTAAAACACTTAATGACTGACATTAACCCAGAAGAGCACATAGGGGCTTATGTATCAAAGACCCTTTAAGAGCTGTGTAAAGTTCCTTACAGCACTCTGTCCTTCACTTTAACTCATGAAGAACCTAAGAGATATATACCAAACATCCTGAGAGCATCACAGGACAGTGTGTGAATCTGATCTGTGATCCTCTGAATTTGTTTGCTGCTGGAGATAAATCTACCTAATTTTAAAGCTGTACTTTTTGCTTCTACAGATCACTTCTATTCTGATCTATCCGTTTTAAATATTCCAATGCTTTAATTTAATGCTTTACATTCAATAAAACAAGTTCTGACAATTTTTAGAATAAAATGTTAAAATAAGGGCTCTGAGTGGTGCAGCAGGCTCAGCGCTGCCACTCTGATCAGGAGATCGCCGGTTCGAATCCTGTTCATGTAGCTTACCATAAAAAAAGTGTCTGCCAAATGTAATGTAATAAGCTTCTGGAGTCCTGAGAGAGCACAGTTGGCCTTGCATTCTCCAAAGGGTGATGTCGTTCGGCACAAGACGTCTGTGAGCTGATGTATTGGAACTGAGTTGCTGCGCTTTCCTCCGAGTGTGCTGTGATGCTACTCAGCAGTACTGCATCAGCAGCATTTCAAAAAGAGGCGGTGGCTAATTTTACATGTATGGGAGGATGAGGCATGCTTCACCCTCCTGGTGTTGGGGCATCACTAGTGATAGGGGGAGTCCTAATGAGTGGGTTGGGTAATTGGCTATGTAAATTGTGAGAAAATAGGATGAAATTTTGAACAAAAAGTTAAAATACAAGTAACTAAAGTCATGTAAAAAACATTAATTTAATTTTGGATTTGCCATCACTATTCAGAAATGGGTCTGGGCTCTAGGAAGCTAACTTCTAAGCTCTGCATTCATCCTCCATCAGAGCTTTAATATAACAATTTGAGTTAATGAACAGTGTCGCTGGCTGAGACCAAAATTGAAACCAATGGTTCATTTTTTACATTTTAGGGCACAGTTGAGTATGTCTGCCATTATGTCCTAATGGTAAAGTGGAATTCAGATGTGATTTCAAGGGCACTAAAATCTCCCACAATGCACTTGTAATTTACATTAAACAGCATAGCTCACTAAATGAGCTGATTGTGGTCCAAAATGCAAAAATGCTTTGGGAGACTCTTTACTTTACTCGTTACTAAGCAACAGATGATGACGTTTGCTCACATATGTTAGCCACTGAACGCTGTGAATTTCTGATATTTTGTCATGTACTTTGGTAATGGCTGGCTTATGTTTCTTAGCAACATAACAGTCCACAACAGTACCAAACGTTGCTACCAGAAACAGCAAAATGCTTTAGGTTTTAAATCCTTATTGTTTTTACCTCACTTTTGTGTGTACAGAGCTTTAAACAAGGCCCAGCCAATCATGTGGGTTTATGGTACCAGTGTTAATGCATATTGATGATGAAGTGTCCAAATTCACAGCTTAAAATTCACCAATCAAATCCAGTCAAGTGATAAAATTATATGATATTATATTAATAGCAAAAAAATAATGTAATTTTCCAGTAAGTAAAAATAAAAAGTTAAATTAGGGTAATTATTATCTCGATTATATATTTAGTATCACACAAGTGAAAAAAAATATTGTTTATAAGTCATTCTCATAAAAAGTCCTTCTTTTTCTAAAAAAGGACATATTTAATTTAGCTTTTGTTTTCTCCATGTGAACAAAAAAAACATTGATACTAAATAATTCACCTAGTCTAATGTATCCCACTTGTCTTTTGTTAGTAAAGTAGTCCCATAGCTGCCAATCCTCCACTTCTGATTGATCCCAGTTCAGGTTGACCCAATCAGGGTCTGACCCACAGGCGAGCTGCGGGCAGTCTTTGAGGCCAGCAGAAGGAGCTGGTTCTGAAGCAGTGCGTGTTTTGGCAGAACCACTTTCAGCAGAACCCTGCTGCTGCTGCCTGTCCTACGGCAAGAGACCGCCTAGAGAGGACCCTCGTGCCATCTCAGCCAGCCTGGTCCATAATTAGCATGAAGACTTCCATACACGTCTTCACTTTTTCACAACATGATAATTAATTAGGCCTCTTGCTTCCCCAGGCACTGCTTCCTCTTTCTCTCTCTCTCTCTTTCTCCGTCTCTCACTCTGCCTGATAGGATGTGTGGACCTGGTTCTTTTTCCCTTTTTTTTCTTTTTTTTTTTCCATTCTTTTTTTTCCCTCACTGGTATGGAAGTAGTCAATAGCATATTTTATAATTGGCAGAAATCCTGTGTTCCCATTTGTTCCTTTTATACATTTCATCATCACTTTGCAGCTCACCATTGATTTTATTGGCTGTTTCCTCAGGGCGCTGAATTATGGTGGGTTCAGTGTATCGTTAATTAAAGCTAGGCTTTGTATTCAGAGGTCCAAGGCCAACCTGTACAACTCAGAATTCAACATCAAGCTCAAATGTGAAGCCAATTGATTTCTTTTTTAACCTTCTGTGATTTTCAGGTTATGCCTAGCCCTGTGATGCTACCTCCATTGGCGCCTGAGCCTCCTCCTATACCCACCCCTCCTCCAGTTGTGGAGACTGGCCCAATTTCATATGAGGAGCCGGTTGAGGAAGAGGAGGAGGAAGAGGCAGAGGAGCCCTGTGTCAGTGCCATGGAGCTTATGGGAGAGAACGGTCAGTATAAGTAGCATGTAGTGACTCAGGAAACTCAGTGATACATTTTGACTCATTGTCAAAAAATAGTTGCACCCAGAAGGAATCAACTAACAGGAACAGGAATAGGAAAAGGAATGGAACTTTGTGGGTAGTCATGCCAGGCTGTTATGAATTGAATCAGAATGGCAGGGGGTTATCTTAAAAGGAGCATATACCTCATTATACCTCTGTTAGAATAGGTTCATGGGCGATACAAAACACATTTACTCTCACATAAAGAGATCTCACCAGCTCTAAGCTTTAAGAATGAGCCATTTATGTTATCATATTGTTGATGAAGTGTCCAAATTCACTGCTTAGTAAAAAAAAGGTTCATTCACCGGTCAAATCTGGTCAAGTGATAAAATAATATAGTATTATATTAATAGCAATAAAATAATATAATTTTCCAGGATAATAAACTTTATTCACACAATGAAGGAAAAATATTGTTTTTAAAATCATTCTCATTAAAAGTATTTTTTTCTTATAAAATAAGGATATATGTACTGAAGATTTTGTTTTCTACATTTGAACAAAAAAAGGGCTCTGTCACTTTTTTGCAAATAAGCTGTGGTTGGCCATACCCCATGTTTACTAAGCGTCTACCACGTTAGAAGAGTCACTGGTTTAGTTAGCACAAACAGTAGGTACAGATCCCTCCATCAGAAGAAGTCTGCTGGCAAATCCTGCTGTGTACTGTCCGAGGTTCTCAACCAAAATAAAAGCATATGATTCCTGACACCAAACTCTTTCAAGTCATTCACAGAAAATGGAAGTATGGACATTTTTATGCTTGGAGTGTTTACACAATTGGAAATCCAAAACTTGCGAAAACAGAGATCACCTTCGTTCTTTATTATAGGCACTATGACAGCCCAACATAACGTTAATAAGGTCCTGAAACTAGTGGCCCTTCTTTTTCTGAATGCTTGCTCTTATGCGCTATTCCAGCAGGACAGTGCTCATTGGTATGCTGCTGCCATCTCAAGAGCTTGCCTTGAAGACACAGATACTATTCCATGGCCTTCCACAATCACAGATCTTTCTCAAAATAAAAAAAATGTGTGGTATTCTATAGCAGGAACTGCATGAGAATATTCAAGCTAAATGGGATAAATTATAGGAGAACACCATTAGGGACTTTTGCCAGACTCAGTGTCCAGATGTCTGGCATGTTGTGTTACAAATGTGTCTACTACAACTTCTGTGTGTGTGTGTGTGTGTGTAGTTCAATTACTTTACTATTTAATATACAAAATAAACCAATATTTAGCAATATCAGTCTAAATTATTAAGCAGTAATACAATCAAAGTTTGTGCTATAATGTGTAATACTGGCACTTCTGTACTGCGTTCGTGGGAATGAGGCCGCAGGCCGAGCGTCGTAGATTAACACAGCAGTGCCAATATTACATGTTATAGCACAAACCTCTAGTGTATTATTGTGATTATACTACAGTTTTATTATTGCTGTTTATTAAAAGATTTTGAGTTAAAGAGGAAGAGAAAATAGGATCTGTTTGGTTAAAATAGTTCCATTGCTGCTCTGTTTCTGGCTGCACTGTTTGGCCTATAAGCGCTGCATCGTTGCTAGGTTACCTATATGTAGTGGAGTAATACATGGAGAGAGAGCTTCGGTTACAGTGCATTACCGGCTGATAACGGCACTCATAGGATGCCTCTCAGCCAGTCACATTGCAGAGTCGGAACTACCTGTGGTATAATAGTCTTGTAACTATTAATTTTCCTCATAATGTAATTGTAATTTTTCTTCTGAATAGCTTTGCAATCACTTTACAATTCCTTCTGGGTGCAAGTATTGCTGTTTTACAACTGTTTCCTTGATTATGAGTGTATTTCTGTAACTTTCCTCCATTTTCGTTAGAGACTGTCGACCGTGTGATAAATTAGCTCTGCCCTGCTGCTCTGCGATGCATAGATCTATAGATGACTTATCAGTAATCAGCTGTATTACCCAGCGGCAGCTTGCCATCTAATCAAAACCTCAGACTTTTCTGTATTCAGATATGCCCAAAATCCCAGCTCTATCATTAATCTTTCCCTCCCTTCTCCAGAATATGGCTGTGAGGCTGAAGAGGAGGAGGTTTTCTAGTCTGCAGTATTCTTCCCCCCTCTCTCCAGCGAGTGATGCTTTTCATCAGACCCAGAAACCTTGCCTTCCTCCCTGTGGAGACAGGAGAACAGGAGAACAGGAGAAGACGTGTGTGCTATTGTTGTTGCCATGAAATATTCCTATATCGCTGCTTCTTATGCGCCGGCAGACTTGTTGAGCTCCAGCGCATCTGCATCTGGCACAGTGAAGGGACATTTGGGGTTGAACTCAACACGTGAGCGAGACGTGGCTTTAGATTGTGTTTCGGACCATTAGTCTCACGTTAATCCAGCAGCTGTACGTTGCTGTAGTCACTTTATGGAAGGGATGTTTACCAGACCAAGCCCATGCCTAAGAGGAAACCTAATAAGCTGTTAAGCATCCAGTTATGCCAGTGATATAGCTGGACACTAAGCCCAGGCAGATGTGTTCATTAGTGAAGTGTACACCTCTGTCTCACTCACACATTTTTTTTTTTTTTTTGCAAGGGTTGTTATCTCTCTGGATGAATTGTTCTGCGTCCACATTTGTTTTTAAGGTCATTCGCACTCAACCTGTTTTTGTTCTTGAATTTTATGACAGCTGTTTCTGATGTTCCAGAAGCACAAGTAGGCTCTTAACCAATGTGTTTGTAATAGATGTTTTACTGAAAAAAAAATGTGAATAGATGTTTTATTTGTGTGCTCTTGTAGTGTTTTATCTTTTTTAATGTTTTAATGTTTTGATGTTTTAGCTTTTTTTGTTTTTTACTCACATGGCAGCATAAGAAAATGAATATGTATATAAATGTAAATCTGTGTTATATAACCATTTTATGTGTCACTTGCCGCATTCCATTGAAGGTAATAATATTTAAATGATATACACTATGTTGGTATATTGTACAGTACCATTGTGGTTTAGATTTGTATCTGTTGCAGCTGTTGATGTTTAATTTTCAGAGAAATTTTAGTGACTCAGGAAGGAACTGCTGCTAGCCATTCCTATTGTTATTAAAATGAAATTTTGTTTAAGAAGAAAAGAGTTATGTATTCAATATAACCACAGTGCTTAATGTAGTGTTTATTTAGCCAGTGGGTGATACAGTTTGTGTCCAAGCTACAGTTAGCGTTTATTCATTTGTATGAATTTATATTTACGAAAAACAGCAATACTGACCAAATGTGCTAATTTAAAATGGTTTGCGTAATTAATTGAAATCTTGACAAAGTTTGTGTTTACAGTTTTGTTTAGGCTGATGTTTTGCTGCATTATATATATGTATATTTTTTCTTTATCTGATCTCACATTGAAAACATCCACATTGGAATTTATTATCACCTTCTGAAGTGGCTCATTGTTACATTCAGTGGAAACACAAACCCAACATACTATTTCTTTTAAAGGAACAATAAGTACTAAATGTCAGCACATACTTTTCCTATCATTTTAATAGCAAAGACACACTGACACACCCTGTGCGGTACACGGTTGACGGCTTGCCTACAGATCTTAAATTTTAACTTAGAAAACTTTATGTAACAAATGTAACAATGTTTTTAAGTTAAAGCAACTATTTGTACATAAAAAAACTAAAGAAATATAGAAGTAAATATAGATATAGAAGTAAACTTGTAATATGTAATAGTTTTTGCTCTTTTAACCTTCTATTTTAAGTTAAATGCTCAAGTTTTGTAACTAAATAGCTAAAGCTATTATTATTATTTTATTATTTTAAAGCTCCTAATATTTATAGGTAAAAAATTCCAATTGAAATATTTTTAGTTTACTACTTATTAGTTAGCAAATACGTGTTATATTACTATTATTTCTTTGGATACCAAAAAAGCATATTATTATGTAATGTTAGTATATTTGTATATAAGTGTACAGTATATTTATATCCAGATGCTGGATATATATGTTTTGTATTGCTGCTGCTTTGATATTTTCTTTTTGTTCATCTAAGCATGCTGTTATAACTTCTAAAGACTCTCTTAAAAGAAAAATATTTATTAAGTTTCAGCAGATGTATAAAATATATTCTGGCGTATATTTCTGGTACATAAGTTAGTAAATAGCTGTGGGCTTTCTGCTCTTTCGGTTTCACGTGAAATCAGATTTATTTACTCTAAAATTGACTAAAGAGACAAATATATTTGTAAAAGAACCTGGGCTCTCAATCTCCCCATGAGGCACTTAATCCCTGTTATTGATGTTAATGACCCGTGTCTCTATAAGATGTATACATGTTGATGAGAATATGTTACAGTACTGTGTATGTCTCTTTAGGATATACAGAAAGAGTGAGAGCCAAAGCAGGAAAGGGGGGGAAATACTGGTGCTTTTATGTTTTTATTATACGTTATTATATTATATGTTGTTATTGTTGTAATGTGTTGCGAATACTGTTGCCAATCCAATCATGCAGGCAAAACTACTTTGCATCTTGAATCTTGAGAGTGAGAGAGAGAGAGAGAGAGAGAGAAAGAAAGAAAGAAAGAGCGATAGAGAGAGAGAGAGACAGACAGAGTGAAGGGAGGTGTTGGCCTCGCTCTTGTGCATTTCCATAATACTAGGTGACTGAATGCCTTCTGATGGTTGGCAAGATAGAGGGGTTATGTCCTCAAGATCCAGACATTTCATCTTAGAGTTAAGTTAAATATTGTAAGTTCAGTTAAAAAAAAAAACCTTAAGGCTGTATCTTACACCCTGTGTAAGGCGTGTAGTGATGCTGTTGCTATCTTACACCTCACGTCTATTCTCACGCCTTGCACCTGCGTATTTTATATAGTTTTTTAAGTCACTTGTAAATATACAGCTCTGGAAAAAATGAAGAGAACAATTCATTTTCTGAATCAGTTTTTCTGATTTTACTATTTATACGTTATCCAAATAAAAATATTGTCATTTAGAGCATTTATTTGCAGAAAATTAGAGAAATGGCTGAAATAACAAAAAGGATGCAGAGCTTTCAGACCTCAAATAATGCAAAGAAAACAAGTTCATATTCATAAAGTTTTAAGAGTTCAGAAATAAATATTTACTGTTTTTTAATCACAGTTTTCATGCATTTTGTCATGTTCTCCTCCACCAGTCTTGCATACTGCTTTATGCCACTCCTGATAGCTTGTGATCATCCATCTTCTTTTTGACTGTATTTCAGAGGTTTTCAATTTGGTAAAATTTTGGTCTCATTTTTCTCCAGAGCTGTATATGTTTTGTATTGCTGCTGCTTTGATATTTTCTTGATATTTGACTTTTCTCCCTTTTTTCTTTCTTTTTTCTTCATTCAGGCATGCCAATCACCAAGAGGGCTGTTATAACTTGTAAAGACTCTTTGTTATACATGAGCCTCGGCCCGTATTGTGCCCGCTTGGCTTTTAATGCTCTTCTCCCATTTCTTCACTGGTAAGACACGTAACCACTGGTGCAACGTGAGATGAGCCGTAGACCTTCAGGTGTGTGTATATATGAGTGTGTGTGTTTCTGTGTGCGGGTATGTGTGTGAGAGCAGCAGATGGCCAGCCCTCTGTTCTCCACATGCCTCACACGTCTCCTTGCGATATCACCATCAGCTCTCGTCACCAGATTGATTCATCAGTCACATGAACGTGTAGACCCCCTGGACCAGCATTCAGCGGCACGCCATTTCCATTCCATTATCAGGATGGAGGCTTATTCTGCGAGTCGCTGGGCGCACCTGAGACCGGAGGAACAAAGACCTGACGGGCCTCGTGAGCGGTGCAGAAGAACACCATGCGGTTTCCTCTGCTGTAATTGGGTTCAGAGATGCTAGGAGAGCAGCGTTACATTGTCAGGAACTCAGAAATGGACAGCTGGTAATTGGAGCACATATCTCGAGGTGTAATTAAAATTTCCTCAGTCCTTGAGGAAAGAAAAACAGTATGCGTTCACCCACCTGTCACTTTTTAATTGTCTATGTAGATATCCACAGCTATATTTCTCATCATTATGATGTCTGATGTTGAAGTTTTTTTTTTTTTCTTTCTTTTCATGCCATGTGGCTGGAGCTAACACATTCTCCGTCCCTTGAGATTGACACCCCGAGTGTGAGCTGAAGAGTTCACCTTGTGAAACCATTCAGTCCTCTTTGTGTTTCAGGCCAAGTATCATCTTTCCTAACTCAAAAACACTTAAAAGAGGATTTAAGCACCTATTTTTACGGTAGATTCTAAAAATAAACAGGGGTAATGCTTTATTTGGATGGTCCATTTGATGGCCTCATTGACTTTCAACTAACATTCAACTGCATGTCTATTAAATGCAATTAAACTCAACGGTAAAAGTAAATGATTCTCTATTGAATGTAACCCTACACTCAACTCTTAACCAAAAGTTTAGGTCAAAGTTAGGGTTAAGGTTAGATTTTAGGGTTGATTAAGGATTAAGGCTAGGGTTAGGTGTAGGATTAGGTTCTATTTTGGGTTAAGTTGCATTTAATAGACATGCAGTTGAATGTTAGTTGAATGTCAGTTGAGCATCAACGAGGCCATCAAATGGACCACTCAAGTAAAGTGTTATCTAAACAGGTTGTTGCATTTAATAAGTTACTTAATACTTAAAATAGTACATTCCATTTTACACAGTAAAATTGACAGTGTCCCCCTCACTACCGGGTTTAAAAATCCTCAGTTTTTCTAACAATCCACACTTTATCTAACAATCATCAGTGTCAATTGATTTTAAATCCACAGATAGAACAACTTTCTTCTATGTAAGCTTAATGTAGGACAGGAGAGAACATGAAGCATGAAAGATAAACAAGCTGTGGGTCTCCTGTTTAGCTGTGGTAACATGCCAACCCTCCACTGGAGACTCTTATCCAACTTCCAACCCAACATCAAGACAGTGAGTAACGCTCAACCAATAAAACTGCCACAACTTCATCCCGTTTCTCTACAAACATTTAAAATTCAAAAACGATTTAAACGACTTAAACTTTTAAGTTTGTTTTTCAAAAATGTATACACTATGATTTTGACACTTTAAATTTACTATTTTTGGTTATGTCAAGATTTAGAACCAGCTTTACATTATGATCTAACTAAAATATAATACACCTATGATACACCTATGAATAGAAGGATTTCTATTTTAACACTTTTCAGCTGAACCCCTTAGAAGTCGCAGAAATTTATTTAAAAAAAAGAATAGTGGAGAAACAAGTGATAGAAGTGTCCGAAGATTATTCTGAATTCAAACATTTTTTTAATTCCCTGACTGACACCCAGAGCGTGAACTCCTCTGCACCTTATGAAACCATTCAGCCCTCTTTGTTTTTCAGGCCAAGTATCACCTTTCTCCTCAGAGTCGTAATATGAGGTTTTAAACCCTTTTATGTGGGAGATTCCCCCCATCTTGCAGGTGTTTATGGAGTGCATGCAGTCGATTTGCCTGCCTCCAATGATCAGACTGCTGAGTAATATGACACTATAATGGTCTGGCGCTGCAGCGCTGCTGGCCTGCCACTCACTTTCTGATTTGATTTGTTGTCAGATACAGACTCCGGGAGCCCTTCCACACTTCAACTGTATCAGGTTCTCCGCTTCAAAGAGCGTATTAAACAACTTGGCGCTATCTGCACCAATCCCCAACCCCCCCCTTTTGCTCCGTCTGACTGAGGACTAGTCTCTGGTTTCCTGCCTTAAATCCCACGCAACACTCTAAGCAAGGTCATATCAGTCATTTTACCATCTATAAGATAACTGCCTTGGACCATGGGACTCCTTTCTCCTAATTAGTGGTCCTAATTGATTTAGGTGGTTGCATCTCTTCGGTGTCAGGATGTATTCGGTGAGTGTTTGACCTAGATCGATCTCTAGACATGAAGATGGCATTGTTCTCGACAAGTCCTGCAGGTTTCATGATTTTATAATTTAAAATAAATCAATCTATTTTCATGTTTTGCCTTTTTGTGCCATTTGGAAACAATAGTAAAGCTGTTAGCATTGGATAATTATGGCCTGTTTACACCAGGAATTATCAAGCATTGTGAATTTAATTCAGATAGCATGTGGATTTAGTTTGACTGGATTCTGTTTATACTTGTGCCTAAAAATGTGTCCTCAGTTGGACTAAATGAGGTAAATAAATCTGATTTTACTTTCCCAAATACAATGCTATGCTCACATTATCAGTCTGTAGTGACTCAAATCTAATGTTTTGCCTAAATATGACACAAATATGTTTGCTTCCACGACTGTGTGAACATGTCAAATCCAGACATTTCAAATCAGATCTGTGTCACATGAATGTCACACAAATGGTCAGATTATGGTCAGAATTAATTCAATCTTTTTGCAGGCATGCATGCAATTAAGAGTGATGTCATTAGCCAGCACATGCATGAATGTATCAGTTGCACTCATGCATGCAGTTTATTTGCATTAAAGACATGTAGATACAGGTCACTTAGATAGCCAAATTGGATCTGAGCGAAACTGGAATTGATTAATGGGGCATGTAGTGTAAATGAAGCCAAAAGCAAACCAAAATATACATCATTTTCATTTTTTAATGTGGTTTAGAGACTGTGAACAGTTTAGTGTAATGCTTTTTACTGAAGTTTTACTACATGGTGGGAAAATAAATGGTTCTCAGAATTCCATAACGGGTCTATTCGAAAATGTGACAAAGAACTCACTCTGTAAATCGCAACTCACTCTGTAAAACTGCCATCATCTACCAATAAACAAGCATTATCTTAAGAATTCACACACACATACACACTCATTAAAAGAGAGAATGAGGGAGATAAAGAAGAAGAGAACACAGATTCCACAGATAATTGCTCATATTAATGTATTTCCACTTGCCTGATGCCTGATCTGACCACAAAACCTGCATTTCGTTTACATTTGTATTAAATGTGATTTGAGTGATCCGATCTTAATCTAAACACAACAGGCCCTATTTTAGCAATTTGTTGGTGAGTCGTCAACCATAACACTGTGCAGCTTGATTTAGGGTGTCAGTGTGTCTTTGCTATTGTAACAACGGGAAAAGTAAGCCTTGTGCAAAAGGCATGTACTAATTCTCATAAGTTATCATGGGTGTGTTTTGGGTCACTTGTGTCACTTGCTATTCTCTTTAAGAACCAGGTTTGCTCTGACTTGGATTTATTTTTGTTTTAACGGCGCAGCGCTTCTGCACATCTCAGCAGAGGAAACTGACCTGCTCCTTTACGCTGTGAAGGTGCTTGAGCTGGTCGTTTGCGGAAACAGCAATGTAAATTTATTTTATTTTGTCTTTATTGTCGATGTAAAAGTTTGGTTTGTGCTCTGCTGCATGTCCATGTATGCTTAAAAGCAGGGGTGCACCTGTAATGCCAAGATAAAACAATGAACATCTGACGGTTGACTGTTGTCAGGGTTCTATTCAGTCAGTGGCGCACTTGTGTTTATGTGATTAACACAACTCACTTCCAGACCACCACGTCCATCAGCGTAGATATATTTGTGAACTCTTGAAATGTCACTATTGAAATGACGCAAGGTGCAAGAAGTGAAAATAGACTATTGACAGAGTGTAAGATGGGCCCCAATGTGTCTTGATGGTTTTTACACCTGCCTTTTCATGCAGACAAGTGAAAAATGGACGTGGATTTTTATTATTTTACTACCAGGTGTAAACACACCCATAGACCCCTTCAATTTCACACCTTCCGAAGCATCCTTTTAAACTGGTTCTAAGTTAAATACAGCAGATGTTTATACTAAAATGTGCTTCCTTTGTCCTCAGCCCTGGTTTTAGACTGCTTTGCTTAGGGGGGCAGTACAACATAATGAGTGGGCATGTTGATAATCATATTTTTAAAGCCAGAGCTAAAGACACTGGCTAAATTGATGTAAATTGAAGTAAAGAAATAAAAATGTTGCATGTGTCTTCGTCAGAAAATGACGCCTTATAGAGTTTTCTACAGTGCATATGTATTGAATGAAACATTCATAAAATACATTGGTTCAGAGATTATTTCAGAGATAGAACTGGCCCTGCTTGTCCTTGACAGTTCTCTGCAAACAGAGACTAAATATGCATCATAATAAATGCTGAGAACAGTAACAGCAGTGGTTGGTATGTTGATAATCGATGGTCACGATGATGCATCAAATCACTTAATCTGCAGATCCTCTCCAGTGCTGTCTGCTCTTTTGCCCTGTCGTAATCTTTCCATATCCTGTAGCAGCTGCAGCCGCAGCATTAGCCTGAACCTCTGGGTCATCGGCTCTGTGAGGCCTGCAGAAAAGAGAGAGAGAGAGAGAGAGAGAGAGAGAGTGAGAGAGAGAGAGAGAGAGAGAAAACAGGAGAGAGAGGGGGGGGGGGTTGCTGTGATTTATGCAGTGTGACTGGCCCCTCCGTGCTAAGATCATCCAGGCTTCCAGAGCTGTCCCCCTACATCCAGGTTCACTCAGCTGGGCTCAGGTGAGCGCACGCGTTCCTCAGCCAATCCCGCCCTGACCTCTGCAGCCCACGGGCCAGTCAGTGATGAGGTAATGCGGGGTCATGCTAGTGTGTGTATATGAAGAGGAACCGCTGTCCACTCATATTGCTCTCATGGATTATAGCTGAACCAGAACAGGCTCGGGTCAGAAACAGGCCAGAGACAGGAGGAGAGGGCATTCAGACAGCCTTCGCTTCTTCACCATTCACAATTCTGCAGCATTGTCTGACTCCATTTCTTCCAGTCCTTTTTTTCCTTATTTCTTATTTTTAAAAAGATGAAAAAATATATAAAAATCCATTAAAGATGAAATGCTTCAATGGTTTGTAATAATGCAAAATACAAAATGTAATCAGTTAAACTAACTAACTCGTCTCATGTTTTTTCCTATTGTAACTTATATTTTAACATTATGTTCTCGAATCATGTCTCACCGAGAGTAGTTGTATACAATGGCAACAATTTAAATTTAAAGCATTTGAATTGTTAATATGTTTCTGACCTTTATAAGCTAAAAATACACTTTAAAGAACTAGTTTTATCTCACTGACCAATCGGTCCTACATTATGTGAATAAAGTCACACGATCACACATTCACACACTGCTTGGGGATTGGCTGTGATGCTCTCAGGATGTTCAGTTTATACGTCAGTTAAGCAATCCATGACCTAAACTGAAGGACAGAGTACTGTAAGTAACTTTCCACATCTTTTAACCTCCGGAAACCCAGACTTTTCGTGGTGTGCTTTTTTTTATTTTCCTTGCTATTTGGGATTAGTGGTACCTAACAAAATGTGTCATTTTAGTCATTTTTGTCCTCATATACAAACAGTAGTTCATTTTAACATATAAAATTTAGACTGGGATTCCCTTCATCTTGTTTTTAATCAGTTGAGTGCAATGTTGTCATGTGACGACTAGATATGGGTAGGTACGGGCAGTGTCTCTATATGAGGCCAAAATGAGGGTCACAAGAGGTTAAAGGGGCAGTGACATAAACGTACCCATGGGCTCTTTTTGGTTAAATGGTTAATATTAGAGAGTATTTGACTGAGTTTGTTCTCTAGACATAAAGCCTACATGTTTTTTACAAGTCATGTAGGTTTTATGGTGTTAAATGTATAAAGATAAAATACTACATTAAATGCTACTGAGTAGCTAAATGGTTCTACTATATATAAATAATCTCATTTAATTTGAACTTGTGTCTTACAAGTATAACATAATAACCCAAATAAAACACTATAACATCATAAATCATCAATTAAAAAATCACTGTTTCATTGGACATGGGTCAGTCTCTCTGGTGCGTTCAACCGGCTAAAACTGTTTGCGTGACACTAATTTAATTATTGATTTGAAACTTGATGCTTTTGGATATGCTGAATATGTTCCACTGAGACAAAACCACAGGATTAATTTTCCAGAATTGATTGTGTGTATATTTATATTTGCGTTTAGGTATTTTTAGACTGAAGTCAATCGGCTGTGGTGGGTAAACAGCTTGACTGGTGATTGATGTAGATGCATATAAACCAAAATGTCAGCAAAAATTACAGGACTTGAATCAACACCATATAAATAATCACTAATACACACACACACACACACAAGAAAGAGAACGAGAAGAGAACCCAGGATCCACCTTAACAATTACTCTGTATTAACATATATATATATATATATATATATATATATATATATATATATATATATATATATATATATATATACACATTATCAATTTAAATGACATTTTTTTCATTTAAGTTCTTCAGGTCCAGTCAAAAACAGAAAATAGCAAAAATCCAGTGTATAGAATATTACAGTAAACTGCATTTAAAGAAAAAAATATATTCTTTACAAAAATTACAGATAAAGCCAGAGTGCTGTGAGTACTGCACATTCAAAAGACTCTAGGAAACTGTTAAAACTGGTATAGGAAAACGTCTGGCTGACCCACATGGCAACACCTTTATCTCAGCTCAACCCTGGACTAAACCTCAGTTTTAGCAGAGAATAGAAGAACTCGAGGTCTGACAGGTGAAGTGCAGCAATAAAGCAATTGATAAGATAAGAAAATAAAAAATCAGCGTGTCTGGGCCAAACAGCACTGCTATTGGACAACTTGGTCACCCTCATTTAGCTTCAATAGGCTTTCCCGAGTAGGCTGCTTGAGGCCTGTGTGAATTTGAGGGTGTAAATGAATGAGTCGAGACAGTTATGTAACAGTTCATTATCATGCAGTTTTACTTTAGAAAAAGCTTTTTTATTTAGTCCAGGGCACCTCTAATATAAGGAGTGGATTGAAAGGCAGAGTCTCTGTGTAAAGAGATTAACTGCGGTTAGCTACCTTACCCTGATAGCAGATTGGTCTGCTAGTTATGTAAGCGTACCTCATCAAGATAACACAGACTGAGAGGGTGACAAACTATCACTACTCCATGCTGGCGAGTGTTGGAGGACGTTAGTCTGTTCCATTTTTATCTGCAGTGCGCCCCACGCTTCCTTCAGCCAGTCAGCACTCGCGTTTAGCGTGAAAGAACAGAGAAAGAAATTGCAGAACAGCAGGAGGGAGTCAATGAGAAAAATGAAATTTCGCGTTTTTGATTGCGTCTGCTTACTGCCCCCCTCACCACACACACACACACAATGTTCTTCTTTAGTGCAATTATGTAATACACTAAATCTCTCAGTGGTCATTCCTCACATACACACACACACACCCACAGAGGTAGGTACTCAGACTCTTCTCTAGGGTAACTGCACATCCTAAATGTCTTAAAATGTCCTAAATTCATTTATCTAAAACAAAGACCTTAATTTGTCTTAAAGAAACAATCAGTAAAAATGCAAGCAAGTGTGGATAGAGTTTTCTGTCCCACACACTTCTCCCTAGATGCAAGGTTCACGCAGGTTGCCAGATTGATATAAAGTGACCAGTGATGGGGATTCTTAATCTGTAGCTGATCAGTAAATTATTTCGTTCGCAATGTCCAAAATGCCAAAATCTCTCCTACACTAGTTGTAGTGAAATATTACCCAGCTACAGTTAGCAAACCTTTCTGAAGCTCAGTGATTACCTGTTCAGCAGAAACATAGCCAGCTCGCTTATTTCCATGACTGCAGCCGGGGTGTGGGAGGCTAAATCCCACACATATTACTGTGACTAACTACATAATTCAAATAAGAAAATACTCCTGAACCTCTGTTGACAAGACCTGTCGGTGCTTTAACTCAGTATATTTCCTTAATATCTCATTTCACATCCTGATCATATTATGTGTTTATATAAGAAAATATAATTTTCCTTTATAATGGTCCTTTAAAATCCAACTACTAAAAATATATAAAAAACACAGAGATTACATGGTCGCTGTCCAATGGAAAACATGTATCTCTGAAACAGCAGCTTTACAGAAGAGAGATTTTACCTTCTTAACATTCAATTTAAAATACGTTTATTTTGGGTCATTTTGAATTAGAATTTCTATTGGTTGATTCATTAAGACTGATTTTTTAATTACTGATTTGATATGGTTTTATGTAGCTAGTGGAGAAATTTTATTAAAAACAGTTAAAAAGCTCCAATTTAGCACTGGACCCTGTTTTCTGTTCAAACTGTTCCCTGTTTGTTTATGCCTGTTTTAAATATTGGTTGGTCAGTAAATGTATTATTGGTGTTGTGTGCGTTTTTCCAGTTTATTATTCCGTAATTGGTCTTAATTTTGTCCATGAGTCGTATTAAAAAGTATTAAATTTAATTTCCCCATAGCTGCAGATACCCTGTTCTCTATCTGTGCAGCATGCTGCTCTCTGCAGCTCCCGAATGATTGGTGTGCATTCAATGAATATTGCCCACCCTGCTGAACCTCAGAATCTGTTTATTGCTCAGCCACGCTGAGAAAGTTCCATTTAGGATCTGCATCCCCTGTGATCCACATGTCAAGATTACAACCCAAAGTGCAAATATTCCACATGCCACACGCAACAGCCGTGGCCATATTGTGGGAGCGACATGCATAATGGAAGGCCCGGCCCGCTGCAGCTATTATGAGATGAGCGTTGAGGAGGCAGCAAACCAGCTCACCAGGGCACCATTCAAGTGATCTATTGGAACGCAGGCAGCAGCGACAGGGCCACCGTGTGGTACTAGAGCCCCAATTCCCCGAACCCCCTCCTCCCTGAGCCATCTGCTGCAGCACCGCCGCCGCCACCTCCTGTCTCACGTCTCCAGCTCCAGCCAGGAGTGACAAGTAGTGCTGATGCTGATTCACCCCTGTTTCAGTGCAGGACCTTTTAAAGGGACAAATACATCGCAAGTCAAAAGTTTAAGGACCTGCAGTATTTCAGAATGGTTTTATGAGTGTTATATTATATCTTTATCTCTTTTACAAATGAGGATAGAATGGGCAAACACTGCTAATTAGAGCTCTGCGATAAGACTTAAATCTTGATACAAATCTTGGTCTTGATACAAATCTTGATACATCATGATACAAATCTTAACAATCTTAACAAAGAATCATGTTAATACATCAGCATGCTGTATATTTAAACATTAAGACAACTGCACAGTCAGTAAACTGCGTCTGATTGGTTATTTGAGATGAAAGTCATCAAGGTGCTTCTTTAATTACAGGTTTCTAATTGCAAAGTTGCTCCAAAATCTGCTCTAGCCTCTGCTTTAACTTAAAAAGAGCCCTAGCCATCTACATTGGTTTTCCAGCACACCTGAATAAACCAGTTTTGGTCTCTTTCTCAAATGATTTTTTGAAGGACTTTTCCTCATTAGGTTGAAAACCCTAATAGCACAAAAACACAAAAACAGAAACGTTGCTTCAATTACTACACATTTTTCCTGGCAATAAGACTGAATACAGCTACTTTAGCAATTTAATTGAATACAACAACATATAAGTGCTTTGACTCAAACTTAATATAACATGGCTATGCCTCACGCTAACTGCAAAAGTGAGCTAGCTAGCATGCACAGCACTGCATCTACAACACTGTCAACAAAATTATTAAACTAACAAATGCTAACTAACATTTTAAAGCGTTTAACACTAACATTTTAAATGTAAAGTAAGTCTTTCACCAGTGGTATCCTGGTAGGAAGAGCCAATTTTTCTTGTATTCAATTTGTTGTATTCAATGTGCTACGTAAACTAATGTTTCCTATGTATAAAAATAGTTAATTGATAGTACGCCTTATAATATATTTTTTATAATAATAATATAATAGAATTTTTAATAAGCCTGATGTTTTGAAATGCTCTGATTCAGTCATCTAGTCATTACAATCTGGTCCTTTTTAAAATTGTTCAGATCTTTATTCTTGTCTATTTTCCTGCTATTAATCACGTATTAACACATCAGCTTCAGGAACCTGAAACTTACAATTTAGTGAGTTTCAGAGCTGCTAGTGTTTTTTTAAACAAGTGAATAGAGAATGGGATGAACAACACTAACTGTTCAGCAACAGATGAGATCAAGTTCATAGTATGTGGACAGTGTTTAAAAATTACAGCAGCACTGCTGTGTCTGATCAATTCACCAATCAATGTGGTCTATCCTGTGGGGTCCTGCTTACTGAAGAACAGGGTGAAAGGAGTATTATAAAAAAAAGTATGAAGAGTAGCAAATGCAGTACTAAAATTTGTAACTATAAAACTACATAATGCTCTTATATGCGGAAAAAATAGGTAATAGGTGTAGAAACAAGAACGTGGTCAGAATGTTAGGCTTGACTCTTTTTTTTTATTTTGGTTATGCTGGATTGTTATAAAGGAAGAGACAGCTGAGTTTAATCTTCATATGTATGTCTCTTCCATGCACTGTAGAGAAAAATACAGTTTTCTGTTGCAGAGCATTGTTAGGTGATCTACAATAAAATGAGAAAAAATGCTTGCTAAAAATAGTGAGAGGAATAATGCCAAACTACACTATTTTATCCCCACACTGATTTTTAAGCTGTTGTACAATCACACATGCATCATGTATTATTTAAATATCTCTCCATTAAAGTGTAACCACTGTAAAATTCACTTTTTGAAAAAAGGGCAAGGTGTCCCCCGACCTTTGACAGCCGTTATGTGTGAGCTGAGTATTTATAGATATTACAAATTTAGCAGTTCATTTTCCGCTCGTCTCCGTAGCTTGCAGTTGTTCACGCTTCGGCAGTCTGTAAATTAAAATTCCTGCCAATGGGGCATGGCCTGATATTTTTCTGCTCTTTCCCTCTCCAGAATCATCTATTGGCAAGTGTTAATGAAATGGTGATTATGGTGAACTCATTGATGCTGTCTGAATGTCTTTTTTGGTCGTAACTCATGATGTTCTGTTCATGGCTGTTAAAGGCTCTGTGGCTCTGTGGATGCAGTCACACTCAATTAGGCTCTACTGAACTACAGTTAACCTCCAGCCACAGCGCCTCGAGCAGCGTCCCGATTCTCTCCCTCGCTGTGGCATACAGCTGGTGTCATCACACCCATCAGCGACCCGTCATAAAGCACCACTCTTACACACACACACACACACACCTATAAAAAATACTACACACATTTCCTAATACACAGTGCACTCGAAGCTTATTTTACTCCATAGCTCTGTTTAATAATGCTCAAAATATTCAGCATCTATCTAACACTGCTCTATCTATGTTCCGCCTAATGCTGCTCTATCTATGTTCAATTAAACTTAGTATTATTGCTGCTTTGTCTAACTCTAATATACCTGTGTTCTATCCAAATCTACACTGCTTTTATGGGCCTAATAAGATCCACCCTGATCTTAAATGTTTAATGCTGTGCTTTATAACACTGCTCTATCTATGTGCTTTTTCTAACTACAGTATGTTGTGTCCAAAACTACTCTATCTGAACCTGTTCTGTCTGTTTTTTTCTAGTGCTGCTCTTTATAACACTGCTCTATTTATGTGCTCTATCCAACTGCAGTATGTCCTGTCCAAAACTACTCTATCTGAAACTGCTCTGTTTAATTTATTATGGTGCTGCTCTTTATGACACTGCTCTATCTAACTACAGTATGTTGCACAGTATTGTCTAAACCTGCTCTGTCTGTTTTTTTTTCTAGTGCTGCTCTTCATAACACTGCTCTATTTATGCGCTCTATCTATCCACAGTATGTTGTGCCCAACACTGCTCTGTCTAAACCTGCTCTGTCTGTATGTTTTCCTAGTGCTGCTCTTCATAACACTGCTTTGTCTAACTACAGTATGTTGTGTCCAAAACTGCTCTATCTGAACCTGTTCTGTCTGTTCTTTTCTAGTGCTGCTCTTTATAAAACTGCTCTATTTATGCACTCTATCTAACTACAGTGTGTCCTGTCCAGCACTGCTCAGTCCAAACATGCTCTTTCCATTTTTTCTAGTGCTTCTTATTAAAACAATGCTCTATATAACTACAGTATGTTGTGTCCAGTACAGCTCTATCTGAGCACAGTCTATCTGTTTTGTCTAGTGTTGCTCTTAATAACACTGCTCTATTTATGCGCTCTATCTAACTACAGTATGTTCTGCCCAACACTGCTCTATCTGAGCATACTCTATCTGTTTTTTTTCTAGTGCTGCTCTTAATAGGATTGCTCTATCTGAGCATACTCTATCTGTTGGTTTTCTAGTCCTGCTCTTAATAAGACTGCTCTATCTGAGCATACTCTATCTGCTCTTCATAACACTGCTCTATTTTTGTGCTCTATTCAACTACACTATGTCCTGATCAACACTGCTCTATCTGAGACTACCCTATCTGTTTTTTTTTCTATGGCTGCTTTTTAAAACAGTGCTCTATTTATGTGCTCAATAATCTTAGTACAGTATGTCGAGTGCTCTCTCTGAACCTGCTCTGTTTTTTTTCTAGTGCTGCTCTGCCTCTCTGCTTTATCTGTCTTTTAATTGTACTCAAACTCAAATCTGCCCAATGCAGCTCTATTTATCACGGCTCTATGTAAGGCTATTCTGTGTAACTGCTCTGTCTCACCTTGTTCTGTCTAACGCATCTCAGTATACTGTTGCTGTATCAGAAGATTTTTAAACATTTAATTTCAATAAAATGTTATAATGAAATCATATCATTGTTCAATAACAAAATGACACATTCATTTATTATTATATTCACATAATGTAAAATGCAGCTGAATACACAATTATACAACACAGACACAATAATACTAATAAACAAAAAGGGGAATGTGCTGAAAGTGAGAAATTATGTATGTTTTTGTGGATCGTGCAACAGAGAACACTCTTATCATCCTATTTTTTTACATTTCAAATTATATTTCATGGCAGATGAAACACAGTGTCCAGTGATCATACGTATACATCTGCAGGGCTATCAATGTGTAAAAAAAACACAGAGACAAAGCTGATACCTTTAGGAGATACTGTCTCAGTTCTAACCCACACAAACTATTTTAGCAGCAGCCACGCCCTGTTTTCTGTTGGTATAAGGGTGTGTGGGGTGTTGTGTTTAGCTGGGGCTCTGGGCAGATGGAGCGTGTAGACGGCGCTAGTGGAAAATTAGGACGCTCTCTCTGTGTCAGAGTGACATTTACAGTATGCTTTGATAAGCTTATATGGAGCAGCCAGAGTAGAATACTACAGCAACTACAGGATTCACAGGGGGGGATGATGGAGCATAGAGGAGACACATTTGGGAGGTCGGTTGGTTTTGAATGTTCGGCTCAGGAAAACAGACAGAAAATATTTTCCACACGTCTCTTGTCTTTTATGTTAGACTTCACATATAGTATTCATGCAAACTGTCCTACTTTTTACTCCCTCCTCCCTCACTTTATTCCTGTTAATTAAAAACTGAAATATATAGAATATAATTATTACATGAATTATTGTTTAAGCAGTGGCATCAGCACATGTGTATAAGAAGCCTGAGCAAAAATAAATAAATAAATAAATAACAGTAGTGAGGTCAGACCATGTCTGTGTTTACACAAGTCTACAGCTTATTATTAGGCATATATATATTTTTTATCATTGAAGCTATTTATTTATTGATTTATTTATGTTTATTTAACTAGCTAGCTACAGAGATTTCATGTTTGGTTCCCTAAAAAAAAAAAAAAAAAAACATTTCAAAAGATGGTTCTTCAGAGACGCATTTACCCAGTATGATTGCAGCCAGTAGCAGCTCCGAATTCAATTTCCATAAGAATTTCAAAGTGGGTCTGGGAGGCTCAGCTGACGGATAAAAGCCAAAAGCCACACATCGCTGGAGAAGGTCTCATGCTTCCATCAAAGAAACATGAAATTTCAACAGGATTGAATTCATAAAATAAATCTGTAAGGGTTTTTGCTACTTATTCTAACAATTTAAAGCAGTATTTCTCAATCCGGGTCCTGGTGCCCTCCTGCCCTGCACATTTCCTGCTTTAACACATCCCATTACACTGATTAGATGAGTCAGGTGGGATGGAAGCAGAGAAAACCCTAAATGTGCAGAGCAGATAGGTACCAGGACCAGGATAGAGATTAACATGCATTTACAATATAAGGCCTACAAAAATGATTGTGATTGACAATATTGCTACTGTTATTTTCATACCATTTTTTTTGCCACGGAAATATTGATAATATAATAGCATAATAAATACAATTACACTATTTTACACAGCAATAAACCTATTATTTTGTTCGTAAATTACTATTTACGAAATGGACTGAATGTATGAAACTGTTACATTTGTACTAAATAAAACTTTACTGTTTGTTTTGTTATCATCAAATATATATATACTTGTGTACTCTTCTATTATGCCTAAATTACACATTCTGCATATTATGCACTCATTGCAGTTCATTATTTATCTTTGGCAACATGGCCCCGCTGATGAGAGCCAGTTTCATCATAACCTTTGTGATGGTTTTTGCAACAGCACTTGAGGATACTTTCAAAGATCCTGCATTTCTTAAAAGGTTTTTTTTCTTTACTTAGTTGAGTTGTTATGAAATATGTATGTAAGTACATATGTAATATTATGTAATCCATAATATGCATTAGAACATTACTTAAATTGAGCTATTCACTGTAAACCAACTGTATATCCACTGTATAAACACATTAAAAGGGAAGACGTTTAAGTAATTTACTCTTGAAAAGACATAAAGTTATAAAGACATTCATAAAGGTCATAAAGTTGACTGAGAAAATGTCAAGATGTGCAAAGCGGTCAGTTAAGCAAGAGGCGCTGCTTTGAAGAATTTATAATATAAAACATATACTGTTTTTTTTTTAACACTTTTTTGTTTACTAAATGATTCCATATTATTTTCTTCATAGTTTGGATGACTAGCATTAATTTACAATGCAGAAAAAAACCCCACAATTTCTTTAAGGCATGTCCAAACTTTTGACCGGTACTGTATATTTTAAGTATCTACGGGAAGTGTGTAGGACCTGCTCCTACGAGTACCATTAATTGTGTCTGTGCTTTACCTGAGCCTCTTTAGTCATATAGTATCTTTGCACATCTGTCATCTGTCAATTTTATAACATTTAATTAAACAATGTTCTTATGTGTTTATGTTCTTAATGCAGACATTTTTATTTAACCCTTGGAAGCTCACTCCTAGACCCTGATCCCCCATATCCCCCATTAACACCAATTTATTATTTAATATTTATATTTAGTTCGTTTATTCCTTTCTTTATTGTATTTTTTCTACTTTTATGTTTATGCGGCATACTTGGTGACGAGCAAAGAAAGAATTTCATTGTACGACTGTGCACATGACAATAAACTCTTTGAATCTTGAATCTATACATCTCAAGTGATGTTTCTTCTCAACATTAAGGTTCCATACCAAATAAAGAACCTTAAATAAATACGTCCAAGCCAAGAAACTGTTGGAAACCACCAGATTTTTTTAAGCAGATATAAATTAATTTTAATATGTATTTTTTCTTAAACCAGGTGAATAAATCTCCTTACTTTCCCTCTAAAACTGTCTCTTGCCTATATTCCTGCACACATTGTTCTGCAAGAAATGGGCCTCAGGAAGAAAGCGAGAGAATAATGTGGAAGGCAGGGCAGTGTAACGCTGCGTTTCACACCCAGGCAGCGGTGCAAATCACGTCCAGCCGTGTGATAGATGGCCACCTAAACCGTTTCCTGCATATCGGCGCTGCCTCCGTCACATATGAGCAGCCACAGACATCAGCATCACAGCAGGTCACTGCAGAAGTGCTTTCTGACTGCTGCAGTTTGCTGCACAAACAAGGACATATTTCTTCAGACAGGACTGAAGCTGAAGAACATGTTCTGGCCGCAGTCCATCTTCCCTCAACTGTCTACCCACACATGCTTATTTCAGCGCTGCGAGATTTACTATAGCAAGTATGTAACACATACATGCAATCTATCCTGGTGGTTGTTTAAAGCAGCGTTTCTCAGCCCTTATCCTGGAGACATGCTGCTCTGCGCACATTTTAGTGCTTTACCTGCTTCTTTTACACAGTGTCAGTGAGTGTGTTAAAGCATTGAATCCCCTGAAATGTTCAGGCAGGGTGAGTCCAGGACCATGATTGAGAAACACTGAAGAAAAAAAATATAAAAATATTTTCTTACAGCCAATAAAGAGAATCTCTTACTCAACAATAATTTATATGTAACTTGATCATGAAATGTTACCTCATGCCTTTACCACCCAAATCCACCCACCACCATTACTCTGCTTACTAGGAGACACATCAACCACAAATACATGCTGATCATCTCCAAGACAATCATCCTCATAAACTATAAAACCAAAATTAACAATCTGTCTTTTTCCTTTTTTTTTTTCGTTTTGTTTTCCGTTTGCTTTGTTTTGTTTTGTTGTAATTTTTTTGTTTAATTGTTTTTTTTTACCCCCTCCTGCATCTCACACCCAAGTCCATTCAACCCTGAACAGTTTGGAAATACCCATACCTGTATAAATGTTGTGAGGTGTTATCTTGTTAATATGGCTGGAGACTAGCCTGTGTGATCATGACAAGGCGATGTGAATGATCAGAGTGAGTTTAAGCAAGATTTGTAGACAGATCCATATATACCTAGAGGAAATACATCACAAAAGGCTTTAACACCACAGTGGACAGTTCAGTGGGTGGTAATGATCGCAACCAGCGGAGTCTGGCTTGAATTGTCCATGCGTCACTCTTTTAAAAAAATCACATCCACATTAAATGTAGGCCCCACACTCATATCCTACAGGTCAGTCCAGTGTTCTTTAGCATTTATAAGATATAATACTTTCATAACATAATAAAAAAACAAAAAAAAAACATTAATGTTGTACGTACAAATGTTTCGGACACTGTACAAAACAATTTTTCACTAACACTTCCTTTGGTAGAAATCACAGCTTGCAAATAGCTGCTAAAAGTTTTTTTTTTCCTTTTTTTTTCTTTGCAGAAGGAATCTAGTTATAAAATAGTATTAGGCTGTCTTGCTTGTTGCACAGCTTGTTACAGATCTATCCACAAATAAATAAGCAAAGCGTCAATCTGCGGTTCACCACTATGAGTAGACCCTCCTGGAGAGAGCTCCTCATTTTTGAGTTTATTTTTATATAAGGTATTTGTATGTAGTGGATTACTACTGACTTTTACCAAAGGCTGTTGGATTCTCTGGCCACAGATGGCTACAGTATCATGATGATGCCAGACCTTAAACGCTTGCCCCCCTAAATCTTGCCGCTTAAATCTTCTTCTAAACAAATAGTGTAAAAGATAAAAAAATACTTTGGGCCTATCTTACACACCCCAAACAGTCTATTTTCACACCTTCCACCTGCATTGTTTAAATAGCAACGTAGCTTATGAATATATCTATATAGATGGGCGTGGTGGTCTGGAAGTGAGGTGTGTTCAGGTAAATATCTGGCATATTGCTATCTTAGCAGCGGAAAACACAGGTGCATCACTGACTGATTACAACCTAGAGAACAATCAACCATTAGACGTACATTGCTATCTTGGCTACACAGATGCACCTTAAAAAAACAACTTTTACATTAACAATAAAACAGAATACATAATAAAATAATAATTCTGTTCCCGTGAATAACCTGTCTGTGCAGCTCAGTTTCCTCTTCTGAAAAGCGCAAAACTCTGCGCCGTTAAAATAGCAATTTGCTAAAGTCATAGCACACCTGCTTCTTAAAGGGAATCGCAAGTGAAACGCTGATTGGTTTATTGTATTTTACACTCCAAAACACAGGCATGATTAATTTTAAGAGAATTCCTACATGCCTTTTAAACATTTTAAGTCACACAAGGTGTACTTTTCCCGTCTTTATGATAGCAAAGACACACTGCCACGCCCTAAATGAAGCTGCTCGGTGCACGGTTGATAGCTTGCCTACATAGTAGATCGCTAAAATAGTCCTTCATCTCAAATGTAGTCAAACAAAAATCTCCACTATTTTAATATGCTCCATTTCTCTGTTACACCAAAAGAGATTCAAGAGAAAAATGAAACAAATCACGCATCATCAGTTCCACCAGAATAGTCTCGCTCTGCTTTTTTCTTTCTGTTTACGGAAATTTAGAAGCATGCTTAACGAACATAGCTTCTGCCTCACTTGCCATTTCCCTTTGAGCAAATGTCCAATCAAGCCCGATTGTGTTTCTCCCATTCATGTGTGCAGTACAGCTGACCTTGTCGGAGTAGCGCACGGCAGAGCGCTGAGCGTTTAGACACCCAGAGAGCACGAACAAATTAAACAGTGTGAAAACATCTCGGATTCCAGAGGCGCTGCTGTATGGTCCACAGATCACCAACAGACAGGAAGTATTGAAGTTCACTCTGCTGTTGACTTAACACTCTCAGTCTCTTCAAAGCGCAGAGACCACACATCCCCTGTTCAATTTAAGGCACGTCAATAAATCAATTGTTAGGTTGTCTAAGGTGTCTACCACTGTCTGAGGAGACTTGACCGTCTGTGTGTGTGTGTGTGTGTGTGTGTGTGTGTGTGCCCAGGCCCCATAGTCACAATCATCATTTGTTAGCTCCCCTCAGACAGCTAAACATGGCTATTACAGATGCCGGCCCACGCCGCCAATTCATCAGCGGAATGAATGGGTGCTCAGCTGCGTGTGATAATCAGGATTAGGCTTGATTTCGGCCTGATCTGTCACAGGGGTTGTGATATGTCGCCCTGTAGTCGCACACACGTCCGTACATGTGTCCTAACAAGCACATGTAGATGCAGGCAGGCTTTGTTGCATCCCGCTGAAATTTGGAGTGGATGGAAACCAAACCAGGCAAACTTCCAAACACAGTGCTGTGAAAAGTGTTTGCCTCCTACAAATTTCATTCGTTTTTGCTTTTTTATCATACTTACACTTTTTTAGATTAATTAACACATTTTATTATCAGACAAAGATAGCCTGAGTAAATATAAAAAGCAATATTTAAATGATAATTTCATTTATTAAGGAAAGAAATATATCCAAATTAACCTGTCTCTATGTAAAATGAACTGCCCCCTAAACCTGATAATTCAGCCAGTTTTAATTCAGCCAGTTTTAATTCAGTCATTTTAGGAGGTTTTCCAGCATAAACCGCTGTTTAGGATCATGCCACAGCATCTCAATCAGACTTTGACTAGGCCACTCCTAAACCTTCAGGATTTTCTGATAGACCATCACACTACCACCACCATGTTTTACGTTTAGTATGATGTTCTTTTTCTGTAATTATGTGACAGATTTACGCCAAATGTAACGGGAGATACACCTTCCAAAAAGTTCCAGTTTTGTCTCATCAGTCCAAAGAATATTTACTCAAAGTTCTGGGGCTCATCAAGATGTTTTTTGGCAAATGTGAAATGGGCCATTTTTGTTCAGCAGTGTTTTTAGTTAGAGCCAATCAAAACTAACATTGATGTTACTAGTCCCTGTCCTGTATGACATTTAGCATGTCAGTTTAAACCAGCTATTAGCATTGTGTAGTCTTTTTAGACCTTTAGCCATGAAAAAAAGCTAATGAATAAAAATGCAGGTTTCATAACAGATGTTACTACTACATATAGCTGCAATATGTCATTTTGTCCATTTATATAAATCAAAACAATCAGTAATCTAATAAAGTAGCATGTTAAATGTAAATGTATCTATTTTTATCTAGAGAAAATGTAATTAAAGTCAGGCCAAAAAATATTTGGACAGTGAAATAATCTTCATAATTTGAGCTCTGCATGCCACCACACTGGATTTAAAATGAAACAAATAAAATTAAATTAAAGTGTAGACTACCTGGATTAAAAAAAACGACACAAAGCTCCTCACATCCTCCGTAAAACAAAATACTGGCAGGGCATGCATGGCTTCCAGTCACTAGGCACTGGGTCACTAGTGTTTATTGAAGATGTGACAGAAGACTAAAGCAGAAGGATGAATTCTGAAGTGTTTACAGGGATTTACTTTCTGCTCAGATTCAACCAAATAGACATTGACCCAAAACATACTGTGAAAGTAACTCAGGAGTTTTTAAAATGAAAGAAGTGGAATATTCTGCAGTGGCCGAGTCAATCACCAGATCTGAACCTGATCAAACAGCATTTTACTCATTTAAGACAAAACTAAAGACTTACAAACCAGCGACACCTGAAGACAGCTGCAGTAAAAGCCTGGAAAAGCATCATAAAGGATAAAACCCAGTGTTTGGTGATGTCCATGGGTTCCAGACTTCCGGCAGACTTTATTGTCTGAAAAGGATTCTCAACAAAGTATTAAAAATGGACATTTTATTTATGTTAACGTTCATTTGTCCAATTTCTTTTGAGCCCCTGAGATGAGGAAACCTCATAGAAAAATGGTTGTAATTCCTAAAAGCTTCATAGGATATTTTTACAAAACACCTTGAAATAAACTGAAATTAAAGTCTACACTTTAATGACAAACACATCTCATTTGTTTCATTTCAAATCCAGTGTGGTGGCAATTCTTTTTTTTATTATTATTCATTAAGATTGTGCCACTGCACAAATACTGTATTTTTGGGCTTAACTTGATCTATAATCGAGTCAACAAATCTAGTATTTTTCATGGTAGTGCTTTTGTAAGAATATTAAATTATTTCGTACTTCATAAACACAAAATGTTCTGCAGTAGTCCGACCTGCTTCAGACAGCACAAAGGAACCGGCTTGAGTGTAATAAGCGACCAGTGAGTGTCCATACCCACAGACAACTGAACACAATCAAACCCAGGACAGCTTGATACGCCTCACGCCTTTTATCCACACACTAATGCACGCTCACACACACACGCACACCCTCATAAACACAAAAGAGACTCCGATGCTGATAGATGGTTGTAAGTGTGAGCAATAAGGTGCCATTTTTACCTGTCAAGGGACCTTTTAGACATGATTACACATGATTAATACCTTTCTCCATCATAGCTATTCATTACCATCCCTCTGTGTCCCCGAGGAGCCAGAGCACGCAGGAGCAAATCACTCATGGGAGTTTTCAATTTAGGCTTTGGGAGGGGGAAAAAAAGGGCTCCGCACAACAACCCCTCACACACAGGCTGAATTTTATTTATTTATATATTTCTTTTTGTGTCTTTCATACTTTCATGTCGCTCTGCCTGCCTGTTGTTCCAAATATGTTGTGATGAGCGCAAATAGCCCCTTTTGTGATGCTTCGTTCCTGAACGTTTTGTGCCGGATCGCCGTTTTCACGCTCAGTTGAAGGAGCGACGCGGCCCTGTGCCATGGCAGCTGCTCGGGGTTTGTGCATTTTTCTGTTACAGCAGAGCAATTTAAAGCCTGCACCCAAACACTTACGGAGCGCACAAAGCGTGACGATCGCCCACACTGGTTTATCATCCTTCCATTTGCGCAAAGGCACACGGAAAGAGATTAAATTGTATTCAAGATTTTTGCTTTGGACAGTTCCTCCTATTCCCAGCACCCGTCCATTTCTTTCTCAGATCAAATCTTCGGCTCTCTTTTCTGCTTTACCTCAGGATGACTGTGCAGGAAATGAAAGCCATTGCTTGTAAATGTGCTGTAAGTAGTTGCTGGTAGTGAGTGCACACTGGTGCATACCACTGAATACTGAGGGGGCTATCTTACACCCTGTGCAAGGCACGCTGTGATGCTCATTGCTATCTTACACACAACCAGTGTATTTTTCTGCCTTTTGCCTGTGTCGTTTAAATAACACAGGTGCTTTTGAATACAATCTACACTGATGGCTGTGGAGATCTGGAAGTGAGGTGTGTTCAGGCACATTTCTGGTGTATTGCTATCTTGGCAACAGAAAACACAGGTGCGCCACTGACTGAGTAAACCCCTGACCACAGTCAACCATCAGACGTGCATACCTATCTTAAAAAAAACACAGGTGCACTGCATGCGCCCAACGCACGACCGCCACTGCTTGTTACACACACACAAGGACAGGCAGCAGTGCACAAACCCAACTTTTACATCAACAATAAACAGAATACAGAATAAAATAACATTGCTTTTCTCGTAAATGACCTGCTCACGCACCTGCATAGTGTGAACACACAGGACAATTTCCTCTGCTGAGAATCAAAGAAACGCTGCATTGTCAAAATGTCAATCTGCTAAAGTCAGAGCAAACTCGGCTCTTAAAGGGAACAGCAAGTAATAAGCTGATTGGTTTATTTTACATCAAACCCAAAACACATCCATGATTAATTAAAAGAATTTGTACATGTCTTTTGCACATTTTGCAATAGTAAACACACACTGAAAAAAATATGAATCGCTAAAATAGACAGACTAAACCCAGGCACCCAATAGCATGAGATCATCATAGTTTTTTGTACTTTATTGACTGATCATATAATAGTAGTCATCAGCATTTGGTAGTGATGATCAGCATTCTCTCCTGAGTGCTGCATGCAGTAAATATCCAAGTGTCCCAGATAAAACCAATCAAAACTGACATTAATGTTACAGTTACAGAGATCAGTCAAGGCCGAGAGCAGGACACATGAATCAGGAGGAAGACTGTGGTCAAAACTGACATTAGTCTTACAGTTGAGACCAATGACTTGAGGCCATTACAGATGGTGCAGACTCAAGGCCGATACCTGGAGACATGAATCATGACCACATCTACTATCATATTCATACTCCTTCACCTAATACATATTAATCTTAGTATTAGGCAGTATGTTATCAGATGTGTTCGTTGATGAGATACTGATTGAGGACAGCAGGACCTGTTTATTTGTGTTGTGTTGTGTTTCAATATGGTTAGTGTTGATGAACACTGTATTGCTCTTTGTTAATTAAAACTAGATATAAATTAACATTGCCTGTGGTTTTAGCTTTGCTTCCAATTACCCAGCTGTCCTGTCTCTCTGAAAAAAAAATAATAATAAAAAATGAAAATAAGAATGAAATCATATTTTTTAAAAAGTGCTTTTTATATTTACTCAGGTTATCTTCGTCTGATATTAAAGTTAGTTTGATCATCTGAAAAATATCAGAATGACAAATGAGATTTGCTTTAACAGCTTTTTTCGTTCCCAGCCTCCCTCTATTTGTTTTAGATCAAACCTTTGGCACTCTGCTCTGCTGTACTACAGAATGACTGTGCAGGGAAAGAGAATTGCTTCTAAATGCACTGCAAAGGGTTATTACAACTAAATGCACAGTTTATATCTGCAATCTCAAAATTATTATAAAAACAAAATAGAGCTAGAGCGACTTAGTATGGAGGAATGGCATTAGATTAGTTTACAAA
This sequence comes from Astyanax mexicanus, assembly GCF_023375975.1. Classification (NCBI taxonomy): domain Eukaryota; kingdom Metazoa; phylum Chordata; class Actinopteri; order Characiformes; family Acestrorhamphidae; genus Astyanax; species Astyanax mexicanus. Next base: position 69,451,646 of record NC_064408.1, on the reverse strand, counting down.
GTTACAATATTAAATGGAGTGTCTGTAGGCTAATTACCGTACCGGTCAAACGTTTGGACACACTTTTTTTTAGTCAATGTTCTTCATTTCTTTATTTAATATTAATTTGCTACATTGTACATACATACAGGGACATAAAAACAATAAAGGGACAAATATGGAATTATGTAGTAAATTAAAAAAAGTGTTTTTCCTCTAGTCAGGGTGTAGTAAGGAACAGGAACAGGGAGAGGACACAGAGGCAGACGCAAATGTGAGTATTTTATTAAACAACAAGAAAAAAACAAAAAGAAAACAAACAAAGAACCAGTTAAATAAAGAAACACTGAGAACGTGGCACTAAGGAAATCAACAACCTAACAGACGAAAATACGTACAACAACCGACAAAGGAGAACGGAAACACACAGACTATAAATACACACAAACCAAAAAAACAGGAAACTGAAAACACCTGGGGGCAAGTAACAAGGGGGCGGGGCTAGAAATGAACACAGGGGCATGTGGAGGAACATTCACAGAGGAAAAAAGGTAACAAAGAGAAACACAAGCACAGAAGGGAGAGACGACAGGAAACAGGGCAAGGACGTGACACCTCTACAATCCTCTGACCTAAACTCAACTGAGATGAATGATTTATTCTGGTTCGTTCTTTTAGTGTTAAATTAAAATTGCAAGTGTTACATTTTAAAAATCCCAATGGCAATTTATCACCATCGTATTTGGTATGTACATTAATTAGCTCTGATTCCTTTTTCACTACGACGATATTACACTGAGACCCTGATAATGAGAGACATAGATATGAAGCAGCAACGCTTTCTAATAATCTCTTATAAGAAAGGTTGGATCTACTATATTTTTAAACTAGTCTTTTGCCTTTTTATTTTAACTCATTAAAAGGTTTGATTTGCTTTATTTCATCATTTTGTCCAGGCGAAGAAACATTCAGGACTGGATGTTTAACTATAAATGGGAGCTGTTGGGGAAAAAGAATTTAAACTGAATATTTCTTGCATTGGAAAATCATTCCCAGCATACATCTACATTTACTGTAGATCAAACCTTTGGCTCTCTCTGCTTCAGTTCAGCTGTGTAGGGAGTGAGAGAAACTGCTTGTAAATGTATCATGAATAGTTATTGGGAGTGAATGCAGTCTGTTGCAGTGGGGGCTCTTGTTGAACATGAGCAGAAGAAGACTGGAGGGGTTTTATAGGTAAAATGGTTTTACATTACTCTATCTGCGTTATCTCATCTCGTCCTGCATTATGATGGATGACCCGTTCTCTGGGTAAAAGGCAGGTGCACAATATTACCTGTTAAATGCAAAGATACTGAATAATGTGGCACATTGTACTGGATATGTTTAAGTTTACTTTGTTTATATTCATATCTTGTATGTTTTGCATTATCCATTTATATTCTTTTGACATAATATGAATCTTTTTTAGTGATGACACTTATATTAAACACATATTAGAAATGAAATATGAGGGCTTTTAAGATGGCAGGCATGTTCTTGACATAGCCTAAAAGGTAGACCCCCTCAACCATTATTTGATGAGGTATCCAGATATATAATGTATAACCTTTCATAAAATAAGGTTAAAATAAAAGGATGTCCTATGACCTTTGACTCACCCTGTTGTACATGATGAATGGACCAATAGAAACGCTCTAACATAACTCGTACTTAAGCTTGGTAGCACTTTATGTTGGATGATGAACTCTTAACAGAGCATTAGTAACACATCAACACCATATCAGTGTAGTAGCAGTAGTGGCTCATCTGAATATACTAAGGTAAATATCATACAGACGTGCTGTTGATTCATTACTTATGTTTAGTAGATGTACTGTTGATATGTTACATGAAGTAGACCTATCATATTAGACATTTCAATAGTTTTAACTTTAACCTAAATTCAAAACCTAGTTCTAACCTTAATCTAAATCCAAGACCTAAATTTGGCCCCTCAATCTTATCTCTAATCTAGTTTCAGATCTGGTCTGTAACAGCTTGTTGGAGGAGTTTTGATGGTCTGTATTACATTACATTGCATTACATTTACAGATGCTTTTATCCAAAGCAACTTTTAATAATGATTTAGCAATAGAGGACACAGAAGTTGAAAAAATAAAATAAAATAAGGAAGAATAATGGGATAGAGGAGTAAAGGAGGGGAAGAAGGGAATGGGGTTAGAAGTAGTTAGTGCGTTAGAGGTGTTAGGAGAGTAAGTGCTCTTTGAAGAGCTCTGCCTTCAGGAGTTTATTAAAGATACTGACGCTCCTGATCTGGTAGAGGAAAGTAGCTTGTTCTACTATTGGGGAACTCTGTAGAAGAAAGGTCTGGGTTGCTCTGTGTGTATAAGATATGCTACAGTATCAGTGATTTCTCAGATAAACATCTACAGATATTATGATGGAAACTCCAAAAACGTGAAGAAATAAAAACAAACAACTAAATTCAGTTGATGTCGTGGGTAAAGTCTGTTGATAATGTAATGTTTAGATGCTGCTGAATCACTGATATGTTTTTAAAATAATTTTATTGAAACTTTCTTTGGAAAAAAATATTTTGTTATTGTTACTGTATTTAAAAAAAAAATCTTTACTCAAAGGTTTGAATGTTTACCATTTTTTTTTTACCAGTATTGCTACTTCTGTACTTAGAGAAACTGTATGGTTTTGACTACTGATGGGAAAGCAGCAAAAAAGAGAAACTAACATTTGAATGGTTGCTCATAGTGTCTAAATGGTGCACAATGTGTTTTTTTAATGACTGTTTTACTTCATTAATTTTATCTTGCTGTAAGTTACTTTTTGGTAAAAACATTTTTTAGAAGTTTTTTTTTTCTTTTCCAATGATGCTTAATAAAAAATAGCCCTGAACTGTGATCCGTCACACTGGCAAAATCCTGAAAAGTAAATTGGATGACTAATGTCTGTGTACTTTTAATGATGAGAGTGCAGCTAAGCTAACAGTAAGCTTGTACCATAAACCTGTCTTACATAATGTTCCTCTCACACACTGCATGTCTACAGAGGACAAAAGAGAGCCTCATTACTGCTATTATACATTCAAATAATGAACCACTGCAGCGCTGCCACTGTCTCCATATGATACGCAGCTATTCAACTCACTTTGCAACTTTGTGTCCTGAGGCTTTGTAATGTTGTAGGTAATTTATTAACATGCACCACGTCATTCCAACTGAGTGTGCATGTACATGTGTAAACTCACACACAATCTATACATCTCATACATTTTTGTAACAGCATTGATGAAAATCCCATAACTGAAGCAGCACCACATCCCTGAACAGCAAACTGTTATTCTAAAGACTCCTTCTGTAGCTTTTTGCTGGCAGAATGCAGTACATTACCCTGCAACTGACTGTAAAACACAGAAGCAGTATAAATAATGAATGAACCGTTCCTCTGTGGCCAGGTCTACTTCCATGTGGCACTGTGACCTTTCGGTTTTTATAGTAAGTGCAATTAAAACATATGCATCCTGCAGCAGTTCATGCATATACCTGTTCATATACGTGTTTCTGTGAGTCTGAACTGGTATGCATGCAAGCTCACGTGTTCTCACCCGTGTGTAGGAGCTCGAGAAGTGATGGAAGTGGAAGAGTGGGAGGAAAACACCACCATCTCCTATGGCTGCACAACCAGAGGTGGGTAGAGTAACCTAAACCAATTCTGAAGCTGAATTATTGTTACTTTTATGAAATAATGACTCAAACCAAAGAACAGCCAGCTCGGCAAAAACAATTTAAGTAGGAGGGAAAAAAGTATCAGGTCAAAAAACCTCTCCAGCAGAACTGCAGTAAAACTTTTTACTTTTTTTTGTACATCCAGCATCTTCCAGCTTGGGAATTGCTGTTTGTTCTGCTTTATTCTTCTCCTTACGGGATCCTTTTGGTCCACAATAAAATGCTAGAGCTTGAAAGGAGGATAATGAAGTTGATCTGATTGGCCACAGTAGAAGATGAGTAGATTATACTCTTCACACATTTGTTTGAGGAAAAGGAAAACTTTCGCTTGAAAATACTTAGAAGGAAAAATAGTTGCAATTTAACAAACAAAAATTAGTAGTATAATACAGGACAAATCCTGCACCTAACAACTGGGGTTATACATAGGGCTCAGCCAGGATCTACTACTCACTCAACTAACAACAATAGCCAAAACCACCACAATCTCGACAAGGATCCAGAAGCACAGCCTAACACTATGTTCATGGTCCATTGCCTCAACTGCCAAATATCCAGACCAACCGAAAAATAACCAATGAACAAACAGAATCCCTCCTTAATCTATGCTCACTTCCTTAAACTATGGCAACAACACACTAACCACAGCACCCTACCTAAGCACAATCACACACAATAAATGACATTATAAGTTGCGTGAGCAGAACACAGCAACCACTACCATCTGATACTGGCTCAACAAGAATCCAGAAGCATAGCGAACTATGTTCATGGTCCGTGCCTCAACTGCCAGGTACTCAGATGTCTGCAAAAATTCATGAGACAAATTATTACAAGAGCAGGACCACACCAATCCCCTTCATCCAAACTCTAAACACAAACTTCAGTGCAAAAAAACTCTTTGGGAACACAATGTAAAGTATTTTAAACAACATACAGTATATGTATAAAAAAGATGTAAACCTACTAAATCACTACGTAAGACTAAAACTGAAATGCCTAAACTGCAATTATTTTACATTCCTCTCCTGCTAGCAATTTGAACTAAGCACAATCATAGGCCACAATGTACCCTATACATCTATATATCTATATTTATATTAGCCATTTATAGGTTACAGGAACATTATTAATAGGGCAGGTTTTTTTGTATGTATGTCGTGTGTTCACAAAAATAAAATTCACACTCTTAAAAAGACGTTCAGGTTTAAATAAGAAAAGTTGGTGCCCACCTCATTACCATATCCTTGTCCTTCACGCTGCTGCCTGTCCCCACTCTCCTTCTTTTCTTCTGAGTCTCAGGGCCTGAGCTCCCTGGCTGCAGGCCCACAGCCCGAGGCTAGATGTGTAGTCTGGAGAGGGGTTTAAGCTCTTGTTAGAGGGCGGGGTTAGAGTCAGCTCCGCGTGAACACTGTGCAGGACCATAAAACAGCTTTCCTGAGTCATGAGGCAGCCTGGATTTCCACAGGTATCCACAGTCATCCAGGTACTTTCTCAATGCCATTGGAAGAATGAGGAAATAGCCTTGGTGGAACTGGAGTGCAGTCCCACAAGTTTTAAATGTTTTTTGATGTTCTTAACTAGATACTGGAAAGCCTGAACCAGATCATAAACATTCTTGCTGTATAACTATTTATTATGAAGGTACAGTAGTCAGTCTTACTGCTTTGAGTTTTTTCTTAATTACAGGGAAAACAATATATATTTGAAGTGAGTGTGAATAATTAAAGTAATGTATGGGCCCATGTCAAAACTTTAGAGTGTTATTGTTGATATATTACAGTCAGGTTTATACATATTTGGACAGATACATTTTTTTTGTATTTTTGTCTTGGTACATAATACATTTGAAACTTAACAAATATGTTGCTGAAGTGTAGATTTTTGGGCTCACATGTAATTGGGCAATCATACGACCATAAAAATAAGGGAATTTTTAATGTTTTAGATGTAAGTACATAGACATCACCAAAAGTCGAACTTCTAGCCTTGTACTCCACATTCAGTTTCTTTAGCAAGTGAATTACTCAGTTGGATTTAGATCAGGTAAGTGGAAAACATTCAATTTCTTGACCTTAAAAAAAGGTTTAAAAAAGTTTTTTTACATGCTTTGTTTAGGATGAAGCACCATCCTATCAGATTTGCAGATCTGACTAAATCAGAGCAGAATGTATAGCTCTATACACACCTCATCATGAAGTTATTTTAGCAAGCAAATAATTATTGTTACAAGCCCACATTTTCCAACAAAACCAGTAAAATGAGGTAAAAGGCATGAGGAAAGGTAAAAGAGCTTTATTTACATTAAAAAAACAGTCACACATTCTATAACAGTGGTCCAGCAGTCTAAAACGCTCCCACTATCATTGGGAGATTGTTGGTTTGAATCCTGATCAAGCAGATTGCCAACAGTTGCATGAGCCCTGAGAGAGCACAATTGGCCTTGCTCTTTCTGGGTGGGTAGATAACGCTCTTTCCCCTCATTACTGCAAAGGGTGATGTCGATCAGCTGAGCTGATGTATCAGAACCGAGTCACTGCGCTTTCCTCCAAGTGTACTGTGATGCTACTCAGCAATGCTGCAAAGAGGCAGTGGCTGACTTCACATGTATTAGAGGAGACGTGCTAGTCTTTACCTTCCTTATGTTGTGGGATCACCAGTGATGGGGGATATGCAGCTGACTAGCAGCTTAATAGGTGGGAAAATTGGGAGGAAAAACTAAGGGACATTAAAAAATAAATAAAACAAACTTAGGGCCCATGCTGGAAAAATACCCCAACATTAGAGCTTTAAAACCAAACTTAAAAAAGCAGCACATGGCATTACAACAGTCCTCTCTTTTCAGCTTTGCATTTAATAGGTTAAAAAGGTTGGGGTTCCTCCCCAATACTCCAACCAGGTGTCCCATTGGTCAGCAGGTGGTGAAGTCAGCAGCACATCCTGTGGAGGGAGAGCCAAACAACCTGCGTGCATTTAACAGTCATTACACATTAATGGCTCAGTTCTACTGGCAGCCAAACATGCAAACACCACAACACTACTACCTCCACCATGTTTGACTGATGATATGATGTTTAGATTATAAACACTTTCTTTACTTCTTCATATATAAGATAGTCCTCTTTTTATCATGTTTCAGTTTTCAAACAGTCTAATCTGGCCTTGAGTGATTCCACTGTTTGCATCTGGAGGTAAACTCTCTGTATTTGCGTTCCTGACGGTGTGTCTGGATTGTAAATGTTGACAGTGATGTGCCTCAAGATGCCTCTCCACAAGAGGGTTGACTTGATTAGGTTTTGTATAGAGCTTTTTATTCGCCAGCTAAAGTTGTGTGATTATCTTCTACTGCCTCGAGAGCTTCAGTGTGTTTGTCTTTTAAAAAGAAATTAGACTGTATCAGCCCAATACACTTTTATTTTAGTAATGCCCTGAAAGACACAGGTTCAGAAATAATTTAAGCCCATCTGTTTACTAGAAAGATGTAACTCGATGCGCAATATGATGCAAAAGAGAGAAAGATATTGTTTTGGAGTGTCTGTTTCCACTTACTATAAATAACTGCTGTGTGGCTGAAGCTTTTCCCAATCTACACTACTAATCAAATATTTGAGGACCAATTTTCTTTGTCAGTTTGCAATAACTTAACAGAAGGCTGTTCATATCTTGCTTTTATTCGCTTGCAGATTTCAGAGGGTATCTGACAAAAAGTACTTTGTGAAGAATAACAATGCCATAAACACATTTTAATATATTGGTATGCTGTCTGCATTTCAGACAGAAACCAATTTAAGTTTTAACCAATTTAACCAATTTAACTTAAAAACATTTAAGTGTGTGAATGTGATCATCATTAGATTATGATAAATATGTATTTTTATTTAATTAAATCTTAAAAGACAATTTATGTGTACTAACAAAAATGCAAACAGGAATAACCAGCCTCTTTTGTGGTTAATAAAATCAGTATTTGTAAAAAAAAAAAAACAAAAAAAACATGCTTTCTATGCCAAGAAAGACATTTATTTAAATGCATCTGCAAAATGTTTAAGTATTTTGGAAACCAAGGATTTACAGCATCATTTCTTCTGTTCTTTAAAAAAATCCAACTTTTTAAATTCCTCATACGTTAATGGACGGCACAAGAAGACCAGAATTGATCATTTCTGGGCTTAAAGCTTAGGAATTACTGGTGACATAACTGAGTGGCATAACTATCTAAATCTGTCCAATCTCTGGCAATCTCATTTTTCCTCCTCATTACTCAGCACAATGCTAGACAAAGCTTCTTTCTGTTAGCTGACATAACAATGTGTTTATAAAGGCCTAGGCCACTATACTCCAACACCATGCTACACAAATCCCACAGAATAGTTGGGAAAATTGGGAAATAGGGCTAAATTTGTTAAGCATGTTATCCTGATATTTTGTGGCAGGTCGTTGCAGTACATGTTCAACATTTTAGTTTTCATCACTTTTTAAAAATATGTAAATTGCTCTATGACAGATAAATGTTTCCAGATTGATGTACTGTTACACCATACAACAGTACATTATTAACAGAATACAATGTGCCTCTTGTGCCACAGCAAAGTGGCATACAAACATTTTAACACTGTAATCATACAAACATGTTTGGTACATTTTATACAGTTTTTTATATGAGAGGGGGCAAGGGGGTGGGTCTGCATGACAATATAATAAATAATATAATAAATATAATACAAATTTATAATACAACTTTACATTAGTGATATTTTCTGTACTATAGGTACTTTCATTGATTATTTAGCTATGTTTATAAACATTTTAAATTATTTTAAAAAATAAAAGAATTCCCTATCTACCCTGTCATCTTTAAGAAAAGAAGATCTGATATCAGTCACATCACAAACTTCATATTCTTTTGATTTCCATGGACTGAAAACCCATGATGCCTATTCAGAATTTTTTATTATTATTACTAGCTCTTTGGGCATTCAGAGGTGAGTATTATCGGCCTGTAGCCTGCTGCTGACCCCGGCTAGCACTGCTGGAGCAAAAATACTATTAATGCTAGTGGTTAGCCGCTAATGCTAATGCTCCAGCTTTAGTGGAAATCTGTAAATCTAAGCTTACTGTATATAAATGGAAGCGCTTTACTCACCCAAATAAACAGTTTTAGGAAAGAAATCTGTGTAGATTAACATCCAGTGCTTATTTGACTAGTCTGAAAATGTTATTTTTTTTAGTTTACCTTACTTAGCTTAGCTTAGCTTAGCTTAGCTTAGCTTAGCGGAGAGACCTGCTGACTGAAGGAAAACATAGGAACACCCCTGGTGCTGAATCATATAAAATGCACCTTACAATCTGAGGTGCCTTATATATAAAAATAGACCAGCAAATAGATGTTTACTTATAGTGCGTCTTATAATCTGGTGTGCCTTTTAGTGCAAAAAATGCAGTAATAATAATAATAATAATAATAATAATAATAATATGCATTTTTTTTCTCTCCAGACTTGGTAAAGCTTAGGATATCCATCCTGTCATGATAAAATATTAAGGTAATTAAAAGAATTTTTGAAAAATGGAAAGAACAAGGTCATCATGAACCATTCAATATCTCTGAAACTCTAGAACAGCCACTTTACCAATATCAAATGCCAACTGTCCATCCAGTGTTTGTCCACCCTGTCGCACAGCTTGTCATAACAAGGTGAAGGAATGCATGACAGGAACTAAAGGCTGAAATCTTAGTAGTAACTTTCCTGTCTAAATAAACTCACCACAGTGTAGATAATAGTTAATAACTTTTTGGAGATGAGAAGTTCAGCCAAGTGCTTATTATTGCAGACTAGATATTTCTCCAAGAACAAATTCTGGCATACTTGACACTACCATTATGGGAAACAATAGCAAGGCAGCCAGAATTTTATGCAGTAGCTAAGCACTTTCATAGCAGCACTTGCATACACATACCCTGCCAAACAGATTTCTTGGCTAAAACTAATTGCAGTCTACTTCAAAAGTGACGGGGTGTTGTTCTGAGCCATCCAATTTAACAAAGCAATGAATAGGCCCATCCACGAGGCAGCCAAATTTTGATTAAAATTTCTCTCTGTCAGTTTGTATCAGATTTGCATCAGAATGTAGATTTATTTTATCATAGATTTATTTTCTCAAATTTATTCCCTTTTTCTCACCAATTTGGAGGGCCAATTACACAATCCACTTCTTACTCTGCACACCATCACTAGCAATGATCCCAGCACTAGGAGGGTTAAGGCTAGCTGATGCCCCCTTTGATCCATGTGAAGTTAGACCCCGCCTCTTTTCATACTGCTGCTGATGCAGCATCAGTGTGTAGCCAGTGTATTCAGATTAAAGCACAGTGACCCAGCTCTGTAACATCAGCTAACAGATGCCTAGATTTCACCCACAACCTGGATACCACAGTCCCAACATTACATACAACAAACAGCCAATGTCTAGAAATTTAAACACAGTATGCGAACCCCAACTACCCTCATTTCTCTGTCTTATCAACATCCCCTGACTAGATCTCTCAGCTACGTCTGACAGTTCCTTCATGACTGCCATTAGCACACAGCCCCTATACCCAAAGCTGTCTTTGATACAAAACCACTAAAACTTATTTCTACCAGCCTAACATAACCCTGTGTACACTTTCTTACCTTTTTTTTTCTTTTGTAAGCTTAATTAAACTCATCCTCAAATAGAACAGTAACAGTACAATACAACATCTAGGATCAGAGTAGTTACAACAAAGCAATGTATAATATGTAATTCCAGCCAATGAAAAACTTTAACAGATTTACAACAACTGGTTTTACAATAATTTACCAATGTTGTATGATGAAACCAGGCAAAATATGACACTGGTTTTTGTCCCAGGTTAGCATTTTTATTAAGGTATCCAGAGTTCAGCCAATGTTAGCAATGCCTGTTTAAATCAACGCATTATACAGTATTTTTTGCACATCACAACATGATAAAAACAAGTCCACTGACAGAAGCTCAGTTAGCTAGTTTTTTTAATTTGTCCACTATTTCAGACATTTATCATGACTTTTCCCTCAATGGGACTGAATTCACATTGGGCTGATATTGTGATATAATAACCCTCCTCTTTTCTCTGTGTTCCATACCTCAATAGCATTCATGTATTTTGAATAGCAAGCTTTCTTGTTGCACCCTTGGTAGCATTATTCATGCACTATTCAGCAGGATTCCATCTAGAACTGGCACTTTGCACCATTTCTATGGCTTTATAAGCTGCTGTGGCTCGTGTAATTACTTTATCTGAAGGGGGCAGCTTTTCTGAAAGTGTACTTGCAGTGCATTTCTGCAGAATGGGATTTGATTCAGAAAGAATTTTTGGTTTGTTGGATTCAGATGAAAATGTATGGGTGTTTTTCTCTGGTGAAAGTGAATCTTATTTAGCGTAGCAGGGAACTCTTTTAAGGACTGACCTCAATTCAGGATATATTCTATATATACCTTCTGAGGCACATAGTCAAAGATAACAGCACTGTTTTGGGAGAAACTTGCTGAGGTTGAGAAGTATGAATCTTCAAAATGTGTTGCGAAACCTGCTGACGTGCTCGGTTTTAAAAAGTATCACTGGGATTGGGAGCTGGAAATCTTCTTTATTCACAGCTTTCTTTACATCATTAGAGGCAACCTGAGAGACTCATCTCTCTCGACAATGACCAGGGAGTGAACCCACCTGCTTTGTTTTTCTTCTTCATTGTCCTCTTGTTGTAGCGGTTGAGCTATTATAGATGCACTGCTTATAAAGGATGTATCAGGTTTTGAGTTTTTTTTATCACCAGTGTGTGTGTGTGGATGATCTGGGGAAGACGTCTCCGGCGTTTGTCTGACGCTGGAGAAACAAAACCAGTTCCTGTTAATCTTCATTGGTAACTGTTCCTTTCCCTGTATGGCAGATGGAGAATCACTTCTTTAGCTTCCTGATCTGCCCTTCCTTACTGACAATAAACTCTGCCAAGAGCTTTATACTTGCTTGTTTTCTTATCTAGCAAAAGCTTAGCTTTTGCATCTTTTCCTAAATATGTTCGATAAGCTAAATAAGCTTGATTGCTTGATTTTTAACCCACCAACCCCCTCGCCCTAAGCAAAAGTTATAAAAAAAAATGGACAAATTTAATCAAATCATAACCGTAACTTTTATTTCTGTAATTTCTGTGTAAAAATAAAAAAGCAACTTCCACTTCAACTTTGTTGTTTTGTGAACAATTGTATTCAATTTGCAATCACTGCAGTAAGCAAGTTGAATCTGTGCAGAGCAGGTCATTTTGTAAAAGCTCAACATTATAGTCTGCAATTAGAATGTTTTGCACTGCACATCTATTCAAAAACAGGGTTGTTAAAATTACTAATCAGAAAAGTCTCTGTTTTCATTGCTGTTTTTTAATACATCTGCCAGAGTTCTCTGAAATAAAATACACACAGATCTACTGATCTCCTACCTTTTTTTTATTGTACCATAAATAATGCTTCAGAAGCATTGCATGGTTTTCTTTTGGTCCCTGTGTTAAAACCCGGTCTAGCATCAGCCCATAATGTCACGGCAGACCCAGGCAGGGAGACGAGGAGGCGGACACAGGTGCAGGTAGGGCGAAATAAATAAATAATTTATTAAATAAATAACAAAGAAACACAAAGAAACAAGTAAACACGTAACAAAGATAATCAACCAAAACAACCGAGGGAGACTAGAGAACATAAACGAACAAGAGATAATAATAATTAAACAGGGAATAACAACAAGGAACCAAACTCGATAAACAATAACTAACAAACAAACCGTGAGTAAATAAACAAATAAGTAAACTAGAGACTAAATAAAATACAAAACGAAACTGGGCAGGGATAAATACACAAGGGAATAAACAAGACAAAGAGAACTAAACTAAGCAGGGTAAGAGAGAAAACAATGGAAAATAAACAGGAAACTGGAAATACCAAACAAGAAATAAACAGATAAACACAGAGCAAGGACTAAGGCTTAAGAGACGCGGAGGTGGCAGAGGAGTGGCAGAGGAGTGCTATTTATAGTAACAGGTAACACACAAGAATAGGAAACACCTGGGGAAGGGGCGGAGCTACAAATGAGAAACAGGTGGAAAAGTACTGAGACGGGAGACACAGGGGAGCACAGGTCACGTGGGGAAGACACACAGAGACACGAGACAGGGCTAAGACCTGAAAGAAGCCTCCCCCTAAACGCGCAGCTCCCGAGGCGCGTAAAAACGAACCCCGGGGGCCGGCGGTGGGGAGAGGCCGGGGAAAACAAGAGACGAAACCGGGGACTGAAATGGAGACAGGACAGAGGACAGAGACTGGACGGGAGACTGAACGGGGAACTGAACAGGAGACGGAGACTGGACGGGGAACTGGACAGGAGATGGAGACTGGACGGGGAACTGGACAGGAGACGGAGACTGGACAGGGAACTGGACAGGAGACGGAGCCTGGACAGGGAACTGGACGGTGGACGGAGACAAAACAGGGGATGGAGGCTGGACAGGGAACTGGACGGTGGACGGAGACTGAACAGGAGACTGGACATGAAACGGGACAGGAGACTGGACGGGACTGGACATGGGAACAGGGACGAGGACATTAACAGGGACAGAAACTAACACTGTAACTGGGACGGGAACAGAGACAGAGACAGACACGGGTACAGGGACATAAACAGAGACAGGGACCAAAACAGGGAGAGACATGGGGACCAGAAACACGGGTGGGTGCCCAGGACTGGCAAATGTCTGAGGTGAAGTCCAAGGAGCCAGACTGGGCACAGTACAGGGGACAAAGTCAGGGGACCTCGGTGCCTGCCTGGGTACATGGGACCTGGGACGAAACACAGTTCCGGGAGCAGGTGCTGGCGGCGCGGCGACTCTGGCAGCGGGAGCTGGTGCTGGCAGCGCGGCGACTCTGGTCTTCTTCCGGCTGGCGGAACCCCTTAGAACGCCTACCCCGAGGCCTGCGGTGTCCTTGAGGCCTTGAGGTGTCCTGCGCCGGGGTCCCGCAAGGAGCACGGCGAATTGCCATCCTGGTGCCAGTCCACGCAGAACCTGCTGTGTCCATGTTAAGGTCGGTCTTTCTGTCACGGCAGACCCAGGCAGGGAGACGAGGAGGCGGACACAGGTGCAGGTAGGGCAAAATAAATAAATAATTTATTAAATAAATAACAAGGAAACACAAAGAAACAAGTAAACACGTAACAAAGATAATCAACCAAAACAACCGAGGGAGACTAGAGAACATAAACGAACAAGAGATAATAATAATTAAACAGGGAATAACAACAAGGAACTAAACTCGATAAACAATAACTAACAAACAAACCGTGAGTAAATAAACAAAGAAGTAAACTAGAGACTAAATAAAATACAAAACGAAACTGGGCAGGGATAAATACACAAGGGAATAAACAAGACAAAGAGAACTAAACTAAGCAGGGTAAGAGAGAAAACAATGGAAAATAAACAGGAAACTGGAAATACCAAACGAGAAATAAACAGATAAACACAGAGCAAGGACTAAGGCTTAAGAGACGCGGAGAACACAGAGAGAGACAAAACAACAGAGGAAGGTGCAAAGACCGACGGAGACAAAGTGGCAGAGGAGTGCTATTTATAGTAACAGGTAACACACAAGAATAGGAAACACCTGGGGAAGGGGCGGAGCTACAAATGAGAAACAGGGGGAAAAGTACTGAGACGGGAGACACAGGGGAGCACAGGTCACGTGGGGAAGACACACAGAGACACGAGACAGGGCTAAGACCTGACACATAACAGAGAATGAGAGGGTGCTCTCTTCCAGGCCAAACACTGGACACTGTATAAATGTGTAAACTAGGATGATTTTATCTATAAAAATGGAAAACTTCGAGCCAATCCTTTTGAACACAACATGAACATACTATAAGGTGCACTATCAATTAACAACTATTTTCTGGTCTATTTTCATATATAGGGTGCACCAGATTATAAGTCGCATTTTAAGCAACAGTAGTAAGGAACAGGGGTGTCGCCATGTTTGTTTAACAGCTTGGTTAGCAGCAGCACTAGCCGCTAGCAGCCAACACTTAGCGCTAGTAAATGCAACTTGACAAACTTACACTTAGGGACCCTGAAGGTTTCGGTAAGCCAGGGCGCTCTCAGCTAACAGTTCATCCCATGTAGCTTGTTTTAACACAGTAAACACACAGACTACAGTCCGATATTCTCACCTCTGAACAACGAAAGTGCTAGCGCTGCGGTTAGCGGCTAATGCTAATGCTGCTTGAGCCTGGAAAAACTTTACTGAAACTCCTGTATAATGCTGGACTTCAGTGAAGTGGCTTTACTGGTAGAATTCATACATAAGGCGCAACAGATTATAAGGCACACTGACATTTTTTGGGAAAATTAAAAATTTCATGTGAGCCTTATAGTGCCTTATAGTGCAAAAAATACAGTTCCCTAACTCCCTGCTTGCAAAAGAGGAGTAAAGGGTAGGCAAAACAAAATGGCACTCACCCCATACGAATAAAAAAACTACAAAAATACTAAAAGGCAAACAGAGTGTGAAAGGTCAGTGTCAGGCAGATCTGCATACTGCAAAAATAAGAATAACACAGAAGAAAGAAGCAGCAGACACAAACAAGTATATTATGACAGGGGGTGGTTACAGCCTTTCAAATATATACTCATTCTGGACTTAATGTTCGAATGGAGAAGTAAAACGTGAATATACGCACTTTTTTTTTATATTTCAAACCTTTGAATAAAACCTCCTTTTACAAAAATCCTTTTACATAACTTGGACTATAATTTATGGCTTCATACAATTTTTAAGGGAAGCTGACTAGCGTGTGAATCAGCATTACTTCAGATCAAGCAAAATTACAGAAGCTCACAAAAAGCAAAATGCTAGTTAATTATTTAGATACTGCCTCTTACAGACTATTCCATCACTGACATATTCCTTTTCACCACATATTTTTCTGAATATTGACAACTAATATTCACTATAAGGTGATTTGACCTATGCTTGGTTATCTGGTGGTAACATATAGGACCCTATTTTATGGACCTGTAGGCGAGCTGTCAACACTGCGTTTGTTAGTGTGTTTTGCCATCGTAAAAGCAAGCATGGTGCACCTGATTTGTCAAGATAGCAATGAACATCTGACTGGTGATTGCTGTCAGGTTTTTCTTCAGTCAGTGGTGCAACTATGTTTTTCATTGCCAAGATATCAATACACCAGAAATGTACCTGAACATACCTCATATTCAGATCACCATGCCCATCAGTGGAGATATATTCACAAGTGTCTTTGCTATTACGGGCCTATAAAAGGAAGCAGCAACAGATACAAACAAAGAAATATTACGACTAGGGGTCGTATCTGTCTGTCTGTCTGACTGTCTGTCATATTCAAGTTTATATTCATAAAGTTTTAAGAGTTCAGAAATCAATATTTGGTGGAATATTTTGGTGGAAACTCTGGTTTTCATGCATCTTGACATGTTTTCCTCCACCAGTCTTACACACTGTTTTTTGAAAAAATGTATGCCTCTCTTGGGGCAAAAATTCAAGCAGTTCCGCTTGGTTTGATGGCTTGTGATCATCCATCTTCCTCTTCATTATATTACAGAGGTTTTCAATTAGCTAAAATCAGAGCTGTATGTTTCTTTCTGCACTCTGCTCCTCATCACTCCCATTTAATTTTATACAGTTGTGACAATACGACTGAATAAAAATTGAAATTGAATGATTCTATCTATAAAACCTTTATATAGATTTGACTATAATCATTCCTAATCTTTTTGTCTATCTATCTATCTGTCTATCTTTCTTACTCAAGTCCTACCACGTAGTATGTTTCTTTCTGAACTCTGCTTCTTGTCACTCCCACTTGATTTTATACACTTGTGACAATAGTACTAAATAAATCTAAATTTAATGATTAAGAGATCTGTCCGTATGCCAATGCTTCTATCCATTTGATGGAATTGTATTTAGAGTCTGCCAGGAAGAGTGTTTTCATTATTTGAGCAGTCTCTGACAGTGTCGTCTCCTGGACGCTGCTTGTGGTCAGTGTGAAGGGAATACTGCTGATTGTTCTCTTGTCGTTCTGGAGTCCCGTCACTGTTGGACGTCTCTCAGACGTCTGTGCCACAGCCCAGCATGGCTATAATTGAATTCATTAATGGATTAAGGGGCCCAGGCCAGGAACGCCCCCTGAGGCACCGGGCTGCACGCCACTCTCTTTGTCACTGGATCCTACTGAGGAGGACCAGCTGAAGCAGACCCCCCACCCCCACACCAAAACCACGCACCCTCCTCAGAAGTCCCAGGCCTTCTGGAGCCCGGATCAGTCCGCTGCTCTTCTAATCTGCGCGGCCCAGAGCCATGGCAACATCATGCGGGGCCAATACGATTTGCGTCCAAGCAATTCATCCAACGGGGGGTGGTGACCTTCAGCGACCTCTGACCCTGGGCCCTGTGTTGACATGGAGCTGGGTAATCAAAATCAGCTCTCTTGCCTTTATGAAGTGCAGGTGGAGAGACATGCTGCTTAATCAAAGGCGCACACTGCGGGGAGTGTGGAGGTTACAGAGGGCTGGACAAGACAGATGGACACACTCACACAGAGACCAGCGGACCAGGACCTGGAACACAACCCCACACTTAGGTGGTCTTCTGGAACCACGTGAGCCAGGGATGGGGAAATATAGAAGAGTGTGTGTGTGTGTGTGTGTGTGTGTTTGTTTAAACTGTTAAAAATGTAATGTACTTCTCATCCTAATTTGCAATCATAAAATAAATGGTTTAACAAGTTCATTAGGGTAACTAAATAACTACATTTGGTTCCTGACACTAATACATGAGTTTGTTTGGCTTTCACAATTCTACAAGCCAGTTAACAGGCTTTCTGTTTTTATTATGTACAGAAATTATTGTCTGTGATGAGCAACACACAGACAGTGGTTTCATATTGAACAAATGTTCTCCTTGATTGAAGATTTATATATTTTCATTATATATAAACCTTATATATAGATCATAGGTTTACTGTAGCATGAGGGAGACATGGGCATACTGGTTGGAGCTGACAGAAAGGCTACCAAAAACTAAGATAGCCATTCTGTACAGTTATGGTGAGCAAAAAAAAGCACATTCAAATTTAAGGTAAATGGGTGAAAACCACAGAGGACAAGGTTTGTTTTCCACTTCTGTCAGCCAAGAACAGAAAACTCACCAAAAATGGGCGGTTGATAACTGGAAAAATTAATCCTACCTGCTTTGTGTGAACTGTCCAGGTTAGTGAAGGTAGGGTAATGGTGTAGATGATATAAACACATCACAAAAAGTAAGGAGTTTAGTAGATTATTTCTTTGTTGTAACAATGCTTGTTGGCACTAAATCTTATACAGTTGGAAAGCCTGTTTATTTCTCTTTTAAAATAAGCCACACTTGTACAGAACATGTATTTGTTGTTTAGCAGAAGAGCTGAGTATGTGGTTAATTGCGTTCATGAAAAATTCCATTGCCAACTCTTTTCTTTCATTGCCAAATAGTTTATTGTGTTGTTGTTGTTATTGACACTAGCTTGAGCTTCTGGTAACTCCTGATTGGAAGCACCTGTGAGCTCATCATGAACCCGGAGTGTTACAGGGGTCAGTAGGTGTTTCTGCTCCAGGAATCGGCATGCCATGTTTGACAGATCTGGATAGGGCCTGTGTGACTTCTTTGCCATGATGTCCCATGTTGGAACTTTCAGTGACCAGTATGAGAGAGTGTGAGAGCTGAAATAAAAAAACTGAACACACCTGCTCTCTATGCACACCTGAGACCTGGTAACACGAGTCACATGGTATTTTGGAGGGAAAATGATAAGCAGTGCTCAATTTGGACATTTAGGGGTGTAGTCTCTTAGAGGTGTACTCACTTTTGTTGCTGGTGGTTTAGACATTAATGGCTGTATATTGAGCTAATATTAAGTTATTTTGAGGGAAGAATAAATGTACACTGTTTTATAAGCTGCACCCAGACTACTTTTCATTTTGTCAAAGTGTAATTTTGTCAGGGTTGTCCCGGGGGTGTACTCACTTTTGTGATACACTGTATATGTCAGTTTAATTTTGTGCATAACCACTAAATAAATTGTTTTACATTGCATTACATTTTAAAGGTACATTTCTTAATACATTTTTTATTTTGTATATACATTTTTTGCATCTTTAATTGTTGAAGTATATTGATTTATGATTATTTGTACATAATTACACTTTAGTTGCACATATTCCTCAGACTGATTCTGCATCACTGTACAAAAGCACCTACAGTATTTCTGCTGTATGCTGAAGATTGTAGGAGTGTAGTAACTATATTTTTGCAGACAGTTTAAATGGTAAAAGGTCACAGGTTTTTATTCAGGATGTAAAGAGGTTTTGCCACAGCGTAGTTTTGCATGAGAAATATCATCCATCATGTTCCTTTATTCCCATGTAACCATCTGGCTTATGTATATTTCCTATTAATGTACTTATCAATATTCATCAGCTCTAGTATATTATTCATAATGTGACCACACTCCTTATACACGCCTATGTAAAAAATATGGGTAGTGCAGAAAGCATATGAAGATCATAGTGTGTGCATATGACTTATTAAGAGACAGATAAGATTGTACATATTGAGATTTCTAATTCAGGGTATGCTAATGATGTCAGCTGCTGAGCTGTGGATCGTAGGTTTGTAGCGAGTATGGTAGAGATATATTGCTGCTCGGAGGTGTGCAGGTTTAAGTGAGTAAAAGCCGTTCCTGTAAACCTAATGGCTAATGGCTCGTTAATTATTCAGACAGCTAACAGAGCACCAGCTAATTATGAATTACATTGATTACTGTAATGAACAGTCATTACATTGATTGAGGACTGATTCACAGTGATGGACAGATGATTCATGGTGATGGACAGATAATAATAATGATAAGAAGAAGATGGGTATGATTTTAAGGTTTTGCTGATGTTGCTGAAGTTCTAAACAGTTTTAAGCAGTTGCTGATCTTTCAATTTAGTGCTTTGCTGTTTTTACAATACTGCTATTGTGCATATCCTAGTGAGATAAAATAAGCCAAAACAGGCTAAATGGTGCAGAAAATAAGCATGCCATTTACAGTGACATGTACAAATATTGTCATAATATATATTTTTTGTGAATGTCACGTCCCTGTCGTCTCCCTTCTGTGCTCATGTTTCTCTGTGTCTGTTTATCTTCCTCTGCTCGTGCCCTGTGTTTATCCCTTGTCTCTGTGTTTAGCCCCTTTGCTCACCTGTGTAGCTCCGCCCCCTTGTTAGGTCCCAGTTATTTGTCGGTTCTTGTATGTTGTTCCGTCTCTTTGGTTGTGTGGTTTCCCTGAGATCCTAGTCTCTTTGTATTTATTGTTTCTATGTTTTATTTATCTTATTTTATTTCTGTTTTGTTACTGTTTTTCTGTTTTGTAATAAACATACTTGCATTTGCGTCCGCTCTCTGTGAACCATTTTTTTTTCCTAAAAGGCATGAAGTTAAAGATGATTGTTTCTTGCAAACAGTTTCTAGTTCTGTGAAATTCTGGAGTTACCTTGCATCTTTGGAGGTCTATCCTAAGACCATGAATGATTTAAATTCAATTCAATTGATTTCACATCCAGTGAAATATCATATCATGTCTGCAACACAAGCAACAACCATGGTCCCCGCCCTTATTAGTGCTTTATATTTATAGAGGTGATCTTTTCATACAGTTTGGCTTACAAAATGTTCTGTGTGGTCGTTTTCTCCATCGGGCTAATTTAAATATTTGGTAGCGCTTTATTCATTTCTCTGTTGTAAATGTTAATCAACTCTAAACACTATTACAGTATTAGTGACATATTAACAACATATCAGTGTAGTAACAGTAGTGAAGCATCTGAATACACTGAGGTAAATATTGTACAGATGGGCTGTTAACTTATTACTTACATTTAGTAGATGTACAATTGATGTGTTACATGAAGTAGACTTGATACTCTACTTCCACTTCAATCCACAACATAACCCTAACCTTTAACCTAACTTTAACCTCAGTCCAAGGCCTAAACCTAACCATCACTCTGGACCTTGCTCTAAATATAATCTCAATCTAAATCACAGACTTAAATCTGACCCTTAATCTTATCCCTAATCCAGTTACAATCCAGTTATAGATCAGGTATAGTGGCAGTAGCAGGTTTGTAACAGCTTGTTGGAGGAGTTTAGATGGTCTGTATAAAATATGTAACATGATTAGTATTTTCTCAGGGTAACATCTACAGATATTACATTGGAAAATCCAAATAAAGTGAGAAACAACTGAATTTAGACTCTCTCATGATAATCTGACTTCAGATGCTGCTACATCGCTGATATGTTGTTGATAAGTTCCTGTGAGCTCTATCGCACACCCTGTCAACAGTCTGTTTTTTACGTCTTGCACCTCCGCCATCAAGTTGCTCTCTTGGCAGCGGAGATCACAGGTGCGCCACTGACTGAATTACAACATAGACAACAGTCAATCACCAGACTTCTTAACAGAATAAAATAACATTGCTGTTTCCTTAAATGAGCAGCTGGTGTACAGCATGAAAGCGCAAGTCTGTATCCTCTGCTGAAATGCACAAAGCGATACGCTGTTAAGATACTAACGTGCCAAAGTCAGAGCGCACTTGCCTCTTAAAGGGAATGGTAAGTGACACACTGATTGGTTACTTCATGTTACGCCCAAAACACACCCATGAATAATTAACAGAATAAGTAGATGCCTTTTGTGTGTTAAGGACTGTGAAAAAAAAATGTTTTGCACCCTCACGATACCAAAGACAGTCCAACATGCCCTAAATCCAGCTGCGCCATCTGCAATTAACCGGTTTGCTACAGATCGCTAAAATAAGGTCTGATTATTGTTTATTTCATTTAAAAAGAACCACTTTAACTAAAGTGTAACCAAATATATCTCACTACTTGTAACACTGAATTTTGTGGTGAGAATGAAAGAGTTTCTTCAGCCCAATGAATCTTCATATCTGGTGGCAGGATACAGTATACAGTGTTTATTCAGGTGTCGCTGCACAGTAGAACAGTGCACCACCGTTCCAAATAAATCTGCTTAATCTTCCTAAACGCAGTAAACAATGCAACATGAGGTTTTGATCAGCCTTTCTAGCAATACTATATGCTTCTACATGTTCCCTGATCTTTTTTACAAACTTATTTAATTCCATTCCATTACAAACATGTACAAAAGGCTCACAGCCTTCTTCTGCTGCATGGGCATCAACTTCAAAGTTTTCATTTTCAGAGTGATTAAAGGAGCCCATGACTCCTGATTGTTGGACTGGTTTGAGGAGCATTTTTGTAAATCTTTAAAAATTGCATCAGCAGAACTTCACTAACAATGATTATGAACAAACTGTAATTCTAACATGCCAATTAAAGCCTAAAACCTTGATTAAGGTCTTGTTTTCAAAAGTCTCATCACTTGAGCTTCTCACATTTTTGTATGGTGTGCCTCTGCAATTTTCAATAAACAAATTTAATGTTGCATAAAATGTTTTAAAATAATGTTTTATCTTTAACTTTGATCCTTCAGGTGATCAGTTATACCACTGTCTTCTACTCACACAATTTTTATTTACAGTAAGAGAAACTTTAAGCAGTGGTATCCATGTTTTGCATGCCACAGGACAAGAACAGCATATAAGACTGAATGATAACAGGTGTTCATATAGAGAAATAAAAAAGCATAGACTACTTTATTAAATTCCTTTATGTTAAAGGTTAGTTTCATCTCCCAAAACAGTGTACAGTAAGTGTAAACAGATCTATAGCCCTTTTCCCCGAGTTACGCAAGTCTTTGCACTGAGAGAGGTTTCTTTCCTAAAGCGTATGAATTTAGCGTGCGGGGTGTCTCGCTCTCCAGCTGCTGAGTGGGTGTTTGATTGCTGAGCTCAGGTCAGGTCTGCATGCCTCCGAGTAATTAGGTGCAGTGAAAGCTAGTATTTAAGCATTATGATGGCAGGGGGGACTTTCCAGGTGTGTTGGCAGATCCTGCTGAGGTGCGGACAGATTGCGCACGTCGTGCTTTGTTCGCAGGCGAAGCAGAATTTTCCTGCACGTGTGAGGATCCACCCTTCTTGCACGTCGCGGCTGTAAAAAGTGGCTTGTTGTGTCTCGTTTTACTGAATTTGAAGCACAGCCTGTCCTGCAGTGGTTTGCAGAAGAGCTTTGTGCACACTCTGACACACACACTGATGTGAGGAAGTGTCTACAAGGGTGATTTCTTTTTTTTGTTAAACACTGAGGTCCTGTAATTGTTTTGTATCTACAGCTGCTTTAAAAAAACTGGCTTGTTTGCTTCAGGAACAAGCAAGTTTTTCGTGTTTAGGTTTAAGTATCTGCAGGAATGGATAATTTAAATGTAACACTTTTCAACACTACTCAAAGAACAAATTAAGACCACTTTTACAACTACAAAATGAAAAAAAAAAAAACACCATAATTGTACATCAAATGTTACAGCAAATGTGTGATTCAATATTTCAAGCAAAAGTAAATTAACATTTTTGCACAAAAAGAAACTTTTTGTCGTGCTGTCCTTCACTTCACCAGCTCTCTTCAGTTTTGATTCTGTTTATCTTTGTTATAACAAAGCATAAATGAGCAGGTGAAGATTGCAAGAGCAAAAGTTGTCATGGCCAGTAAAACTCCTGGGAAGACCTACCAGACTACTCAGTTTTTAGAATGAATTTGTAAGATTATTTCATTTATAAGATTATTTCATTTCATTCATTTATTTCAGTAAATATTGAGTATTTTGACCATTTTTTTGCACCAGGTGTGGCATAAAGTTATCCAAAAGCAGTGTGTAAGACTGGTGGAGGAGAACATGCCAAGATACATGAAAACTGTAATTATAAACCAGGGTAATTCCACCAAATATTGATTTTTGAACTCTTAAAACTTTATGAATGTGATTCTGTTTTCTGTGCATTATTTGAGGTCTGAAAGCTCTGCATCTTTTTTGTTATTTCAGCCATTTCTCATTTTCTGCAAATAAATGCTCTAAATTACAATGTTTTTATTTAGAATTTGGGAGAAATGTTGTCTGTAGTTTATAGAATACAACAACAATGTTCATTTTACTCAAACATATACCTATAAATAGCAAAATCAGAGAAACCTTCTCTGTAAAATCTTTTAATATAATTCCAGAGCTGTATATACAAATGTATATATTTTTTCTCTGCCATATCTCACCCACTCTTTTATAAGAAACTCCAGGTAGGTTTAGGCCATGTTCAGTGTACAGTGTACAGTGTACAGTGTACTGTGACTTACTGACTTCTGTTCTACATTCTTAGAAAATCAATATTTGCATGGAAGCTGATGTGTTCACCCTCTGACCTCATAAATCAGCACATTTATTTGCTTTTGTGCTCCATTTGGTTCATGCTGGCTCTCATCCACATTGGTGAAAGGCTCGACGCTGAAATCTCCCAGCAGAAAGACGTGAAAGCGAGTGTGTTTTTGTTTTCGCAGGAACTCGTGGAACTGTCTATGTAAGAGACAGACTCCCTTGTGCCTCCAGCACTTCAGCACACAATCTTCAGCCACCATCTGGCTCACTTGCATTGTGCTGCACAAGCACAGAGAAGACAAGACAGAGAATATGAAAGCACTTTCTGCAACAGAAAGACACAAAGCACATTTACCAAGATGGTCTGCTAGAGTAAGCACTCAAACACATGGGTGTAAGTGCAGCTGAGAGGGGTTTAAATAGAGCATGCCTATGGTTATCTCATATTCCAATATAGGACATAATATGTGTATTTCTGACAGCTATCTGACAGACTTTTCTATTAATTACACACTGAAAACTACCTTTCTGTCATCCTTCTAATTTGGTGCTGTTTTTATGTAACTGTTCTGTTTATCATGTATTTTTATTATGATCAACAACTGCTTAATGCTATCACTTTAATCTCTTGCACAGTGATATTCACCATGTTTAAAAAAAAAACTCTAAAAGTCTAATTCAGACAAATATTAAACCACCTGGGTACCACTTTAAAATAAGACTACCTTTATAAAGGGTTTATAAATGGTTTACAATTAGTTTATTAAGGGTTACTAATTAGGTTGTAAATGCCTTTAAAAAAAATCATTAATAATCAGTTGTGTAGAACACAAGTGTAGAAAGGGCAACAATGACCTGTTGTTTGTCAAATAGTGAACCTTTAGCCATCTATATTGTTGCCCTTTCTATGTATGTGTTATAACTGATTATTAATGATTTTTAAGGCATTTACAACCTGAATAGTAACCATTAATAAACTAATTGTAAACCATTTATAAAACCTTTATGAAGGTAGTCTTATTTTAAAGTGGTACCACCATCTGTGTGCAAACACCTAAACAGCTGTAGATCTTTAAACATCTACAGCTACTAAGACTCAAAAAATAATGTGTATACTACACAGACATGCCAAAAGTAATGGGACAAGATTTTTTTTGCCATGTCCCAAAAAAGCTAAAGAATGCTGTATTGGCCTAAGGGATATATGTGTGGGGTCTCCTGTCTTCTTCCAGAGGCGCTTGCTAAAGTTTAAAACATATTCTGGTTTTTATATTTACAGAATAATAGTGCATGAGTTTCTGTATAGCTTTAATGTATTACTCTACGACAGGGATCTGCAATTAAGTTTGGCCACAGGCCAGATATTTTCCAATCTATTACATGGCAGGCCACAAAACAAAAATTCTGTTTTGCAAAATGAAGCGCAATGGGATGGAGTGTTACAGAGTAGTAGCTCTCCAGCCCAGAGGGTTGTTGAACCCAATTGCAGAACAGTTGATCTCAAAGCAGGTAAACCCGAGAAGAAAAATGAGAGCGGGCGGAAACTAAAGTCATGTCGAGCGAGACAGAGAGACACAGAAGAATTTTTCTTATATTTACCGTTCATTATAGTTCAAACAACCTCACGGGCTAGGTGTTTAATGCCTGTGGGCCATATCTATTGCTAACCCCTGCTCTACAACAACTAACTTAACAAAGTGTCTATTGAACAAACTGGCCCACTCTCTGATCCATTATTTTCAGTAAATTTACTTAAGTGGACATATTCGTGAACAGTAGGAAACACACTTTATATGTATTTTTTTTGTTGTAGAAGAGCTGTGTAATCTTCCTATACAGAAAATGTATTACTGCTGATTATATGTTTTATTTTTTAAGCAAGAAACAAACTGTAAGGTTGTTCTCTCTTGGCGTGGTGTGGGCTGAGAATGTGTGGGATCAAACAGGCCCTTCAGTATTTAGAAAAACTGACTCATTAATGCAGAGACTGGCTCACAGGGTGCAAACAGAACCAGGCTAATTGACATCTCTAATTGTACTGAATTGCATCACTGTTAAGGTCAGTAGATCTCCCAGTTCTCGGGTTGTCTGCAGAGGTGTGTGTGTACTGGAGGTGGGTGTATGACTGGGTTTGCTGGGAAAAACAGGAGCAACAGATGCTTTCTCACCTAAACTGGAGTCGTTGCGGTTCTCCCAGCAGCCTGTGAACAGACCTACAGTGCACAGAGGAGAGAGACTGGGTGTTCAGCCTGTGGAACAGCGGAGGTATCTGGAGGTGGGCTCTGAGAACAGAACAGAAAGTCATTTTGGTGGAAGGGGGAGCGCTGCCAGGTGGCAGTTTGATTTGTTTTGTGCTGCTGTCTGCAATGTCCTATTGCTCTGTCACCAGGGAGACAGTGACCCAGGTGTGGAGGTAATGATATCAGGAAGAATCAAAGAACAGCAGGAGAGCGCGCTTATTACATCAACACAATCAATGTGCCAGCCCGGGAACTGGATCCTGCACTCAGATTCTTTCTCTGCGAATCACGGCTTGCGTTCGTGCTACTTCGCCATAATCTACCGTGACAAATGTTCTTCACTGTGAGGTTCTTATTTTTCTTTAAGAAGAAAGGGAACTTCAAAGTTGGCATTGTAATTGTTTTTTGGATACCCGTAGGCTTAATGGAGGAATCATAAAACTGCTTCGAATGATTTAAAGCAGAGCAAAAGCTTAAGATTTGTCTGTGAATATGTATTTCTTTTGGCTTGGATGTGTGATAATGGTAAAATGCATGTAGCATCTAAAAAAATATATATTTTTTTAGATGGCACCTAAAATCTTGAGTGAGAGTGCATATCACTTTCAATTAAAAACAGGTGTAAGGTGGTGATTGGTCAAGATATAAACTGATGTAGCACTGTATAAAGGTAGAAAATTTGCTAAAGCTTTAATTAGTCTACTACATTTCTTCTTGTATAGCGTAAAGGTTCAAAACCCACTTCAAAGGAGCATGTATGTATTCTGGATATAGTTCGAAAAAGTGTAGATGGAACAGACTGCATTTTTGCATTTGGTAGCCAGCAGAATCCTAGTCCCTTATATAAAAACAGAAACTACTACTAATAATAATAATAATCCAGCTCTATACTGTAGTTCTGTGAAAATATTCAAATTATATGTTTTGTTCTATTTTTGTTAAAAACAATCAATCAAATGCTTTACATGAAACATTTTCATGCTAAATTTCAGCAAACTGACACAGTTTTGTATTTATTTGCTACATCAATTACATACTGAACTAATAAAACACAAATATTTCATTATTTTCTGTACATGCCACATTTTTTGGTGGTAAATTGAACAAATTTTCATTTTTTATGCTTTTTAATGTGCAGAAGGTTTTTTTTTTCTTTGTTCTGAATGCTGGCCCTGTTTTCTTTTACTTTAACCATCAAATGCTTCAAAGACAACAACTCGTTTGCAGACGCCAGCATCTCAGCCCCTGGGGGATCTACATGAAGGGGCTTTGACTGGACATTCATTCAAATGAGTTTGTGTGTCTTGGGGAAATCTTGGATGTTTCTGTTTGTAAAATGGGCCTCAGGTGTTCGGCAATGGAGCAGAAAATGGTCTGAAAGCTTAGCCGAGCTGAATGGGACTGTATGTTTCTGATGGTTCTCCCTGGTAATATCCTTCTGTATTTCCCCCAGTATTTGCCAGATCATAATCCATATCCTTCATTATTATTCCTCACAATAATGAAGACATCTGTCTGCTTTGAGCAGAGCAGCGAGCGTGTTTGCGTGCCGCCGTCTGCTGTGGAGTGTCTGCCAGGCGGCAATATGGGGCTGCTTTTGGGCACAGGGCCCGTGAAGACTGATGCCAGTAGTGCCCCACCCACTGCTTACACTGAGTGCCGGGCAGATACGCCGAGGTCAACCTCCTAACAACCCCCACTCAAGCAGGAAACCATGCCTAGTGCTGATGCCCGTGTCCTTCAAGCTGCTGACTGCTGGTTTCCTTTGTGCTGCTATAGTCATGTTTACTCAGCTTGTGTCGTAGGCTCTGCATTTGTTTGTTTGCGTTTCTCTGCTGGCAGGGGGCTAACAGTGAACTTCCTTTAGTTGCTTTATTCAAATAGTGTGACTTTAATGTTTTCTTGGTGTATTTTTAGTTCAGTAAGGCCATTAGAACTTGCTCCCCAAATATAGAAGCAGATGTTTTTGTAGGCATGCCTGCTCTGCCACGAACACTAACTGTGAAAAATACATCAAGCAATATCATATAAAGATGTTGTGGAGAACAGGTTACGTAAGATATTATATTATTATATGTAAAATGTTATTGTTCAACCGACCAATTATAAGTAGTCTGCTGACCTTGCTTTATATTGTTGCCCTACCATATAAAAACGTAAACTTCAAGCCTTAAGGGCCATTGTCCAGCACAGTTTATTTGATTTTGCATAAACACACCTAACAAAACTGGTAATTAACATACTAGTTGTTTTTTGAGAAGGGAAATCAGCAAACTGCACTGAACTAACCCCCCAGAGATGGGCTAGGTTTTTAACAGGATGTTGCCTTAAGGGTTATTTAAAGCAATCATATTATCGCTGTCCAATGAAAAACACTGATGTCCAAAACAGCAACTTTACAGGAGAGAGAAAAAACCTTGTAAACTTTCAAAGGAAGTCAAGGTAAAAAGAGTTTATTTCAGGTCATTTTGAAGAGTTTCTATTGGTCCATTCATCATTAAATTTTGGCAGAGTGTGAGGGACAGTTTGTTTGTTCAAATTATGTAGTAAACTAAAAATCGACAAAAATGGAGGTAAGTGTTTTTCATAGGACAGCGACGATATCAACATCATCACTGTAGTACTCATATTGTTTTTCTGAAGAAAATTTCAGTCAACGGATCTTTAAAAAAAATCTTTTTTAAATCTGTAAAGATTTTACTTTATTTGAAAGTTAGTTTTTCTATATGAACTTATAGCAGGCCTCTGATAAAGGTTCTAAAATTGTAAAGTCCCAGCACCGTAAAAGCAAAAAAGTTGTATTTTGTTGTGTTTTTAAACTGAATATTTTTTCTGATAAGCTAAACATTTCTAAAGTAGATCAAATGTAAGGTACATTACAGAATTTTAGATATAAAAAACAAACAACTTAAATGCTTTCTCACCGCTTAGTGTAAAAAAAATCTGGTCAAAGTAGATCCAGATATTCTTTTACAGTGTAAAGTTCAGTTACATTAAAATAAAGATTGTGGAATGGCAACATCACTGATTGAACCAACTGTATGTGACATTAAAGCTCAATCCTTGTTATCATTGTATTTCATTTCCTCATAAACTGGATGTTTGCTTTGTATTTGTTGGGTCATACTGTAAATACATCTTCAAGATTGGTAGAACCCATTAGTACTAGTCATACCATTTTGTTATTCTGGAGCTTTTTCTGACCCCAATCACTGAAGCTCCTCCACCTTTATGTTGTAATTAATTGTCACCAGCTAGGCAGACATGGCTTTGGGACCCTGCTCTTTATTATGGCTCCAGTTGTGGTTGACTAATGGTGACCATGTGGCGTATTGGCTGTAGGTCAAATTACAACCAAATCCATTTGCTGTTTATTACTGGTACCTTGATTTTTACATAAAACATCTTACTTTTGGGATAGCCAAGACAAGTCATGTGGATAGATGACAGAGAAGACTCTGATCTGCTGAGTGGTATTTAAAGATATACAGCTCTGGAAAAAAATAAGAGACAACTTCAGTTTCTGAATTAGCTTCTCTGTTTTTTGCTATTTATAGGTTTTTGTTTGAGTAAAATGAACATTCTTGTTTTATTCTATAAACTACAGAAAAATTTCTCCCAAATTCTAAATAAAAATATTGTCATTTAGAGCATTTATTTGCAGAAAATGAGAAATGGCTGAAATAACAAAAAAGATGCAGAGCTTTCAGACCTCAAATAATGCAAAGAAAACAAGTTCATATTCATAAAGTTTTAAGGGTTTAGAAATCAATATTTGGTGGAATAACTCTGGTTTTTAATCACAGTTTTCATGCATCTTGGCATGTTTTCCTCCACCAGTCTTACACACTGCTTTTGGATAACTTGCCACTCCTGGTGCAAAAAGTCAAGCAGTTCAGCTTGGTCTGATGGCTTGTGATCATCAATCTTCCTGTTGATTATATTCCAGAGGTTTTCAATTTGGTAAAATCAAAGAAACTCATTATTTTTTAATGGTCTCTTATTTTTCCTATATATATATATATATATATATATATATATATTTAATTTGTTTAATACATACAATCATGGCTGAAAGAGTTGACACTCCTAAAATTATTGCAATTACACACTTTTTGTTATGAACATACAGAGACAGAGACCCTCAACTTTAAATATTTAGTTGCACACCCTTTGGAAAAAATAACTGAAATGAATCTCTTCCTATTACCAACCACCACTCTCCAGAACTTTGTTTCTATCCATCTCTGTGTGCTTATTTAAGTGTTTTTTTGGGTCATTGTCTTGTTGGAAGACCCATGACCTAAGACACACACCCAGATTTTTTTAAACTGAGCCCTACATTGAGACCCAAAACCTTTTGTAATCTTGAGATTTCATGATGACTTGCACACAGTCAAGGCACCCAGTTCCAGAAGCAGCAAAACAACACCAAACCATCTTTGAACCTCAACCATATTAGGCAGTGTGTTCTTTTCTTTTTAGGCCTCATTTTGTTTTTGGTAAAAAAATAGAATGATGCTTTACCAAAAAGCCCTATCTTGGGCTCAGGATTTTGGCCTACTTATACATTTTGGCAAACTGCAGTCTAGCTTTTTTATGTTTCTGTGTGCCATAGCATTTCATTGCACTACAACGTTGACAGACAGACAGATGCAATGAAACTGATGCACTCTGAGCCTGCAGGACAGCTTGAATTTCTTTGGAACTTGATTGGAGCTGCTTTTCCACCATCCAGATTATCCTCTATTGCAACCTTTCAGTCTTTCTCTC
Source organism: Astyanax mexicanus (assembly GCF_023375975.1). Classification (NCBI taxonomy): domain Eukaryota; kingdom Metazoa; phylum Chordata; class Actinopteri; order Characiformes; family Acestrorhamphidae; genus Astyanax; species Astyanax mexicanus. The sequence continues at coordinate 69,420,462 of NC_064408.1, read as the reverse complement.
TCTCTACGTCCAGGGAGATTAGCTACAGTGCCATGGGATGTAAACTTTTTTAATTATGTTGTGCACCTACCACGGACAAAGCAACATCAAGATTTCAGGAGATGGACAAATCTTGCCACTGTTGATATATATATATATATATATATATATATATATATATATATATATATATATATATATATATATCAAAATTTTGGTTCTCAAGTCATTAGACAGTTCTTTTCTCCTCTTTCTGTTCTACATGCTCCTTTTCATCTGGTTTCAGGTGTGATTTTTGCTACCCACACCTGGGAGAATATAAAAAGAAATAGCACCTTGACTCTGCACTGCTACCCTGATAAACAGTCATTGTGTGTATATGCAGAAAATAAGGAAAGCATAACCTAGTACAGAATATCAGTCCTTAACAATGACAGCCTGCATGATATCCACTACAACATATCATTACTGTGAATTAACTAAAAGCTTTAGTAACAGAGTTACACAAAGACAGGCAGTTGTTCTATGCAGCGAGGACGGGAAGATTGCCATCAGTGAAACCGCCAGCCATTTGTAGTGGTCACATCCAGTCCACCAATTATCTGGAAAAAGCGTTGTCACATAATTAAGTGGATCCACCCCCACAGAGTGAGCAACATCTGTAAAAAGCAGCAAGAGAGAGAGAGAGAAAAGGGAAAAAAGAGAAAGAAACCTTTCTGACTGAATATTTATATTGGATTACATTTTTTGGTTGAATTGCTTTAAGTTTGGGCTAAAATATCAATATCCAAAAATAAATAATATGTATAGTGGCGGGAAAAAGTATTTGCCCATAACAGATTTTTTTGTTTTTGCTTTTTAGTCATACTAACATTTTTTATATTATCAAACAAACTTTAATATCAGACAAATATTAAATATAAAAAACATCAAAAGGTAATTACCCCCATGAATTAACAGTGATTAACTACATTATTTCAAAAGCTGAGTTCAATTACATTATCCACAACCAGGCCTGATTACTGCCAGAGCTGTAGAATCAAGACTCACTTAAATAAAATCAGTCGGACAGCATGAAGCAAGAAAAAAGATCTCATAAAGATCCCCCCACCCCAGTAGTAAATTAAAAAAACAGAAGAAAACATAATCATTGACATCTTGACAAGCTTTGGGATCACAGTAAGAGCTATTTTTCACAAATGGAGAAAACATGGAACACTGGTGAACCAACACAGTGGTTACCAGCCTGCCAACATGACTTCAAAAGGGCATGGACAACTCATCCAGGAGGTCACAAACGAGTCCAAAACAACATCTAAAGAACTGAAGGTCTAACTTGTCTCAGTTAGATCAAAGTTAATGATTCAATAATAAAAAATATATTGGGCAAAAGTGTTATACATGGGAGAGTTAAAACTTAACTGTCTTAACTTTCAATAGAAAACATATATTATTCCAAGTATTCCAATCTTGAAGCATTTATTTTAGTCTATTCATCATAAAATTGTAAAACAATGTAAAAAGAACAGCGCCTTTGTTCAAATTTTGAAGTAAACAAAAAACAACAACAAAGATGATAGATGTTTTTCACTGAACAGCAACGACATTCACAGACCAGAGCTATGTATAACAGCAGGATTACAGCATACAGTAGCTTCGCCCATCCTAGTCTAATTGATATCAGTCTAATGTATACAGAGAGCTCCCTCATCATTTACTTCAGAAAGGCCTGCTGTTCCTGACTGCTGTAAAACAGTAAGGGGCCTATGTTGTAGTATAGTATATAACATCAGATTCTCATCTATTTCCTTCTCTTTAATAGTAAGCTGTCTAAAACATGAACAGGCTGTTTAATTGCATCCTTCTTCTTCTTTTTCTATACATGAACATAAAACCCTGTGTAACATGATGCGCAGTATCATCTTGGCAGAGGTTCAAAATCCTATAAAAGACGGCAAGAGCGCTCCGCATCTTAACCAGAATAGTAAAGCGGATCAGGAAGAAGTGGATGTTATTTCAGATAAGGTTCCATGGACCAGCCTGTAGCCCATTGTGATGAACCATCAGTGTGGTCTGAAACCACTTCCACTTGCTATTATAACTTCTGTAGAGCAATCTTAAAGTGAACAGAACGTATGAAATGGATTACTGTCCAGCTATTTAAAATCTGTAGTATTGAAATTGCTTTTGGGGGATCAAAAAAATGTCCACTCTGCAGAAATATCATCTAGCCAAGTAAAAAAAAAACATATTGAATGTTGGATACTAGGCTATACACTGAAATGATGCTATGACTGAAGTGTCCTATGACTTTTGCCATGTCCTATGGAGGTTAAAGAACACTGCACTGACCTGTGGGACCTCCTAGATTAAATATGGATGTTATTTCTGTCAGCGTTGCTTATCTGTTCGCAAAGACAACTGTAGCCAGATGCTGCCAATCATCAGTCATAGGATATAAAACCACTGCTCTGTCCACTCTGAGTAGTAATGCCTTCTATGGCATATTCCTAGTACACATGTAGGTCAATTAGATCAATTTACATGATACAGTTATCCCATGAATTTTGGCATGTCAGTATAAATCTAAATGTTTGTATACTCTTGTTTTTCCAATTAGTTTCTGCTTATTCTCACCCTTTTGATAGTAACTGCCTATAGTCTAGGAGGGGTTTACACTAGATTTGGTATAATACTGTGATTGGTTTCATCCTCACATTTTTTTCACTCCTGGACACTACTGTCACTTTACTGTACATCCTGTATATTTGCACTCCTGGACACTTTTATATTCTCCTAAATACAATACTTGAACTTGATCTATCTATCTATCTATCTATCTATCTATCTATCTATCTATCTATCTATCTATCTATCTATCTATCTATCTATCTATCTATCTATCTATCTATCTATCTATCTATCTATCTATCTATCTATCTATCACTTCCACTAGTGAGGCCAGATAGCGACTTTGGATAATCATTTTAAATCACAAGCACATCTCCTGCTTCGTAATTAAAGCCCCATTGTTTAAAATAATGCAGTTCCAGTGCTCCACACCTGTATCTCTCATCTCTGGACTCCATTGCCCAGAATGCACCACACAGTAACATCACTCATTCACTCCCTCACTTGACACCTCCCAGATCAAAATCACCGGAATATTTACTTCACCTGTTAGACACTATATATGTACCCCTTCACCACACACACATACACCTTGACCAGTGTTTGTTTTGGTCCCGTCAGTTCACTTACATAGCGTTTCTTTTGCCTGTGTTTTTGTTTAGCCTTTTTAATTTCTTTTTTTATTTTGGCATTTCACTCTGATACTACCTAGCCCTGTTTTACTTTCCTTGGAATATTTACTAGCTAACGTTTGTGCTTTGGTCCTGCCACTGCCTGTTGTTGACCACGTTTTTGGATTCTCTCTTTCTAATAAAGCCTGTCTTTTTTTATCTGTGCTTGTCTCATCCTTGCCTGACCCTGACAACAGCTCAGTGCTGGGGAACATCATGCCACCTTTCGATGTCTTTTGGCACTTGTGTGGCGCTCTAATTCACTTTTTCTACAACAAATGTGTATGCAGTGGCTGTTTTTGGATGTTTTTATTGATGGATCTCAATAAATGTTTCTATTTTCATAAAAAGAAAGGTTAAGTGCATATGTAGTATACATTTGTGTATTTGTTTTTACTGACTTGTGTTTCAGTTTTGTTGTGTGTGTGTGTGTGTGTGTGTGTGTGTGTGTGTTGTAGTGGGCGGCTCCTCCCAGCTCCTGTGGAGGATATCCTGCATGCACTGTGTAGGGTGTAGTCATATATGCTTCTGTCCAGGAAAAAGATAGGTGTGAGATAAAGTGTGGTCAGTTCCCATTTCCTTCCTACCACCCCCTCTGCAGTGCATTCAGCTCTTCCTCTCCCTGAGGAAAATAGCCCAGCACACTCCAGCCCCAGCACTGATGTATCTGCTGGTCCATCTGGCCTACAGTAGAGGACAGCACGTCTCCCAGGTGCGCTGGCCGTCAAGACACTGGTTCCTCTGGGACTGCCTGTCACTAAAATCACATCAACCCAGCCCGTGACAAGAGCATTCAGATACCCACTGCCTGTCTGCTTTTGTCCATTTTTACAAGCATGCACGCACAAGCACACACACACAGACAATGTAAGGCAAGTGTCAAAGATTTACTGGCAACAGCATGCATTTAATGAAACAGAAGGTATTTAATGAAGAAAATAATCTTTATGGCCTGTTTTGCTAGTATACATTTAGAACTGAGACTAGTTTTAATACTACTACTACTACTAATAATAATAATATAATAATAATAATTATTATTATTATACTATCATTAATGTTTAATGACAATATTAATTACATTAAGGGTTTACTAATAAAACTAAAAGCTTGTTATTATTGTTATCCACATTTATTTGTTAAACTTACAATGCTGTGAAAAATGTATTTGCCCCTACAGATTTCTTTTGTTTTTGCTTTGTTTTAACATACCTACATTTTTCACATTAACCAACACATTTTATATAATATCAGACAAAAATAACCTAACTAAATATATAAAGTGTCCCGCAGGAAGGTGAGAAGACTGATGTAACTGCAGATTATAACTTTAATTATATAAAACAGTTAACTATAGCAAATAAAACAAAGCAAATACAAGAAAACACACACAAAAAACAAGAATACAGGACTGTAATAACTAAAATAACAAAGATGAGAAACCAGTAATACTAGAATCAAAAACCACCCTGACACATACACAGCAAGGTAGCACACAAAAGACTCCACATTGAAGTCTGAAACAGAGGGGCTTAAATACACAAGGAGGGTGAGGAACACCTGGGTCAGGAAAACGAGGGGGCGGGGTTACAAACAAGACACAAGGGGACACCACTAATGGCTAGGGCGGAGTCAGGACAATAACAGAACCATGCCATGTGCTTAAGAAAAGCACATGACTGGCAACACAAGACAGGAAAACTGAGGGCAGAAGCACATTAAACCAGAATAGGAAAAAACACAGGACAGACACTGGGTAATATGTGGCATAAATCAGTTTTTAAGTAGTTATTTCATTTCTTAAGGGTGTTGTCATTGGTGATGAAAAATGAGTCTTTCACATCCCTTTTGGAATTTTGCTCCATTCTTCTTTATAGATTTGTTTTAATTCAGCCACACTGGAGGGTATTCTAGCAAGAACAGCCTGTTTAATATCATGCCACAGCATCTCAGCATGGTTTTGGCTGTAGAAAACCCATGGATTGTTTTCGACCAGTCTCTTTCTTATTAATGAATCATGAACAATGACCTTAAATAATGTGGGGGAGCCCTTCAGTTTTAAATACGTTGTTCTGGGTTCTTTTGCAACCTCCTGGATGAGTTGTCCATGCCCTTTTTGCAGTAATTAGTAATCAGTAGGCCGGTCACTAGTAGGAAGGTTCACCAGTTTTCCTTTTTTTTCTATTTGTGATTAATAGTTCTCACTGTGGAGTCTCAAAATCTTACTCTGGGATGACTGGGATGTTTCCTCATCTGATCTATGTTATTCTTCAGATCAGAGCATGTTTTTATTTTTGCTTTTTAAGATCTTTTATTTGATTTATGTTGTCAGACAGGTTCTATTTAAGTGATTTCTTGATTCTACAGGTCTGGCAGTAATTAGGTATGATAAAAAAGCAAATAAAAAAAGAGCATGTGTATGTGTCTGTATAATACAGCAGGGTTTGTGGTGGTCTTAGCTCTTCTGCATGAGGTGATGCTGGGTAGAGAACAGGGTTATTGTGCAGGATGACTGGCTGGTGGTGATCCGGGGAGCACTGACGGATAGCTAGGCTAATCCAGTGGCCAAGAGGCCTCGGGATAAGAGGGGTTGGAGGGGGCAAAACGCAGCAGAGCTGAAAATGGAGCTGCTGCAGGCTGGGGGCAGGGCTGCTCGGCTCTGAGGACTGGCAGGTGTCACTGGCTGATTCTGCGCCCAGAGACACATGCTGAACTGCAGTGACACACAAAATCACTTTTCATAAAGATAAACACAGCGTCTAGCAGTGCATACACACACACACACACACACACCCATAGTGTGTAGGATTCAGGGACTGAATCATGTATATGTATTTAGACGTGCTGACCCACAATGCTTAGAGTCTACTCCACATGTCAAACTTCATGAGCTTTTTAGACAATGATTGTTTTTTTTTGTTTGTGGACCTGCAGGAGTTTGGTGTATTTGAATCATTTCAGTTGAAAATAGATGAATTAAAGATGCCACTGAGTATTTTAAGTTGTTATTTACTGTATAAATAGAAAGTATTTGAATTGGTTGTGATAAAAAAATGCTCAGATATGGCTTTACAAGCTTATTTACAACTAGGGATGTAATAACACAGCTCAGTAAGAGTTTGGTACAATGGGAAAAATGCAATCCTAGAAAGCTAGTTGTGTACTCAAAGTGTACTACTCGTACACCCAAAGCTTAATTAAAGTACACTTTAAGAAGTAACGAAATAGTACATGTCTACTACAAGTACATTTGTCCTTGTATACGTACTACATAATATATACATATATATACATCGTTGCTGTCCAATGAAAAACAAGTATCTCCATTTTGTTGATTTTTAGTTTACTACATAATTTAAACAGACAGACTGTTTTTCACACTGTGCCAAAATGTCTTGATGAACAGACCAATAGAAATACTTCAAAATGACCTCAAATAAACTATTTTTACATTGACTTTCATAGAACGATTTGTCTCTCTCATGTAAAGTTGCTGTTTTGGAGATACTTGTTTTTCATTGGACAGCAACAGCATATGATTCAAACATACTTAAGTTTACCTATTAAAATAAATTGTGAACATACTTTTTTTGTAATTGACCTATTGTAAGTTTTCTTACAAAATGACACATTTTTAATACTGTATAACACCACAATCTACGGAGAACATGCTCTATGCTTCCTTCTACTGTCAAAAAAACTTAAGTTAAATCTTCTTTTTGCTTTTGCTAGGTCACAAGGTCCAGTGGAAGATCCTCTGTGATGTGGTGATTTTCTTTTTAAATCTGTGCTTTCCACAATAAATCAATAATATCAGCTACAAACTGTAAGTAGTGTATAGCGGTAAGTAAGAGTCATTACTACTTATAAGTCTGGAAGCTGAATGTTTCTACTGACTGAGCCAGAGTGTAATGTAGCTCTCTTATGATGTCTGGCTGAGTGCAGTTTAAGTATTACTGCTGATGTAGAGCTATTGCTTAAGCCAAGACTAACTCTTTTTTTCAGTGGGAGTCAGGACTATCTATCCACACTTTAATAAAAGCTGCTGTTCCAGAACACTAAGCACAAGTGGGACACTATTTGATGTGTTCACCAGGATACTTAAATATACAGTAGATTTAGATGAATATTATAGACTGCGATTCTGTAATACAGCAACAGTATTTAATGAGGTCAAGTGAGATGGGCTTTAAGACTATAGTATCTAGATTATTTGGAGCAGGCGAGAGAAGCATGCAAACCATGTTAAAATGTAAAATGTGTAAAAAAATACTTCTATAAAACCTTATTCAACTTTTCTTCTTAGTTGCTGTAGTTTAGTACAATTTTAAGTTTGGACACACCTTCTATTCTATGTTATTCTATATATATTTTTTTACTTACAGTAATGAATACTAAAGTCATCCAGACTACGAAGCAACACATAAAGAATCATGTAGAAACATAAAAAACAAAATAAACGTTGAAGCATTTAGGAGCTCTTATCTGGGGGTGCTGTTAAATTGTGGTTTCTGAGGCTCGTATCTCTGATTAACTTATCCTGTACAACAGCGGTACTCTTGCTCTTCCTTTCCTGGGGTGGTCCTGATCAGAGCCAGTTTCATCATAATGTTTTTTGATGGTCTTTTGGACTGCACTTGAAGATGCTTTTAAAGATCCTGAACTGTTTTGGATTGACTGACCTTGAACTCTACCTCTTCATGACTTTACAACTGATGCTCTCAAACACATTAAGAGACAGGAAATTCACAAGCAATTAACTCTTAACAAGTCCAGCACAGCTGTTAACTGAAAGCGATACTAGGTGACTCTAAAGACTTAAAGAATCTAATATATAAAGCCTATTTATAGACTGGATCTACAATGCAGAACATTTTAAAATAATAATAAAAAAAACTCTCAATTTAAAGTGTGTCCAAGCTTTTGGCTGGTTTTGTATATGTATGGGCTAAATTGTAACATTTGTATACACTTAATGCTTATTCATAAATGTTTTGAGCTGAAATGTTTATTTGTAGCAGGCTTGTGAGAGCTGCCTGTATCAAAAATATCATGGTCATATTTTAATGGGATTTTGCAAAAATAACACAAAGTGGTTAGGTTGTGCCCTGCTCTTCTCTGCAATAAGATTCTATGCGGAGAAACAAATCATTAAATCCTATTAGTCTCTCCAGATTTAGTTTTTAACTGGACAAAAAGTGAAAGGTCAAAAAAATAGATTTTGATTTATTAGGTATAATAACATGCAACACGATTACGGAGCTATACACTCAAAGCTGGATACCACAAGTATGTTGCAGTACAGTTGAAGATCAGATTGCTCGTGCTAAGTGTATTATTGTGATTGAACCACCGTTCTGACAGTTCTTTATTTATGATATTTATTTGATTTTCATACAATAAGGACACAAAAAATGTTCAAATTAAGTTTTCTCACATCTTTACAGAAAAACAGCTCTAATCTGTAATCAAGCCCTGCTGCATTTAAACACTGAGAAAGGGTCATTTAGCCCTATGTTCTTCAGGGCGAGGATCAGCTTCTCCTCATCTGTGTTTGTAATCTTACATACTGACAAAAAATCAAATTATAGAGCTCGTGTTAGCTTATAATCAAATTAGGAATTTAAAATGTTATACATTTTGTATCATAGCAAACAGCACAAATCAACCTACAAGTTGCACTTTGTTGTCTTGAAGTAAATAATGCAATGCTCTTTTTACATCAGTATTGTTAAAAGTGTTCATGGTTTTTCACTGATATTGTTCAAATCATGTTCAAATCATAAGCTATGCTGCATTTAAATAGTCTGGGAGACTCACACAGCTCTGTGTTCACCACTGCAAGCATCAGCTTCTCCTCAGCTTCACAGGTGATACTGAAACTGCTTCTATTCCTCCTGCATCTGTGTCTACCAATGATTTCCCAGCTCTGGACTCCATGTCACTCATTCACCCTCTCACATGACTGATCACATGACACCTCCCAGATCACAATCACCTGAGTATTGATTTCACCTGTTCACCTTACTATATATACGCTTCACTTCACTAATACTCATGCTGAATATTAGATTGGGTTCTGTCCATCTATACAAACCATTTCCCTAACCCGTGTATTAGTTATTCTGTATATGACCATTTTTTGTATTTCGACTATGATTTTGAATTACTCTCATTTATTTGGCTCTGACAAATACACTCATAACTGTCACATTACAGGACTCATGTTAGCTTATAATCATAGCTTATAACTGTTTTGTTCATCGCAAATAACAAAGTAGACACAAATCTACTTAAATTTTGCACTATGTAGTCTTGAAGTAAATAATGCATAAATAATGCTCTTTTTGCATCATTACTGAAGTGTCCACTGGACTGTTCTGGGTTTAAGACTATTTCTAAAATTGTTCAAACCATGTTCCGAAAACTGCATTGCCTCGACTTTTTTTTTTTTTTTTTTTTTACCTCTGGTGGAGCATAAACCAGCTGACACATACAATAGTATCTGTCCTGCTCTAGACAGAACCATCTGATGTCTTCACCGTGAGCATGCATGTGTTTTGCATTTCTGTGCAGGTAAATTTGGTACGTGACAGAAATCACACCCATTATTTCTTCGGGGGAAGAGGAGAAGCTGTCATATTATGGATGAAATGCTCACTGCAGTCAATATGAAACTCAGTTGTTTTGTTGCTCATGAAGAAACTAATTTATAATGCAGTCGGGAGACTGACTGACTGACTGTGTAATTGCTTTATTGTGCATGTTTGGATTCAGCTGAATGACCTCAGCAACTAAAAATATATAGCGCGGTGTAGCAGCCGTGCACTGCAGCACGGACTTGTCAGTCTTCTCCTTATCAAATAAAAGTGGGTTGATATTGATGTTTTTAGGAAATGACTCGTAATTTGAGACGTGTGCTGGGGATCCGAAACCGTGTAGTTATTTATTTATTTTTTTCAAAATCAAAGAGTTTAGAGTGAAGCGTCATGCAGAAATGAAAGCCTGTAAATAATTGATAGTTGTTACTTCACTGGGCCAATGAAATATTCATGTATTGATCGAGTTTGGGAGGGGGGGGTTTGGGGGTGCGAAGGGAAAGTGCATGTTTGTGACAAAGCAATCATGCAGCAAGTACACAGCAGCACACAGCTCACACTAACACACACAGGGAGGGAGATGAAGTGCAATCACAAAGCAGAGCCAAGTGCACTCCTCTAATAACACTGTCCCCGTCACTAAGTGCACTTGGGATGATGATGTTCATTAGCTCCTCGGTGGTCTGTATATAAATTCATTTAGGTCTGCGCTGAACTGCATATCAACATCTGGGGTTTAAAACCTGAAGCGCAGTGGAGAGGCAGATCTCTTCTTTGCTTCATCTACTTTCTGATATTAGCGCAGCAGCTACTCAATTTGTAATTTATTAATCCAGCGTTCTGGAAGGCCGCAGGCTTTGTTGCTATCGTTAGCTGATGTAATTATTTGAACCCTTGGCCAGCGACTGTTTTCGCTTGCCAATCTACTATATTAGATTGCTTAGATAATGAAAAGAGCACACCAGAGGAAGCGAGTCATTTCCCAGAAAAACGCTGCAATTTCAAAAGCAAGCTCTCTTGATTTTGATTAAGATTAAAATAAAACAAAACAAAATCAAAGCTCTCTTTGAATGACCCAATGACTCACATGAATAACTGAGTTAAATAAATGCATTTAAATCAGCCCCTGATTTATACTATTTATACTAATGCTGTTGCACAGTTCTAAGAAAATCATCTTTATCTTTAAAATGTCAACCTTACCTGAAAATATATATATAAAAAAAACACCCTTAACCTTCAGTGGAAGTCAATGTAAAATATTATTAGATTTTATTGAGGGACAACTGCTCAACAATATGCAACAATATGCAGCTACTGAAGGGGAGAAAACCGGCTACTGTCTCGTGAACAACATGTTGAAGGTGCGAGTGCTAGTGTCAGAGCTAACTGATCATTTGCCCACAAGGCTGACATACTGTGATTAGGGGAGCAGCTGTTTGAATGTGTCATGCTTAGATAATAAAGATGGATGATGTAACCTAGCTGCTGTGCTGAGGTCACTGCATGAGAATACCCATTAATCTGAGAGATGAGGCCCTGTTTTACCTAACCACCGCATGCAGCTGTAAATCTTCTGCAGCGCTCTGAAGAGAAATTACAGATCATCACATTACACCAAGCTGAATCACTGAATTAGATTAGCAGATAGCTAGCATTAGCTATAACCACGAAGGCTGACAGCCTAAAGCCAGTATTTTGAATTTCACCTTAATTGTCTTTAGACGTAAAATACGTAATAACATATATTAATATTATTTTACGTACTTTTTCTCTTTTTTACAACAGTGCCACTACATCAGCAAGTTTAAAGTACCTGGAATTGCTTTGGCTTATTTGGTTATTAAGCTCTTTACCACATTTAAATAAAAGCTTTCATTTTAAAGCAGTTATCTTGTTTATATTTTTAAAAGACTGTTGTCTTTTTATTTCTCTGCTTCTTAATCTAGTTTTTGGTTCAAAAACATAAAAGCAAATTCATGTCAGCTTCAAAAATATTCTGATGCTCCACTGACCTGAAATAAAGAAAATATATTTGTGTAAAATCTAGTAATAAATCTCAAATGCAAGGGTCCACACTTTTTTAAATGGTGGTATTCTGTCTCTCTCAGCTTGTTTATAAATGCATGTGTAAAGCATGTCCAGAGTAGTTCAGAGCGCAAATTACGTTTCCTTATCAGGTGATAAAATATTCTTTTTTAACTGATTTATGTACAAAATTCTTTCCAATGAAAACCAACTATCTCCATTTTTGTTGACTTTTAGTTTAGTACATAATTTAAACACGCAAACTACGGTATTCCTTACACTGTGTCAAAATCTCTTGATGAATGGACCAACAGAAATTCTCAAAAATGAACTAAAACAAAAAGTATTTTACATTGAATTCTATTGAAAGTTAGGAAGGTTTTATGTCTCTCCTGTAAAGTTGCTGTTTTGAAGATACATGTTTTGTATTGGGCAGGAACAATATATACCGGCTCAAATATTGTGCTGAAATACACAGCAGTGGACAAAACAGATAATTCCTGTATAAGTAAATTAATAAATTAGCTTGGTACCTAATTGATTAGGTTAAAATAATGTCTATGTACGTTTCTACCGCTAAACGCTACTAAACATGCTTTCTTTCAAATGTACTGAAGTATCATTTAAAAACAACTGGTTCAAAATACCTTAACAAAAACATAGTATTGCAGAACAGTTCATTCTGAAAGCTTCTCTAATGTTGTGTTACTTTAATATGAATATTAATTTTAATGTTTCCCCTATTTTAGAAAATCCAGCTCCACAGCAAAGATAATCAATAATTGCTTGTGCTTTAAGTTAAAACTAAATTAACTTTAAAATGTAGTAAAGTTTAAGTAAACAGCTTAACATAAAAAAACTGTAATTAACTACATATATTTCACCACTGTCAATCCAGTGAAAATAACCTGAATGAAGGACATAGACTCCCGAAAGCCTAAAACATAGTTCCAGCATGAACACACTACTTGTACTGAAAGTGTCTGGCCAGATTTATAGGGTTAGATTCAGTTGAATCACGATGAAGATGACTTTCATAAAAATCTGTGCAACATATGTGTATCATAACTGCATTGTTTTATGATCCAGGCTGGTCTATTATGAGTCATCAAAGAACATTTGTTTCCTATCATCTATCACTGTATAATCCCTGCAATATAGTTCCCTATATACACAATCCCTGCTAGTCTTGTGTCTCATTGTGAACTTCTGCTATGACTGTGCATGTTCTCCTCTCATATTAATACTGAGCACTCACATCTTTATGACCCATGACCTGCTTTCACAATAACCATATATCTTCATGATTTACTACTGTCTCTACTGCTATTTTTTTTTACATCTCAATGTACTATGAATATTCCACATTAAAAAATAGAAAACCTTGAATATATTTTAAACATATATATATATATATATATATATATATATATATATATATATGCAGAAAAGCAAGGACACTCCCACATTTATTAGTATTTATAATGTCTAAAGCAGTATTAGCATTAGCATAGCACACTGTAGCCTGAGTGTTTACCATGTTAAGTTATGTGGGACAAATCGCTAGCTGATAGTGCCCTGGGTTGCCAAAACACTCAGGGTTCCTCAGTGTAGGGCTGTCGGGCAGCATTTACTAGCGCTAAGCGCTGCTAACCACAGCTAGCGCTTCTGCTAACCACGGATAGTGCTTCTGCTAACCACGGATAGCGCTGCTGCTAACCTCGGTTAAAATATTGGAAATCTAAGCTTACAAAATTGTTTTTTTGCTTACCCAAAAAAACAATTTTCAGGAGAGAAATCTGTATAGAGTAACATCCAGCACTTATTGTACTTTGAAAAAAAATTACAGTTTTGTTTAATTGGGTGCCCCCCAGAGACCTGCTGAATTAGAAGGCAAACATGGCTACACCTCTATTCCTTACTAGTGTCGCATAATGCGCCCTATAATCCAGTACACCTTATGTAGGAAAATAGACTAGAAATTGGGCATTCATTAATAGTGTGCCCTATATGGCGAAAAATACAGTAATTGTTTGTAGTCATTGTCCTTATCTATGACAACTTTGGTCTCATCTCATTGTCTTCCATAAGTATCAGCATATACACGGTCTGTATTAGCAGACTGCAACTTTCCACTGAAGAGTGTTGTTTGTAAGTACAAGTCACTGTAAGTGTCAGGCTACAAACAACGCTCTGGAAACCTCTGGTGTGTGAGACGTGAAGTACATAAGTCGTTACAAATGGCGTTCTCAGTAGTGTAGCTATTTCTGTTTACAGATTACTGCTCCTGTCCAGTCTCTCCTGGAACCAGGCTGTAATTACATGTAAATGGACTGTTTCTTGGACAGTGAGTGACAGGAAGCTTTTTGATCAGCACCCAGGAAGGCGGAGCAGCACTCTGAGAAAATGTGATGAGTCTTTTGAATGCTCTACAGTAGAAGCATTAGCTTGAGGTAAGTGCCTACACAAATATTTTTTTTTTCACAGCACAAACAAGGAAAGTGAAGAGGACTGTAATTGGAGCTACACGATGTTTGCGGGTTGTGCAGGGATGGCGTGTTAGACCCATCAACTCATGTCTGTGCACGGCTATAGCTTTACAGAAATACTTGTAAACACTAGCATAGTAATGCTGGTCTATCGCGTCTTTAACATGAAATGAATTAACAGTGTTATTATTTAGAACCATGTCTTTGTTCTTAGGTCTAGTTTACATTGATTAGTTAAAAATTTTACACCTCTGCAGTGTTTGAACTCTTTTATTTGAACTACACAAAAATCTAAGGGGAAAGGAAGATTTGGTAACACTTTCTATGAATGCCATCTCTATAGGATTTAATAAACAAACTCATAACACATTATAATGCATTCATAAGGCATTATATATATATATATATATATATATATATATATATATATATATATATATAACAATACATATGTAGAAAAATATATTACCCATCATAGCCGTGTGGTGTTAATTGTGATCATAATGCATTAGTAGCTGTGTTTATAACATGTTACTGTATATGTCAGTACCAAACAACTCAGTCCTAGCTTGCAGAATGCATTATGACTGAAAATGCTAAAAGCACACCCTGTATAATGCTCTAATTATATTTTTAGCCGCTCATAAATTATTAAGTCTTGAATATAATATTAGTTATAGTCACTTATAATGTGTTATAACATGTTTTGTGTACGCTTCAAGTAAAGTGACAGACTTTCATTGTGGGACTAGTTATATATATATATATTAATGGTAGATATATACTAGTTTAACACACATATTATAGGCACAGCTTTTAATGCATTTTGATCACAAGTCAGTAAGTGCATAATAAACATGGCTATGTGTTATGCATTTTATACATATTTATAGCCATGTTTACAATGCCTTATGAATGCATTATATGTTATGTCTTGTAGAGATGATATTCATAGAAAGTGTTACCAAAGATTATAGTATGCAAGTGTTGTATGCATTACCTGACCACGTGGTTGAGTATAGAGTGTACATTGAGAGGCCACATGTGATGTTTTTTGCCATGTCCAATGGAAGCTATATTATATGTGTGTAAATCCCTTGCATTAAAATAAATTCCTTGTAAAAAATATATAAGCAGTTTTAATAAAAAAATCTAAGTTTAAATGCTTTAAGTTAAAACAAATTGTATTTACTGTTTTGAGATGTCCGCACAGTTTTGAGAGTTGAATATTTCAGTTATTTTTTACACATAAGTGAAACTCACCCATACAGCAAATGACAACTTGCTTTTATAGCCAACAAAAGAAACTGGCCAGTCAACTCTTGCATAAAATATACCAGAATACAATTCAATTAAATTGTATTTATATAGTGCTTTTGACACAAAAAAGCTTTACAGAGACACAGGTCCAAGCCTCTTACAAGTAAGCACCATAGTGATAGTGCCAACAGCAGCAAGGTCATGGTGGAAACAGGGGCAAGGAAAAAATCTAAGAGATACTAAGAGAAAGAAACCTTGGGAGGAACCCATCCTCCTTTGGTTGACCTGGAGAGCAGAAGCAAATACACTAGAGAAGTTAGCTTGGGGGGCATGACTACATACTGATGGTTAGATAAGGAATGGGGAAAACACACCCACTATGCAAATGAATGGTTGCAGGAGCCCACGGGAATGGTGTGAGCTAAGCTAAGATCAATGAATAAATTACAAATTGCCCAAATATTCTAGTCAGGACCTGATCATTATGATAATTTTTGCTTACTGCACTGTCCAATGTGGGTGGTAATGCCTTCTATGACTTAAGGTGTGGCTGTCCCCAAACCATCTTCTGAGATAACTATTCACAATCACTCATGATTTAAATACTGCTGTCCAATGACTTTTGGCATGTTGGTGTAACAGTACAGAAAACAAGTATATATAATATGTATGCTTCTGTATTGGACACTCAGAGATGCAATTACCCATTGGGCTCTATTGTTGTCTATTATTTAAGTGTGCTTTGTTTAATTCTCATTACTAACAGGATTCTAAAGACTTTAGATTTTACTAAAAACTAAATTAAATATGTTTCATTTTGCATTTTGTGATGCATACTGCATCTGCACGGAGCATTTGACCTGCTTACTGCTGTCAATGATGTTTTCGCTACATTTAATGCAGAACCTAAAAAAAACTATTATGTCACACTGAGACATTGCTCAGGGGTAATCGCTCAGTCTAGAGAAATTGAATACAAAATTGATTTCATACCTTTCCTGAAGTTGTTTGGTTTTCTCAACTGCACTTACTCTCCAAAATGTGTGGGTGGATATGATTGATCTTGGACGATTGAGCCACACACACGCTCGCAGGGAGGTTCTTATCTGCTGTATTATCACTGTAAAATTCAAGGCTCATTTTTCTAAACCCAATTTCTCTTTCTCATTTTCCAATACGGCCATGCTTTCACACTGCCAGATAAATAACACCAACAGGTCTGGGTTCTCTAAAACAGCAGCGAGGTTCACTCTTTCAGCCTTTGCACTTTATCATCAGAAATAATTAGGAACTAAACACCAGGCTATATGAGCATAAGGTGATAGTCAGAAGGTGCACATCAAATAATAAGTATATTATGGATTGGTTTACAAGGGGAATTGGTCAGATTGCTGTATAACGATGCCCAGTCTGGGAGCAGCTCAGCATTGCCAGCAGAGCAGTGCCAGATGGGGGAGTTAAGCACCTTGTCCAAAGGCACAATCAGCAGAACCCAGCCAGGACTGGGATTTTAAACCCACAGCTTTCAGGTTGCTGGCTCCAGCCTCCTTCAGATAGACTACCAGACCAAACAGAGAATGATTTTCAATTTAGAAATGAGAAACTAAACAGACAGTAGTATCAAAATGTACTATTATATCCAAATAAAGAAAGGAAAAGAAAATCTGCAGGTAATTGAGTAAATAAAATGTATGAATTTGTCATTCTGTTGAGATCAGGTGACTAACAAGCAGCCATATCATTTGTAAACAACAGTGGCCCAGTTCTACTGGCACCCATACTGTACAGACTCATGCAGTAATACCACCTCCACCATGTTTGGCAGATTTACAATATTATTCTCTTATCCTGAATGACTTACAAAGTTATTCCTATTACAGAATTGGGCCAATGTAGTGTTAGGAGTCTTGCCCAAGGACTCTTAATGGTGTATTACAGTATAGTCACCCAGACCTGGAATTGAACCCCAGTCTCCCACATGGCAGCTAACTGGCAGAACGTGGTGTTATCCACTGCACCACACCAACCGATGGCATGATATTTCTCCGGATCCGGATCTTTTCCTCTAATTCTCTTTTAAGATATTTTCTAGCTTATTTATTTGACCGTTTTGTTCTTGAATATTAGCAGTGGTTTTGAAGTAAACCCTCTGGATTTACATTCATAAAGGCACAATCAGAAGAAGCCAGCCAGGCCTGGGATGTTTAAGCCTTCAGGTTGCCGGCTCCAGTCTCTCATGAATAGACTCCTAAACCGAACAGAGAATGATTTTTCATTTAGAATTTAAAATTTGCGTATTTAAAAGGGAATAATCAAGCAACCAAAAAAATGTATTTAAATCCACTCTGCTGACACTGGCTGGAGTACTACTATATCAAAATAATCAAAATAAAGAAAGGAAAATAAATCTGCAGGAAATTGAAAAAAGAATGGACTTATCATTCATGAACATGCATGTTCCCTGTAACACAGTCCGTCCCATAATATATTCCCAAAACAGATTAACCCACAGTCCCATAATAACTGATATCTCATTATACACAAATGCGCTATGCTGTGCACTTCAATACAGCCACATATATGTGTGTGTGTGTGTGTGTGTGTGTGTGTATCTGTATGCAGCTGTGCATTTTAAGTATTTATACTCTATTCCATTCTGACATATTCAGAGCTGAATTCTGCCAGAAAAAATGAAGAATGCTTCTACAACTTCTACAACACAATGATGAATTTTGTTGTATTCATTGGGCATATAAATACATTTCTATTCGTATTATCGTATTGATGAACATATTAAACTATAGAATACGGGTTGAATCTCTCTTTAGTTTCTCATTATGATCTGTTATGTGAAGATAAACACATCCTCCTGCTCATTAATTCCTATTTTCCATCCTCTCGTACTTATCCCCTGGCTCATGGCTTGAGGTTTCCGTTTAAATCTTTCTCATTGTGCGAGGCTTAATGTGTGTGTGTGTGTGTGTGTGTGTGTGTGTGAGAGGGGGGGTGTGTGGGGAGGTGGGGGGTGGGATGTGGCACTGATTTCTTGCTCTGCTTCTGGCCTGATGGTTTGGGCTGTCTGTAGGTGATAGGATTGCTCTGTGGACCAAGGCTTAATTGTTCATGGTGAGCAGGGGTGGAGCTGATTAGGGCTTTTACAGGCCAGCTGCTGGCTGCTGCTGCTGCTGCTGTGGGAGAAATAGTGTTTTTTCTCTCTCTGTTCAAAAGAGATGACGGCTGCATCTTTATTTACAGTTTGCCTATTAGCATGGCACCACACCAGAGCTCATGAATCAGAAGGATAAAGCACCGACTGGCACTAACATTAAACAATTACACATGTTTTGGAAATTGGAAAGACATCAGTTAGCGCATGTGTTCTACATAGACTGACTATAAAAAGTATACGCCCACTTGGATGTTTTTCCCCCAATGAATTACTTTTATTTATAGAAGTTGTTTTTTCATAAACCTTTACAAAAAAAATGATGTCAAAGTGAAAACAAAGTAATGTTAAATAAATAAGAATATATGTGAAATTAGTGATCAGATAAATATTCACTCCCTTTAGCCCATTTTATGTTGTGCTTATTTTTAAGTTGTTGTGCAACTTGCATGGCACCCAACAAAGAAAATGTTCCAATTCAGAGGTGAGTATGTCTTGCTGTAGTCTGCATGTTCACCATGTAAAAAAACAACGACGTGGGATGAAATGCTAGCTGATAACGCTCAGGATTCCTCAGTCTACTGCTATCAGGCTTTACTAGCGCTAACCATGGCTGACACTTTCTTTTGGACAAAATATTGGAATTCTTAGCTTACTGTAAATAAACAGAAGTGCGTTACTCACTCAAAAAAAAAAAACAGTTTTCAGGAAAGAAATCCAAAAAATAGAAAAAGTTGAAAAATATTCCATCCATCTGCTACCCACTATCAGACCTCTCTTGAACTCCATTTGAAAATTCACATCACCTTGCCATAAGTACACTGGCCACTGGTTTTCAGTCTCACTCACAAGATAACACCTTACAACTTATACAGGTGTAGGCGATCCCATGCCATCTCTTAAGATAGCACTTCATGATCATTTTACGTACAGCTGTCACATGACCTAAGCCCATCATTGAAAAATGATAAAATATGCATAATACAGGTATGTTTTCACTTACATGTAATTACAAGCGAGGGGGAGAATTAAGTCAAGCTTCTTTTGGGTATTTACTAGGTTTCTGCGATTTAAACAGGTCTAAATCATTCTGAGAGCCTGGCAGTAGAGGAGTCTCCTCAGGGACTGTAGAGGCCTTGTGTTCCGGAAAAGCACTCAGTGCCTGCTTTAAATATGGATGTGCAGGATGGAGTGTTTGACCTCTGTTTCTTGAGGTTGATGCCAGTGGTGTGTGGTCCACTTTATATTCTGACATAAACACTCTGAAGGCTCTAACATGCCAGGTTTGTCAATGTGGCCCACCCAGAATTATGGAAAGTGTAGAACAAATGTGTGCAGAGCAGAGAATTTACCACACCACATCCATCTTTACCCAGTGAGGGTGCTGCAGTGCTGTAGAGTGCCGCTGCTGTAGGGACCCGCAGCGTTCCTGGAAATGCCGTTGGAGTGGCCATGCATCTTATCTGACATCTTTATTTTCTTCCTGCTGAATATTCCAGAAGAGGTGCTTTATTTCTTCTTTCGCTGTTGGGCGTCTTTCCCCGAAAACTCACTCGCACCAATTTGCCAGGAACGTACAGTGTTATCGCTCTCGCGACGGTACGCCGTCGCACAGGCTGATGGCTATCACCTCGCAGTGCCAGTGTTAGGAGGAGCGTGGCTGCATCGATTTCCTCCTGGCTGGTGGGCTGAGCACCATCCCAATCGACGCACACACACACACTCACACACACACACTCCAGTCTGAGACAGCCACTCTCAGTTCAGTCAGCCGCCTCCCTCTTGCCTGATGCTAATCTCCTTAATTGAGTGTGTGAGCCAGCCACAGTTAGAGAGTGGAGGAGGAGGGGTGCTGAATTGATTAGGGGTGTGGAGATGGGCCTGCATGGTGGCTTTTCCACTTACCTGAGGCACATGCCAGTTTGCCATTGTCTGTTCTCTCTGCTTTGTGTGTACAAACCTTTCCCTTCTCTCTCAAGAAGGAATGGAGTAAATGGCTGTCACCCCATAAATAACATTACTGACACGCCTAACATGCTGAGATGTTGCTTTCGCTGGTTGTGAAAAGTCAAACGCTGCTGAACTTAAAGTGTTTTTTTGGGGGGGAATTTTGTGAACACTGTCCAGGGCATGACTAAGCACTAACTGCCACACTGAATTGGTACGGATGCACTAATCCAAATTAAAGACGCTCCATTATTCGTTCCACTGTACTAATGTGGATGGTTTTAATGATTTTTTTATAATGACTTCAGAAAGAATTGTTCTTCCCCCAGTATCTTCTGATGCTATTAGTGCTGGGTAGATAGTGATTGAAAACTGTTTATCACTTCTTCTTCTTTTAAAATGTCACAAATGAATCATTGGACAGATACATTTTCGGTGCTTTCACACCTACCTTACTTGATCAAGACCCTTTAAACGTTTTAGTATGGTTTAAAACATAGCAGGTATGAAAGTGCCGGGAACCACAGTCCAAACTAGAAGACCATAATGTAATCTGACCAACAGAGGTGGTCTTAGTCTGGTTATTTTATCCTGTGAAAGCACTTTTCTAGATGGTCTGGACTTTTGGACTGAATACAGGCATCCTATCCCTTGTAGGAATAAAATAAAAGAGAAAGGTGTTGGGTGCTACAGTATTCCCGTATCTGCTGTAACTGTAAATTAACCTTTATTATAAAAAGAAATAAAAAAAAATGAATGGGTAATCTGTTACGCTCAATTAGCTGCATAATGCAGTGGGGAAGCAGAATTTGTTGCCTGGAATGGCAACTTGCCAAACTGACAGCACACTGCTGTCTAATGCATGCTCTCCTACAAACCATACCTGTCAAGTTGTGGATTTAAAAATAAGGGAAATTTTCCGGTGGCCGCTTTGAGCCGTCCCACCAGCCCAACCGAGGTTCAGTATCATAGTATCATGATATAGTATGTAATTAAAATTATTATATTAAATATAATATATATAAATAATTTATATTTTTATATTAAAACTATTTGAATGAGTATGTATCACCATAATATGGTGTTTTTTGGCAGGAATGCCCTCTCTCTCCTAACATCTTCTTTTGATTTGAGGTTAGTGATATTTCAGTTTGGAGCCGCACAGGGATGATTTTTTTTTAATACTATACAGGAAATTTAAATGAAAAACTACGGTAGTTTTACAGCCAAAACGGGAGAATTGACAGATATGCTAAAAACCAACCAGTCTTGGTTCCCTACAAGGTTTCTTCTTTTAGTATGTGTGAGTTTTTTTCTTGGAATTACTGTGGTGCTCACCTCTAGCTGAGCGTTAAAACTGAGCTTTTTAACTACAATTTCGAGTTGTATGTAAATGTACCTCTTGATATCTGCCCCTAAAAGTTTCCATTGTCGGAAAATGATGTGGCATGACAGTTAACTAATTTGTGAGGCTTTTAATTTTAGTAGCTTTGAAAGCTGCAGATGCAGATAAGTAGAGGAGCTCATGTGTGTGCATTGCGTAGGTCAGCGCTGCATGATTATAACATTTTTATAAACACAGTGTGATTGGTTACTTTACTATATTGTGATTATCATTGTATAGCTTTATATACAATTTTAAAAGAATTAAAAATGTAGGCCTACATCGCAGACCATTTTATTGAGCCCAACCCGACAGGGCCAGAGGAAAGTGGTGGGAAATCTCTGCCTGACCCGGCCTGAGTTCAGGTTGGGCATGGGGTCGGCCTCTGGCTCGGGCAGAGAATCTAAACTGTAGCTTATAAATAAGAGGCTTGTACCTGTATCTCTGTAAAGCTGCTTTGTGACAATATTATTTGTAAAAAGGAATTTAATCACTTTTAGGAAAAGGAGATGCAGCTCATGTAGGTGATGATGACTTTTGAACTAACAGCCTCAAATGGCTATTGCATTCTGCTGCAACTCCTGATTTTTTTGTAGCAGTGTAGCATTACACTATTATTTAAATATACTGTAAAAAAAAAACAAAAAAACTCACATGTTTTATCACTATGAGGTCCCAGTGCTGTTGTTGTTTTGTTAATAGTCATGAGTGGCATTGGACAGCAGTTCTCTGCACAGAAATGTTTTAATTTGCTATATGAATAATTCATCAAGTGCTATTTGGGTTCACTCCCCACAATTTTTTTTTTCATGTCTGTAGTAAGTTCACCCATAGATTGTTTTGTAGGGTAATGAGGAACAATACAAATGCATGAGAAATGCTGCATTTTTACAGAACACATTTCAGTAATAGCCAATCAAAAGTAACGTGTTAATGAGCTAATGCATATTTATGACTTCTCTACAGCTGTTCTGGAGCTAGTTTGAGGTAAAAAATCATAGAATTGTTATGTACACTTGAGAATAATCATTCCTGTGCATCCTGTCTTTGTGTAATTTATGAAATGGTAACAGGACATGCAAATTAGGGAAAAAAGATGATTGTGCCACATATTGTACAGATGGTAAAATGGTGTCATTAATACTTGTTCAGGAATGAGAAAATGTGCTAATTTGATGCTATTTATTCTTATTTATTTCACTGTAAATGTGTTTAAGGAATTAGTCTCTGTGTTCTTAAAATATATTTAGGAAAACCACAAAGACACTAGTCATAATTAATGTTTATTGAGAAAGTTTTTAATTTGTGCTTCATCCTGGAGAGATTAAAACATTTTGTGTGATAAATTTTTCCCTGTTGTTATATTTTTTTCTGGGCTGCTTTGGCAATATTTTAAAAAATAAATGTTCATACTACACATTTTGAATATATGAATTGTTTATATGTAATCCTAAACATTTATTGCAGAGTGTGACTTTGGCTCACAATATTTAAAACTTTAAATCACTTGCACTTTCTTGTACTTGCAGACTTGCAAATCATATGTTTTTTTTGTTTGTTTTCAAAAAAACATTTTATTTTATTTTATTTTTTTTATTTTTTATTTTATTAGTTTATTTGCCTAATTTAAAGTGCTTTTTTAATGTAATTATTTTAATCTCACACAATTACATTACACATATTTTTTAGTAAACAAAAAGGTGTTTAACAGAACCAGAATATGTTTTATATTTTAGAGTCTTCAAAGTAGCACCTCTTACTTAGATGACAGCTTTACACATCTTGGCTGGATTTTCTCAGTCAGGAAAATCTGACTATGAGGTAGAATCACCTGAAATGGCTTTCACTTAACAGCTGTGTCTCGTCAAGAGTTAATTATTTGAAATTCTTGTTCTCTTAATGTGTTTGAGAGCATCAGTTGTAAAGTGGTGAAGAGGTAGAGTTGGTGGTATACAGTAAATTACCCTATTTGAGTAATGGTCTCATACTTATTATAGCAGGAAAATAATTACAATTCTAATATGTTAGGATGAAACTGGCTCTCATCAGGACTGCCCCAGGAAAGGAAGGCCATGAGTTTCCTCTGTTGAACAGGATAAGTTGATCAGAATTACCAGCCTCAGAAACTGCAGGTTAACAGCACCCCGGATAAGAGCACCTAAATGCTTTACAGGGTATTTTGGTTTGTTTAACACTTTTAAGTTACTGCATGATTCATTATGTATTCCTTCATAAAAACACAGAATGAGAAGGTGTGTCCAAATTTTTAACGTATACTGTAAATCAAAACAGTGTGTCTAAAAGTAACAGTTATTTTCCTTAAAGAAAAAAAAAAATCACTTATGCTTACTTGTACAAAACAAAGACAGGGCAAGTAGTGGATAATATTAGCTGATAGCCATCTGTTAAAATAGACCTTCATCACTGATCTTTTTCAGATCAGATCTGGACAGCCATATTTGATTTATTACATCAATATTGTCGGTGTTCTCTCCGCTGCGTCTCGTCTCATTCCCACTCTTGACCCTTGTCCATCTCTGGACAGAGCTGTGCTTGTGACGAGTCTCAGTGACAGGCCGCATTAACAGGTTTGTACAGAGAATGGCCTTCTCCCTAGTGGTGGACCTGGGCTGTCACTCAGCAGTCGTCCGCTGTCTCCTCCCCTCTTATCGCTCTGACGGCCCCCTGTGGGAGGGCCACGTGTGGTTCAAGTGGAGAGTGAGAAGATTCTCTAATTATCTCTATCTCTCCGCTCACTGCTGTCACCTCTCTAGGAGAACACGAGGGCTGAAAGCAACGCAACGCAAACAGGCAGCTGGAGGGGGGAGAAGAAATGAAAAAAGAAAAAACTAACTTTCACAGATGCCTGAGTGACTTCGACCCCCTGCTGACGGGAACTTTTGAACAAGAGAAACATTTCCTCTGCAGTGGGAGAAACAAACATTACTTTTATGTCTGTCTCCACACTTCATCTCTGCAGACGCAAGCTTCTGCCTGCACACACACACACACACACACACACACACACTCAGACACATACAGATTCTCCTTCTCTCCCATTCTGGGAAAAGGAAGACCACACAGAGACCAAAGCCATAGAAAAATCTGTCCTCTGCAAGAATTCCCCAGTCATTAGCCACGCCGTGACAGCAGCGTTCAGCACAAACATCCCAGAAGTGCCACGAGTTGTCTCTGCTATGCACTCTGTGTATTGATTACATACACTCCACTATTGTCCTTCTGTAACTACACCACTGCTGATTTCAGGGATATCCCTCCCAAGTTTTGGCTCTGATCACTGTCTGACTCGTTTAAAGCGGAATATCCACGTTTATGAATAATGCAATTCAGTGATCAATATACCATTAGTGCAGGCTCTTAGTTCAGACTAATGTCAAAACTCACTTAACCCCAGAACACTATCGCCGGGTGATTTTCACCCACACAATTTTTTCATGTGAGTTGCATGGGACTTTGGGTAGCTTCAGGGAGAAAAAATGAACTTTTGCTGTAGTAAAACATGATAAAAAGTACTTAACTTTGATGAATAGCACACCTCCGTTTTCCCACAGCGTTCGAAATGCAGAAATAACAGTTTGTCCAAACACCCTTCAGACTGGGTGACACAGGGCATAATTTCCCCCGATTAATCATTTTTTCCACCGTTATCCAGCTCAAAGTAGCTCCACACCTCCTTGCTAAATCCCTTATAAACTAAATACTAAGTTGTGCACTCATAGTTGTTTTGACATTTGCTTCAAATGTGTGACAGATTTGGGCTTGTTTCAGCTTCTGAACGGTGGGTTTTAGACTGACTTTGGGCTGGATAATTTTGTTGGACCTGGCAACCCTGACAACAGAATATGCAGTCCAGATGTGTCAAGACCTGGGCCAAAACTTTTATTTATTTATTTATTTATTTATTTTTTTTATTTCAGATTTTTCCCCATTTTCTCACAATTTGGTTATCCAATTGTCCCCTTTTTGTGTCCCCATCACCGGTGGCACCTGCGACTCTTGGAGGATGCGGACGAGCACATGCCTCCTCCGACACGTGTGAGGTCACCCTGACTGCTGCTGATGAATCATTGCCTGAGCAGCTAGCGGCCAGGTTCCAATTCATCCGCTCACAGACGCCTCGTGCCGCCCGGCGCCACCTTTAAGCCTGATGGGGAGAGAGCGCCATCTACTCACCCGGAGGAAGCAGGGCCAATTTTGCTCCCTCTGAGTGCCGCCAGCTGATGGCAAAGCTGCATGAGTGGGGGTCCGAACCTGCAACCTCCTGCTCATAGTGGCAGCGCATTAGACCGCTGGACCACTCGGCGGCTTGGGACAACATTTTTCTAACACATTTGTTTCTGAAGTCATAATAGTAGTAAAACTATGATTACAGACAGCAGTTCTTCAGTTTTCTTGCAAAATGACCCCAAATTACCAGATTTTCAGTGGATCAGACACTGCAGCAGTGCTGATGGAGTTTTTAATCACTGTCCACTAAATTAGACACTACTACTTACCTACCTAATCTACCTTATAGATATAAAGTCAGAGACGATATATTTATTTCATATATTATATTTTTTGCTCCTGTATGCAACAGCGTGAGGGACAGCTGGCTTTTCATTCAGTGGAAAAATAAAGTTGCAAGCCTTCCTCCCGAGAGTGAAGATACGACTGAAGAGATACATTTGTGTCTCTTTTTCTTCAGCTATATTTTGAAGTGACCGTTTCTTGTGTGCTGAATGTGCTGCTTGTGTATTTCAGTGCTGGAGCTGGAGGAGAGGGAAATGTGATTGTGTGTGAATGCAGCTCTGAGTGGACAGCAGAGCACAGGAGGGCACAGAAACAGAAAGCTCCTGGCTCTTGAAATGAAATCTGTGTGGAGTGCTGGAGGTTTGAAACATGATAGCAAGGTCATCAGCACATCAGCGGCTGTGTGTGTGTGTATATGTGTGTGTTTGTGTGTGTGTGTGTGACTCTGGCTCTAAACGGTGGCCCAAGGTCAAACACTCTCAACTGTCATACTTCACTGTCAACACTGCATATTATACCCATAGACTGCCCTGAGAGAGAGAGAGAGAGAGAGAGAGAGAGAGAGAGAGAGAGAGAGAGAGAGAGAGAGAGAGAAAGAAAAGGATAAGAAAATAACAGAAAACAACGTAAATAGAGAACATGTAAATGGAACTGGAAAGTATAAGTGACAGAAAAGCAGTGGAAGGAGACACAATAAATAAAATAAGAGAAAAGAGATAGAAAGGAGAAAAAATAAACAGTGTTGGGAAATAGAAAAAAGAAGTAAAAGAAATTTGAAAAGAAGAAAAAAAAATAGAAATAGATTGAAAACAGAGAGGGATAGAGGGAGGGAGAATAAAAACTAAGAAAAAAGCTAGATTAAGAATGAGAAAGAAATATCAAAAACAAAGAGAAGAAAGCAAGACAATATGATAAAATAGACATGTAGAAAACCCAGGAAGTATAAAGAAGTGAGTGAAAACATAATCAGTAAGAAGAAATAAGGAGAATCCTGGCCATGTAGCTTGCCATCAGCTGCCGGAGCCCTGAGAGAGCATAGTTGGCCTTGCTCTCTCTGGGTGGGTAGATGGTGCTCTTCACCCCTCCTCACTCCAAAGGGTGATGATGGTCAGCAAAAGGCATCTGTGAGCTTATGTATCAGAACCGAGTCGCTGTGCTTTCCTCCGAGATTGCTGTGATGCTACTCGGTTACGCTTCATCAGCAGCAGTTTGAAAAGAGGCTCACTTCACATGTATCAGAGGAGGCATGTACCAGTCTTCAGCTTTCTTGTGTTGTATAATCGCCAGTGATGAGGTACAGCTAAGTAACATCTGAATGGGTGGGACAATTGACCTAGCTAAATTTGGAAAAAAAAACATGAAAATTAGGAACAAAATAAAAAAGAAGAAATGAGGAGAAAATAAAAGAGTGAAATGGACAAGAGAAAGAAAAAATAGTGTGAGGGTAAAAGGGTAGAAAGGAGGGAGAAGAAACAGAAAGAAAGGAGAGAGAAAAACAAATAGGAAAAGGAAATAAACGAGGTGTAAGATAATGCACTGAAAGAAAGAGAAAACAGAGTGGGCAAACAGAAACAGAGAAAATGAAATGTTCAACGAAGGAGAAAAATAAACAAAATAAAAACAGATAGAGAAGGAAGAGAGATGACAGAAACAGAGGGAACTGAGAAAAGACAATGTACAAATGGTAAGGGAAAAAAAAGACTAAAAGAAAATTGAGTGAGGAAGGAAGACAGAAAAGTAATAGAGAGAATGAAAACAGATAAACATGGAAGAGAGATAAAAGAATGTGAAAAAGACTAAAAATTAAGAGAAATAAATGAAGGATATGCAATGAGATTAAATAGAAAAGAAACAGAGAAAGAGGGGAGTGGAAACAGAGAGAATAGATCAAAAGTAGAAAGGAGATACAAGTTAAAGAGTAAAAAGAGAAAGTGAGATAAAGAAAATGAGGAAATAGGGAGAGTGAAAGAAAGAATAGGAATAAAATGAGAGATGAAGAAGAAAAAGTAGGAGAAGTAAAGAAGAAGACAAAAACAAAATAAGAAAGAAAGGAAATAGAGACAGAAAATTAAAACGTGAGAGAAAACAGATTAGGGAGAGGAAATGAAGAACAAAGTAAAATAGAGACAATGAAAAAATAAAAGAGGAAACTGAGAAAAGGAAATGTACAAATGGGGAGGAAATAGGGACAACAAAAAGACTATAATTGAAAGAGGAAGGGAGCCAGAAAGGTAATAGAGACCGAATAAAAACAGATAAAGAAGGAAGAGAGATAACACAGCAACAGTAAGAAAGGAAAGAGAATGGAGAGAGATGGAGAGAGAGGAAGTGACATTGCAAGTAAATAGAAGGAAGAGAAAGAGATGAAACAGAATAGAAATATAGGAAGAGGAGAGTGGAAACAGAGAGAACAGATAAAGAAGAAATAAAGAGAAAATGGCAGAGAGAGAAAAAGGGTGTAAGAGTAAAGAAAGGAGAGAGATGGAGAGAGAAAAAAGAGAGAGAGAGAGGAAATAATCGAAGAAGGTCAAAGCTGTCACTAAACGGAGGCTCTGCTGGCTGTCATGTACACTCCCCTCCGCTGGAGAGATGAATGGGAATGACAGCAACAGTCACGAATAAACTTCCCCTGTGGCCTGCTTTTGTGTTATATATAGACTACATTCATGAGTATAGTGTGTGCGTGTGTTTGTGTGTGTGCGTGTGTGTGTGTGTGTGTGTGTGTGTGTGTGTGTGTGTGTGTGTGTGTGTGTTATGAATGTAAGTGCTTGATCAATGCGGTGACTTTTACAGGAAAATGTCAAAATATACTTGGGCTGTTTGTAAGGAGCTGTGCTCTGTTGTTTCTGCTGCAGCTTTTCACCTGCCTTTATTTCCACACACACAGAATGTGGCTTCAGTGCAGAGCTTTAAGATGCAGAACAGGAAACAATAGAAACAGCAGGTATGTAATGTTATACATTAATATGCCAAATGTCATGAAACATGGAAATTGACAGGCAGGATATGCATGTGGAGCCTCCTGAATGAACTGTGGATGTCACATTGGCTATGTTCAAATTCAAACTGAAGTGACTCAAATCAGATTTTTTGCTCAGTGTGGATCAGATCTGATTCTTTTTCATGGCTGTGTGAACGTGCCAAATCAGATTTTTTTCAAATCAGATTTGAGACACTTTCATATGCGGTCCTAAATTGGATACGTATCCATTCCATGAACATGCAAAATGAATGTGAACGGTTAAATCAGAATACATGCATCGTTTTGCATTTTACGCATGCGCTACATATGCGCTTCTCTCTCATATCCACACATCTCTTTGTGCAGCTGTGCAGCTATAGCTGTAAAAACAGCAAAAGCAAACCACCAGGTCCTTTTTTCTCCTCCTTAACCTGAGCATGAACTTTAGACCATCTGTTTACCCTCTACTCAAACAGAAGATGCTCCACATATGAGGTGCTAACTCATCCATTTCACCTTTATAAAGCTATGAGTTGTCTCCTAAATATGTGTTAAACATATGTTTTTGTTGTTGGTGAAGAAAGCGATGTTTATACATGTATTAATGTGAGCATGTGAGGCGTTTCAGGGACAGATTTAGTTTATTTCACATTGCACACAGATGCAGATCACTTACATTTCTGAATGTGAACCCTCAAGATCCGATCTGAGTAAAATATCAGATATGATCAGTGTGGCTGGTAATGTGAACGTAGCCTTTCTGTTTGCATCAATAACTATTACCAGATGCCACCGATCATGATCATTACCACCCACTGTGCTGTCCACTGTGGATGGTAATGCCTTTGATTACATATTAAGATAACATAAGATAAGGTAATCCTTTATTAGTTTCACAGTGGGGAAATACAGTAGCAAACTTACAGCAAATCACACATATAAGCAGAAGAATATTATAACAATAGAAACTAATTAATAATAAATAATACAAAATGCATAAATTGCACATGAAAAAAGACATATTCCACATTTATGTATTTCACATTATGAGCTTCAGTACCAGTCAAAACCAGTCAAAACACCTCCTCATTCAATGTTTTTTTTCTTTCTAGATTGTAAATGAATACTGAAGTCATCAAGATTGACAAGTATGTTCCTTCAAGTATCAAGTGTAAAGGAACACATAAGGAATCATGTAGTACATTTAAAGGTTTAAACAAACCAAAATATTTGTTGTTTAATACATTTAAGTGCTCTTTTCTAGGATACTGTTAACTTGTGGTTTCTAAGAGAGAAAGAGAGAGAGAGAGAGAGAGAGAGAGAGAGAGAGAGAGAGAGAGAGAGAGAGAGGATAAGAAAAAACAGAAAATAAAGAAAATAGAGAACATGTAATTGGAAAGTGGAAAGTATGAGTGAAAACAGAAAAGCTGTGGAAGGAGATATGATACAAAAAATTAGAGAAAATAGATAAAAAGGAAAGAAATGTGTGAGGATGTAGAGAAAAGGAGTAAAAGAAACTGGTAAAAGAAATAGTAGAAAAAAATTAATAAAAACAAATGGAGAGGGCTGAGAAACAACACAGAAGAGAGAAAGAAGAGAGAGGGTGAGAATAAAGACTAAGAAAATAGCAAGAGGTAGATTAAAAAAGAAAGAGAAGAAAGAGAGAATATGATAAAATAGAAATGTAGAAAACACAGAAAGTGTAAAGAATAGAAAAGATAATGAGTAAGAATAAATAAGGAGATTGCTGGTTCGAATCCTGGCCATGTAGCTTGCCATCAGTTGCCGGAGCCCTGAGAGAGAACAATTGGCCTTCAAGTATCAAGTATGAAGGCATCATGTAGTACATATAAAATTTTAAACAAAGCAGAATATTTGTTGTTAAATACATTTAAGGTTTCTTTTCTAGGATGCTGTTAACTTGTGGTTTCTGAGGCTGGTAACTCTGATTGACACATCCTGTGCAACAGAGGAAACTCTTGGTAGTTGAAATTGCCAGTAGAAGTAGTAGAAATCCAAATAATAAACCCTTGATATGCCACAGCTGAAACATAAAAAAATATAAAACATATTCTAGTTTGTTTTACACATTTTTGTTTACTAAATAATGCAGTATATTTTTCTTCATAGTTTGTATGTATGATTTTAGTACTAATCTAAAATGCAGAAAATCTTAAAATAATGAAAAACCACAGAATGTAAGGTGTGTAACTTTTGACTGGTGCAGTTCTGCATCTAGTGTGTAGGGTATAGTGTGTGGGTAGGTGTACACTGTATGTGTGTTATGTGTGTGTGGTCTGCTGGGAGCAGTGCTGGTTATAAAGTCTGACAGCAGCAGGAAGGAAGGATTTGCGATGCCTCTCCTTCAGACGCTGTGGATGAAGCAGCCGGTCACTGAAGGAGTTCTCCACGGGTGTCAGAGTGTCCTCCATGGGGTGGATGGTGTTGTCAATCATGGATGACAGTTTAGCCATCATCCTTCTGTCTACCACCATCTCCACCGGGTTGAGGGGGCACCCCGACCCAGAGCTGGTCTTCTTGATCAGTTTCTCAAGTCTCTTCCTGTCTGTAGACGATGTGCTGCTGCTCCAGCAGACCACACCTTAAAACCGGCTGATGCTCCTCAATGTTGAAGAAAAGTCTTGAGGAGTGATCCCTGTACTCCAAAAGATCTCAGTCTCCTCAGCAGGTACAGTCTGCTCCAGTACCAGTACCAGCCAATTGGGTGCCCTATACCCCCCTCCCCACTTTTAATATGGAAAAGTGTTTGTTGTGGATTTAATGGTGTCATTAGTGTCTTGAATGCATGAGAATTAGATGAATATATATATTCAGTGGTGTGATATGATAATCCTTTGATTTTTATGTTTTATAGGACTCCAAAATCTATCTATTGGTCTATACACAACCAAATATGCAATTTACTAAATTTGTCATCCAATTTATTCAGGTTCTTACACTATTATTACTTGTTTACTTATATTATTACATGTATACTATTACAAATGTTATGCCTTAAATACATGGGAATGAGATATTTATGAATTCAGTGGAGTCATTTGATAATTCTTTGATTTTCTTATTCTATAGGATTCTAAATTCTGGTCTGAATACAAATAAATAGGCTTTTTTTCTCATTTTGATTAATACTATGGAAAGTCTTTTTTCAATTCAACACCTTGATTTTCTTTTTTAATAAAACTGGTCTTTATGTAAAGTAGTGTTTAAAACATAGAGGTTTTAACCTGAAAACAGATGTTTTTCATTTTAATAAGAGAAAGGTCTGCATTTCCAAAATGTTACATTGTTCTACAGAAATGTAGTTTTTAATCTTTCTGGTGTATACTTGTTGATGAGACCTGGTTAAACTGTGTTTATTGAGCTGTAAAAGTCATTTCTTTTTATTTTTTTAGTCTCTGCACAAGAAGCGTTGTCAGCTTCTCTCCCAGCTCCACGGTTTAGATGCACAATTATTTGCAACTTTAACAAAGAAGATTAATCTTTTTCTCAAGCAAATATGTTACTTTTGTATTGCCTTGATTTCTATAATTATGCAGATTTTTCACAAGCCTGATTTTTTGGTGCACCCCTCGGCGGAGGTGGAAAAAGTACTGAAAAATTGTAATTAAGTAAAAGTACCTTTACTTTGCTAAAATTCTACTCAAGTAAAAGTAAAAGTACCCATCTAAAAATCTACTCGAGTAAAATTAATAAGTACTCAATTTAAAATGTATTTTGACATAGTTACATAGTTGCTGTTAATTATTTTATGTAAAGTAAAAACAAATCAATTCAATTGTTTTTAATGAGTTATTATTACACATAATAATTTGGAACTTTCAGGCAGTATTTGTTCAGACCACCCCATAAAACATTATTAAGAACAAGTGGCATAGGATTCTATGATCCATTTTTTTCTTTACAATTAAACGTTTATGGTCATTTATGAGACTATAAACTGTAATTTTATAGATTTACAGGTCATTATTATTTTTTAACTTGCCATTGCTATGCTTTATCTGCTATTTACATGTTTTTTTAACATTTAAGCAGATTGTTTAATGATAAAAATACTTCCCACCACATACTTTCTCAGGTTTGATGTGGAAGTTTTGAAAGCTAACAGCTCTGTCAGGCGGGGCACATTTTGCATTGCATGAGGACGTTATTGCCTCACTATTGCACGCACGAGCATCCGTGCCAATATGTTTTTAATTCAGACAATTGTTTTTTTCCCCCTGCATTTAATTTTTTACTCAGTAATTGGGAGTTTGCCAATGTAGCAAAGTAAATTACTTGTGTCAAAATGTACTTGAGTAAAAGTAAAATACCAATTTTAAAAACTACTTTAATTACAAATTACTCATAAAATCTACTCAATTTCAGTAACTTGAGTAAATGTAATTAATTACTTTCCACCTTTGCCCCACGGGCACTTGGTGCCCTACGCACTGTGTGTGATCCACCAGGGCGCAGTGTCAGTGTTGTGCCAAATTCAACAACCCAACCAGGAAAAGCACCCCCTCTCAAGAGTGAGCACACACCATCGTCTTGGCTTTAACTTTAAAAAGCACTCCCTTGCAACTTTTTACGTTTGGGTCAATAAAGACATTTACAGGAAATAACAGTGACTGAGACATCCGTTATTTTGCTGCGTATTTCTAACTAAAATTAAATCAATTTTATTAACAAGACAGTGCGTACGCACTCAAAAAAGGGTGTGCTTTTCATGGCGGGATTTGCAGTTGACATGATTATTTTATATTTTTCATTATTTTTTACAAATCAGCTTAGCTTAGAACCGTATCTGTAATAGTAACATTGTAAAGTAAGGTAAAGTAAAGATAAAGCCAAGAAGACGGTGTGTGTGCTCCTGAGAGGGGGTGCCTAAACACCAGCACTGGTCTGCTCTGTCCTTCCTTGTAAATAACACTGATGTTATGATGAGCAGTCAAGTGTATTGTTCAGGTAAACACCCAGGTACTTGTATGATGTCACTATCTCAATGTCCGTTCCTTAAAGGTTCACCAGTGTCTGGGGGAGGTGTGTGTCTGCAGAAGTCCGCCATCACCTCTTTGGTCTTTCCTGCATTGATATGGAGAAAGTTTCATTGGCTCCAGACTACAAAGTCCTGTACCAGCTCTCTGTACCTGCTGAGTTGTCAGAGAACTTCTGCAGGTGACAGGCTGAAGAGCTGTGAAGGAAATCTAAAGGATGAAGAAGAATAGGGGGAAGAACTGTCTCCTGAAAGGATTAACCTATGTATTCCCCCCAGTACTCTTGTGACACTGTGGATGGAGGAATGTTAGATGTCCACACAACTTCAGAAATCTAGAAATGGAACGTCCCATCCATCTAGCACCCAATATCAGGCCTCAGGGACTTATTACCTCACTTAGAGACAAAATGAGACATGATATCTCTTTCTTGTCTTGATGTCTTTGATCTCTTTTAGGACTCCATTTATTTTTCTTTGAGAATAAACAGGAATTATTCAGTAAAAAGTCATTCAGAAGGACTAAAGCTATGTGACCCTATTTAAACACATTCAGCTTGATTCACACAAACAGCTATTTAATCAGCGTTACATTTAATTCATCAGCCTTTTATTTCATATGAATAAAATTGTCACGCCTTGGCCTCGTCTCGTGTCTCTGTGTGTCTTCCCCACGTGACCTGTGCTCCCCTGTGTCTCCCGTCTCAGTACTTTTCCACCTGTTTCTCATTTGTAGCTCCACCCCTTCCCCAGGTGTTTCCTATTCTTGTGTGTTACATGTTACTATAAATAGCACTCCTCTGCCACTTTGTCTCCGTCGGTCTTTGCGCCTTCCAATGTTGTTTTGTCTCTCTCAGTGTTATCAGTCCTCTTAGCATTTCTCTGTTCTCTGTTTTTGCCATATATATATAGTCTATTTTCTTGTTTATTTCTTAGTGTTTTGCTTCTTGTTGTTTCCCTTGTATATATATCCCTGCCCTGTTTAGTTTTGGTTATTTTTGGTAGTTTCTAGTTTCTTGTTTATTCCTTGTTTATGTTCTTAGCTTTGTTTGTTTCTTTGTTTATTTACTCCCTGTTTGTTTATTTATTATCTCTAGTTGGTTTAGTTTAGGTTCTTTGATTTGTTATTGGTTATTTGTGTATCTTTGTTTCATGTTACTTGTTCCTTGTTTTCTTGTTATTTATTTATTAAATTATTATTTATTTTCACCCTACCTGCACTTGTGTCCGCCTCCTCGTCTCCCTGCCTGGGTATTCCTGACAAAAATGTATCCAAAATCTCGCGTCCTCGGTTTGTATTTTCAGGATTATTAATAGCTTATTTGTGATTCCTCATTCTGATCTTTTACCTTCAACTGTTGAAAGCACAATAGTTTTTTTTGTGTGTTTTTTTTTTTTCTCCAGTGAATTGGATCTTCTCATTATGTGTCCAAAATGAAAGAGCTTCAGTTTGGTTTTATCAGGGCTTGTGAGAGGTGATGAATTACGTGAGGAAGGATCAAGGATACTGCAAAATCGCTGGTTTATTCAAATAAAGCATCTAATAAAGTGCAGCTATTAAAGTGAATACAATTGCTCATATAAAACAGTATTTTATAGCATCCAAACTGAACAGGATCTCAATCCTGAATGAAAAAAGAGTCTTTATTAAATTAATTATTATTATTATTATTATTTTTTTTAAATCAGAGCATCATGTAAAGGTTTAATTGAGATCTGTATTTAAACTTAAGAGGAGATACCTGAGATTCTTATATATATTTTTAACTACGGAGATAATATGCTTTAATAATGCTCCTTTTAGACAAAAAATATTTTTTTGTCGGGAGAACCAGTGTTGCATTGAAAAAGTTAAGTATTGGGTAATGAAAACTTAAGTTAGTATTACTTAAAACATCAAGTTATTACAACTAAAGGGGAAGTTTATTTAACTTTTTTTTTGTTATACTGTAAGACCGGATAAGTTGAGTTTACTTAATTTTTTTTTAAGGCAGCCAGTTTGCTCAAATTTTTTAAGTAATGGGGAATTAGCATAAATTAAAACATCAAGTTATTACAACTAAAGAGGAACTTGATTCATTTCTAAGGTAGCCCAGGGGGAATCACTACACACTGATAATCAAAATACTCAAAATAGTTGAGTATTGTTTAGAAATGTCAAATTTTATGTAAAACAGATTTAAATCATTTGAGTTCAAACTCTGTATGGGTTTACAGTGTATTGCCAAGTCTCAGAAGAATAGGGGCCCTATCTTACACCAAACCTACAGTCTACTTTCATGTCTTGCGCCTACGTCTCTAAAATAGGAACAGAGTTTATATCTACACCGATAAACATGGTGTTCTGAAAGTGAAGTGTATTTAATTGAGGTGAATTTGAGGTAAATTTCTGGTACATCGCTATGTTGGCAACAGAAAACACAGGTGTGCCATAGATATTAACAGTCAGATATTCATTACTATCTTGGCAACTTACTGTAGGTGCACTGCCCACACTCCTGTTCTTTACTCACACAAGGATACGCAGCAGTGCACAAACCCACGTTTTATATCAACAATAAACAAAAGACAAAATCAAATTACTGTATATTGCTTTTTCTGCCAATGAGCTTCTCACACACCTTCACAGCATGAACAAGCAAAATTGTTTCCTCTGCTGAGACTTGCAGAAGCTCTGCGCCATTAAAATACCAATCCGCCAAAGTTAGAGCGCACCTGGCTCTTCAAGGGAATGGCAAGTGGCATTAATTAAGAGGATAAGTCCATGCCTTTTGTGCATTTTGAGTTGCACAAGGTGTACTTTTCCTGTGGTTATGATAGCAAAGAACCCTGAATCAAGCTGTGCAGTGTGAGGCTCGCCTACAAATTGCTCAAATATGGCTCTAAAAGTACTGTAAAGGTGAAGGAACTTACTTCTTATTAAGAATTAAAAATGGATAAGCAAGTGTCTACAAATCTTTATATGTACACTGCATCATGATAAACAAAAATACAGAGATCTCCAGTTGCGGGTAAAATGAGGTTGATTGATTTGTGTCCTGCTAAAACCTGCAAAGTCTTTTCCTCTTGTCTTTTTCTCTCAGTGAGAATCATCTTTTTTATGATTACTGTCCGTAGAGAGCTGTGCACAGTCACACAGTAGCCGTGTGTGGGTGGGTGGCTGTCACACTGAGAGAGAGAGAGAGAGAGAGAGAGAGAGAGAGAGAGAAAAAGAGAGAGAGAGAGAGAGAGGTAGGCTTCCTTCGTGGACAGGTTTTACTACAATACTACAGAGAGAGAGAGAGAGAGAGAGATGCAGAGAGAGAGGAAGAGAGAAAACAAGGCTCTATTCATCTTCAGGCATGAGAGCTGACAGCTGTGGCAGCAACACGGGTGCACCTGCATATGAACGGATCATACAGTGAGAGAGATAGAGGGAGACAGAGAGAAAGAGGAGGAGGAGGAGGAGGAGGAGGAGGAAGAGGAGGAATGAACGAGTCAAGCTGAGAAGTTTTTGGCAATAATAAGAAAACTATTCATCGTAAAAGGAGAGACAGGACCAGGACTCACAAGTGACATGTCTTTAAAGTGACACAGTGTGTAGTAAAGTGGGCTGGAACCTATGAACAGCAGGACATTTAGATTTAACATTTAATGGTTATCTACAATTTTTACAAAAACATAAACATATTATTACCATAGCAACAGAAGTAATGGTTTTGTAAAAAAAATGATTTACAATTTTCTACCCACCTTAGTTGACTTAGTAATATGACTTTTAAATGTCCTGATATGCTTTGAAAAACATTTGATACAATATGAATTGGAATGTTAATTTGTGAAGCAGAGCTGATATTTCCATATGGTCATTTTATATGGGTAAAATTCAATTTTTATTTTTAAGCTAAATTAGCTTGTTTAATTAGAGTTATGAGGCAAATAGACACTTAAGTCTACTTTAAATGGGATATATTGCTTTTGGGTCTCAACTGTACGGTGGCCGAGAAAGCCCAACGCAGTGCAAATTGAAAAGCGCTGCAAAAGCACAAAACACATCCATCAAAATTACAACACAGGCGCAGCAACTAGAAAAACGCGCTGCAAATAGAAAAACGCGCTGCAAATAGAAAAACGCGCTGCAAATAGAACCACAACACAACGGAAGTGAG
Organism: Astyanax mexicanus; assembly: GCF_023375975.1. Lineage (NCBI taxonomy): Eukaryota > Metazoa > Chordata > Actinopteri > Characiformes > Acestrorhamphidae > Astyanax > Astyanax mexicanus. Next base: position 69,381,669 of record NC_064408.1, on the reverse strand, counting down.
TCACAACACAACGGAATTTTCCCGGGGGACCTTAAAAGATACTGTACCAGCTAAGCTGCGTCTTCAGTAACGTCTCGGACTTCACTATGTGTACAAAGGACAATAAGTGGCAAACAAGGCGTTTTGTGAAGCAGAACTTTTAATAATATGCACACAACTGTGGTAATCACAGGTAATAAACATAACTTACTTTTCAGAAGCTTGTTTGCCACTTATTGTCCTTTGTATACAGCTGGTACAGCATCTTTTAAGGTCCCCCGGGAAAATTCCGTTGTGTTGTGACTCACTTCCGTTGTGTTGTGGTTCTATTTGCAGCGCGTTTTTCTATTTGCAGCGCGTTTTTCTATTTGCTGCGCCTGTGTTGTAATTTTGATGGATGTGTTTTGTGCTTTTGCAGCGCTTTTCAATTTGCACTGCGCTGGGCTTTCTCGGCCACCGTACAACTGCCACTATAAACACTCCAAGCCTTAATTAAACCCATCCTTCCGTTTTCTGTGAATCAGATGAAAAAGTTTGGTGTCAAGCAATGACAAATGCTGTTTTACATTTGGCTGTCTATGTTTATCTACAACTACAAGACACTAAAAAAGTACAATACACACTAGGGGTGTGCCATATCGTATCGTACGCGATAATACCGCCAAAGTTTTCGATATCGTGAGCGATATTATACCCTGAAATATGGTGAAATATCACCCACCCCCAATTATCACACCAGGGTACTACTTTTACGCTGTTTTTAGCAAAAGAAAATCTGAGTAATTTCTGGCATTTTTAAAAATCTCAGTTAAGTGTGTGCCATATCATATCATGTGCAATCAGAAAATTTTATATTCATTTTGGTGCACTAGTGTATTCTTAAAATAATTTTTTAAACTCAGTATTTCATCATATCGTCAAGAATATCGTTATCGCAAAAATACCATGAAATATTGTGATATTATTTCAGGGCCATATCGCCCACCCCTAACACACACTAAAAACTTCATTAGCCACATATACAAACATGGTACCACTAGCAGTAATGCGTAGACTATATGCATGTTTACATGAAAACAAGATAAAAATATGAAGATTAAAAATAAAATATCCAGGCTTTAAAATACCTAAAACAGAAATAGGAATTGAAATACAGATTTAAGGTGGAACATACACTGACATGCCAGAAGTCATGGGGTGGAAGTGTATAAATTGATTCTGAAAGGTTAGCTAAAGGGAAGGTTTGGGAATGCCCACACCTGTATACGTTGTGAGGTGCTATCTTGTGAGAGAGACTAAACACTGGCAAGCACACTCATGGCAAGTTAGTCAAGTCAAGTAGTTTTATTGTCAATACTGCATATGTACAGGACATACAGAGAATTGAAATTACGTTACTCTCCTTCCCAATTTTACAGCAAGTACAGATAATAGATATAATAAAGGAGAATGGGAGACACTATGTGTACAATACAGCAGGGACACAAATAGACATACATGAGACAAAAACAAGGAGCAGTGGTGTGGGGGAGGAATAGATATATAAATATAAGTAAATAAGTAAAAAATAGATATATAATTATAATATAAAAGAGTGGGAGACACTATATGTTCAATACAGCAAGATACAATAAACATACGTAAGACAATAGTGCAATATTGATGGTGATTGAGATGGAATGACAGTAAAAATAGTAAATAACAGTAGTGCAAATACAGTATATGGTATATAGCTTAAGGCTGGTAAAGTGAATGGGTGCGTAAGTCCTTAAAGTTCACAGTTTAATTAAGTGGAATTAAAGTGCGTATAGACAGTGCAAGTATATCAGTAGTGCAGGTGTTGTGTAGTGCAAGTCTGTTTGGAAGGGACCAGTACTTTGTGCATTGTAGTGCAGAGTTTCAGTACTTTATTAGTGGGGGGGTTCAGGATGCTGAGTGAGTGTGTGCTGGGGGCAGGATTGGGATGGGGGGTAGAGCAGGAAGAGAGTTCAGCATCCTCACAGCCTGATGGATGGGGCTGCCTCGCAGTCTGCTGGTCCTCGCCCCGAGACTCCGCAGTCTTCTCCCTGATGGCAGCAGGCTGAAGAAGCTGTGTAGTGGGTGAGAGGGATCTCCTGCCAGACGGAGGGCTTTCCGTGTGAGGCAGGAGCTGTACAAGTCCTGAAGGGAGGGGAGAGAGGTGCCAGCAATCTTCTCAGCTGCTCTCACGATGCGCTGGAGGGTCCTGCGGCAGGATGCTGTGCAGGCCCCGTACCACACGGTGAAACAGCTGGTCAGTATGCTCTCGATGGCCCCTCTGTAGAAGGTGGTCATGATGGGGGTGGGGGCTCCAGCTCTTCTCAGCTTGCGTAGAAAGTAGAGACGCTGATTTGCCTTCCTGGCCAGTGACGCTGAGTTGGTGCTCCAGGAGAGGTCCTCTGTGACGTGCACACCCAGGAACTTGGTGCTGCTCACCCTCTCCACAGCAGTTCCGTTGATGAACAGAGGGGTGTGCAGTGTGTGAGTTCTCCTGAAGTCCACAACAATCTCCTTGGTCTTCTCTGTGTTCAGAGAGAGATTGTTGTGTTTGCACCAGGAGGCCAGGCGGCTCACCTCACTCCTGTAGTGTGACTCATCGTTGTTGCTGATGAGACCCACCACCGTCGTGTCATCCGCAAACTTGACGAAGAGGTTGGAGGTGTGTGCTGGTGTGCAATCGTGGGTCAGCAGAGTGAACAGAAGGGGGCTCAGCACACATCCTTGGGGAGCCCCTGTGTTCAGTGTGGTGATGCTGGATGTGCTGCTGCCAACCCGCACTGCCTGTGGTCTTCCAGTCAGGACGTCTAACAGCCAGTTGCACAGTGAAGTGCTCAGCCCCAGACTGTCCAGTTTGTGTATGAGCTGTTGGGGGACGATTGTGTTGAATGCTGAGCTGAAGTCAACAAACAGCATTCTGACGTAGGTGTTCTTCTTGTCTAGGTGTGTGAGGGCTGAGTGGAGAACAGTGGAGATGGCATCATCGGTCGAGCGATTTGACCGATAAGCAAACTGGTAGGGGTCCGGGGGGGGGGGGGGAGCAAAGACTTGATGTGATGCATGACTAGTCGTTCGAAGCACTTCATGAGGATGGGGGTGAGTGCAACTGGACAATAGTCATTGAAACAGGATGGCGATGCCTTCTTTGGGACAGGGATGATGGTGGTGGCTTTGAAGCATGTGGGAACCACCGCCTGACTCAGAGAGGTGTTATAAATGTCAGTATAAACCTCTGCGAGTTCCCAGGCACAGTCTCTCAGCACACGGCCAGGAATGTTGTCAGGCCCAGGAGCTTTCCGAGCATTGATCCTGCTGAATGCTCTCCTCACACTGTCTGGGGACAGCGTCAGCACCTGGTCACCAGGAGGAAGGATGGATTTCTGGGCGGGTGTGTTGTTGAGTGGCTCGAACCTTGCGAAGAACCCATTCAGGTCATTCAGCAGAGATGTGTCGCTGTCGCAGGTATGTGGATGTGGTTTATAGCCTGTGATAGACTGGATACCCTGCCACAGGTTCTGTGTGTCTCTGCTGTCACTGAAGTGTTGGGAAATCTTCTTTGAGTACAGCCTCTTAGCTTTCCTGATCCCGCGGGACAGGTTGGCCCTGGCTGACCTCAGGCCTGCCTGGTCACCTGTTCTGAAGGCTGCATTTCTGGCCTTCAGGAGCTTGTGGACCTCTCCTGTCAGCCATGGTTTCTGATTCGTTCGAACAGTGACGGTCTTGAGGTCGGTTACATCATCAGTGCACTTGGTGATGTAGGCAGAGACAGTTTCTGTGTACTCCTGAATGTCTGTGGAGTTGTTGTGGGTGCCTCTGAGGAACCCTCTGGCCATACTCGTACCTGCTTAAGAACTAGTTTGGTGACTTTAACCAGTGGTCTGTAAGCTGGCATTAGCATAATGGTGAGGTGATCAGAGGCTCCCAGGTGGGGGAGGGGGGAGGCTCGGTAGGCTCCTCTGTGTGTAGTAAAGACCTGGTCCAATATGTTGTTTCCCCTGGTTGGAAAGTCTATGTGTTTAAAAAGTCCAGAAAACACACTCTTTGGGTCTGCATGGTTGAAATCTCCAGCCAGAATGAGAAAAGCATCTGGGTGCGCTGTCTGCTGTTCACTGATGTACTGATACAGTTCATTCAGTGCTTCACTCCTCACGCTGTTGTTGGAGGTCGGAGGGATGTAAACAGCAGCGATCAGCACGGCGGAGAAATCTCTCGGTAGATAGAACGGACGGCATTTGATAATCATCAGTTCCACTACCGGTGAGCAGTGTTTACAGACCACAACAATGTTCCGACACCAAGCATCGCTGATGTAAACACAGAGCCCGCCGCCGCGGCTCTTACCTCCGTCAGCTAGCGCGCGGTCCGCCCGATAGCATGTTAGCCTCTCCAGCTGAACGGCATGGTCCGGGATGCTGTTGTTGAGCCAGGTTTCGGTGAAAACATAAACACAACAGTCTCTCACGGTCTTCTGAGTTGACTGAAGTAAGCGGATGTGATCCAGTTTATTGTCCAGAGAGCGTACATTGGCCAAAAGTATGATGGGGATAGCTGGCTTGTGTGGGCTAGCCGCTAGCCTCGCTCGGATACCCCCGCGCTTACCCCGTTTCTGCCTTCTCGCCTGCCGCCTGTGGCGCTTCCATTGTGGGCGAGCTGCAGCGGTGGGGGTCGGTGGGGGTGCGGGTGTCCGGAGCATGCCGCAGACTCACAGTTCTTCTCGGAGTCCGCGGTTTAACTCCAAAAGTGAGTTTCTGCCGACTCCAAGCAGAAACTCACGGCTGTAGGTGCGTTTCAGGACGTGAATGCACGACAAAGACGCACAAAAACACTGCGACTTACGAGACAAAAAACACGAAAACGCTGTTTCCTCGGGGGGGAGAGAAGCCGCAGCGTGTGCACGCGCCGCCATCTTGGATCAAATGCATCTTGGATCAAAACACAAATTATTAGTTATAGAGAAACACTGGATAACAAATGAATACAATATTCCGCAATTTGGAAAATACTTACCCACACATGAGTGCAGGTCAGTGCAGCTTCCATGGGACATGATACTAATGTCATCAGTGTATACAACTGTATAAAGTGCAGCATCAGTGTGCAACACAGTGCTGTGTCATTTGAGCAGAAGGCAGAGGACAGCCAATAAATAATGATTTGTTTAATGAAATGATTAAAACTGAAGGATATTCATTGTGTTGTCCAATGCTAAGTATATGTATGTGTAATTAGATAAAATTAAAATAAAGATTGAGCTAGCTGAGTGCTGGAACAGCCTGCAAAGTGAAGCATCTCCTCATTCTGCCTGTTCTGGTCTTTAGGGAGTGAAAGTATTTCCCTGACGGCAACAGAGAGAACAATTCATTGTTGGGCTGGCTGAGGTCCCTCACAATCTCCCTAGCCCTGGTCCAGCATGCTTGAGCTGTAGAGAGTGTGCAGGTCTGGCAGCTCGGTGCAGATGATGTGCTCAGTTGATTGTACTGCTCTCTGGAGAGGCTGCCTATCCTGTTTGGTGCTGTTCCCAGACTGTCCCCAGACCAGGCTGTAATGATAACAGCTGCTGTACTGAGTTCAGCTCTTCTTCAGAATGCACTGATGTCATATGACTTGTGTTCACTGTGTTCAACTAGTAGTCTTAAAATTCTGAATGACAAAATATTATTAGAGAAATAAGAACACAAATCTACAGCATAATCTTCTGAAGAGTACACCTGGGTGGGGCCGGGTATCGATTAAAAATTGTTGACACCAATACGATTCTATGATTTGATATGGGTACCCAAACCATTTTTTTTAAATAATTTTAATAAAATTGTATCCAGAAAATACAAAAAGGAATAATTATTCTCACATGACATATTTATTTAATTTAACATCTACATAACAGCCTGCAGGAGTATTATATTTTTAACACTATGAGGCGCACTTAAAAGCCTTCAATTTTCCCAAAAATCATCAGTGCACCTTATAATCTGGGGCACCTTATGTATGAATTTTACCAGTCAGGTTGAAAGAAGCATTAAAGACACTCCGCTAAAGTACAGCATTATACTGTGCGTTTACTGTGTTAAAACAAGCTACATGAGACAAACCGCTAGCTGAACAAGTAGTTGACTCAGGGTTCCTCACTGTCAATTACAGTTTACCATGAGTTGAGCTACAGTCACAAACCTTTAATAAAGATCTGGATGTGGCTTGAGAATTTTGTCTGGTTAAGGGTCCTATTTTAGTGATCTATAGACAAGCCTTCAACTGTGCAGCTTGATTTAGTGCATGTTAGTGTGTTTTTGCTATTGTAACGTTTGTAACTTACCATTCCCTTTAAAAGCCAGGTGCATTCTGACTTTGACGGATTGCTATTTTAACAGCGCAATGCTACTGCCCCTTCACACTTTTTGTTGTTTTCTGTAATTGTTGATGTAAAAGTTGGGTTTCCGCACTGTTGCTGCTGAACTCTAAAGTAAAAGTAAATGATTCTCTGTTGAATGTAACTTTAAACATAACTCTCACCCAAACTAGTCTTACCATTTTTAAGCTAGGTTTGGGTTATATTTAAGGTGTAGGTAAAGGTTTGGGTTAGGTTTTAGAGTTTATTAATGGTTGACGTTAGGCTTATGGTTAGGTGAAGGGTTTAGTTCCGTAGAGAAACATTTTTATTCAACTTCACAAGAGTTAAGATTCCTTTAATAGACATTCAGTTAAATGTAAGTTGAATGGTACAGGGGTTGGACAATAAAACTGAAACACCTGTTATTTTAGTGTGGGAGGTTTCATGGCTAAATTGGACCAACCTGGTAGTGAATCTTCATTAATTGCACATTACACCAGTAAGAGCAGAGTGTGTGGGTTCAACGAGCAGAGTAAGAGCACAGTTTTGCTCAACATATTGTAATGCACACATTATGGGTGACATACCAGAGTTCAAAAGAGGACAAATTGTTGGTGCACGTCTTGCTGGAGCATCTGTGACCAAGACAGCAAGTCTTTGTGATGTATGAAGAGCCACGGTATCCAGGGTAATGTCAGCATACCACCAAGAAAGACCAACCACATCCAACAGGATTAACTGTGGACGCAATAGGAAGCTGTCTGAAAGGGATGTTCGGGTGCTAACCCGGATTGTATCCAAAAAACATAAAACCACGGCTGCTCAAATCACGGCAGAATTCAATGTGCACCTCAATTCTCCTGTTTCCACCAGAACTGTCCTTCGGGACAAAACATTATTGTGGTCTAAAACCAGGTGTTTCAGTTTCATTGTCCAACCCCTGTAGGTAAACATCTATGAGGCAAACTGTATATAATGGACCTTCCTTATAAAGTGTTACCCAAGAAAGACCCAGATTAAGAAAGTTTATAGCCCTCCATCTAATGCAAAGGAAATTAATATTATACATACTTTACATGTCATAGTTTTGTCATAAAGAACTTTCATTCAATCATGAAAAATACTGAGAAATTTAAACTGAGATTGTATGAATGTGTAGCTTATGTTACCTTTTGTAAAAAGTCCCACTTGCTGACAAATGAAGCTGGATGTTATTAGCATCCAATTAGTGAAATGCTATCAAATACGACGTTGAGATCAGTGATCAAAATAGCTTACATCTTCAGAAAGCCTGCAGTGTTTTGGTCAATACAGCACAGTGACCTTTAACAAACTCTTCAGGCTACAAGTCACGTAACCAACCAGAAGTTGTCATGCTCGGTTTGTGCTAACCTTGGCGAGTTTGCGGTGTAGCGGTGGGGCTGCAGTAATAGCATGCTAGCGCTGTGTCGTGTGTTTGCGGTAAACTAGTTTGGGCTTTGCTGTACTGTACTGTGGTCTCTGTGGATCACGCCACATTGCCCCAATTTGTCAGAGCTGTCACGGCCCACACACCTCAGCAAACAGGGAAAATGCAATCTCTCCATATTGCCATCTATCAGAGCGGCCAACCGCACTCGTAGAGGTGAGCACAAGGTTAATGAACAGAAAAAGAATATCGAATGGACTGTTGACACTCTAATTAGTTCTAGTTTACTTCATACTTGATATGCATCTACGGCAAGCAACGTGCAGTAAAGTCACCTTCAGATTGAAAAACAAATGCTTTCTGACGCTGGCTTTCTGAAACGTTCCAGGTGTTCCATTGTTCGGAAGGTGTCACTGACATTTACCTCCTGCGTCTACAAGGTAGGTGTGGGAGGGTGGTGGGGGGCAGGCAGACAGGCATCAGCGTGGACACATTTTTTAAAAAGAAAAGCAGTGGCCTGAATGCATGATGTTCAACCATATGGCCTTGTTTACTTTTTTTTTTAAAGAGAGAGAGAGTGCTAGCTCATTTTTGGCGTTGCACAATCAATGCCAAAAGCTTTCTGTGCGGCTAAGCTAAAAATGCATAAAATGCAGCACTGCAAAAGAAATGCGGCGCTGTCTCCAGGCTTAGCGTTCAGCCTTTGAAGCTAAAGAGATAAAAAAAGGTCTGTAGTAATAGCAAGAGGTTCTTTTTTTTAGGCAGATGTGGAATTAGATCTGAATGGAGGTACCCAGACAACACTGCTCTTTTCTTTCGGCCAGGCTGACCTTCTCTCTGACTTCAAAAGAAGCGGGCTAGTTTAATTTGTATTGGATAACAGGGCCACTCTTGTGAAACAGAGGGCAGCTGAACTGGTGTAAGTGATATCAGGAGAACTGACAGATCTATTAGGCTACTGTATATTACTTAAGTAAGAGCCAGAAATGCTCAGTCCTGCATGTCTGCTTACCGAGATTATTGCAAGGCAGCAGCAACAGCAAGAATTCAGGCCATGCCTCACAAGTGCATTGTTGCGTTTGCTGCATTTTTCTAGCTGATGCGCTGCCCTGGAAGCAAATTAAACTCAAATCAGCTTTCAAACGGTTGGTTAATCCACTGATTAAAGGTGAGAACTTCCGCGCTGACAGGCAATACGGGAGGACATCCTGCGATCCGTTTGAAATGCCAGGATTATCACTGAAGGTTCAAACCTTCAGCTACCTGACCTGCTGAGTTAGAGAGACGTACATCAGCCTGTAAGATTCGGAATCAGTCGTTGCATCATTATGTGCACTCTGAAGTTCTTCCCAGAGCTCACGCTCTACCTCTGTGTACCTGTGAGCCTCTGCGAGGCATCGAGAAGCCTTGTTTCACCCGTTCACTATGGAAGCTTTAATGGTGAAAAATAGCACACACCAGGGGCAGCCTATAAGCCTGTTACTGCTTTCACAGAGGGAGCTAGGCACCGTGGATCAAGCGTAAAGCTGAACCTACAGAAGCGAGGCTGGAGATTTTCTGCCGTATTAAACCAGACATGCTGTTTTATGCAGGGCTTTTGTTTTTGCTTCCTGTGCTGGTGTGTGAGGCTTAGAAGCCCCTTAGGAGTTACTTTTAGAGCTTGTGATAACAAAAGCAATCTGGGGCATTAATATTACACTGTTAGGATTTTACAGAATTTATAGAATGTAGAGTTTCACAGTAAAATTCAGTATTTATTCTTTTATTTTGACTGAATCCAATCACCCAATAGTTAAAAGGCTCCAAATAAGTTACATTAAGTCAGAAAACACTATACTGCACTGCAAAGATGTTTGTGATGTGTGACCATAAACCAGTACATACAAAATACTTTACAATAAGGGTCACAATTAACATTATTAATACTGACATCACTCGCTCACACAGTCACATGACATTGAACACGCCACTTCCAGGAAGTCAATCACCTGAATATTGAGTTCATCTGTTCAGACCAGTATATATACACCCTTTATCCACTTTACAAAGCCTTACTCTTGCCTGTGTTATTTCTCTCGTTTCTTGACCTTGCTATTATATTTTTGACCCTGATATTGCCTTGCCGTGTTTTGACTCGTGGACTGTCTCTAGTTTTTGGTTTGTTTAAACCTGCTACTGCTGTTTACCGCTGTTGATCCTACTTTCTGAGTTACCGTTTTTTATAATAAAGTCTGTTTATTGCATCTGCACTGAGTCCTGTCTGATCATGACAACACTGGTTAAGACATCATTAAAATGACAAAATTGTAATACTAAATGTAATATTTGTAATGATTAATAATAGGGGTGGGACAAAATATTGATATTGCGATATATTGTATCGATTTGGTTTGAGATACATTATTGACATATAGTGTCAAATCAGGAAGAGAATATTGATAATTCATGAATTGTATTATCTATTAGTATTTTATCCTCTTTAATAACGTAGACACTGTGAAGTGTCATAGAGTCATAGTGTCAATTGTCTAGCAATATACTGAGTATCACAGAATCACATTGTGATAATTTCGTATCGTGAGATGCCCTATAATTCCCACCTCTTATTAATAAATTTCAATTAATAATGAGTTGAGACATTTAGTTGTAAGTACTGTTAATTAATGCATCTTTTTTGTAAAGTGTTACTCAAAACACTGACCAGGTCTTACTAGTCCTTAACTAGTACAATCTGTAATAAATGCAAACGAACGTGTAAATTTCCAGACACTGGATATAGTTTTCTGCCCCACCCACTCACAGCAGATACACTCTCACACGGGTTACCTAGCTTTGGTTAACAAACCTGACTGAAGCTTAGTGATTACCTGATTACCTGTAGAAAAATAACCAGCTCACCCATTTCAATGGCTGCAGCATGCTGTTTGCATACAGTTGTCTACACCTGGCAATATGTGTACTGTTCAATTGGTTCAAATTGTTCAAATGTACTGGTTCAAACAGGGATTATAACATATGTTTTGGGAAATTACACTGTAAATGCTAGAAAGTCAGACGTCACAAGTCTCCCGGAACTGCGGACACACCATATTATTAAATGTAAACTGGATATTTATGGTTGGATTATCAAGACACTGAATAGTCTGTGAATTTGGATAAGTGAATAGAAACTGAATATAAAAGAGAGAAAGGATTTTTTGCATTGGCTTTTTTCATTATATATAAAAGAGAAACAATCTTTTGCATTTACCTTTTCATTTTTTTATATTCATTGTTTTATTATGTACAGTACAAAACAAACAAAACTGAAGCCACCTAATCAGAAAGGAAGATGAAAAACGAATAGAATGAATTATGTAAATCAACTATGAATTCATGTAAATGTGTTTAGATTATTAGCTAATTTCAAGTAAATATGCAGTATTGCAAAATAACAGTACTTATATAATAATATAAAATTAGGAAAGCCTTTTTATTCTCAGTCTTCTTACCACAGAGGTCTGTGTGATCCAGCGCTCGCAGGATTTTAGACAGCTGTGCCACTCGAGAGCTATGAAACCATGTACATTTCTGTATCAAGTAAAGTACAAAGAATGAACAAAAAGCAAACGTGTTGGAAAATAAGGTATAGTCGAGCTTCACTGACCCCACTGCTCTGCCACATCATTGCACAGTTGGACAGCATCCAGTCAGTCCATGATTTAAAAAAAAATAAGCTCAACAAGAACTACAAAGGCAGCAATGATCAAATCACAGCTGGACACCATGTTCTCATAAATATTCCCTTATATAAAAAAAAAGAACTTCATACTGTATTCACATGTGTTCCCCTGTGGTTACCCATGTATTACGACAGAGGACAGAGTGATCAGAATGTGTTGTGCACAAACTGCTATGAACTGTTATAACAAAAGTACTTAGTAATGGACAGTGGTATTGAAACTGTATTAGTATGTATTTATTTTTATATTTATTATTTCTGTTCATCTTCAACAGACTTTGACATTTTTGTTATTTTTTTTATTCTTGGGCGAAAAAAGTATAATAGATTTTTGTCTTAGTTCTAAATTTCAAGTATTAATTTTTATTTAGTTCTTAGTCTTGTTTTTGTCATGAAAAATAGGTTGTCAGCAAATATTTTTCATCATAGTTTTCAAAAACAAAATGAACAGTGATCCTTATAAGTATTCTATTTACATAATGTCAAATTTATCTCAATTTGTACACTTCTTAAAAGTTTACATATAGGCATCAGAAAGTTTGAACGTGAAAAATGTAAAAATATAAGATATTAGATGTTAGAATTGGTCTAGAATTCTCAGTAATGATAGTCCAATAATATATTTTTAAGGGTTGAAGATGAGGTCATAACTCCAGCCTGACAGAAGTCAGAAGTTGGATCATCACTTGAGAGAAAGTTTGAGCTCCGGGCTGATCCTGGATCCTTGTTCTGTGTGTGCAGGCAGATGGGTTCACTCACTGTCTCTTCACACAGACTGAGGGGTGTGTGTGTGCGTGTGTGTGTGTGTGTGTGTGTGTGAAAGGTGGCTTATGGTTTAAACCTCCCACTGACCCTGGCCTTTTCCCCATTGGGTTCCTATTTAATTGGCTGCTGCAGGTGTAAATTGGCAACCCGCGAGAGATGTGTGCGACGGCAGAGGAGAGGGAAGGAGAGAGTGGGCTATGTGTGTACTGTACTGAAAGGGTTTCGGGGGTAATATTATGGGGGAGCTGGCTTGCCACTTATCCAAGCAAAGGCATGAAATATTAAAGGCCTCGTCAACACTGAGGCCATCTCATGGCCCCCCGGGGATATGCGTGTCTGTTTCATAAAGCAGGGGCTCTGTACGGCTGACCTGGAACAGCGGATCGCAGCTCTGCGCGAGGCACTGGGCTTTAGAAGAGCACAGTGGTGTGAATAAGAATGAGCTTTTGCAGTCGAGCACCGCAGTCAGCGTGAAGCTCCGTTAGCAGGGGGTTCAAACGCCGCAGCCTTTAAGACCCCATGGTGACACTCATTTTGGTCCCTGTTATAGCGCTGCATCTCATATGTGTGCATTCTTGCAGAGTGTGGCTTAAAAGTGTCACTTTAAACAATGTTTTTCTGTAGCTTATCTGTGAAACAATGGTAATGAACTGTCTTCAGAATGATGCTGAGCGTTGTTTGATACAAACTGGGTCTTTATGATGGAATAGTGTCTCTAAAGTGTCAAAAGATTTCAGTGTTAAGACCTCAGCCTACTGCTTGTCTAGACAATGTTTGCCTTTGCTTTGGTGACCAATGTGAAGCAAATGCGTAGAAAATAATACGATTATTTGTTTATTGAGTTTAAAAAATACCTGACATTTACAATATAAGTACACTCATACAGTAACTGGCTTAGCAATGCATAACTATACATCAAGAACTAGTAGTAAAATAATAGACCAAAGCAAAGAGGACAAAGTAACCCCGGACCTGGACTTGGACCCTCAAAACAACCCCCCATCCACTGCCCCAAAAATAAAAAACAATAATTATATATATACACATTTACTCACCTCAACATGCCTTTTGGAATAATTTAGTCCCCCCTTAGGCAATGCTAAAATCACTATTACAGACTATATAGGGGGCAAGAATTTTATTGTTTTTCACTTTTCACAGACATGGATATACTATACTTCAGTGATTTCAGAGGTAAAATGAGTTTTGATAGGAGCCATGATGCTCCTGAACGCATCCCTTACAGAAGGGAATACAAACACTGTCCGCCCACGCAAAAAACTGAGTGACTGACTGGTTATTGATATGCGGTAGACTCCTGTGACTTCTGGAAGCACTGCAAAAAATAAAAGCAAACAAACAAATAAACCAAATGGGTCAACTGAACCCACAATGTTGTGTGTGCCAAATATCTACTCAACCCATTAACTTCCCAACATGTATCCAGTCTCTCATATTAAGAACAAAACCTAAATTATTAAAAGATATAAATTAAGAGCTTTAAGAACCCTATCATTCTGGAACTGCAGGTAGATATAGCTGTTTAACATAATTATGAGTACAACATAATTTTGTCAAGACTTTTTGAGTCTTAAACCCCAAGTCAGACTCCAAGTCCAGGTTAGTAATTTATTTATTTATTTATTTTTATTTTGTTGATTCAAATCTCCAGCCATCAAATTACTGGTATATTTATATAGAGTACAATGCCTTCATTACCCTTATATTAATTCATTAGAACACACATTAGTTAATGGTAAGTAATTTAACCTTGCAGATATTAATATATGATTCATTAATTTGTCCCTGCTTAATGCATCCTTACTTACTGATGAGTTCATCCTTAATGAATGTCTTAATTAATGTCATGTCATGTACCATTACTATAGAGTGTTAGCGCTTTTGGTAGCGTATATGCTGCACACTAGACAGTGTTATTAAGCTCAATCGAACATTTATTCGAAATATATTTATAAATATACATTCATATTTATTAGTTTATAGGAAATAAATCTTGTATAAAACGAATTACCATTCATTAAAATTATTTCATTGGACGACGCAGGGACGCTTCCCATTTGAGACCAGTTGGAGGGGGGCGGTGTGTAAATGCAGCATTAAGTGCACATGTAAGACAAAGACTCTGCGCAACAAAACCTGTGATTGGTTGGTTAAAAAAAGAGACATGCAGGTGTGCTGAAAATATGCAAGCCTGTGAACTCAGGAGGGGGAATTTGGCTTTGTGCGATGATTGCAAACCTCTTTTGGAGGCCTTAGCACTCATTAGACATTAGCACTCCAAACTATCTCTCTCCTGAAGCCATTTGTTTTTTAGCGAGTGTGTACGAAATGCGGAAAGCTCAATCAGCAGTGAGTTAATATGTGATGTAAATGTGATTAACTATTCAAAGTGAACCCGGAATGTTTCTAAAAGGTTAAAATTAACCAGATTATGCTCTGGAGTCGGCTTTGTCCCCCCGCAGTTGGCACAACTGGTGATGAGCATGTGCACATGTGCAACCTTTACTCTTACTCTGGGTGCAGCTTTATTTCTTTTGTAAACACTGAATATTGATGTCATTTTAAATGAAAACATCTGTGTCTGTCTCTCATTGCTCGTTTTCTGCGTAATTACATCATTTGTCTAGTCCATTGAATTGGTTTAATGATAGGGAAACCCTCTGAATGTCTATGGTAATTGGAGTGTTTGCAGAGCAACATTAGAGTGCATGATAAAAATGACATTTCATTTGCATTGGCTCCTGCCTTTCTGGCTTCTACATGCCAGGATCTGATTGTGTGTAATGAATGTGGAGCTGCAAATCTGATCTGATCATTTCTGGCCACTCTTTTGAAAACCTCATATTCATGATGTAGCTCAGATTTAGCTCACATTGGCTGTAAAGTGGTATAAGTGACTATAACATTTTGTGTCAGTAGAAGGGAATTAGTGAGTGGAGTGGTGTTGCTGAGTGTAGAAGGCGTGAGGTTTGGCTTGTAGGGGGACCGGGGACCGTCCTACTGTTAGAGATCCCATCTGTAAACACGCCAAGCCCGCCTGCCTCTGATCTGCTTTCAAAAAGCCATCTGCTAATATGGCCCACATTTAAAATACAGCAGCCCTTGTTTTCTCTCTCTTGCCGCGTCTCCCTCACTTACAATAATCAATATTTGGACTTTTGGAATATTACACAAAGCATATTACAAAGCCAACCGACAAAGGCCTTTTGGCCATATCTACTGGCTATATCTGTGTTCCTGTTCCAATATATAAAGCATGAGGATGATTTAAGCCATTTCCTGTCCTGAGGGGGAAATGGATTCACCCCTTGTTGGGTGGCATACCCCGGCGCTACACTCTGAGCGCAGCTTTTCCCTCTCTCTCGGGTGCAGTATCATACAGAGCGCTTAGGACTTTTGCCAGCCCCTCCTATCGAAGACATCAGTGCTAAATGACACATTAGATGTGCAATTAGACAATGCCCTTGTTATCACTCATATTAGCTGAGCACGCCCTCCCAAATGGCTCTCATTAGGAGAGAGGCACTTGGGCACATTATCATCTAATGGGACGCTGGCTGCCGCTGCTGCTGCTTGAGTGGATGCTCGCAGTACGATTTGAGAGATAACATCCTGATTTACTGTTCATCGGATGATACACGTTTTTAGATCAAAGGAAAAGTGCTGGAAAGTAAGGGATAGTCTGACTTCACTGACACCACTCGTCTCCTAGGGTCCATGATTTCCATGAAGCAGAGAACATGGAAAAAGAGTCATGGAATTGAGGGATAAAAGCGGAGTGATGATATAAATGATATGTAATATGTAATACACAGAATTAAACGATCTAGTGACGCGAAGTAGTGACGCACTGTAGCCTGATGCTGGTGTTCTAATTTTCTTAACTGAAATGCAGAGTAATGTACAGAATGTGAAAAATCAGCAATTAATTCAACTCAGAAAACAGTTAGCATCCAAGCTAACACCCTCAAGTGCTTACTGCTGAGTTCGGCTGTTAGCATGCGTAGAGTTGTATCGAGCTGCTAGCTTCATTCCACTGTTTTGAGACCAATAGCTAAGCACTTGAATAAATTATATCTATATCTACAGTGGCATGAAAAATTATTTGTCCCCTTACAGAGGTCTTTTTTTTTTGGCATTTTTGTCATACTTACAATTTTCAGGTTATTAAACAAACTTCAACATCAGACATATAAAACTTGAGTAAATATAAAAAGCACTTTTTAAACAATGATTTTATTTGTTAAGGAAAAAAATAACTATCCAAACCAATCTAGCCCTTTGTTTTAATTTGATTAACCACACAGAAGGAAAGAGTTTAATTTTACTACTAACCACAACCAGGTCTGATTACTGCCCAAACTGTACAATCAAAAAAATCACTTCAATAGAACCTGTCTGACAACATGAAGCAACTAAGAGAGCTCAAAAAGCAACTTATTATGAACCGGTCTGAATAAATAAATAAATAAAAAAACGTCTATCAGCCTAGAAAAGGTTACAGTAATTTCTAAGGCTTTGGGACTCATCAAACACTGGTGAACCTTCCCATGAATGGCCAGCCAACCAAAATAATGCAAAAAGGGCATGGACAACTCATCCAGGAGGTCATAAAAGAACCTAGAACAGCATCTAAAGAACTGCAGGTCTCACTTGCCTCAGTTAAGGTCAGTCAAATTTGGTATCCATGGGAGAGTTCCAAGGCAAAAAAAAATCTTGATGATCCCCAGAACTTTGGGTAAATATTCTTTGGACTGATGTAAGGAAAATGGTTAAGTGCCATTAAATCATTAAAATACATAATTTCAGAAAAAGAACATTATACTTACTCTCCATCAGACTCTTCTAAAGTGCTACACAGTATTAATACAAGGCAATTTTTTAACCTTAGATTTGAGTGGGCAGATGTGAGTTCTCTGTATTGGTGATGTTTTCATCATATTTTGGTGTGTAACACTGTTAAGGATTTCAGAGTCACAGGATTTTCTTGCATCAGTTAGCCTGTATTACGTACTGTAGATATTCTCGACTTTACAGTATCTTTGCTGCTGATATTAAACATGTGATAACGCTATTACATTGCATGCACAACCCAACAAGTCATCATGTTTGTCTCTACAAAGATAGAAACTGTACATTGTGTACTGTGCCTGGGTAAGTGATGGGGGGTGGGGCACATCCTACTCACCCAGAGAGAGGGAGGCCAATTATGCTCTCAGTGACTCGGATCCACAGATGGCTCTGACATCACCAGTGATTGAACTGACAATAGGTGATGATAAGGCCAATGCTGTCATCCTAGTTTTTTTCGTTTTTTTCCCCCGCTACTTTTATTGGCTTAAATAGGTTCCCAACCTTAAGCATGACCTCATTTAACACAATCGATCCAACTTCTTAACTAATTAATACACTATTTTTGAATTGCTGTAGGCAGAGGATGCTTCAGGAAGGGGGGTTAAACTGGGGTTTAGAGGTACAAAATTTATTTTAAGGTTAATTAACAAAGCATTTATTAAAAAAACAACAGCAAACAATGCACAAGAAATAGGAATGAGAGAGAGAGACACTCCACACCCCTATTTTATCAGGATGCCCTGTTGTTTTAGGTATCTATAGCATGTGCAGTATGTACAAGAACTAGCAGCAGCCTTTACTGGTTCTGAATGCACCGTTTAGGGGTGGTTTAAAAACAAAGAATGCAGTGTGCTTCTTCCACCAGTAAAGCGTACATTAAAAAACGTGTGTTCCAGCAGAGTGCTATGTTATTTCAGATATTATATTATGTTATAATGCTCCACACTAATTTACTGTAGTCCCACACTGCAGACTCTGTCTAAACTCTTTT
This sequence comes from Astyanax mexicanus, assembly GCF_023375975.1. NCBI lineage: Eukaryota > Metazoa > Chordata > Actinopteri > Characiformes > Acestrorhamphidae > Astyanax > Astyanax mexicanus. The sequence continues at coordinate 69,363,590 of NC_064408.1, read as the reverse complement.
ATTTACCTTCTGAGAACTCCCCTCAGTTCTGCTCTGTTTATGATTATTTAAACACTGTGGTTAAAAAAAAAATACTCAACACTGGATTGGGATTTAAATACCCAAAACCTGAAGCATTACAATATGCCTGGATCGGTCTAATACACTGGATCGTATCAGAAATTCCAAAATTACTATAATATGCAGGTTTATCAGGTAAAAAGAGGTTTTATTTAGCTATTTGTAACAAACATTTTTGCTGCATTTAACATTTTGTTACAAACAACTGGAGATGTTTTACATTTTAAATACAACTCATTATTCACATAAAGTTTTGCAAAACGAAATAAAAAAAACATCTCTTTAAAGACGTAATTAAAAGTGACAGTGAGAAAATTCCACCAAATTCCACTTAATTTCAATTTGTCTGATTATTCATTTGTTAGACTAGTAAAATATACTTATAATTTATATCCTATTTATAAGGTAGAAATTGTGCACAACGTTTTAAGTTTGATAGATTTTTTTTTTTGACGTTTAAACTGTTGTACTTGGCTATGTTGTAATAATCCAGTATTTTATTTTAGGTGCAGCAAAAACAGAATAAAGATTAGTATCAGGGCTGAGGTGCAATATGTAAAATATATACACATATAAAACAGTTTTGGAGATACAATAAGAAGACAATCAGTACAGGACCAAAGGATCAGACAATGGCAACTGTTATTTTGCTGGAGTTTTGTTGTAGTTATTACAAGATGCTTCCTGGTACTTATTCAAGGGGAAAAAGAAACTGATGTACTGGTGTAACAGGTCCACTTTACAGCGCAGTAACTAGTAACCTTAGCATTCAAACTTCTATATATGGTATATGGGAAACACACAAATGAATATGGACTCTCTTCCAGGCTGCATGTGAAGCAAACACACAAGTCCAAGCCGTTCCAGAACTTATTGATATTACACAGGAAATTTGGCAGTGTTAAATCAACACTATTAGTGTTAAATTAACACTGAGAGTGTAAAGTTTAACACTAATAAGTGTCGATTTAAAACTAACAGTGTTGATTTAACACTGCCAAATTTCCTGTGTACATTGCAGTACCTGAAAAGTTATTAACATGGGAGTGAATTTCGAAACTGCCGGGAATTGCCCAAAAAGTAATTTAACAGCTAGTTCAACCCTGGTTTAATGTGCTAAAACATTTTTCTCCTTCTTGCCTTTTGGTGGCCCAATCAACCTAATGAAGAAACTACCACTGAGTTCAGTGTGATAATAGAAATCCATTACTCTTCTTATGAGGACAGTAACAGTCTTTGTTTTTGATCTTGTTAAATAAGTCCATTAATTGTATTATTAAAACATATCGTTACAGAGAATTACCTTCTGAAATCTTTTGAACAGTACAATTGTTTTTTTTTTATTTGAATTTTTCTTAGAAGAAACGTTCAAGTTAAGGAAAATAAGCCTGTTTGTGAAGAGTTTCTTTCTTATGACACTTTAGTGAATTCAGCACCTTGTTTCTTCTCTCAAGCTAAACCACATAACATTGTCTTTTCTCCAAGTATACATTGCAATAGAGCATATTGTAAATATTGCAATACAATACAGTTTTTTGTATAGTATTTTAGCGTAAGACTCAGAATAAGCCTTTAAATTCTCACATGCATAAAAAAAAATTGCCATCCTCATTTATGTCATTTTTACAAGCACGCAGGAAAAGGTAGAAATGCACATAGGTAGACCTCTGCGCTCAGTAGAGCTCCTGTCATTCCAGCTCTGGATTTGCGACGGGAAGAGCTTGGTTTTCTAGACGTCATAAGCCTTGTGCCTCTAATTAAATTCCCCTGCTTACTTCCTCTACGACCACCTTACGCGTTCCTCTGCTAGCTGGGGGGGTGGCCAGGCGGGCGGGGAATCAGAACCCTGTCTCGCTTCTTCTTCCCCTCCCAGCTCTGAGCGGCTTTGCGAACCAATCATTTCGCTCGTGTGTGTCACCTCAATTAGGGCCCTGCAGTGTCTCTGGGTGTCCCTTGAGAGACGGAGGGATTATGAATCAAAATTCATTTCCATCTTCCACTAAATCCTCCTACACACGGCTGTAATTTGAATATCAGGCCTGTCAACTTGAAAATGATAAGTGTGTGTGTGTGTTGGGGTGTGCTTGTGTTTGTGTTTAATTGCAGTTTTTATACGCTTATTATGTATATTCTGATATGAATGCAGATTTGTATGATAATGTATGGATGCCATATGTCCATTTATTCTTTACCATGTTTACACTGCTTTAATTGTGAAGTGGAGCTGAAAACATGCCTAGTCTGTGTTTGCAGTAAGAAAGACAGTTTCTGTTCTTATCTTTTACACCACTTAGGTGGCGCTCATTTCTTTTGTTTTTCATTTATTTCATAAATGTTGGATTCTTTTTATTTATATACTTTTTCATATTTTAATTTTGTCCAGTACTTTATAAGATTTGTACACTAAACTGTCACAGATTTGAGTTATATTATTCTTTCTACAAGTTTACATTTATTTTACCCAAGATACTTTAATTTTGTTATCCTCTGCACAGAGAAATGGATGTCTCCTCGCTAGTTTAATGTATGTTTTTGTCAGTCCTGACGCTGCCAGTCTGCCTATTCAGGACAATTATTGTACTAAAGACTCCATTTCCCAGCATTCTCAGCTCAGGGACTACAATGACTCGGCTGAACACGTGACTCTGCAATGTTCAGCCTCTCCCACATTCTGATTGTTCATTTCCCACACCTGTGTTCACCCGTATAATTAGCCTCCTTTTTTCTTTGCTCCTGGCTGAGTATTAACAATTTGTTTAGGTCTGAAAACAACGCTTTTTCCTTGCTATCTTGCCTTATTGTTACAGACTCTTTTCTGCTCTTTGTTTTTACTATGTTGCCTAGACTACTCTCTTATTTTGTTGTGGATCTTTAGTTACCGACCTTTCTTTCTCTTTTTGAGTTCTCTCTTGCCTTATCATGTAAAGACTCTGGTTTGGCTCTACGTTCTGATATGTTGCTATTTATTGCTTCCCTTTTATATACTTAAATACTTCCTGTACTGTGTACTCCAATCCCTTTGGGATCTGTGTTTGTTTAATAAACCTGTATTCTAATTAGCACTTGTCTCACCTTTTCCTGACCCTGCTGACAATTTTTGATATCTTTAGCAACTATCTGATTAAGCAACTAATCGACTGATCGGAAAAATGATTATCAGATAAGTCAACTACCAAAATAATAATTAGTTGATCTGAATTTGTTGTGTTTTCTAATGGACTATTCACTCTTTTGCTTTAAGTTCTACGGTGTTTTCTTCATTCAACATCTGTGAGAAAGTAACCTCAGCCTTCTTGTTGTAAATAAGGGCAGCGTACAGCCAGTAGTTGCCGTTGGTTGCGGATCTGACCGTGGAACAGCAGAAAGCTTAATGGCAGCGTAAATTAAAGCTGAACAGTAGCCGTAACTAAGATCCATGAGAGTGGCGGTGCGCTAGTGGGCCAGCAGCGCTGTTCTTCAGCGCTAATGCCTGACTGATCGAGGGGCTGCAGAGCGTCATTAGTTTTGCAGGCCGTGTTTGGTCTGACTCGTGAGATTAACAAAGCTGGCGCCGTGACTTACACTCTGACCTCATCAATCACCCTCACACTCTCCATATCAGCACTGCTCAATACCCCCAGCTCGCCCCTCTCGTTCTCCTGCCTGTTTGTTTTAGAGGTGCGCAAAGGTAACAATGAGCCTTATCACAGCTTTCATAAATGGCCCCAAAAAACCTGCTTATGGGGGACTGACACAGCCGTCAATCAAATGATAAGCACCCATCTCCGCCAGTGCTTCCAGCCAATGAAAAGAAGTTGGACGGGGCGGGGGGGCTTATCTCTCTCCGCATTGCAGATCTGTCATGCAAATGAAAAACGGAAGGGATGGAGGATATTTTGCTGGAGACAGCTTTTTCCAGGACCTCGCTGTGACCTCTCTGTAAGCGCTGTCTGAGTTGTCAGGGTGACCGCTACACTCAGACACACATGCTGCACACTCACACACTCCTGCACACACACACACACACACACACACACACTCAGTCATTTAGACAGGTAAATTAACATTGGATTCCATAATGATATTTTCCCAGATGTCTCCTATCATTCAGAGGGGGCAGCAAGCAATTTTATCTCTAAATGAAGCCATCAGCTTCGGATAATGCAGAATATAATGCAAGATGATACTATCTAGCCTCGCAAGAACTGTGTGCTCAATTGAAGTGCGCTCCTTAATAAGACAGAATGGACAAAAAAAAAAAGAAGTTAAGGGCTGAACGATATATCGTCTATAATATATCTCAGCATATGGAGATACTGACATATAATATATTTTAAACATTATATCAATGATATAATGCTATGTTGTTTTTTTTTTTTTTTTACAAAACTGCCTTATTAGGTGTTGACATATTTAAAGTAATTAAGAAAAAAAACTGGCCTCTCACTTTGTCACGTCGTTCTCCTGACGCTTGTCAGCCTCCATGTTTTTTCCTCTCCTTTGTTTGTTGCCTTTGTCTTTTCTTGTCTCCGCCCATGTCTTCAGTGCTCCCACCTGTTTTAATTTGTAGCCCCGCCCCTCATTACCTGTCCCCAGGTGTTTCCTGTTTCCTGTTCCCTCCATGTGTATTTAAGCCCCTGTGTTTTCAGTGTTAGGTTGTCTGGTCTTGTGCGTGTTTACAATCAGTTAGGTTGCTGTTTTATTGTTTTCTGTTTTGTTAGTTCATTCAGTGTTAATTATAGTAGTCCTGTTTGTTCTTGTATCTTGTTTTGAGTTTAATTTTGGTTTATTGTTTGTTTTCTTGCAGATAAATTACCCTGCGTTTACGTCCGCCTCCCTGCTGCATTCCTGACTCACTTTTTAAATGGGGCAGAAACAAACAAGAACCTGATAAACACATTTACATTTAATTTTGTATATAATTCATGTTTTATCCAGTTTATTGTGTATTCAGCATCACATTTGTTCAACACCCACTTAGATTATTAATGCAATGTTGATGAAAGTCACAAAAATGTATTTTAAAATGAAAGTCTCTTAACTTCATGTTGGTAATCATAGTTGACTACAACTGGTAACTTTTCTGCATCCCGGTTTGCAAAAAGATTTGTTTACGAGAATGTATTACATTGATCAACAAACACTACAATGGGAAAGTCCAAGGACTTCATTTCAGATCTAAGAATGGTTTGTTTTGCTGGTATGAGTGGATCAGCCAGCAGCAGTGCTGCTGATGTTTTTAAACACCTCTGTGTCACTGCTGAAACTGAGAAAAGCTTGTCAACCAATAGCCCTCTGTTGGCAGGATCCGGTGACCTCTGATGAAGTACTAAAGGATGAAGAACGCCCATCCTGCTGCAACAGATGAGCTTCTGTGTCGGACTTTACATCTACAAGCTGTTAGATAGCAGCTAGATAGAAGTGTCTAATAGAGTTAACAGTGAGTGAACGCCTTGTTTAAAAACTCCAGCAGCACTGCTGTGTCTGATTCACTTGTAATAACACAACACACACTAACACACCGCCACCTGATTAGCTGTCAGTTTTACTGCAGTGAAGAGAATGACCTACCACTCAAGTTATAGCTGCTTTATGGTCCTCCTGTATGATCTTGAGCATTTGAGAACAGGGTGAAAGAAGGATATTACATTGTGCAGATAAACAGAAGGACTGTAGTCTTCAATGTTGCAGAAATATTCTGGTAAAATGGGTAAATAGTGTAGAAACAAGGAGGTGGTCACAGTATTCTTGTATGACAGACTAGTTTCTGAGCTGCCTTAATGCAGTGTTTCTACCTTTTTTGACCCTTTCCCGTTCCCTGTTTTCTTGTGTTTGTTTTCTAGCTCTCCTTTGTGTCAACTACCCATCATTCCTTTGTCTAATGACCAACAAAGCCTGGTACTGGATCTATGAAATAAAATCAACCTGACTGTACACATGTATCCAGTCTCTATGAGTCATTACATTTTCTCTACAATGAGACTTTTCCCCTCAAACAACCCTGAATGGCATTATTTACATGTCAACCATTGAATTATGCAGACAGAAAATCTGCAGACCCCTTTTGAACCTCATTAATTCAGACTTAAATATGGGATACCATGATGCAGGGGTATTGAATGTGATATTGAATTTTATCAGTAAGGCCCAGCACTATGACACATGCATTCCTAATTTCATTAATACTGACAGGAGCAGCTAAGCATGAATACTAAGGCCGAATATTTGAATTACAAATATGATTCTCTCTGTAATGTGCATCAAATTACAACTGTGCACAGTGGAGAGAGAATACAGAAATATGAGAGCACAGAAATACAGTTGGAATGTGGCATTATATCAAATAACAGGAGCATTCACATTAACAATTTCTTTTTAGATGGTCTGATTGTAATGCTTGTTATGCTGGTAATAGCAATCTAGGTCAACAACACAGTGGATCGTGGAATATCTGTGAGGGAAGAACTGTCTGACTTATTGCATAAGCGACATCTTATTATAGTACTATGTTTGAATTTAGTTAACAGAGGAAAATGAAAGCTTCACTGAAAGTTCTACCATCAGGTTATCAAGCGGTCACTGTTGGTCTCAAAAACAAGGGCCTTAACTCTCGCTACTTCTTGGGTGTTTCAGCGATGGCTGCCCACCACTCCAGGCCTGCGTGCTCACTGTACGTCCGTGTGTTTATACTGTAAATGTGTGTGTGCGCACCTACTACTGTACGTGTGTGTTCACTGCATGGACTGCATATTCCAACTGCACAGATATTTGCTTCCACCAACAAAGAAACACAACAGATAATTACCAGAACACACCTCACTTCCAGCCCACCACGCTCATTGGCGTACAAACAGCTCTGGAAAAAAAAATAAGAGACTTAAAAAAGATGCGTTTCTTTGATTTTACCAAATTAAAAACCTCTGGAATACAATCAAGAGGAAGATGGTTGATCACAAACCACCAAACCACGCTGAACAAGCTAAAGTTATCCAAAAGCAGTGTGTAAGACTGGTGGAGGAGAACATGCCGAGATGCATGAAAAGTGTGATTAAAAATCAGTGTTATTCCACCAAATATTGATTTCTGAACTCTTAAAACTTTATGAATATGAACTTGTTTTCTTTGCATTATTTGAGGTCTAAAAGCTCTGCATCTTTTTTGTTGTTTCAGCCATTTCTCATTTTCTGCAAATTAATGCCCTAAATGACATTTACAATGTTCATTTTACTCAAACATAAACCTATAAACAAACTGAAGCTGTATATTCCTAAACTCCAATTCTTTTTTAATGGCAGGGGTGCAAGTCGTGAAAATAGAGTATTGGGGGGGTATAAGCAACGAGCACCGCAATGGACTTTGCGCAGGGTGTATGATAGGGCCCATAGGGTAGGTCCATATAGTATGAATGTTTCAGTCATGTATGTTATTTATACATGCAGTATATACGTGATATGTACAGAACATATTGAGTGGATATTGCATTAGATACTCGTTCAGCCATAACTGTAATGGTAGAAATGTCAGAGTAAAAGGCGGGCACTGTGAAAGACGGGGTTATTCCATTTCTGAATGCAGGTGTATATTTAGGTTTTGAAATCCCTCAGGCATGATACAGTCTCCATGCGTTAGGGTAGGGTAGCAATCAATAGAGGACGGCTATATGGGTGTGTCAGCAGCTCCCGTGCAGCGGGGCCAGTCGAGCGTGCTCTGCTTTCTGCCTTTATTTACTCCACTCCGTCTCCTCTTGTCTGAATTTCAAATCTGTCTTCAGGGTGCAGAAAGCGTGTGCTCATTCAGCGATGCTGAAATCTCAGCGCTTATGTAACAGCGGGACAGAGGCATATCTAGTAGATGCAGATGAGGCACGAAGCTCACACACACACACACACAAACATCACCTTTCACAGCCTGTTCTGAAGAGAGCAAAAGAAATGCACCCGGCCTGAGGATGTTCTAGCTATGTGTGTGTGTGTACACGTGTTTTATGCAGCTGCCTGTAAGGCCTACGTATGTATGAGTAGCATAACACAGAGGTGGTTAGTGTGGGTGGATTGTGTACTTTGATGGCTATCGCTGGGATTTATCTTAAGTTTGGAAAATATTCATATCGCTGACCTCTGACTTTATACGTTATACGTTTTAAAATGTAAATGGTAGATAGAGAGGCATAGAGAGGCTTGTGGATTTTGCGGGCAAAAATGTTAGCATGGCATTTTCTCACTAGAGTTCATCAACAGAACATCAGCAGGAATTGAGCCAACCTCACAGAGACAGTAAACACTTGAATAATGGAAAGAAAAGAAGAAGAAAAAAAAAAAGAAGAAAAGGAAATATAGAAGAACCCTCATGTATCTTTGCGTGGAGCATCTCCTCCAGTGTGCATTAGCCTTTAGCCATGGGCTGTAGTCTCTCTGTGCTCTCTCTGTTCCTCGCTCTAAACCAGGGGTGCTCAATCTGGCAGACTTCAGCTTCAACCCTAATCCAACACATCTTATCCAGACAGTGAAGACCCTCAAAGCTTCTTGACATTAGAGTCAGGTATGTGGGATCTGAACTGGGATCTGAAAAAAAGAGTGATTCCCAAGACCAACAATGACATCCAATGGTTTTTCAATATTCAAATGTATTAGTTTAAAGAGAAGCTTATTGTTGATTTTCAAAAATTCTTTTATAGTGCTTTTTCACCAACCCCAACCCTGGTTCTTGAACCAGTTCGGTTCAGGCTTTTAAGAACCATGCTGCTTTTCAGCGAACCAGCCCGCGTTTCCCCCAGTTTTATTGGTATCACATCATTCACATCATACGTCATTAACAGAGGATGTAGGTGAACAGAAGCGGTCATGGTTTGTGCTGAAGAACCAAGTATTCTTTGGTTCCCACTGTGAACGATCATTCCTGGTTCTGGAACCTACCTTTGTTGGTGGAAATGCAGCTAACTGGTTTAAAATTTGGTTCACGATACAGAATGGTGCTGGTTCCACGTCTGGTTCCACGTTTCCCAGATTTTCCTTTAGAAGTCATTGGTTGTTCGGATCAGCAATTTCAGTTAAATATACCATATAGCAGACGAGCATGGTGATATTTGAGAAGTACATTTAAGTTCATAGGATTTACAGAATCCGCAAGAGCAGGAGCAAAAATTTGGGCCCAACAGAAAAATTGCATCAATATTTAGTAAATCCTCCTTTTGCAGAAATAACAGCCTCTAAACGCTTCCTATAGCTTCCAATGAGAGTCTGGCTTCTGGCTGAAGGTATTTTGTACCTTTCTTCTTTACAAAACCTCTCAAATATCTGCTATATGATATATTTAACTGAAATTGCTGATCTAAACAACCAATGATTTTTTAAAGACAAATCATGAAAATGACTAGGGGTGCCCAAACCTTTTTATTCCAATGTATTTACTAATACATTAGTAGAACTGACTAATTTCCAGGAAGAATTTCACGATTGAGACAATGTTATATTCATGTTGAATCAACCTTAAATTATGTTCTTAACACAGAAATTTGAAGTGGTCTCATGGTCCACAATAGTTACTTCAACCTTAACAAGTTTCACGAATGCAATAAATCTTGAAACTTTTCCTTAGTTTGTTTAAACACCAATTAATCACGTTACCAGATTACAGAGCCTAGTGAAGATTCAGAGGGTTTATTAGTTATGGTTAATATAACAGCGTTGCTACTGTCGACTTCAAAAGAAAACAAAATTACTTTTTATTTATGCTTTAATATTGGACTAACCTCTCTAAAGCAGCCCCCCTCTCTCTTTCTCTTTTATTCGCCTGCCACCACTAATCAAAATATAATTACAATGACTTACAGTCAGTCTGGATGCAAGGGCAAGGCTGTTTTAATAGAAAAATAAACAAAGAGGCAACTACTAAGACTATAAAACAAATAACAGAAGAATAGCTTAACAAGCAAGGACTAACAAAAACAGAAGTCAAACAAACAACATAACGTTTACAAACCATACAAAACCAACAACAGAGAAAGAAAAAAAAAGCAGAACAGAGAACAAAAGAAAAACATAGGGTATATATACACAGACAGAGACAAGAAACATCTGGGGAGGATAACGAGGGGGCGGGGTAGCCAACGAGACACAGGCGAGAACACTGATGACAGGACATGACTAAGGCAGGGTTGTGGCAGAGACGGAAAAGCAAGACAGGAACGAGAAAGACGAAAACAAGAAGAAAATGAAATAGACAAGGGTTGAGATGTGACAATAATAGTATCATGATAGTATCACAATAATAGCACAAAAGGCAAATTAAATCATAATAATCATATTACACACAAGTTAAAATGTCAGTGTTGATTTTGTTAAGCTTTTTACAATCATTCAACATTAAATATGTTTTCATGAACATTGAAAATTCAACAAACCCTCATAGCAAAGTTATAACAACTAACATCTGATCTGAAGCAGAAGAAAGAGAACAGATAATATGTTGAATGAGCAAGTTGGACATGATTTTTTCCATGAATATTTACTTTCATAAATCTGTCTTTGAGGGCATGTTTTCTACTGCTGTCACAATTTATCACATCTATTGCTACAATCACAGCTTGCTGCTAGGGTAGGTCTCAACCGCTGAACCCTTGTATTTGACACAGACTGTTTAATTTTGCATGCATTTCTACAATCAGTGCTTAAAGTGTGGTGGTGTTTACTGATATTCATTTTACTGTTTGGCTTAACAGGTCTTTTTTGTGGAATTTTATGGGAATAAACATGTCTCACCTTCTTGCCACCATTACTGGTCTTCATCTGCATACATCTATATATACATCTATATATACATCACAGGATTTAAATATAGGGCCTGTGGATGGGTTCTGGTCTACATGTACATGGATCTATATCAGAAGTTTCAAGCAATGGGCCCACAGGCCAGAACCAGCCTGATAAAGGTTGTAATCTGGCCCTCCACCTACATTTAGAATCTAGATTTTCAGTGGCATTTGATTGAGTGGCATTTAATCGAGTTCATCCACTCTTCCTAAACTGTATCAAAACTTCTATTTCAGCAGGGGCTGGCACAACAGAAAGTCAAACCAGAATATTAACGTTAATAAAGACACCGGCTCTTTCAATCTGTCAATAAAAATGGCTGATTTAACAGCAACTGCAGTCTGTTTTTTTAATGGTTTACTCCCACATGCTAGGGGGGGGGAGGATTGGGATCGGGGGGGTGTGGTGGTAGGGTAACCTCGATGAAATCAACTTTTGCAACTTGGGATGTCTGTGTATCTATGCTACTGATACTAATAAATAAAACTGTTGCTCACCTAGTGTGCATGTCTTGTTCTTTGTTTGTTTGTATTATGCTGTATTTATGAATATCTTTGCTGTCCAATTGAAAACAAGTCTCTACATTTTTGTCGATTTTTAGTTTTTAAAAAAAATTATCACACAAACTCTCCCTTACACTGTGTCTAAACTTATGGATGAAAGGACCAAGAGAAACTCTACAAAATTGCCTGAAATGAACTCTTTTTAGATTGACAAAAGTAAACGGAAAAAACACTTTCTGACCAACACCTCTTGGTCAAAAAAATTGTCCAAAAACCCAGATACTCCAACAGATCACAGAAGAAACGAGTTGTAATGCAGGACGAATCAAAGCAGGACTCAGCACTGAGTGGGCGTGGCAAACAGTCTTTTATACTGAGTACTTCAGATGATCAGAATTGCGGTGATTGACTTCCTGGAGGTGCTGTGTGCAGAGTCATTTGATCGTGTGAATGTGTGTTGTCATGGTGAGGTGCATTCTGGGTAACATAGTTCAGAGACTGAAAAATTGCAGGCAAAACTGATTAGGGGAGACAGTTGCGCTTTCAGTGTCAGGCGTAACAGTGAGCTATCTCTCTATATTTTAGAAAAAAACGTGGAAAAAAATAATTTACTATTTTGTATCTTATTTAATTCTATCACCCCTGCTGCAGAAAAAAAATACTTTTTTTACAGTGCACGTAAATGAGGCAGGAATCAATATAATTCGATTGTTTTTTTTTCAGTGTAGCAGCTGGCTGGCATTTTCACTGGTCAGTCACCTCCAGGTGAAGGTGAAGGTGATGGTAATGATGGTAGATGTTGCTATTGTGCTCACTTTAGTCTCAGATGGCCACTGAAGGTCCTGGCTCAGGTTTCTCTCTGTAAATCAAGTTAAAAGAGAGTCAGCGGGCTGGGCTGCGGCGTGACCTGTTGCAGAGATGGACGTTCTGGATGTGAAAGGCTATACAGAAATAGCAGCCGTGGGGTAGATGATGGTGGTGGTGGTGTGCTGCAGTTTGCTGTGAGTCATGATGAGAGTGTATTATAGAGAAATATAGAACACTGATATATGAGGCCTGTTTGCTCCTGTGATGTATGTTTTTAATTTCTCTGTGTTGTCAACATTTATATTTCCGTGTCGGGCATGGACAGCCAGTCTGTCCACGTGTTTGCGTTTATGTGAGTGTGTGGCTGAAGGTGTACAGGGTTGTGTGTGTGTGTGTGTGTGTGTGTGTGTGTGTGTGGGTGGGTGGCTGCAGGAAGCTCTCACTCATCTCTGTTTTGCCCACACATCCTTTTTGGACAGAGTGCAGTGCAGCAGGCTCTGACACACTCATAAATATGAGCTCAGGGAGAGAGAGGCAAAACTCAATTTGTTCTCTGAGCAGGAAACCTTCAAACCACCTCTTCCTGTCACCACTGCAAGAGAGACAGAGAGAGAGAGAGAGAGAGAGAAAAGGAGGGATTATGGGTTTCTACTCTGCCTCCTCCTTCTCCTCACACACTCTCCATCTCCTCTATTCCTCACCTGCCTGCATGAATAGTAAGCAGAGTCAAGCTCATGTCTTTTTCTGCACTTCAGCTCCCGATATTCTTGTGCAAGTGAATAGAACCTCCTGATTATGTGTGGATATTTGAGAGGTGCAGTTTTGTTTGTAAATTTCTTTGTTCAGTTTAACACAAAACACTTTAAATATGTATAGATTCGTATGCATAGAATAATAACTTGATAAAACGCATGTTCTTGAAAATACTGAAATGAAACATTTGTCTGAAGACTGATATGACTATACATATTTCTGTTTTGCTTTTCAAAAAAAGAACCTATTGAAAACTACAATTTAAAAATATTCATGTAACACTGAGGGTGCTATTTTACAGATCTACTGGCAAGCCGTCAATGCAGCTTGATTTAGAGCGTGTCAGTATGTCTTTGCTCTCATAACGACGGGAAAAGTACGCCTTGTTCAACTCAAAACGCACAAAAGGAATGTGCTAATTCTCTTAATTTATTATTGATTGTGTTTTCAGCATAACATGAAATAAACCAACCAGCATGTCACTTACCATTCCCTTTAAAACCAAGTACGCTCTGACTTTGGAGGATTGCTATTTTAATGGTGCAGTGCTTCTGCGGTTCTCAGTTTACACTGTAAAAGTGTGCGATCAGGTCATTTAGGGAATGAAGAATGTTATTTTATTTTGTATTCTGTTTATTGTTGATGTAAAAGTTCAGTTTGTGTACTGGTGCGTATCCTTGTGTGTGTGTAACAATAAAAATGGTATGCACCATGAGTGAGCAGCACACCTGCATTGCCAAGATAGCAATAAATATCTGAGGTGCACCTGTCAGTCAGTGGTGCACAATTTTCCATCACCGAAATAGCAATATGGCAGAAATTTACCTGAACACACCTCACTTTCAGACCACCACGCCCATCAGTGTAGAAATATTCATAAACTCCTATTGAAATGATACATGAAAAAAGAGGGGGTGTTAAGGGGGTGTAAGATCACAACGCGCATCACAACGCGCCTTGCACAGAGTGTAAGATAGAGCCCTAAACCTTTTTAATATTCTAGCAGACTCACCAAAAAAGCACAATACATTTACCCTAGCAATGCGCTATTATAGTCATAAATATACCTCAGTAGTACCTCAGTAGTAGTTCTGTACATGCCACTGTAGTGTTACTACTAAGCCATATATGAGTTATTTTTTTTCTTTTACAGGTAAAGGCAGCCAGTCGTTTGGTAAACAAACAGATGCTTAGTTTAAATTAGTTTAGTTAATGTTACTATCCTATGTTACTGCAGCTCAAACGAACATCAGCTTTTAAAATATCGGGATACATGTGGATGGAGCCTAAAAGGATGACCCAAGCACTGCTGTTTGTAACGTAACCAACCACTATAATTTTGTAAGTGTATTCGTATCTTGGACAAGAATAATACGACAATTATAGAAAGTTCAGGATAATAAAATTCATTAAAAATACAAATTTACTGTAGTAGCACATTTAGATGCTTCTAATTCTCAATATCAATTTGATATACTGTATTGTTTTATTGTCTTCCAATTCTCAAGTGATTCTGATATCATTGTATATGCATTATTTTAAATCTCTAGGTTAGACACACTAATGTGAGTAGTACTATTGGTAGAAATTTCACAAATTCTATTTATATTACAGCTGATTTAAAAAATAGTAAAAGAAAAATCTGGCAAAACATTTCTTAACTGCAGCCTCAGTGCCCTGTCTTACGCCCTGTGCAAGGCACATTGTGTTGCATTGTTTAATTAGCAACAGAGCTTAATATATCTGCAGAATATATCTGCACTGATAGCCGTGGTGGTCTCAAAATGAGGTGCATTCAGGTACATTTTGGTGTATTGTCATCTTAGCAACAGAAAACACAGGTGCGCACCTAATTGACACATTGATTGGTTTATTTCACATTACACCCAAAACACACCCATGATTAATTAAGAGAATTAGTATGTGCCGCACACAGCTTACTTTTTCCGTGCTTAGGATAGCAAAGACACACTGACACATCCTAAATCAAGTTGCACGATGCCAATAAGTCCTAAATCAATCTACTGGCTTGCCTATAGATTGCTAAAATAGGGCCCTCGCTGTGTTCAAAAACTCAGTTTAGATCAAATACTCAGATTATTTATATTCATGGCAAAATTCTGATCTTGTGCCACCTAAGGTAATTTATTGTGATTTTTTTTGGATGTGTTTAGGATCATTTGTCTGCTATATAATTCCTCCTCTATTCATCTTCTGCTTTTTTACAGATAGTGTGCTGTTTCCTTAAAAAAAAAAAAAAAACTGGTACTTAATTTAATTCATTCTTCACTCTGCATATTTAAATGACATTATAAAATGTTAAGTGTGCTGTCTTCCTTCTTTGTCATTTTCTGGGTGTATGACTCTATCTGTGTGCATGTCTTGTGCAACAAGTTCCTCCCTCCCCTGCAGTTATCCATCGCTGTCTCCTTCACCTCCATCAACCATCCATCATACACAAGGTCATGCTGTCGTGAAGGGACAGGAAGGCTAGCCCTCACTAGCTCTCCATTCAACCTAATCACAGGCTTCACCATTCTTTACACTGCCTTTAAACCCACACATGCTTCATTAGTTACATATAGCTAGTGGAATGATTTATCATATAAATGCACCCTTCTGTTATATAACGTAAAAATGCCAAATAAAAAATGGCACTATAATTATGTATGTATACACAATATGATTTTTTTTCTCTTTGGACTGCAATTATAATCTTGGTGTTTTTCTGAGGTAATATTCTAAAGGTTTTTGTCTGTGTTTACATACTGTATATTACTATAGCAGATAAATAGATCAAACACAGCACTTTCTTGCATCTACAAATTAAACACGAGTGAAGATTATTCCAAATGTAATTTCAAACAAAAACACATGCCTCCACATTTCCTCACTATAAGGTGCACTGAATTAAAAGGTACACTATTAATAAATGTCTATTTTCTGGTCTATTTTCATACATAAGGCACACCAAATTATATGGCGCATTATATGCAACATTAGTAAGGATGCCTACATCGAAGGGAACAAGGGTGTCGCCATGTTTGCCTTCTAATGGGGAAGCTGCAGGAAGTGCCTAAGTAAACAAAACAAGTCACACAAGTGCTGGATGTTAATCTACACAGATTTCTTTTAAAAAGTGGTTTATTTGTGTGATTAAAGCACTTTACAATTAGCATAGAATTCCAATATTTTGGAATAGCTGCAGTTGGCAGCACTAGCCAGCTGTGGTTAGAAGCGCTAGCCAGCCCCTGTTAGCAGCGCTAGCCAGTTGCGGTTAGCAGTGCTAACCAGCTTGGGTTGCAAATGCTAGTCAGCCCCTGTTAGCAGCGCTAGTCAGCCCCGGTTAACAGCCCTACCCAGCCACGGTTAGAACTATAGCCAGCTACAATTAGCAGCGCTAGCCAGCCCCGGATAACAGCGCTATCCAGCCGCAGTTAGCAATATCACTAGCTGCGATTAGCAACGCTAGCCAGCTCCGGTTAAGATTTATTTTTCCTAATCTTAATCTTTGTATCTTAATTTTCAGAATTGGTGAAGTATGGACTAAAAACTGTATAGTGTCATGATTACAGAGATTTTAAATTGTGTTATAATTTATGTTTGCAGAGACTTAAAAAAATTCAAAAGCAAAAATTCAAGTTTTAAAAATTCAATTAAAATAAATTCAGGTTGCTCAAATTCGACCTGTCAAATTCGACTGCTAAAATACAACGCTCAAAATTCGCTGTAAACATCCGGGACACACAGGATGAGCAATCGATTCAGTCTTCAATCGAGCCAACAACCAGCCAATCACATCACGCTCCGAAGATCACGTGACAGGTAGCGCCTCACGGCTCAGAGCCGCTCAACGCGAGTCACAGCCCCCTCCGCTGCTCCTCTGAGAAGGTGAGTGTAAAACAGCTGAAAAGAGGGCATTTACCTCACCACTGTGGCCATGTAATATCACTTAAACGGTGTAGAAATCATCACTTTAACCACGGTTTGCTCTGTGGTTTGTAAACATATTAAATTAAGATAGATATCCAGATATACCTTGTTAAACTAACTAACTAAATAAATAAAGCTCCTCTGTTCATTTCAGAAAGAGCTTCAAACACGAACACTAGATCAATTATTTATAAATACAGTCAGACTGTGTGGAAGATAATTACTACTGTAGAATCTGAGATAGTAACTTAGTTAGCTAAATTATAGCTACCTATCTTGCTAGTTAGCTGTGGGACTGTGTGATTATAGACAAGATACTACCTAGTTAGCGGTTTGTTTAGCAATACCTTATTTACACTTTGCTGCAAAGTATGTTGCTTAGTGTACTGGCCACTGTCTAAATAAATATATTGAGCTATATTACACTTACTGTACCCCTCTCAGGCTGGTCCTCTCATTAAATAAAGGAGATTTATTACAGTTACTATATACCTCTCAGGCTGGTAACTAGGTCTAGATGTATGTGTGGGCATTATCTAATTTGTAATCAGTGCAATATTTATTAGTGATGTCTTTTATACATTTTTATTTATATTTAGGTCATGTTAATAAATGAGAATCAAATATTGCAACCCATGAGAGAGTATTATTAGTAATATTTATTAAATGTTTTATGTTAATAATAATTATCACATTTTGTAAATGCTGTCGCTAAAAGTGAATCTGATGTTTTTATTTAAGGTTGAAAAGAAGATGGAGAAGTTTCAGCTTGCAGCTATGGAGAGTTCACCACGAAAAGAACTTAGTCAAAGAATACAAAGATCTGTCCATATTCTGAAGTCACCACTTGAAGATTTTATGCAGAATTATTTGGATTATGAATAGGAACCACATTATTTGCAACAGCTTTTATTATTTATACAAACAAGATGAACATGATATGATGTGCCAGAATATAGGGAGGCTGCCTAAAACACACAAAAAAAATACAGAACACATGTAAACAACTAAAGAAAAACAGAACATGGCACATGTAAATAAATCAAATAAACACAGCACAGACTTTCTTTTTTTTTTTTTCAACCTTTATTTTACCAGGTAAAATGTTTGAGAACCAGTTCTCATTTACAAACATGACCTGGCCCTATAGAAATAGGCACCACATAAACATAGATAAAACACAAAACTAAAAACATGTCAACAATAAAAGACACAAAGAACAAGGACTAACAGGAACAGTCATCAACTATGATATGCTCAATTTTTTGCTTGAAAGTGGTAAATTTAGTTAAAATTTCAAATTTCAATGTGCATTGTAAGGCGTTCCAGTCATTTGCTGCTGCAAAACGAAAGGAGTTACGACCAAAAATAGTACGGGTTTTTGGAATGGTGAGCTTAATGCAATTACTTGACCTGCATGAAATTGGATTTCTTTATTTGTTCTTTAAAAGTTTGGAGAAAGGAAACCTGTGGAATACAAAAGAAACTTGAAAAATTACTGCATTTGATACATGGATATAATTAAACATTTTAAGAACATTACCTACCTTTTATTATCCTTTCTTTTTCTGCGAGAAAATATCCTGTTTAAGAAAATGAAGACAAGAAATATGACTGTGTTAAACTTGGTGTTGTTTGGATTCAGTATTTACTTCATTTATATTTATATAAAACATTTTTGCAATTATTATTGCATTGGTTTTGGCACAAACCAATTACTAATGCATCTCAGAAAATCTGAAGATCATGAGAATATCATAATTTAACAGAAATTATACATTACACTACATGTAAAGTGACATATTCCAAATCATTTTTACCTGGCTAAAAGTTCATTAAACCAGAATTACTGTCCTAACCTTAACCCAGTTTACTAGAATATGTAGTTTAAACTTAAAATAAAAAAAGTTACATGTGTCGCTTTAAACATAAGGTGACCGTTTACTGAACGATATTAAACACAAATATATATTTTTCACTTTTGAGATGCACTAGTAAACAGGACTAATCATGCTGTATTTTAATTACACAAGCATTTTAGGACTATTATTTACTGTTGATATCCTCAGTAAAAGCCTGAGTTGAATTGTTAACAAATGTATAAAATATATATTAAATATAAACATTAAAATTAATATCATAAAATAAATAATGGTCATATCTTAAATTATCTCTGTTAAATTAGTTAGTAAAGAGACAAAAAGCAATTCTAATAAATCTCCTTTATTTAATGAGAGGACCAGCCTGAGAGGGGTACAGTAAGTGTAATATAGCTCAATATATTTATTTAGACAGTGGCCAGTACACTAAGCAACATACTTTGCAACAAAGTGTAAATAAGGTATTGCTAAACAAAAAGCTAACTAGGTAGTATCTTGTCTATAATCGCACCCACAGCTAACTAGCAAGATAGGTAGCTATAATTTAGCTAACTAAGTTACTATCTCAGATTCTACAGTAGTAATTATCTTCCACACAGTCTGGCTGTATTTATAAATAATTGATCTAGTGTTCGTGTTTGAAGCTCTTTCTGAAATGAACAGATGAGCTTTATTTATTTAGTTAGTTAGTTTAACAAGGTATATCTGGATATCTATCTTAATTTAATATGTTTACAAACCACAGAGCAAACCGTGGTTAAAGTGAGGATTTCTACACCGTTTAAGTGATATTACATGGCCACAGTGGTGAGGTAAATGCCCTCTTTTCAGCTGTTTTACACTCACCTACTCGAGAGCAGCAGCGGAGGGGGCTGTGACTCGCGTTGAGCGGCTCTGAGCCTTGAGGCGCTACCTGTCACGTGATCTTCGGAGCGTGATGTGATTGGCTGTTTGTTGGCTCGATTGAAGACTGAATCGATTGCTCATCCTGTGTGTCCCGGATGTTTACAGCGAATTTTGAGCGTTGTATTTTAGCAGTCGAATTTGACAGGTCGAATTTGAGCAACCTGAATTTATTTTAATTGAATTTTTTGAACTTGAATTTTTACTTTTGAATTTTTTTTACATTAAAATAAAATAAGTGAAAATGATATACTGAAAAATTAAAGTGTTTAATTCAGAGGCAAAAAAAATCACATGCAATAATTCAATGTAAAATAATTCAGTGCTAAAAATTCAAGTGCTTTTAAATTCTTTAAATTAAAGTCTGGTGACACTGTTTTACTTCCATACTGGAAAAGCATCACAGGTGATGCACTTCTTGCAAGCTAAGGATTTGCAGATAAATATTAAGTCTTAATTCTACTTAAATTAATCAACTTTATTGTCTTTTCTTTAATTTTATTATACATTGGGAAGGAAGTGTTTGACAGTTAAAACAGAATCTTGGTACTGAGTTTCAACTGGTTTGATTCAGTCCATAACAGCCCATGGGTGGCCTTGTGCAGGTGAGCAGGTATGCTCCATCAGTGTCTGTATAACAAAAAGCACAGTGATATCATTGATCTTATCTGCAGCAGATCAACTGAGCTGTTCCTGAACTACACTCACTCTTTTTACAGTGTGGTTACATAATCCTGTCCAACATTGTTCACACGAACAAAAGAGGCAGGTGTTCTGGCTGTCAAGTGTAAGACCTACACAGTTACAGAGGCAGCAGATCTGAGCCTGTGGCTGCAATATTCGCTCTCAGTGCAGCTGAAATGATCGTTTATTTAACTGTAACTAATCACACAAACTGCACACAGGATTATTATTATTAACACAGTTGAAATCTGCAATAAAATAATGAAGCTCATCAGTACATTTAACATTAAGTCTTATGCTATGATTGAACATAGAATGTAAATAGAATAAAGTATTTAACAGTACCACTAAATGAATCACATAGAAATCATTTGATTAACTCTATGGCCATGATGTGTCAGTGTAGGATTCACTAACCCTCAAGATTTCATATTAATCATAATGTTTTCCTGAGCAAATATACATTTCAGCATTAACCAAAAGATATCCCACAGAATCAATACACTCATCATTGGCAAACTAAATAAAATCTTGATTTTTAAAACTTAAAATTTAAAACTTGTTTTTTTAACATAAACCTGTACCGGATGGATGGGGAGAAGAAAGAATGGAGAAGGTTTGGAAAAGCTCAACACAAAGCTCACCGCATCCTCTGTAAGCATGGTGGTGGTATGGTGGTGGCTTTTACTGGCACTGAGTCAGTAGTGCCTATGAAGGATGTGACAGAAGACAGAACCAGAAAGATGAATTTTGAGGTGTACAGGGATTTACTTTCTATGCAGATGGGGATCATTAAAATGTTTGTTGGTGACCGAAGTGTCCCTTTTGGTCATCAGTGTTTTTCGCTTTGAAACTCTCCCATCGATACCATATTCAACCAGTCTCTTTCTTATTATTAAATAATTATCACTGACCTTAACTGAGTCAAGTGAGACCTGCAGTTCTTTAAATGTTGTTCTGGGTTACTTTGTGAGCTCCTGGATGAGTTGTTGATGCCCTTTTTGAGTAATTTTGTTTGGCCGCTCACTCCTGGCAGGTTTCACTAGTGTTTCATTTTTTCTCAATTAGTGAATAATAGCTCTCTCTGTGGAGTCCCAAAGCCTTCCTTTGGATTTACTTTGTATCCTTTTCTAGACTGATAGATGATCAATGACTTTGTTTTCTCCTCTGTTTTTAAATTTCATTAGATCGGGGTATAATAATGTGCTGTTTTTTGAGATCTTTTAGCTGCTTCATGTTGTCAGAAAGGTTGTATTTAAGTGATTTCTTGATTCTACAGGTCTGGCACTAATCAGGCCTGGTTATGTAGTAGTGAAATTGAACTCAGCTTTCCAAAAATTGTATGTTGGGTCTTTGACGCTAAGCCTTTGTGTGTATAATGCATTTAGTTTATTTTTGGTTTGGTTGGTTTTTTTTTCCCCTAATTGGAATTAACTTTTACTGCCCTAATATTACTTATCATTAATAACCACTAGTTTCCTGCAGCACACATTTAGATATCATAATAAAGCCATACAGTTCATGAGGAATCATTTAGAACTCATCATTTCTACCACCATTTAAAATTAATATAAAACATGCTAGTTTGTTGCAAGCAATGCTGAGAATTGCATGTGGTATTGATATTAAATGTATTGTTATTATGATTAATTTGTTCATTTTCATCACTAACTCACGTTCATTAACATTTTAATTTAACAATTAAACACCAGGATTTGCCAAACCAGGTAATGGATAAGTAATAAATAATTTGGGTAATTTGAGCATCTGTTTTCTTTTTTTAGGAAACACAGTCGTATAAAACGTACTTACCTTCTTTAATATTAATGTTATTTGTATTAATTATACTATATCTGTTATCATTCACTACCAGGGTAGTGAGCTTTTAATTCTAGTAGTAATTCTTACAGATTATAAACTAACTGTTTGTTACAGAATTTATACCTCATTTTTCTCATGTTATCAGTAAGTTCAAATTAATATTGTTTAATATCAATATTCAGAGGACAGAGCAATCCTTTTTTTTTTGGACAATGGGCAATTGTAATTCATTTTTTGAGTTTATTACACTTAACCTCCACTGTTCATTATGAATAAAAATTATAATATTATGGTACGTAAACCATAGCCTGATATTGTCAATGTTAAAAATATAAAAAATTGTTTATATTACTAAAACAGTGAGGAGAAGAGAAAGAAACCCCTTCTTGAATCAAACATTTATTGTAACTAAAAACTGTCCACCATTGTGGTCGTGGTTAAACGTTCACATGCTGTAAAAGGGCAGCTGGCATTTTCAAATGGTGTTAGGAAAAAAGAAGCTGAGAAAAATGAAGCTTTTCTGTTATGGTAGTGATGATGTAAAGGACAAGATGAATTGGAATACATCTAAAACTCAGGGTCCAATCTACCGCATGCAGGCGATCAAATGTCACGTCTCTTGGCCAGCTCCCTCTGAATGAAGCCTTTATTGTATTGTGTTGTCAGACAGCTAGCCAGCCTTTTCCCTGCGCGAAAGCTCCGGGCTATCCACCTGTACTGTGACAGCCAGAGAGGAGTAATGATACAGGGTGTCATTATCAAACCCCACACTCACTACCTATGGTATAAGATCACCTGGAGTTAGACAAAGCCTTCAGTGGTGTGAGGGAGGGAGTGAAAGAAAGGGAGGTAGCAGTTCATGTCATTTAACAGCCCCTCTGGGCTTCTCCTGGGAAATTAGAGCCCGGGTCCCACTTCAGCCCCTGAGAGTTTCTCTCTCATGCCCACGTGAACGTGAGGGGCAAACTCGCACCAGGCTTTGTTTGTCTTTAATGACGTGCCACAGGGTCTTGACTGTGCCCTTACCCACAGAAGGGGGCTACAATACGGGGTTATGCACTCTCTGGCGAACGCCGCATCTCTGAGTTAACCCCCACTCTGGTTGGAACAGACACCGCTTTGATATGCACGCCCCAGGCAAAGGATTCGGAGAGAGGAGTCGGTGTTAATCGCCGCGCACCAGCATCGCATTTCAACCAGCCGGCAGGGAGGGAATTTACAGCGCAAGTTTGCCAGCACAGGCGCCAATGCATTTAGATACTAATATAGATGCTAATGTGGTTCAAGCTCCCCGTCAGGGCTGCAGGCCCTGTGGGTTATTTCTGTAATGAAGGAAATTAAACCGAGTTGAACAAAAAGACTATTTATGTTCAGCGTATCTTCTTAGCGTCTAGACAAAAAACAGAAGTGTGCAGGACAATTTTCCACAAGTGGATTAGTGCTCGTGTAAATATGGGCTTCTCAATAGAACTTGACATTAATTTCATTTGCTCTGCCACTTGCTCACTGTTGCCGTTATGAACTGTGGCATTTTCCTGATATAGGTTAGACCGCTGTTTTCTGTATGTATGCTGTGTTCCCTCCGTCTGCCCTATCTGTCCCATATATTGACTGCGTAAACGAGCACTGTGTCTTAATGAGGCACAATGGATGAGCCAGACCTCGTGATAGGAGGCCTGTGTTTGGAGTAGTTGCGTTGGGTGGGACACATACATCTTTAAAGAGCTTTAAAGGGCCCACAACATGGAAAAAAACATGGAGAATTGTCCTGTCTTTTGAGAACTACCAGGCAGATGTTTTATTTTTTTAAATAATTTTCTTTCTATTTTTTTCATTAGGAATCCCTAATGAATATCACTAGTCTTAACCAGGAGGGTAAAGACTAGCACACGCCTCCTCCGGCACATGTAAAGTCAGCCACTGCCTCTTTTTGAACTGCAGCTTAATGTAGCATTGCCGAGGAGCATCACAGCGCACTTGGAGGAAAGCGCAGCGACTTGGTTCCGAAACAGCAGATCACAGACGTCTTGTGCTGATCGACATCACCTTTTGTAGTGATGAGGGGAGAGAGCGCCATCTACCCACCCAGAAAGACCAAGGCCAATTATGCTCTCTCAGGGCTCCAGTACCCGATGGCAAGCTACATGAACAGGATTTGAACCGGAAATCTCCTGATCATAGTGCCAGCACTTAGCCCGCTGGACTACTTAGAGTTAAAGGTTAAAGGTGTCAAATTTAAAGTTTCAACCAGTAAAATTTGTACATTTACAAAGAAAAGAGACCCCTCCCCCCTTCTGTCGTTCAACTGAGTGTACTGAGGTTACTGTTTCACACCTTTATGTTGTGTTTGCAGGAATAATAAGATAAAGTAACACTTAACTGCTTGGTATCCTCAGTGCCAAAACATATTTTAAACGCTGTAAGAAAGAATATCAACAGTACAAACTGTGAAATGCTTTACGTTCCAAAAGTGTTGCAGGGCTGAAATGCAGGAATGGATGTATATTAATAAATGTAATAATTTTCATCAGATAAAATAGGAAATATTGTGGGTTTATCAACCTTATTACGCCAAAACAACAAAAGATTGTTTTAAAATACAGGAACATTTCATTTTATGTAGTTTTCAGTCGTATCGTATTTAAAGTAAAAGCTGAAGTAGTTACTGCAGTAGACACTAATAATAAAGCAGCTAGATATGGAAACTCAATTTAAGTAATTTAACTAGTTAGTTACCATATATTTCACACTATAAGGCGCACTTAAAACACTTTAATTTCCCAAAAAACGTCAGTGGACCTTATAATCCGGTGCGCCTTATGTATGATTTTTCTAATTACTGTGACAACCTATAACTAACTGATTAGATTTTATTACCTAATCTGTATGTTTATTATCACTGTGGTTATAATCTATATCAATGGTTCACTTCTGAACTGAAAATTCCAACACAAATTAAACAAATATCGCCCCTTTTTGTCATTTCGCAGAAAAAGGTAAATATGTAAAACATGTTAAAAAAAAAATCTCATTTGTGCTAGTATAAAGATTTTATTTTTATTTTTTTTTATTTACACAGATCACAGAACAGTACCTTTATATTGTCACACAGCATGCCCAATAAAGACTGCTTAATGAGTTATTCATGAAAAATGTGGTACGAATTTAGTTTGAGGACCTCATAATCATTCATAGAACATATATTTATAGTTCATAAAATAGGTGTAGGCCTATTTTTTATTCACTTTATTTTAACATAAATGACAATGAAAAAAATGTAAACAAGGAAGAGTGTACCATTACTGCAGGAAGTCTGTAGAAGTGTTTATGGAAGACGAGGGGAAACCAATAAAACCTGATGTTTTTGCTGTTCTTGGTCATAACATCATAGAATGTTTTTCACTGCAAAAACCTTTTTATAGGACCCAGACGTCCTAGAGGAAGTTTATTTTCTCCTGACCTCCTTAAGGATGTCAGGATGAACGTCACAGATTGTTCTGTACATTTTGGCCTGAACTACTTTTTGAATGAGGGACAAAACAGTGCAGTTCTGAATGTACCAACCAAGCGTACCGTATGTCAGTCTGAAAGAGTACTCCTATATTGTTCCTGCTTTTTAGATTTTCCCCTGAGATGTTTTCTAACATCTCTTTGTGCTTTAATGGCCTGATTAGATTTGTATTAAGGCTCAAAAGTAGAAAAATAGATACATGCTTTCATGAAAAGTAAAATTATGCTCTGTGCTTGTTTTGCTGAAAGTGGCGCAGAAAACATTCTGATGTTGGATGGAAAAATTGAAAAGTCTGGATGCATACAGCACACCGCCTGTAAACAAAAAAACTGAATATGAAAAGAGGAACACACTTCAAAACCTACAATAGACTAGAATAGACACCATTAAATATATATGGAAAGACCTAAAAATAGTAGTGCACCCACAGTCCAAGAATCCTTAAAGAAACCTTTAGCAAGCAAAAACCTGTGACCTCGAACAAAATCTATGAAAAGCATTTGAAGTTCACTGTAAACATGAAAAGGTGTTTTGAGTTTTAAGAGCAACTAAACTTTTGAGTTTTAAAAGAAAAAACACCACCAGATCTTTTTAGTTATGTATAAAAACTTATATATCATTTATATATAACATATATTAAGTCTCATTAAGTAGAAAAAAAGATTTCATGTTTTTATGAAATGAGTATTGTATAAGTTCTGCTGACTATCTTTAGGATGACACATTTTACAAAAACCAAACTCATGAAGCGGCTAAACATATTTTTGGTTAATTAAAGTTAGCAACTGGGAATTTATGACTATTACATATCTGTATTTATTGTCAGTCAAATAAACTTAACTTGGGTTCTACTACAATTTGCTAATTTTTCCAATAGATTATTTAGACTGATCAAAAGTTAGTTGGTGCGATTAGTTTTAATTTAATATTTTTTGTTCAGCTGAAATAAAAATCACATTAATTAGAACAACGCAGTATTTTGTTGTATTGAAACTGTAGAAATGGAAATAAAAATCTAGTAATCTAGTACTCTATTCTAGTCTAATCTATTACTAGTAATCTAGTAATATTCCAGAATTTACTTTACCTTTTAAATACAAGAAAATGTATCACATGGTCTCAGTAAAATTGATTATTTGATGACTGATAACTGTTAGAAGAGAGACAGCCTCTGTTTAGGGTCTCCAATACACAGCTACGTACATCCAGCACAGAGCCTGAGACCTTTTAGACTATGGAAAAGTTTGAAAAAGAGCTATGTCAGTAAAATGAACAATCCATATGGGTGGTATTATTACAGATATTACACTGTGGCAGCAGCAGGAGAAGCAGCAGCACACTGAAACTTTTTTTTTTTTTGCTAGATCAAGCAGGTTTTTTTATAGATCACCAATTACAATGTGTTTGTTGTCACTTTTCCACATGCATTCTCTTTGTTCCTCTCTTCACCCACTCCCTGTGTGTCACCGTTTCATGTTCTTTTTATCCTCCTCTTCTTTTGTCTCTGTGTTTATTTTCTGTTTCTCTCTCTCTCTCTTTTTGCTGTGCCTGTTCTCTTGTATGTTAAGTATTCCCTTTGGATCAAACAGCGCAGTATGTGTGTATACATCCTTGTGGATGCCTGCGAGCTGCATATACGTGTGTACTGCAGGCCTGTGGAAAGCTCTCCCAGGGGAGCGTTTGTTCCCTACCACAGCAGTGAGCAGTTTCACAGCCAGGGCAGTGCTGTGTGTGTGTGTGTGTGTGTTTATACAGAGGATAGACCACTCTGCAGCAGGTGAATCACCACCACAGCATTAGCCCAGTGTCTATACCATCAGTCATGAAGCACCACAGCCTCCCCTCCAGCTACACGCACAGTCACGCTACCTGAGTCACAAAGAGAGAGAGAAAGAGAGAGAGAGAGAGAGAGGGATTGGACGGAGCCGGAGAGAGGTGATGTGGAGAGACAGGGACAGGAACGAGAAAGAGTGTTCCCGCTCATCTAAATGAACAGCTGAGAATGAGCCAGAAGGAGAAGATTCACAGACTGTCTGTGTGAGTGTGTGTCTCCAAGGACAGCAGAAGAAAAGCTAGAGCAGATGATGAGAGCTGCATTGTAAGACTCAGAATAATTGTGGACTGACTGTCCACAGCTGCCTCTAGCCATTTAGGTGCCTTAAGCACAACGCTTTGTGAAAATGAACAATAATTCAGTATGTCAAATTCTGCTTTATGCAAAACCAAACTGACATGTTTCCTAGGTTTGATTTCCTATTACTCCAAATTACTACAGTGATAAAACTTGATACTTTCACTTTCATATCAGTAATAGAAGAGAAAGGCTTCTTAAAAAATGTAATGGTGTCATTTGATAATAGTTAGATTTGCTGGTTTTATAGGACTCCAAATTCTGGTTTATGCAAAACAAAATAGACATTTTTTTAGTAGATTTGAGTTACCATTACTCCAAATTTCTACATGAATATAACTAAATAATTAAATAATTTATAAAATAGAGAGGCTTCTTTAAAAATGTAATGTTTTAATTTGACAACAGTTAGATTTCCTGGTCTTATAAGACTCCAAAATCTGTTTTATGCAAAACCAAATAGACATTTTTCCAAGATTTTAGTTCTAATTACTCCAAATTACTACAGTAATATAAATAGATACTTATATCATTAATAGAAAGTATTCTTCAATGATTTTATTCTAACATTTGATAACAGTCATATTTTCTGGTTTTAAAAGACATTTTCCTAGATTTGAGTTCCCATTACTCCAAATTGCTACAGTAATATAACTAGATCCTTATATCATTAATAGAATAGAGAGGCTTCTTCAATTTTTTTATTTCTGTCATTTGATAACAGATTTGCTGGTTTCATAAGACTCCAAATTCTGGTTTATGCAAAACCAAATGGACATTTTTCCTAGATTTGAGTTCCCATTATTTCTAACTACTACAGTAATATAACTAGATACTTATATCATTAATAAAATAGAGAGGCTTCTTCAAAAATATAACGGTTTAATTTGATAACAGTTAGAATTGCTTGTTTTATAAGACTCCAAAACTTGTTTAATGCAAAACCAATTAAACATGTTTACTAGCTTTGACTTTCTATTCCTCCAAAATGCTACAGCATCACTTGAAACATATGTCTTGAATACATGACAATGAGATCTTTACACATTTATTGGTGTGATATGATAACCCATTGATTATCATGCTTTATAGAACTCCAACCTCTGGTCCATACACAACCACATCGGCAATGTTCTTGTGTTTACCTTTCAAATAATTCAAATTCTTACACTATTATTATTTATACATACATACATACAGTGGAGTGAAAAAATATCAGAGTTTAAATTCTTGTCTATATAAAACCATATATTTTTTTCTAAATGTGACATCCTATTACTCCAAGACATTAGCAATGTCATTTGATAACACCTTGATTTTCTTATTTAATAAGACTTCAAATTGTGGTCTATACATAATGTCTGTGTTTAAAATATAGTGGATTTAACCCTTGTTTAATAAAACATATGTATTTTATTTTAAGCAATCCAAAGGTCTTTCCAAACATTTCCAAAATGTTACATTGTTCTACAGAAAGGTAGTTATGTTTCTGGTGTATATTTGTTAATTAGATCTGATTAAATCATGTTTATTGAGCTGTAAAACTTATTTCTGTTTTTCAGTTCCATTTTCAGTAAGAGCAGCTTCTCCCCAAGCTTCACTGTGTATGCGGCTACCAGAAAACATCTTTTGTAATAGATGGATGTTTGTATTTAGATACTGTAATGTCTAATATTACAGTACTACTCTACTTATATGGTATATTTTTACTTAACAACAAAATGGTACATTTCGTTTGGCATGTGGTGATCTATTGATGCTAGCCTTCAAAAATTACTATATTGGGGAGAAACCGGCTTAGGTTAAAACCATTAAAACATTCATTAATTACATTATTATGGAGGGTAAATGTGCTTGATTGGTCCAGACCTTCAGACTTTTTAGTTTAGTCTGAGCCAAATGAACAGGTGTGAAATATGATGCAAACTATGATCTACACCATCTGTTGATCTAGATGCCTGTCACTCACTCTGTCTTGCTCGACTGCTAACAGACAGTGTCAAAGTGAGTCTGACATATAACATCTTCATTTTAATGAGATGTATATATATATGTATATATATGTATGATTTAGATGTGGGATGTCTGCAAAAGTGGTGGTTTCAGTCAAGATCGTCTGAACTGGGTGCATGTGTCTCACACAGCAGTACAGGTGCTTGCCGCCTATGCATGTGCTAAAAAAGTGTATTGGGATGGAGTGAACCCAATTGCAGAACAGTTGATCTCAAAGCAGGTAAACCCAAGATGCTGAGGTTGTGGTCCAATATACTACCACTGCCCCGGCTAGTAAATTGGGACATGGCCGGGAAAAAACACCCTTATTAGGAGAAGGTAAGCCCAAGTACAGGCGGAAAAATGAGAATGAGTTGAAACAGAGAGACTGTAGGGGAGAAATGTAAACGAAAGCTCGCCAGAGAAGCATTTTATTTTACTTTTTTTTTCATTATCGTTCAATATAGCTAAACAACCTTACAGGCTGCATATTGCCGATGGTTACTGTACAGTAACTCTTATTAATAAATGAAAATAAAATAAAATAAATAGGGCAGTCTGTTGCACTGTTGCATTCTGCTGTGTTGGGCTGAATTTGGCTTATAAACACTTATAAACGATAAAACGCATAAACCTTGGTTCAGACTTGGAGAAAGTTTTGAGTTTCTGATAATAGACCCTGAAATATTAAGCCCCATACTTACTCATTTTATTACTGGCCCTGAAGCCCTTTCTTGTCCTTGGGGTTCTGCGTCGTAATCTTTGTTCTCTCTTGGGGGCTTCCTGTGTTTGTAGAGGCACATCTGTCAGTGGGATGATGTCTAGAGTGTGTGACTGTGTATATGTGTGTGTGTGTGTGTGTGTGTGTGGGGTGTAGAGGGCGTTGGTCAGGGTCATTGGGACTCTCTTCTCTGCAGGCATTCCGCTACTGTTCCATGTGGTTCTTATATCAAAACACACACACACGCACGCGCTGCAGAAGTCCCATTTTTCTCCTTCAATCTTACAGAAAGTGTCTCTATGGACACGAGTAATCTGATGTAGCTGTAATATCTGGTGCCCCGGCTCATGACCTCCACCACAATATTGTAGGGTGAGTCTCATTCCACTGGCCCAAATCCAGACACCCAAAACGAGCTGTCAGTAAATAAAGTGTTAATGATGGCCAGTCAGGTCAAAAGTCACTAGTCTCGCACTGCATCATCCTCAAGGCTCTGTTACTGCAGAGCACTTCTCCCAAACAGCAAACACTGCAAAGCAAAAGTGACCAAAAATGTGGATATTACCCCAAAGCACCAGAAGAGATAATGAACACACAGAATTCAATAATGATAGGTTAAAAAGGTTAAAGCGAATGAAGCAATACATGTAAATCATGTATTTTTTTACAGAAAGATTGAAAAAATGCATTGATTACAGCATGCTAGTTTGCAAAGGTACTCTGCTAAAGACTGACCAGTTTAGGTTTTGCTTGATGGTTTATTTGTATGGCCAAGTTTGCATAATAGCATGACCAGCAACGAACGAACACAAACGCGCACACAGGCCACAGACTTTTTTTCTCTAATCGCGTGTGGGAAGGAGAGAGACAAAACAGAGAGGGTTCTGATTGGCCTGTTCTCTGCAAAGAGTCTGTGAGACAGCCAATCAGTTTTTAGTGTGGGCGGGCAGTGTTTTTCCCCCCCTCCCAGACGGGAATTGTTCAGTGAGTGGAGTGAGAGAAAGCAGATCATGGCGGAGGCAGGGAAAGCAGAGGCAGGGCCTTCCAAAAAGAAAAAATATAAAAGTAATTTCACCTCTGAATCCTCTAAATTGAATTAAAAAAAAAGTAAAGTTTCGTTATCCTTTGGTGTGTGTGCAAGTCTTTTTTGTTCTGTTTTTTTTTTTTTGGCGGGGGGGGGGTAACCTCCCTGAAATCAACTTTTGCAACTTGGGATGTCTGATAGTGTCTCTCTGACACCTAAAAAATCATCTTTTGTAGGGGCTGGCAACAGGCAGCCCCCTATAGTTGTTAGAACTATAATGAAAGACAATGATAAAAAAATAAAATAAAATGCTTCTCTGGCGAGTTTTGTTTACATTCCTTCCCTGTCTCTCTGTCGCGTTCGGCGTGACTTTAGATTCCGTCCGTTCTCCGTTTTCCGCTTGTTCTTGGGCTCTCTATCTCCTTATAATGGCGTTTTTTTTCCGGCCGTGCCCCAAGCAATTGACTGACATACAGGTCTCTAGACCTATCGCTGCACTCTGTGGGTGGGATTTACATCTTAAATGGTCTCTTCTTGTGCTCAGTAGACCTATCACTGCGTTAAGTTTTATATTACTTATATCTATTAACAAGCTTTATTTTTTTTTTCTTTTACATATCTTTATTATGGGGTGGGATGGGGTTTTTACAGAGATAAGAAAACATTGTCAGCTTTGTGTTACACTCTGTTTGTTACATCTGTTGTCTAAAAAAACTTGATAAAAAAATACATTTCTTTATTATGATTTCTACTTTTATGATGATTTTTCAAGAAGCACATTTTTTCTTGCGCCTGTCACGGCACTTGGTGCCCTACAATGTGTGATCCACAGAATAGATTTTTGTGAATTTAAAAATATATATTTTTTATGTATTATACTTATATAGTAGATTACTATTGGTAGTTAGATACTGTAATATCAAATAGTACAGTGCTACTCTACTTATATTGTGAAGATTTACTTAAAAAGACTAGTAAAGACATGCAGGAACACGAGGCAGGAACAGAAAGAACCAAGAAAATAAGAAACACGACAAACGGTTTAATAACTTGTTTGTGTATCTACCATTTAAAACAAGACAACAGTGTTTTTCGATAACAATTGTTGGATTCCTGGTCAGAAAATAAATTTTATTATGTTGCTTTTTTGACATTAAAACGTCAATATTAATACTTTTACTGTTTTTACTAAAAAAATGATACAAATGCTGGGTATACAGCTGGATGGGTCTGAGTGGGTTTAATGCACTGGTAGCATCACTGGTGATGGAGAAGTACCTGAACACTGTGGGTAAGGCTGAGATCTAATCAAATGCACCAAAACACCTGCTTTCAGCAGCAGACCTTTACTTCATTTGTTCCATCGCTCTGTTTTGTTTCTATGGTAGACGTCTGCTCTGTTTGTCTCTGCCCACACACTTTCTTTATTCTCCTGTTCCCAGCAATCCCGGGGGTCAACCGCTGATGATGTCATGGGGGGAATGAGTGAGTCACTGAGCCAGTGTGTGTTTTTGTACTGTACCACGCCCACCTGCAGGGGATCCTGCCTGTGGATCCAACCGTGGACCAAGGATTATTTTCCATTATTTTTCCAGGTTCCAAAAACACATGGGTTTAATGTATTTAAATAAAGCTTTGAACTTCAAAACTTTTGTGGAGTTTGTATTAGTTTTTTACTGCAATGAATCTGGGATAACTGTCTGTCAGCATATTTTGTACAAACAAAGATGACAATATTACCATCTGTTATAACATTGTTACTTCTCAGATGAATAAATAATAGGCTTAACTTTTAAAGCAGGTTAATATAAATAGATCATATAATAAGGGTTGTTGTCAATATAACATGCTTTTGTGACTGGGGGGGGCACCTGTTGCTGTAGGAGTTCTAAATATGTGTTTTTTATATATAATTTAAATATTTCAATTATTTATTTAGCTATTTTTGATTTAAAAAGGTTCAAACTATTTCAGTGTATGCAAGAATTCACTGTCCACCCTATAATCTTAGTTTTTTTTTTTAAGGAAATAAAGAAATCTGTGGCGTATTTGGCAGTTAATAACAATTATTATTGTTAAATGTAATATTTCTCAAGCTTAATCTGTTCACCCAGTCATTGTAAAATGTCAAAATGTATATTTGCATCAGAACACTGTCGCCCCTGTAATTGTCCACCTTGTTGTGTAGCGTGCCATAACAGGGGGGACATATGCATGACAGGAATCAGCAAGTGATTAAATATTGTAAGAGCCGTATTACACTAGATAAAAATGCATCAAAATATATTTATGCTTAAATATTTTTCTGTGTGGTTTTATGTAGAATACAACCTTGTTTTTACTAATAGATTAATTTTCCTCAATAGACATGGATCTGTGCTCCATTAATCTCCCTAAGGTAGCCAGGGCTTCTAGAAAGGTGGGATTTTTTAAGCAGGACATGGAGCAACAGTTTTTTCTAACCGTAGTCTTTGGTTTACTTTTTTTGTTTTTGTTGAGTGACTGAAATGTTCATGGAAGAGAAAAGGCACATAAACCCTGCCTGAAAAACACAGGATTTTCTCTAGATTGCTTTTTTGGGAATGGAATCAGTAAACACGAGAAACTTGTCCAGAAAATGTCCAGCTTCATAGATGACCCTTAGTCAGCCGCTACAAATATGATGAATAGCCATTTGATCACAGAAGTATTTATTTTTATTTATTGATTGTACAGCAATCTGGACAGCTTGATCTTTATAGTTCTATATAATTCTTTAAAATGTACAGAGAAATAGGTGTTTGTGAGAATGCCACAAATACTGGTGTGTTTGGAAAATTGTGGAAGGTTGTGGAATTCCTTTAGGGTACTGAAAAATAATGAAAGATCTGAAAATGCTTCGAAGCCCCATTCAATTTCCTGAGTTATCTGACCTGGGAATGCCTTTGGCGTGAGGCTGTTTCAATTCCAGTCAGCTTCACTCCAGGCTTATGACAGATTTGCTCGCAAACAAAACCTGCTGTGTGCTTTTTTTTGTGGCAAGAAATAAAATAATAAGAATAAAAAATTGTTTTTTTTTTTTTTTTCAAAGGGGGCAATCTTTCCCCAGTTCTCCTAATTCTGTCTAGATTTCCAATTATCAAACTGACAGCAGGATGTGCTTGGAGAGGACTAGCAAGTGCTTGTTTACAAAAAAAAACGTGTGAATCCAACCTACACTGGATCTTTTCAAACTGTCATTTTGAACAGTAGACAGCTGAACACGCTTGGAGGAGAACACTAACAACCAGTTCTGGTACTGGTATCAGTTAATGGGAACCCAGGTTATTGCTAGCAGCAATACACTACTGAAGTTTGATATGGGGGAGCGAGACAGGACTGTTGAACCTACCCATCCACAAAGAGTCAGGCCAATTAAGCTGACCTGGGCTTCCAGCCATGGATTGGCCACCGCAAACCTGCAAAACCTCTCGAAACCAGATTCCAAACGCCCTTCTCTTGTGTGCTTGAATTTGGCACAGTTTGTGTTAAACTAACGTCCTTTAAAAAAACCCTTTCTCCACGAATTCACCACCACAGTGTTTTCTTTCTGTCCGTGTTCTACAGAGTAATAATAGCCTGGGAATTGAGGCTAACTGCATTGTTGCTTCATCTTCAGTGGAAGGCATGGTTGAACGAGCTGCTTAACACTGGCTCCCGTCCACAGATTACGACACCGATTTTTCTCACGCTGCCTTGGAACTACGGAACAGAGCAGCTGAAATGCAGAGAGAGATAGATAGAGAAAGAGAGAGAGGGAAAGAGAGAGAGGGAGCATTTGGAGGAGAAAGCCGCAGTGTGAGGTGGTGAATTCCCAGCGTAATGAGCCGTGCTCCTGGTCTCCAGGCTGTTGTGCTGTGGGCCTCCCCTGAGCTCGGCTGATTGCCTTGTGTTGTTACCCCTGTGTGGTGCTGTCAATACAGTGGACCGGTGGAGCCGGACAATGACGAGCGAGGGTTGGTCCAATCAAAAGTAATTACAGTTTTTGTGGATCAGAACCCCAGCATGTGGTGCCTTTGACTGGCTCTGTTGTGTGCAGCAAACCAACGGACAGAATGTCCAAACTGACAGAGGCAATCACTGTGCTGCTTTAGGGAGGTCGTTTTCCACGTCTGAAAATGGCAATTAATTACCAGTATGAAAAATTATGTCTTTATTGTGTTCTGTAATTATGATTTTTTTTTTTTGGCACACATGCTTATTTGCATTCCTGAGTGACAGGCATGATTAGAAGCACATATTTGCTTGTTTTCGCACTGCATGTTTTTGCACTTGCTGGACCATCTGAACGTGAATATAATTTAGAGACTCCTTCTTGTTGTCCCCCTCTCTCTCTCTCTCTCTCTCTCTCTCTCTGTCTCTCTCTGTGTGAGTGTGTGTGTGTGTGCGACAGTCTTCCTTTATTGAAGACACACTTGAGTGAGTAGAGATATGCAGCGCTGCTGTTTAGCGTGACTCATGAAAGGAGCCGTTCCTTTTTGAAGAACGAGGGATTCGAAGCATTTAGATGAATGTTGTGATGGCAAAGGAATATCAAAAAAGGAGGGAAGAAGAAGGGAAGTGAACAACTGAAGCCTTAAACCCACTGAATAATAAGTGGAAGGGGAGTTCTGCTTTCATAAGCCACAAGTCTGTCAGCTGTGAAGAACGGAGAGAGGTTGGGAGGGGGGGAGGCATTCTGGGAAGAAAAAGAAATGGAGAAAGTAGACGCTCTACATTTCTTAATGCAATCAGTTCAGCACAAAAAGCTTCTCGGCCTGAGTTTCTTTTCAGAGTGTGATACCGCTGTTGGGTTCTCTATGACATCTCTGGGCTCCTGTCCAACCATGACATAATGAACACTGGCAGATAAAGAGATATCACCGCACACACACACACAAACACACTGCTATGCTCTCTCTTTCTCTCCTCCATACAACTGCCAAATGCATCCATACCACAGCTATCATTTCAAGTGGCTAAAATTAGTGCCTTTTTGTTGGATTAGTAAACGCAATACACAAGCCAACTCTGTTTGAAAGCTCACCACTGACTACATAATCACATTATAATATGTTTTACTTATGAGCCATTGAATGATGTTCACTGATTTTATCATTTAAATATCATTTATAGAGAATTAGCATGCTGTGTTCAACTAAAATATACATTGATATGCCAACAAAATGGACCAGAAACTAGTATCATCAAAGTCCCATGACTTTTAGTTTGTACAATGGAAGCTAAAGAATGCTGCACTGACCTGTGGAATGTTTGTTTGGGGACCCTACTGCATTAAATGAGGATGTGAATTCTTCACATTGCTTGTCTAACATGGGCAGTTCAGTTCAGTTGAATCATTATGACCCACAGTGCTGTTCACTGTGGGTGGTAATGATTTTAATTACATAATTAATAATACAGACGTGAAACTGTGGCTTGAGGAATGTTAAAAAAATGAAAAGTATGATGAGGACAATGTGTTAATTGTTCATCACCAGCAAGTGTATGTAGTGTTGTACTTACCTTTGTTGGTCATGTTTTTTTTTTTGCATTTTTGTCATACTTTTCATTTTCAATATCAAACAAGGATAACCTGAGTAAATATAAAAAGCATTTTTTAAATGATAATTTCATTTATTATGGGGAAAAAAACTATCCAAACCAATCTAGCAATGTGTTTGCCCCCACAAATTAACTGTGATTAATTAAAGCTTCAATTCAATTTCACTATTAATCACAACCAGGCCTGATTACTGTCAATTCTGAATCCTGAACCTACAATCAAGAAATCACTTAAACAGAACTTCTGACAACATGAAGCAGCTAGAATATCTCAAAAAGCAACACATTATGCCCCGATCTAAGGAAATTCAAAAACAGATGAGAAAACAATCTAATTGATCATCTATCAGTCTGGAAAAGGATACAAAGTCATTTCTAACTTTTTTTTAGGACTCCAGCAGACCACAAGACCACTTTAAACTTATCAGTTTATAAATATATATTTGGGTAAAATGGACATTGTTGTTTTGTTATATAAACTACTGACAACATTTGGAACAGTGCTGTCAGACTTTAATAATTGCAAATTAAAATATTTCATATTCATTAGGAACAACAATACTAATGCTATGAGACTTCAGTATTCTGTGGAATAACCCTGATATTCAATCACAGCTCTCATGTGTCTTGGCATGTTCTCCTCCACCATTAGTCTTACACACTAATTTATGCCACTCATGGTGCAAAAATTCAAACAATTTTGCTTGGTCTGATGGCTTTTAAAGATTCATCTTTCTCTTGATTATATTCCAGAGGTTTTTATTGAGACTCATGTTTGGAGACTGACCGGCAATCATAGGATGACATCATGTGACCTAAAATAAAAATGGCAGCTGGGGTGAAGTGCATGTTTTGATGGAAAAAGCTCTTCCTCAATGGGAAGCAAAGAAGATCCAGGCTGAGGACTGGAGTAAGAACCTTCCAAAATCAAGTTTAATCTTCAGCGTTGACCAACTCCTGGTTAGAAGGAAAGGCGTACAAGCCACAATATCTTGCCCTCACTGTAAAATTTGGTGAAGGATCGGTGATGATCTGGAAATGCTTCAGCAAGGCTGGAATTGGGCAGATTCTTCTTTGCAAAGGACACATGAAAGTATTAAAAATGTGAGCTATTCCACATCTTGAGTGTATTGTACTTGTTTTTACATGAATATGAACTTTTTTTAAAGCACTGCATCTTTTTCATTATTTTGACGGTTTCTCATTTTCGGCAAATAAATTCTTCAAATTACAATATTTTTTATTTGGAATTTGGAAGACGTGTTGTCAGTAGATTCTAGAATAAAACAACAATGTAAAATCTAGTAGAAAGCCTTCCCTGGACAGTACCGACAATTACTCTTAATTATCAAAAGCAGAATAAACTCGTTTATTAGCTTTGATTTCAAAAGCAACAATCAAAAGTAAATCGATGCAAAGTATCAACATGCTCTCAAACTACAGCGTGGAACTCTATTATTTGTGAACAGGGATATTTTAGACTGTGTGGACTTGGTGTTGTGGTGCTAAAGCATTGTTTAAAGCTGATGTCGGTAAGTTTAGGGATTTGGGGGATTTAGGGCCTCTCTGGTGAGAATGGGTAATTGCACCAAGCATGCAGAAGAATAATTTTGAACTGGGTGGGTGTGATGCAGTCTCCTTTCAGAGCAGATAAATCAGATTCCAGGTTATGTTTAGCCTTAGAGAGAGAGAGAGAGAGAGAGAGAGAGAGAGAGAACGTGAATGAGCTACTGAGCTCTGAGTTTCCCCTTCTGAAGTCTCCATTGCTCCACCAGCCGCTCACGTTCAGTTAAACTGAGTCGGATCCTCTTTTAGAAGCTGTACATGTGTAAGTTCTAAAGATGTGTGACATGGCCACCCCAGTTTTAAGAATGAATATATGAGGCTTAGCAGGGATGGTCGTTTCAGCACACTGGTACCACTAAAAACACAATATTTTATCTCTTCTCCACTCAGAAATGCTACTGCTTTCAGTTTAGAAACAAAATAATACAGACTGCCACTTTAATTTATGATTAAAATAAAATTGTACTATTGTAATGGTACTACACTGCAAAAGAATCCACTGGCAGAAACTAGACTAAGAAAAATTAAATTGAGAAAAATATATGTATATTAAGTAAAAAAAATGGGGTAAGCAAAATTTTCTTACACCTAAATCAAGCAAAAAAAGTCACTGTTTTTGGACAAAAGAATCAGAATAACTTGATTGCTGCTTGATTGTACTTATTTTGAGTTCAAATTACTTAAAATAAGGTACAAATTCTAAGTAAGAATAATTAAGATAATTGTCCCTAAAATAAGCAAAATAATCTACAATGCTTAGTAAGACAAAAAGTCTTATCAAAGAAGAAAAAAAAATATTTATTGCCTTAAATTTAGAAAATTTCACTTGCTAAGATTTAGTTTTTTTGCAGTGAACTGATTCGAAAGCTCAGTTTCTTGCATAAAATGACATTTCATGAGATGCAGATAAATATGTGCCTCACAATCATGTCAGCACACAATGATGCACTATTTGTAGATTACGCCTGGAGCCACCAAGCCCATCGGGCTCCAAAGGCCAGTCTGGTGGCATTATCACGTGTTGGCGTGCCGACAAACTACGTACACAATACAGAGGTGATTTATCACCATGAGAACCGAGCAGGAGCCAGCTAACTCTCGCCGGCAGATGCAGACAGCACATTTAGCAGACGGTCGATAGGCCTGTTCCTTTTGTCTCCGGCACACCGCAGGACGCACACACATTAACCTCTGCTGGATGCGATTGGCAGGGAGCTGCTCCAGAGGAGCCTGAAATCTAAAATACATTACTCACCCCGAGTCCCAGAATAGTAGGAAGGAATGAATTACAGGGCATTTAGTGTTGGGTCCTGCAGCGATGCCCGGCCACACACTGCTCACTGGCACAAGGCTACGGTGGCATGGGATTCCAAGGACATCTTAAAGGAACATTCCAGCATGTTTCCTCCTAATCTCGATCTGCCACAACTGCTTCACGCTATTCACCACAGACACTCATTTTTTGGTGAAAATTTTTTGTCTCAAAAGACACTTATAGTAGAAGCTGTTGAGTGGATGCTGAAGTGCATTAGTAAACATTTATGCAAAACACGTTTCTAGTCACTGTATATCTAAACTTTATGATTAATTCACTATAGAACATCTGGCAACGTGTAAACATAACAATATGTTAAATACCTAGAAAAGCCTTGTGTGCTAGAAATATGTAGGAATCTAGGAATAAACAAAATCTAGGAATATCTAGGAAAAACAAATATGTAACTTATAAATACTGTCGTGGGTCGGTGTTTTTTTGCTTTGTGTGGTGTCTCCTGCTTTGAATATGGATGTATTTTCCATCAGAGTCTCTGGTCTGATCACCTTGACAATTCTCACTAGATACTGCCAATCACGATCATTATCATCCACAGTGGACAGTGCACTGGATTTTTACTACATTTATGATACTCTTCTGTCAGGCCTGGATTTAACTCATACAACTCTTTATTTTAACAGGAGAAGGCTGGACAATGTTTAGCCTTAATTACAAGATAACACCTCACATTGTATGGAGCTGTGGGCGTTTCTGAGCTGTCCGCTGAGATGACACAGCAAGATCAATTTATATGCTGCTAAAGAAATGCAAAACACAATGCAAATGTGCAGTTCTATTGTACTCTTTTTTATTATTGTTCTTTTCCCATTATCTCCTTTTTTTCTGCCAGATTTTTGTTGCATAACTTTTTGTTGCTTTTTGATTGGACACAAGTATATTTGTTTAAAAAGAATGATTCCCATACCCATTCCAAACATTCCTATTCCTCCAATGACTTCACCAAGTCTACAGACAACTAACACCAGTAATAAATGCTAAAAATGCAAAACATTTGTGGCAGTATTAAGTTCCACAATTTATGTCTTCATTAGATGCCAAAATGCAAAAAAGCCAAAAATGTACACCTGTATTAAATGTCAAAAGTGGCACAAAAATACACCTGTAGCAAATGGCAAAAATTTATCCCAGTATCAAATGCCAAAATGGCAAAAGTTTACACTTGTATAAAATGCCAAAAATTTACACCAGTATAAAATGCTAAACTGCTTAAAATGTACACCAGTAACAAATGCCAAAATGGCAGATTTTTGCTGCGTAACTCATGCCATAGTTTTTGCGATATCAACACTATTACAAAGTAAGATTGATTAATTTGATTGTGTACAGTGTGCTTCTAGACAGCTTTTTGATTGGACACAAGGTTTTTGTATAAAAAAGAATGATTAAGAATGAATAGAGTGCAATACTGTGCTTAATCTACTTTACTCCCTCTTGATTGATACAAACCATTTTGGATATTTTATCTCAGGTCAGGCTCTCCAAGAACAAATACATTTTCATTTTAACCTGAAAATATAATATACATAGTCGAGTCCAAACAACTAATAACATTATGGCTATAGAAAAATAAATAAATAAATGAATAACAGTAATGTTAAAAAAAAAAAGAAATCAGGCAATTTGGCATTTGGGAAAGTTTCTGGGATGGTGGGGAAAAAGACCATCTGGAGCCCTGGAGCATCTTTGATACAATGACATCAGATGCTTAAGTTTTACATCTTTCTATAGATATGCAGACATCCCAAGTTGCAAAAGTTGATTTCCCCCCGGCGGCAAAAAAAATAAAATAATAATAATTCAACCAACTCACCACATGATAACGAAACTTTAATTTTATATTTTTATTTTTTTTTTAATAAAATTTAGAGTATTC
Organism: Astyanax mexicanus; assembly: GCF_023375975.1. NCBI lineage: Eukaryota > Metazoa > Chordata > Actinopteri > Characiformes > Acestrorhamphidae > Astyanax > Astyanax mexicanus. The sequence goes on along the minus strand of NC_064408.1, from coordinate 69,321,743 downwards.
AAAGTTGAAATAAAATGGGTTTTATCTTTTTTCTTTTTGGAAGGCCCTGCCTCTGCTTTCCTGCCTATGCTTTTTTTTTTTATTTGACAAAAATTGACAGTAACAATATCACAAGAAATTGCACAAAATCAAAAACATTTCATATCATATTACAATAATTATTAATATTGCCTCTGCCATGATCTGCTTTCTCTCACTCTCTGATCAAATCCGGTCCAGGAGGGGGGGGAAACACTGCCCGCCCACACTAAAAACTGATTGGCTGTCTCGCAGACTCTTTGCAGAGAACAGGCCAATCAGAACACTCTCTGTTTTCTCTCTCTCCTTCCCTCACGCGATTAGAGAAAAAAGCCTGTCGCCTGTGTGCGCGTTTGCGTGCAGTGCGCGTTTGGGGCGCTCGTTCTGAATTCCGGGAGATTATATGTGACTCGCGGGCATCCGGGAGCCGCTGCCGAAATGCGGGAGACTCCCGCAGCTTCAGGGAGACTTGGTTTGTCTGGATATGTCTATTTAATTCTAATCCTGTAGCAAATTCTTCTTCATTGGCCGAGCAACAAAGCCAATATTTCTTTTTTTTTCTGGTTCAGATCTCTGTACAGTACTGCTCATTTTTGAGAAAATAATAAGGTAACTAATACAGATTTATAAATGTGTAAATTAAAGTGTATCACATAATGAGCCTTCATGTAGTCAGTAGGGTCAGTGCTACTCTTTCATTATGATTACAGTGGTGAACAAATAACTCTATAATTATTAGTAATAAGTTTAGAGCTCCTGACATTAAGTGTTTTAATGAATACTTATAAATTACACCTTTATAATTGGTTGCTGATAAAAAATGAACAAAAACAAAATTTGTTCTTAGCTTTAAAAGATAAACAGAATCCTAAAATAAAAACAATTTTAATGTGAAGATCTTTGTCTAGTGCAACATATGGTGAGGAACCACATTTCCCTGTTAGGTGGTTAAAGATGGAAGTTTTAGGGAGGCTTTTATTTTGAATTTGTAATATTTAGATATTTAATATTTTAGTTTGGTGTATAAAGCCTTTATTTTACAACATTTAAATCACATAAAGCTTGGTGCTCAGTGGGTGATGATTATATTACAGTACTGTAAATATAAGATTATATTATCTTTTTTCATTTGGCACGTCATAAAGAGACAGTAAAAAGGGCGAAATATGTAGCACAAAACATATCACACATCATACAGTGTGACTCAGGACTATTTTTGGAAATGTTATAGAAATGAATCAGATTCATTTTAGTTTCCCTCAGAAATCCAACCCAGTATTTTCTGTTAATGCTGAAAGGCCATCTTCTGTAACTAACCAGTACCATAAGTATAGAAGTCTTACACTTATATACTTTATAGGATAAAATTAAACTTCTGTTCATGGCACACGCCTCATAAGAAGAGTTGGCATAACCCTTCCTCTGATCAGAGACTATATATTAGTGCACAGTAATTATTTCACACAAGGCTGAAAAAAGAGAAGAGGAGAAGCGGAGCTAAATGGAGCACTCTGAACCACACACTTGATTAGCTATTCTGTTTTAGTTAAAGCCACAATTCGCTGGGTCAGAGCCAACATTCTGAAATAAATGTAAATTTACAGGTGCACTCCAACTCAATCCAGAGCATACACAGTAAATAAAGAGATCAAATAGTGTATTGCTTCCATTAGAGCGCTCACTACCTATTCACTACAGCAAAATGAGGGAAAAGGCCTAATGGCTGTGGTAACCTCAATATAGCAGCACTGGAGATTAACTCATTTTATAAACCTTGTTTGGGGATTTAAAGTAGAGGACAGGCTCAGTCAAAAAAAGACAAATCATCTAAAAGCTTAAATAAATGGCTCTCTTTTCACCATTCCCATTCCTCCAATGACTTATCTAAGTCTACAAACAACTACCTACTCCAGTAGTAAACCCCAAAAATGTTGTGCCTGTATTAAGTACAAAAAATTTCAAAACAATTACATCTGTATTAAATGGCAAAACAATTGCACTTGTATCAAATGGCAAAAATGTTCACCTGTATCAAATACCAAAATACCAAAAATGTCCACCTGTATCAATTCCCAAAAATGCTAAAATGCCAAAAATCTAATCAAATGCCAAAAATGTAAAACAAATCATGCCTTTATCAAATGTCAAAATGCCATAAATGTAAACTTGTATCAAATGCCAAAATGCCAAAAAGTTACACCCGTATCTATTACCAAAAATGTAAAAAATGTGCCTGTATTAATTGCCCAAATTCCAAAAATGTACACCAACATCAAAAGATAAAATGCCAAAAAATGAAACCTGTATCAAATACCGAAATACCAAATATTTACACCTTTAAAAATGCCAAAAACTTAGACCTGTATTAAAAATAAAAAAATGTGCCTGTATTAAATTCCAAAATGTAAAGAATCTACACCTGTATCAGATGATAAAAATTGAAAAAAAAAATTTTTTAAAAATCTGCACATGTTGTAAATACCATTTACGTACACAATATGTATGTCCAAAATTGAATCTCATCTTTGCTTTAATATTATGTGATGGAGATTATAGAGGTCCACAAAATATTTATATATCAAAGTTTCACTATATTTAGTTTTGCAGGTGTAGAGCTTTTTTCAAAAACACATCATCAGTTTTTATTATTATTTCACGTAAAGATTTTGGTCAGACAGTGGTTTGTTTAGTGTTGTGTTTAAACTCTGACCACTAGATGGCGGTGTTGTCCTCTGTCATTAGATCCCACTGCTCTGATTGGATAAAAAGGTAACTGCGGTTGAAGACTGTCATAATCCATCCACTATATTGTTTAGTTTAGGTAAATATCCACGTTCCACGACTTTGATTAAAGTCTCTCTATATCTCTGCATCTCTCCTACAATCTGCAGGTCAATAGTGTCCGTAATCTCTGGAGTCCTGTTACCAAAGATAGTTCATTCTTATCACAGGAACTTCCCAGTGGAGGCTGAGTAGATTAGCCCCAACTCTCAGCCTGAATACTTAATGAAGATTCCTCTGCAGACTGTGATAGAAAAGTACCATTCCCTGCTCTGCATCTTCAGTACACATACTGTTCTTGCCTGCTTCTAACAACTAAAACCTGACAACCACACATAAAAAAAAATCTACATCTATATTTTATAGTTTTTAGCCACACGTATACAGTTTATTTTGGTAAAATTCACATGACCTTATGAGGGTGCAGCTTAGAAGCTGTTAATGGATTGGTTAATGGATGACTAAGAAAGTAAATGACATCCAAAACACTGACCTGGCTACAGCCCAGTGAATTCTGCTTATTATTTGCTTAAATTTAAAAATATCTCAACTTTTTGTCACCTGTTTTGCCTCATTTACGCTGCTAACACTCCCAGAGTTCTGCTTAAAAATGTAGAACAAATGTACCATACGATTCTGTTTAAATACACAGAAATTATAGTTTAAAAAAGCCCAAAAGAAGGAATTTTAGTGATCCGAGAGAAAGATAAAGAGCGAAGATGAGAATTAAGCGAACAAGTCTTTAGTAGCAGGACAGGTCAACTGAGCACTCTGAGCCATACCCTTTATTAGCTGTTCTGTTTTTGTTTCCAGAGCTAAATTACATTTAAATTGGCTGGTGTCCCCCAATTCAATCTACAGTGCACCCAGTAAATAAAGGATAAATAAGGCAATCAAAGAGGATATTGCTTCCATTAGAGCGCTCACTGCCCATTTAACCAGCTGACTACAGCAAAATATGGCTGTTGTGACCTCAACAGAATATATACTGCAGAATAAACCTGATTTTAATCTTAGTCTGAAAAAACAAACATTGAAAAAGGAAGGTTTGATGTTATTTAAACTATTTTTTATACAAAACCCAAGCTCAATTACTCAGGCCCCTGCTAGATTTGGACAACCGCAAGTCCAAACAAAAGAAAACATGGTTGCTTTAGCGGATTGTTGCATCTTTATCTTTTAATCAGCGTAAACATGACACCATGCATGATCCCTATTCAAAAGCATTAAAGCAGTCCTCCCTGCTGCTCTCTCCACAGGGCCAAGAGCTCATATGATGCTGAATGATTGAGAGAGGGAACGAGACAGCTAGAGAGAGATAGACAGACAGACAGAAAGTGAGTGAGAGAGACAGAGAGATAGAAAGGGGGATGGAGAGAGGGAGACAGAGAAAGGGAGACGGCAGGTGCTTCTCATCACCCCTGGCCTCCCCCTGCAGTGTCTGGGCTTTGAGGATTCCTCCACTTAAAGAGCAGCTGCCTCATTCCACATCTCCCCCCTCCTCCACCCCTCCATCACCAGCAGCAACCAATCATTCCTCCATCCTCATAGTTCTCACTTACACTGACTTACTTTGACTGTCAAAAGAGCACTTAGCTTTTCTAAATCCCTTTAATCCCTTAAACTGCAAAACTTAGTCTGAATTACTAACTGGCTTCCTTAAGGTTAACATAACATGATGATGTATATGACAGTATACGGTATACACTGTGTCAGAGCAATTACTAACAAATTGGGCTTCCCTAACTTGTAGCATCTTACTACTCATTGTTTATAATGATGTTATGAGTAAATAGTGTTTCCTTATTAGCATGTTCCATTAGTGATTTGTGATGCATAACTGTTTAACACCGCCCAAAAAAATACATTTGTAGAGTCTTAAATAGTAAATGTCTCAGAAACTCAGCTGTAAAAGACATATTCGATTGAACTGAGCATCCCAATTTGAATTCAGACAAAATTTTAGACAATACAATACATTACAATATCAAGTATCTTTAACACAGTTTTGAACACAACTTTTGTTTGAACAAACAAAAAAGTATTGGTACACATACTTACTTATTTATTGTTTCTTCTGAAGTCAAGGGAATCAAAAAGAGTTTATCCTGCTTTTGTTGGATTAACTCTCTCTACTGTTTAGGACAGACGTTCTACTAGATTCTGGAATATTGTTTCTAAGGGTTTGATTGCATTTATCAAAAAAAGGATTAAAGGAGGAGTACAAACGTTTGTCAAATAGCCCACCTTCATTCCCAGCATTCAAATCAATCATTTTACACCATTAACAAGCTTAAAGTAGCTCCTCAATTCATTGGTAGAATTCCTTTTTTCTAAATACTTGGAAATTAATGAATTCCTGCAGTTGCTGAAAATATCTCTATAATATTAATGATTTCCAACATATTCATTTTGCAATTTGTTCCCCTTTCCTACATGTTCGTCCATGCTTGTCATTTGAGTTAATGTGACTACCTTAAGGTACTGTGTGTATAGACAGTCTTTTTAATAAAATACATCTGCACTTTTAAAGTTCTTAGGGCCTTGTTTTTTAATGTCAAGGCCCTCAAAATTCTATCAATAAAGCATGGAGCTACTTTGAGCTTGTTAATGGTGTAAAAATAGCATTTAGCATATAACATTTTTTACATGATCAAAGCTATCACTAGCATTGTAAGCCTGTTGGGACCTCTGACTAAAAGTGCTGTATTTCAGAATGTTAATAGCAAACAGAGGAGGGCTATTCGACGAAGGTGTGTACTCGTTATCATGTTTCACTACAACTCAAGTCCATTTTACACTGAATGCATTCATTAAAAAGGGTGTCAAAAAAAAAAAAAAGATAACATGTTTAAGTGGAAAAGCAGAGAACCCAGATTAAGACAAATATATAAGCCGAGAAGATTAAGAGTATTGGGTTTCGAAAGTGGACTGTGGTGTATTTTATCAAATAATGTCTGTTTTTTTGTTTTTTTGTTTGCTGAATCGATGACAGGGGTGGCAGTCTTGCTCTGCAGAGGATTGCGGGAGCAGCAGTGGGCTGAAGCAGGCCATGTGGAAAAAAACTGACAACAGCATTTTTCCCCCTTGTGCCTTAATCTGTATTCCAAAAGTGTTGGGAATGTATTTTGAATATGTTATTTTTTTATGTATTCTGCCAAAATGTGTGCCTGAATATCTTTAGGACATTGTGTTCAGTATTCATCCAGCTCAGCTTCTGGGTTCTTTTTTCAGAGTGATGCTTCAGAAGAACCTTTTTTTCCCCCTAAACTACATTTTAGTAGAACAACTTTAATCTATTTATTTCTTAAGAACCATCCAGTGAAAGGCTTGTTAAAGAACCAAAAGGGGTTCTGCTGTGGCGTCGCTGCAAAGAACCCTTTTTTTTAGAGAGTGTTCTAAAGGAAAGATTGTTCTGTATAGCTTCTCTTCACTCACCCACACATTTTCCCACTTAATACAGAGTGTGCCCTGCTAGAGGCATGCCTTGCATTCATATGAGCCTTTTGGGGGCTTTTAAAACATTCCCCCGTTTGCCCTCTCATTCCTCCCCCTTCTTTTGCTTTGATCCGAGCAGATCGACCTAGCCGAGGCACGGCAACCGCATTCCACGCCAGCTGCCACCGGCCACTATTCAATTAGCCTGGGTCTCAGGGAGCAAATAACAAGAGAGGGAATGCCTGCCACGCCGGCAAAGAACCGCAGCGCTCCTGGAGGACCACAGGCCGGTCTAACCAAGTTCCATTTGAATGATGATCTCTCCTTTGATGAATTCATGCAGTTGATTAATGCAGCAGTATCACATACACACACACACACAAACTGTACTTCTGCACACTTCCTTGCACTCGGCAGCATCGGCCCTCAAGGCACACGACGCAGTGTGAATGCAACACTTCAAACCATATTTTTAATCAAGCCTTTCATCATCTTCGGGCTTAGTCACTGCTTACACACTACTCAAGAATTCCTCAGCACACACTCGCTCACAAAAGCGCACCACAGACAAAAGAGGCAGTCCTTTAAGCCACCCTGTCCCAAGAGTGCGGTGGGTCAGCTGTAACTGATCTGCTCAAAACATCCACTGTGGGACGGCTCACATGTATGCAAATGCTCATTTTTCCACCTCTGCCTTGGGAATTAGCTTCCTGAGACATTTCTGCATGAGCGAATTCAAACAGCGATTCAATCAACTCCACACCGACCAACTTCAAAGACTTACAAAGTCTTATGTTGTCCAGCGACCAGAATCAACCAAGAGAAAAACGTGACCGTTTAGCATCCGATTCAGAATTCCGATTCACAATTGAGTCAGTTGTGGAACCTTTTTGGTGCCATATACACTCTTTTTAAAAGCTTCTACAGATTTCCTCTCGCTCTCTAGTGGCTATTCTTTATTCATGTTCTTCATAAAAGTATTGAGACTGTCAGTGGTTGCAGCATGGAGGACCCTAGACGGACCTAAACGCAGGTAGTTTATTTACAAGTAAACAAACAATAAACAAAAACTAAACCCAAATCAAGATACATGAACAGACAGGACTACTGGAATTAACACTGAATAAACTAACAACAACAGCAATCTGACTGACGTCAAACACGCACAAGACCAGACAACCTAACTCTGAAAACACAGGGGCTTAAATACACATGGAGGGAACATAAAACAGGAAACACCTGGGAACAGATAATGAGAGGGCGGAGCTACAAATTAGCACAGGTGGGAGCACTAAAGACATGGGCGGAGACATGGAGAGACACCAGAGCCATGTGCTCTGAGCATGTGCTCATGGCTAGGACAACAAACAAAGGAGGGGAAAAAGCATTGAGGCTAACCAGGAAAAGGACAAGGACGTGACAGAGGAGGTGGTGTGACTAGAGGTGGTGGCCTCGGTTAGGTCCCAAGCATAATCCGGCCTCGAACCGACCCAGCTATTAAATATAGTCCATTCATTTGAGCTAAACTGCTGATAAGACGCAGTTTAAACTGATATATTAGCCAGATAATGCTAATTACCACAACTATGAACAATGCTGTGTCCATGCGCGTGCGCGATGTGTGTGAGAATATTAAATTCTCTAGATTTGATTTTGTGTCTTTAATTACAAAACAAACACAGCTTGATTTCATCATCCATCTCACTATGTTATGTCCTGTATTTAAATTGCATAATATTTCTGAATAATTCAGCAACCTATTAGTAGGCCAAAAAAGAGTTTTATAAAGATCTTGTAAGGGATAAAATTACTTAGCGTTGGACGTTTGAGCCTGCTTTCCTCAAATAGCATACGTAAAAAAAAACATATTTCTAAATTGAGCTCTTATGCCACTACTAGCTAATTCTGTAATGTTCTGAGACAGCTGCTCTGAAAAAGCTTTTGCCAATAATGTGGAAACAACTTGCGTCACCCGGCACCAATTTTAACATGCTCTACTTTGAAACACTGCAGCAATTTACTTGTGTAAATCTTCCTGAGTGTGAATCACTCCGCAGCAGTAGATGTGCTGGGCTGAGACAGCGCTGGGACACAGGTCTGCACTCTGGGTCGAGCTATTTGTATTGTTAGTGGCCCTGAATGGGGCCATCTGCCCACTGCCTGCTGATGGCTGTCTTGGCTGGTTGTATTTAAACAATAAGGACATGGGGCCTGGCTTTTGTAGGCAGGCGTCAGGTCCCACAATAGGGGGAGAGATGGGATGGCTAGCAGCGGGCTAACGGAGCGCTAGTCTGACGAGCGCGCTCGGTAAACACCAGGGCTGATAAAGCCTCTCGTAGACAGATTAGGCCAGCAGGCGAGAACAGTATGGTAATGCACTGAATTTACACTGGCAGTAATCCAATCCAAGGTATTTTAACAAACATTATTTATGATAGCACATTATGTAAATTATGTAAAGCTAGCTAATGGATTCACAATAGGATATTACATTATATTAAAGCCTGGGTGAAACATTTCTATTTCTATTGTATGAAAAAAAAAATTCTGAGGCAATATAACCCTGTCATAAAACATATATATATATATATGGCTGGGGGGTAATGCCCACCTAATTTAAATATTGAGTCCCCCTAGCTTTGCATTCCTAATCTGTACTTGAAAGTTGTCTTCAATTCTGAGTTCACACTAACTAAGCAGCTTTACAAACATTTTATTTTATTTTTTTCTTAGCAATGACTTTATTACTGCACATTACTTGTCAGACCTTCACTGCTGAAACTTAGTCTAATGTTAAGCTGAGCTAAAGGTGATGCCATGTGGGTCAGTCAGAACTCTTTCTCTACCTGTTTTCTCCAGTGTTTTGAAGGTGTATGAAACAGTACTCACCAATATATGGCTTCATCTGTAACTTCTCTAAAGAAAATACTCATACATTTAATATTATTTTTCACACTATTAGGCGCACCTAAAATCCTTTAAGCCTGAGCAGTATTAGCATTAGCTGCTAACCACGCTAAGAGCTAGCTCTTTGGAGCTGCTGTTCAGAGGTGAGTATATCAGTCTGTAGTCTGTGTGTTTATCATATTAAAACAAGCTACATAGAATAAATCGCTAGCTGACAGCTCCCTGGTTACTGGAACACTCAGGATTCCTCTGTGTAGTGCTGTTGGGCAGCATTTACTAGCACTGCTGCTAACCACGGCTAGCGCTGCTGCTAACCACAAAAATATTGGAAATCTAGGCTTACTGTAGTAAATAGAAGCACTTTACTCACCCAAATAAACAGTTTTCAGGAGAGAAATCTGTGTAGATTAGCATCCATCGTTCGTTTAACTTTAAAATAAAATGTTTTTTTCTTTTAAAGAATAACAGTTTTGTTTACTCAGGTGCCCCCAGTGGCGAGGCCTGCTGAATTAGAGGGGAAACATGGCGACACCCCTATTACTTACTAGTGTTGCTTAAAATGTGCCTTATGTCTGAAAATAGACCAGAAAATAGATGTTTATTGGTAGTGCACCTTATAATACGGTGTGGCTTATAGTTAACGTATAGTTACTTTTAAGAGTTCTCTGTGTATGTTTCTAGTTATTATGATGAAAGTGTGAGTGTACTGTGTGTAAGTGTGAAAATGCTGCAGTACAGTCTGACCCAGTACTGCTCTACTAAAGACAAAGGCTTTGTAAATTATTATTTTTTTAATACATTTCCAAAGCTCAGATTATTTCCATTGCTAGATACCAGCTGTAAACTGTTAACCAATGATTTGTGTGAACCACTATGGGTGTTTCATATTGTACATGATAATATCGCCAACATTTTTGAATATCGTGAAAGATATTATACCCTGACATATCGTGCCATATCACCCACACCTAATTATCACATCAGGGAACTACTTTTTGCTGTTTTTACCAAAAGAAAAATTTACACTGTTCTCATTTGCCATTATATATCTACTAGAGGCAGATTATCTCTGTCCAGTATCATTTAGTTTACTTTAATCCTGGATATATGGAGATATTTGGAGTGCATGATTAGTATCATGACATTCTGGATCCTTGACTTCTGTTATTATTTTTTTTTTATATCTCAGTTCGTGCTGTGCCATATCATATTGCATGCAATAGTAAAATTTAATTTTCATTTTGTTGCAGTAGTGTATTCTTGTAATATTTTTTTTAATTCAATGTTTTGTCATATCGCCAAGAGTAACTTTATCGCAAAAATAAGATGAAATATTGTGATATTATTTTAGGACCATACCACCCACCCCTGTCAAACACACAAGTATAATGAATATGATTTTCTTTGTCCGAATATAATGTTTCTAAGAATGTGCTTATTATATTGCATTTCTGTATATTCAGTGTATTTCCAGTGCAGATAAAGCTATTTTTCTGCAGATATATGATTGTGTGTGTGTTTTATTGTGACAGTCTGTTGTCAGTGTTCATACTCTTACAGTGAAAGTTTTTAGTGCTGTTCTTGGCACCAGCTTTTTCTTCACCAGATTGCTCTTTCTTGCAAATGTATTATGTGCTGCACCTGTCTTCCTCTAGATGACTCATTCATTTTCTGACTTTTCTGTTCTGGATGAAAAATCCCTTCTGTTTAATCTTCTTCCTTCCTTTCAGCCCCAAAGCAAAGAAAACTGTACCCCAGCTTTAACCCCACCAACCTCTCCTCATCCACCCATCCCCTCCATCACACCGGGGCACGGAGCAGACACAGAGAGCACAACTGTCACTCTGGGGCCTTTGAAACCTGCCAAAATATGTCTACACTTCTCTCTCTTCTTCTATGTCTCTCTCTTTTACTCTCTCTCTCCCATTCTCACATGCTCTCTCTGTTTTTCACTTCCTGTCACACTCTCTGTCTTTCTGTCATTTCCATCTCTTTCCCATTCCTTCATTCTCTCTCTCTCTCTCACATGATGTGATGGTGATGGCTGTATGGTAACTGGAGGGTCAACTGCCTGTGCTAGCTGTGCAGGAGGTGGTTGCCTGCCTCTGCTGCTGAATTATGAATGTGAGGAAGATGAATTTTTCATTCACCTCTTAGCAGAGGCCTTTGGTGACTGTGGAGGGGGTGGGGTGCAGTGGATGGCAGGAGGGAGCTGAGTCATGTGACCTATGCCACTGCAGTCTTCTCATCTCTTATTGATGTGTTCGTTATCTGGAGGGAGCTAACAGCCTGGCCCGGCCCACATTAGCTGAAGAGGCGGAGCTTCGAATGACACAAATCAGAAGTACAGAACGTACAGTAAGTCACACCTGCACACCTTTGAGTCTCAGAGTCTTGGTTATTACTAGTGATAAAATAAGTGAATATACTGTACGGTGCTGACACAGAGGTTTTAACTGTGAGCACAAAAACAGATTTTTATATTTTATATATCTCCACAGAACAGCATTACTTATGAATGACACTCTCTATAGAGGCCTATTATGGGTTTGAGTTCACCCAATAGGTTGCCCAGTGCCAGTGTTGCATTTGAATTTAGATATCAATATCATTTTAATATCACTAATGTTAAAACTAGTAACTAACGTTGGGTATACACTGTATGCCAAGTTTTGGAACCCTTCTTTAATTTTACAACATACAGCATTAAAAAGGTACCATGGATGACCCAATTAAAAAGTAGATAAATATTGGAAAATCAGGTAATACTTAACAGGTAATGTCCTAACAGAAAATAATGCTGCAGGAAACTTGATCCACCCATTCCTGGAACATGTGAGCACCTGATTTAAAAACACAAACACTAAAATCAAGTAAATTACACCCATAAACTATCTTACTTTCTATCACTTAAGTCAAATAAAAATCATCTGAACTCTTGCCTCTTGAAAAAAAACATAGATGGTGGAGAGAATCAACCATAACATTAAATACATCAATGAGCGCCATGAAGCTCCCAAAAGTCCCATACAACTCAGACAGCAAAACACAATCAAAATCAGATGAAAAAACTGTGTGGGTGAAAATCACCCCGCATTAGCGTTCTAGGGTTAAGAGAGTCAGACATGCCTCACTAATGCCTAGTTCAAAATAGATGATGACTGCACTGCCCATGAACTATAGCAGACTTCAAAAGTCTCTCGGAAGTTGCGGGAGTCTACCGCATTTCAATAACGACTCCCTGATGCCCGCAAGTCAGATAAAATCTCCCGGAATCTAGCATGAGCCACAAGCGCATACATAGGCAACACAGACTTTTTTTTTTCTCAATCGCAAGTACTAAAAAGAGGAAGAGGGAGAGAAAGGTGCTTTACTCTTGCGCATACAAAACAGAAAGGATTTTGATTGGCCGGTTAGGAGCATCATGGCTCCTTTCAAAACTCATTTCACCTCTGACTACTCTAAAGTATATCCGTGTCTGCTAAAAGTAAAAAACAAAAAAAAAGTTTTGCTGTAGTCTGTAACACCTGTGTTCAAAGGGTCCAAATCCAGGTCTGGAGGTCTCTCACTGAAATACATTTTTGCAACTTGGGAGGTCTGACTATAGTATCCAGTTTTTAGCACTTCTATTCATTTCTGTGTCATTAAATTAGTCGTACACACAATACAGTCCAAATTCTACCTGCGGACATGTGTCATGGTGTTTGGATACGCTAAACACAGTATAAATGTTTAGTATAGTATGTTTTTACTAACAGTGCTAACCTGCTAACAATGATGAGCTGGTGCATAAAAATAGCATCATGTTTTGGTTGGATTGACCATAAAACCCTGGTAAATAATCATCAAACCAGTTTTGGTCAATTCAAGCTAGTTGAGTTATTTATTTGGAAATTTGGTTTTGAAGTAAAGTACAATTTACAGTTTACCTGGAACACAGTCAACTTGGACATGACATCATTCCCAGCACCGACATCCAATTTCCAAAAATAAATGGAAAACAGCATATGCCATCCGGCACCGGAGTAATCAACAGTGGAACTGTGTTCTCCAGATTAATAGAGCTCCATTTAGCAGTCTTTGGATGGATTGAAGTGGCAGTTCTTCTCCAAAGCTAGTCATCCAACATGAGCACCTGACCATACAAATGCTCTTGAGGTTGAATACAATCAGACCTTAAAGCACTGTTTTGACATCTGGTGCAAAGACTTTCTAGAATGAAGTAGACAGATTACCTGTTTGTGTCCCTAATGTCCTTAATTTATTTTTAATTAAGAACAATTGTGAACTGTTTCTCCATGTCTTTTTCATTTTTTGTAACCTTTCTTTGTTTCTAAGTTCTTAATTTATAAGGCACTAAAATTAAAACAACTCACAGTAGCAAATAAAATAAATTATTTCTCCCACAAAGGAAGTCATGGTTAATACACAGTTATGTAGTCACTAGAAGGGTTAAATGTTCTGGTTTAAAGGGCTCAAATCAGAAGTGCAGATATGAAGCTACAGAAAAGGGATGTGAAAGACCTAAATGTAAATAATTCACATCATAGGCAGCTGTAATATTTATGTAACTGTCTAACTGTCTTATATGAATTATGTGTAGTAATTTAAAATAATTGTTCTAGTGAGTCAGTTACTGAAACAAAAGTGTGTAATTTTGTAACTCAGGTAGGAAAGGAATTTTTCCTTTGTGATATGCGAGGCCATTTGTCATGGGATGGTTCAGATTTCAGCAGTATCATCATCCATCCCACTCCAGGTGAAGCATAGTAGCTTGGTTCCTCCAGCACTGCATGTGCCTATCCATTCCTAATGTGAGTAATGCCACTCATAGTACCTCTCTGAGTGCAACGACAGACCAACCACACATTTATCCACTCATATACACACAAATACACACACACAAACACACACACACACACACACACACTCACAAGCTCTCCTTCAAGTGGCTAATAACCAAACCTGTGCCGAGTGCAATTAGTATGACTGACAGGCCCCGAAAAGCCTCTTTGCTGGTGTTCGGATTTAATTAATTCCATTGTTTAATCAAGCACACCATTTAATCATCGAACTTGAATAGGGCTTTTAGCAGTGGGTGGCGGGGCAGGATGACCATGCACTTCAGGAGCAGCCAGGCACTAACTCTGCTCTCCTTAGATCATGATCACAGTCCATCAAAACAATTTCACACATGGAGAACAAACTTTAATGGCACTTCGTAAACAGCGTTCCAACTCCAGCTCTCTCTGGGGATGGGCAGACATGGAAATGCAGACTTGATGTGTGAAGAGAGAAAGAGAGAGAGAAGAGAGAGAAAGAGAGAGAGAAGGAGTCTTTTCTTACCTGACAAAAACAAAAAAACAAAGCACATAGCCATCAGCGTGACCATGAAAGAAGCCAAAACCACGTTCTAGACATTTTGGCTATGTTCAGAAAGCAGGCAAATGTGGTCCAAATCCAATCTTTTGCTTCATGTGTAACACAGTCGTTTGCTTGTCAGTGTAAACAGCAAAAAACACTCAATATGAACATATTGAAATTTGATTCATATCTGATTCAAAGCAATGTGACAGTCTGAACAAGCAGATCAGAAATTAATGCAACTTTTAACTTAAAAAAAGAAACAAAAAAAAATGAGGAGAAAGTAAAGTGACCATGAGTAGAGGAAAAAAATAGACAGCAGCAACTTGAGGCATGAAAATAAATAACTCAAATATTTTTTTTTTGTCATAGCCACGATGTGTTAATGATGAATTGGCCAAACACTGTGGCAGCGTCAAAAGAAAATAAAAAAAATTAAACCTGACCATGGTCGAATAATGTGTTGTTTTTTGTATATTTTCTGAAAAACGTAATCCTTTTTTAGTGAGAGCTAGAGCGAATTCTCTGTGATCAGATCAGCTGCAGTCTAACCTCATTCATAACTCGATTCTGATAAGGGTTGAAGTGAAATATAACATGAAGCGTGGCTCTGTCGCATATTTTTAGCAATGAATGCCCGACTGTTGATGTCCGTCTAGGTACATTCCAGTCAGTGGCACGCATGTGTCTTCTGGTTCCAAGATAGCAATACGCCAGAAATGTACCTGAACTCACCTCATTTTAACACATACGCATATGCATGCAACTTACAGAGCTTGAATCGTTCAGACATACGTCAGATAGGCCTATAGGTCGGATCAAAAGTATTGTGTGACCAGCATAAACTAAATATCGGATTTGGTCAGAAAATCGGGTTTGGGTCTCTATTACCTGCTGTGTGAAAGAAGCTCTGGATGCATTTTGCATCCATTCTCTGCAGTTATCAGTTTTCTTTTTTTGCACAGTTAATCATCTTTATAGTGATACTGTTGTTATGACTTTTGCTTTGTTTTGATGGGTAAGAACAATGTGGTTAAAGAAAGAATTTAACAAAAATCCTTGTAACACCTCACAACCAAATCCAAAAGTGATTTTTCTATGGCACTACTTAAAGAATGTTTGGTGACATCATTGTTCATTTTCACCCATTTCCTTTGAATTAGAGCTTTGTGTGAGTTTTGACTATGGAAATGTCTATCAGCTATATATTTTTACCCCAATTATGCAATCAGCAATCAGTGAAACTTTCTATCTATCAGATCATATGATCCACATTTTGCTCCTTAGTGGATAAACAACACAGTGTTAATCTGTAAAAGGCAAATTTTCACAGTACAGAGTAACTCAAGATTTAGCCTCAGAGTTATATATACTTTCAAAGTTCCCATTGATGTGGCAATTATATGGCAAGGATCAGTGTTATACTGTATGTGTTGAAAGTCAGTAGCCAGTGTTGGGAAGTAACGGATTACATGTAACGGCGTTACGTAATCAGATTACAAATTATGAGTAACTGTAATCCGTTACAGTTACTGCTTCAGTAAGTGGTAATCAGATTACAGTTACTCTGCTAAAATAAAAGGGTTACATTGCGGTACTTTCCTATTTTTGCTCTTCCAATCCAACACTGACAAAACGCAAATAACATTTTGCGGTGAAATCGCTCTGATAGGACAGAGAACTGTCTGCCCCTCCTCCCGTCTCGCTGCACACACACACACAGGGAGGAGGGGCAGACAGCGGCTCCGCACACACAACGAGACGAAATTAACTGACATTTTGGTCAACGAATAAAAACGAGACGAAAATGTTTGACAGAGACGAAATCCAATCAGACTGATTTAGTTCTGTGAAAGGTAGGGACCAGTTAGGAAGAGATCCAATCACTGCTACTTTAGCGAAGGTGGAGAGGCGGGAAAAGCGGGGTACTCAACCAATCAGTACCCGCCTCTCCTGCAGTAGCTCTGCGCGCTCAGTTACAAACCCGGGAATTAACCTGTCGATACGGAGCTCGACTGGAAGTTAACTCGACAGTGTTCAGCAGCAGGGGCGTAGCAGCAAATTCTGGGCCCTGTACACTCTCAATGTCAGTGGGCCCCTGTCCATGCCAGTACACAATGAACGTGGATTTTCATGGGCCCCTCTTTTTACTCGGGCCCTGTGTAGTCAGGTCCACTTTTCCCCCCACTACCACGCCCATGTTCAGCAGGGAGAGAGAGAGGGGAGAGGCGATATATTTCTATGTCGCGAAAAACAAGATAACGTGTAAACCGCGTGGAGCGACTCCATCTCCGGTAAAAACACCACTAATCTTTCAGCTTCTGCAGACCAGAGTCACACAGATCTCCATGCAGAGATCCGCGTTTTAATACTGATGTTATTTCATGAGCTGATGGGGTGTTTAACTCAGCAGTGCACTAAAACACAGAAGTGATACAGAACTCACTCATTAAGATCCGATCATCTGCTTAGTCTCACAGTGGGAAAGATATAGCTAGTGTTAAAGCAGGAACAGGTCAGAAAGGAACTCAATAATATAACGAAAATAAAACAATAAAATAAGTGAATCTCTGAACCCAAAAGTCTGTGTAAAGTTCCTTACAGCACTTTCTCATAAGTTTCTCACTTTAACTCATGAAGTCTCTCAGTACATCCTGAGAGCATCTCTACAGGACAGTGTGTGAATGTTTGTTTTGATCTCATTTATAGACTGTAGCTCCAGTAGATGTGCTGGAGATAAAACTAGATCCTTTAAAATTGTTTTTGCATCTACAGCTCTGTTTAAACTTTAATTTAACTATTCAGATGTTTTATGACCTGATTTCTAGAGCAAAATTTTAAATGTAAAATATATATAGTCACACACCTATAATAATAATAATATACATTAAATCATATATAAATATATTTCACATTCAAACATTAACAATATTACTCAAGTGGTTATTAAACGTTTCATTTCGTATACGTGTAGAGTTAATAATTCAAGGAAACTGATGAAAAATCATTTACATTTACACCCTTTACATTTTAGTCGACTAAATTTACTGTAATTTTAGTAGACTATATTCTTATGACATTAAGTCGACTAAAACTAAAAACTTTTCAGATGACTAAATTGTGACTAAAACTAAATACTATTTTCGTCACAAGACTATGACTAAGACTAAATCAAAATTTGTTGTCAAAATTAACACTGGTGGCAAACCTGCAAATAGATAGCTTACAGTTGTTGTTACATTGTTTGGTTTTAAATGGTTTTATCATCAATTTATAGAAGTGTTTCATAAAATAGTTTGATGAAATGGTTTCATAAGTATTTTAGAGAGTGATTGAAAAGGCTTTTTTATTTGTTTATCTATTTGTTAACTGGAAAGAAAAATAAAATAATAATATGCAATATGTGGTTGCTACATTCATTCAGGCTTAAAAAAATGACAATATTTAAAGTAATCCAAAGTAATCAGATTACGTTACTCAATTGAAGTAATGTAACTGATTACGTTACAAATTACATTTTGAGTGATGTAATCAGTAATCTGTAAGGGATTACATTTTAAAAGTAACCTTCCCAACACTGTCAGTAGCACAGCATATCTCTGTAAAGAATGGGTCAGAGTCAGGCTTTAATTTGGGCTTTTTCCGTACTCACAGTCAGAGGTCAAAAAAGAGGTGGGCAGGTACAATGCAAAGGCAAATCCTTAATCCTGGTCTAAACACAAAATTATACATCAAACAGAGACAGAAAATAAAACTACTCAGAATTCAAGTTAGGAAACCTTACTTTGGTAGATTCACAATGTAGCAGGCCATGGAGAGCTGCTTAAAAAGAGTCCTAATCAGTCTTCTGGAGGAGCTGCAGTTGTGTCTCATTGATGTGCCTCAGGTGTGGGGCAGAGTCTATAGCCACAGCACAGAGGAGCACATGGCTGCTGCCAGCAGACAGTCATTACACTTACTATTTATATAATAATATTAATAAACTATTTGAAATTGATTTTTTTATTACATATGCATAAATACCTGATTAAAATCCAAGTGTCATATGTAGTTCTGATCTTCACTTCACTTTGAGACATTTAATGTTTTTTTTTATTGTTTATATTGACATTTACAGTATGTCAGTATCTCACTATAACAACATTCATATGATCACATCTTTGTACGTATCAATCTGCTTTAGTCTTTTTTTTTTGCAATGGCCAAAAAGCCATTAAAAGTAAGCAGCCAAGTGTAACAAGCCATGTGTAATGGCCCTGTCAAAAAGAAGGAACTTATAATGAATTAACATCATGTCCTCACAGCAAGCAATACGAGTTCATGGCAACGACAATCCAAAAAAACTCCCACAAGCAGGGTTTTATGTTTGGAGCACAGCACTGGTTTTACACTCCAACAAAAACACAGCAGTGATGAGAGCTTTAACCTTCAGTGTTCAAGTTTAATTACAGATCAGAGATATTTTTTTCTAGAAGATGTAAGTAAAAACTTCATTGGAATACATTTTTGAGTCTAATAAATGAATCAGAACTGTTAGAACTTTGTATTAATCCCAATATTACTTTTTAGAAGTCATGCTACTGTCTGCATATTGAAATTTGAGTCGATCTACCACCCTAGCACATCTGTGCCAGTATCTTCCACACAGCAAGAGGTGAAGGCCAACTGTCAACAGTGTGCTGTGCAGCTTTATTTATTTCGTGTCAGTGAATCTTTGCTATCCTAACGATGGGAAAATATGCCTTGCATCACTCGAAATGTACAAAAGACATGTACTAATTCTCTTAACTAATCATGGGTGTGTTTTGAAATAAACCAGTGTTTCACTTGCCATTCCCTTTAAAAGCTATGTCCACTCTGACTTTGGCTGATGACAATCCACTGCCAAGATAGCAATGAATGCCTGATTGTTGATGTCTGTCTAGGTACATCCCAGGCAGTGGCACGCATGTGTCTACCGTTGCCAAGAACTCCCCTCATTTTAACCCCACCACACCTGTGTACACTCAGTGTAGATATATTAACAAGCACCACTGCTATTTGAACATTGCAGGTGCAGGGCATGAAAGTAGTCTGTTGATGGGGTGTAAGATAATCAATAAGCATTGCAAAGTGCGTTGCACAGGGTATAAGATAGGGCTCTATCATAGTTTACAATTCTTTTTTCAACACAATTTTTCTGATTATTTTAAATTAGATAAGAAAAAAGTAATATATACAATACTGTGAGCATTTACATGTACATTTTTGGTATTTAGCAGATGCTTCTATCCAGAATCAAGTTGCTGCATTATTGTGGATCAGATGTTGTAGCCTAATATGACGTATAGAACAACCAGCCAGGAGTGAATTGCAGTTAAGTCTTAAGATGACAAAGGACTGAACTAGCACCTGGGTCTGGTGTGATTTTAAAAGAATCGGATCAGCAGAGAACAAGTTACTCTGCATTTGTGAGACATTTAGTCAAACACTTGTGCTTTTAAAAGCACACGCTTGTGCTCATGTTTGTATGATGATAGGTTTAAGCACATAATGTATTATACCCAAGCAAGGAAAACTTTGGTCACAGGTTGCCAGGTCTGTATAGAACCTTCATGGGGGTTGCCAGTTGAATTCTAGTTGGGACTCATGTGAGATCACACAGGAGAGTAGTTGTTTGGTTTATGGTAAAACCAGCTCCAGTACTTGCATATACTGTTGAGTATTTTACTGCATCTGATAAACCATACATAATGCATCATCAGAGTAAAGACTAATTGACCTCCATAACAGGATGATTACATACAAAATATTAAATATCAGCTGCAGGATTGCATTTTTTTTTTGCATATTTTAACTTCATTGTAAAACATTTACATTTGTGGCATTTATCTGATGCTCTTATTTAGAGCGACTTACGAGGTTACTTCTATTACAGAAGTAAGACAATGTAGTGTTGGGAGTCCTGCCCAAGGACTCTTATTGGTTTAGAGCAGTATAGTTACCCAGATCGGGAATGTTGTTAAAATCTTGTCTCATCTCATTCTCTTGAACACAATATTATGTCTCCATCCCTTTTTCTTCTTTCTGATCTATAGTCATATTGAGAAGTTTGGCTTTTACATGATGTTGCTAAGCAAAAATATCACTACTGCCTGTCTCATATAAACTGAGAGTTGTTCCATTATCTGATTACTCCAATTCACATAACTGAGTTAATCAGATTATGGAAAAACTCCAGTTCAATTCTGCAGTACTTAGGTTATGCATGTAAACACACTCAGTGACATCATGCACTTCCGAGAGGTTTTTAAGTGAGTTAAAAATAGGTCTCTAACGACTGGCGAAAAGCAGAGCTGTAATACGCATACTTGTTTGAGTGTTCCTCAGAGCGGTGGGAGGTATATGGAAATGTGCAGATGGAGCAGAGGTACGTGTGTGACGGCCTCGCACAGGGAGTCCTCCACCATCACTGGAAAAGCAGAACTCTGGGGGAAGGCTGCGGAGAAAGAGGGCCTGACAGCAGCAGTCCAATATGGAAGTGTCCCACTGGGAGAAACACAGCCAGAGACACACAGCTTAAGAGGCCGTCAGGATCCACTAACACAGCCTTTTTACTGCACACCCTGCTGCGTTCAAATGGGCTTGTGCCCATGGTTTAGCACTAGTTAGTATTCTGTGGACTCTCATTTCGTCCTGCAACTTTCTTACCCATGCTACACACACACACACACACACACACACACACACACACATGCCTTTATACGTTGTCAGAACTTCAAATGATAAACATGTCATGTGTGGATATACTTAAAAATACCTATTTGTTTATATGTTAATATCTTTTTTTTAAAAGCTGTTTAATCTTAAATCTTAAAAAAATATTTATGTCTCACATCATGTTTTCCAATCTATTTTTTTTACATCCAAGCTTATTTTCCTGGCTTTGTTAAGTATTGTAGAGGACAATTCTATCTTTGCTACATAATGTACTTGAAATAATTTTAACATAACATTTTAATTACATAAATTAATGATTCTCTTAAGAATAATATTTGTAAATTATATACATTATGGGCCCTATGTGAGTAATCTTAGGGCAAGCTGTCATTTCAGTGGCGTAACTACCTGGACGTGTCCAACACTTCTCAGCAGAGGGAACTGACCTGCTCATCAAACTCATTTATTCTGTTTATTGATGTGTAAGTTTCATAGCTGCCTACAGGCACATACTATGGGTTTGTGCACTGCTGCATGTCCATGTGTGCGTAACAAGCGTCTGACTTTCAACATGTGTCTAGGTTCAATTCAGTCAGTGGCACACCTGTGTTTTCCGTTGCCAAGACAGCAATATTTTTTTTTTTTATCTTTATCACATCTCATTTCAAGAACACCACAGCCATCAGCGTAGATATATATAAATGAAGCAGGCACAGGGCAAAACAATATATTGTTTGCGAGGTAAAAGATAGTAATAAGCATTAGCACTCTAGAGAACTATCTAATGGACAGCATTGGGCATGGCGACTTTAGACTCATGTGTGCCTGCTGTACATGTCACTCTTTGTCTTGTCTAGTCTTTTTATTAAAAGAGTTCTCCTGACGCTTTTCTAGAATTAGTGTATGAGAACTGCCAAATAATAAAGGTTTCATACATATGCATTTATTACAAATACAATTTTTGTTTGACATTTTTTTTATTATTGGAGGCACTTAATATAGTTTGTAAAGACAAATTCATTGAAATGTCTTGAATGTTTCTTAAGTAGAAGAAGTACTGCTGCAAGAGAAATGTGATAATGTTTAAATAGTCCTTCCCTACTAACAAATTGGTGTAATGTTTGATGGTCAAGGTGTTCAAAAAGTTCATGCAGGGGAAAACATAGTCCATGATGGTAAGCCAGCTGGTTATCCCGCATTCTGTATGAGATATTTGATTTCGGTCATGCATTTTAATTCTGTTCGTACTGCTTGTTTAATTTAGTCAGGTTGGTCATGCTTTTAGACCAGCTAAACAGCATACTTACTAACTATACTGGTTACAGCTGATGTCCGTACGTTTTTGGGTTTGGGGGATTTAGGGCCCTCTCTGGTGAGAATGGGTAATTGCACTGGCAGAATGATTTTTAACTGGGGTCTTTTTTTGAGCAGATTAATCCAAGGTTATTTTCAGTCAGAGAGAGAGAGAGAGAGAGAGAGAGAGAGAGAGAGAGAGCGCGCGCTCAATCAGAAGCTTCACTGTCAACTACACACTGTTTTTACTATGAGTAAATGAGGTACTGAGGTCTGAGTTCACATTTAGTAAAACTGAGACGTTTCTTATTTTAAAGTCTGTATGTGTGACGTGGCCAGAAAAACTCCTGCAAAAACTACCCGACACCCCAGTTTTAAGAAGGAATATATGAGGCTTAGCAGGGATGGTCATTCCAGCACACTGGTACCACTAAAAACACAATATTTTATCTCTTCTCCACTCAGAAATGCTTCTACTTTCAGTTTAGAAACAAAATACAGACTGCCACTTTAAGAACCCGACCCGCCCATAAACTCTCTGTTTTCGGGCTGTTTGAATGAGCGAAATATGATCAGAATTATGTTAATCAACACTGTAACATAGAAGCATAGAACTATTATTTAATTAAAAAGATTTTTTAAGAACAGCTAAACACAGTGCTGCAGGTCAAACGCGGAGGAGTTCACGTGCGAAAGAGAGAGAGACACAGAGAGAGAGAGACACAGAGAGAGAGAGACACAGAGTGAGAGAGAGAGATTTGCAAGTTCTGATGTGAGCTACTCACAGGTAAAGGTTCTCTTTGATCTCCTCGTGCTCATATTCTAGTCCCATACATAATTCTGCAGCTCCCTCAGTGTTTTCTGTCGTATTTTGCGGCTAGCGCGAGCGCTTACAACTAACACCGCGGACCGCGAGGTGCCGCCGCGCTTGAGCCGAATCCGCTGCTGAATCCGACTCCCGCTTCCAGGACAGAATCGGCACAACACCCCCCGCTGTACAACTGCGGGAGTGAAAACAGCGCTAATAAATAAATTAGTTTAGTTTCACTTTCAGTTTTCGTTATTTTATTTAAAAATACAAATATAATTAAAAAACAGATGGCTACATCTCAGACTATTTTCTAGAGCCCAACCCGACCCGGCCCGAAGAATGGGGTGGGAAATCTCGGCCGGTTCTCGGGTCAAGGCGGGTTCGGGCAGACAATCTAAGCTCTAATGAGCTGGTCAGGCTGGGATTTTTTTGACAAATGTTTTTTGTGTTTTTGACATTTTTGTCCTGCTAATGTACAGTACAACAACACACCTGTGAAGACACGGAACAGCCTAATGTGTCTGCTTAACCTTCACATTTTCATTAGCCGATTTTTGTTTGAGTGTGTGTTGGGGGTTGAAGATCGCTCTTCTCTTCATTATGAGCATGCTTAACAAGTACCAGCCAATGAGTCACCCTATCTTTCATCTTCTGGCCCACAGGCCGCATAAACACTCGCTCCAGTCTTCTACTCGCATGTCACAAAGGCAGCTTCCCAGAAACCCAGCGCAGGACATTTCAAGGGCAGTGTGTGTGTGTCTAGCTTAAGTTTTTTAATTGCCATGCCATTTACTCAACATACAATACAGACATTTACTTCACGAGAGGCTGTTTGACAAACAGAGGAATAAAAAGGGGTGGACACTGTCTGTTACCCCCTTCAGTAATGTCTTCAATATCAGAATCATTTTCTTCTCATTATGAAGGAAATTATGTTAGCAGAGCAGGGGATTTCCTAGCTATCCTCCTTCACTTAATCATTCACTGTGCCACACGTGAGAGAGAGGGCTTTTCACTGTGCACAATTCTCCTTACCAAGTCCGTCCACCGCGACTCTATAGAGAAACAGCACCACCCAGTGGTGGACCAAATATAATAATAATAATAATAATAATAATAATAATAATAATAATAATAATAATAATAATAATAATAATAATAATAATAATTCTTATTATTACTATTATTATTATTATTATACAGAATGGGGTTATATTGAAACACTGCACTCTTCTTTTATGCACATTAAAATGGCACAATTTACATTTACAAACACTTTTGTTTAATACAAAAAAGTGAACAAGGACTATGTGAAGGATTACAACTCATTCACTGCGTCAGTTTTTTGAAATCTGAATAATAATAATAATAATTATTATTATTATTATTATTATTATTATTATTAGGATCATGCTAAGTGATGGGGGAGAGGGAGGGCCATCTTACCCATCTAGTAAGAGAGAGGCACTTTTAGACATACTGTAATAAGTACTTTTAAAGGATAAACTACAATGTGATATTTTACATGGAAATGTAATTGAGTGCAAGTGTTAAATTTTCCTTATTTTCCAAATCCAAAATAGTATGATAACAAGTGCAGTAATATATGTATACATAAAGTGCATTATAACGTAATAATATTTTGATTGTCTCTATTAGTATATAGAGTTATTTTGTGTGTTTTTCCATGACTTTAGGTCTTTATATGTCAGTGTATGTTTTTAAGTGTGTATGTGTTTGTTTGATGTCTGGGTGTGTTTGTTGTGTTTGTTTGTGTCTCTAGCGATAATTAAACTCTAAGGATTCGGAGTGTAATGGAGAAATTTGTGCACATTCTGATGTCCCTGAGGAGACCCCGCCGCATTGTACTTGACATAAAAGACCCCCCACCACACACACACATATAAAAACCAACACAAACCCAACCCGTACATCTGTGAAGACAGATTCGCTCTTCTGACAACACTTATCTGCAGAAGCGAGTGTATTTCTGTCTGTCACGGCTTTGTGCTGATTATTTTTAATTGACACTAATGCTGCTGCATGCCCAGGAGCTATTACACCGGATTTGAGTGGGAAAAACATATCCTGATGCTTCTGAAGCCTGTGTTGTAAACAGCAATTTTCACCATGTAGATACAGCTTGGCGAGAGCAGTGCATTAGGCCTAATGCTCTGAGTGCACTGTCACACCCATGTGCTGCATTTATCCTGATAGAGGAGATATAGTTGAAAAGTAAAGATGAGAACATTTCCCTTTTGCCGTTTTTTTTTAAGAGCAGTCAATTGCGGGGCACCTTAGTGCAAATCCCCCTCCTGGCGCTTTCCTACCCTACTTTTTTCTCAGACTGCATCAGAATAAAGAGCTGCCAACAGTCAAACAAATGTGTAAGCACCCCAGGCGGAGCGAATTGTGCCAGACAAGCACCAATTAAGCAAAAAATAGGAAATTAAAGCAAAATCTCCCAATGAGGAGGTATTCAAGGTTGCTTACTCCATGCATAATTAACACAGGACTGGAGATCGTTATCACGTTGACTTAAAAGGAGCAGCTCATTAAGGAATAGTCAATTATGCCCCCGGGATGGGGGGGAGCAGCATGAACCAGACAGGGTTAATGCATTCAGATTCAACGCATACCATTAGTTACTCACCTAGGGATAAAGAGGGGGAATATATTTGGGTGGTGCAAGACAGAATTCCCTCAATGGATTTAACAATGAAAACGACAGGTCAGTGGAAAATCACATTTTCACAGTTTGCACCCTTACTTCAAATCACTATATCCACAATATTAACCAAAACATGGTGACTATCAAGGTTTGCTGTAGGTTGACAGTATTAAAAACTAATACTTTAGTTAAAGCATCATGTGCACCCAATTCAGCACACCTCCAGCAGACAATAGCAGATCACAAATTTTATTAAAAGTGTGGCATTTGTCAGGATTCAAAATTGTTTTTGATGTCCAAATAGAAGGTTTGTGACTTTTGTTAGACATAGTTTTGCAAACCCATTTACAATATTGATGATTTGGCATTAGAATAAATCAATGCCCGGTTTACTTAGCAGCCTGTTTTCTGATATTAAGCAGAGTCTGATAGACCAACACCATATTTACTTGTAGAGGCTGTCACAATTTACCACGTCATGCCGTCATGACTTTACGTGTTGAAAGCCTTTCACTATAGTTAACTGGATCGCTGTACATTTTGGAGGCGAGAACTGGAATTGGCTCATTTTATGTTTTATGTTTTGATAATGTATACCACTGCAGAGTTCTCTCAGAACTCTTTTTAAACTATTATAATATAAACAGCTAAGAAATGGTCCTTGTTGTACATGAAGAAGGTTGGTTTTACATATGTTACTGTGGTATTTGAAGTAATATTGGCTTTCTGTTGATTCTTTTTTATTTTAGTTTTTCAATATGAATTCTGGGTGAAAAAAGATGATGATGAATCAACATCAGATTGAAAGTTTGATTCAATGATTCAAAGTTAATGTTGACACTTCAGCGTTTTAAAATTTAACATCTATTCAATGATCTGGATTAGCCTCTTATAGCCTGTGCTAAACTAAAGCAATGTAACCATGTCTTGAATGATTGATTACATTCAGAATATGATATTGTGTACATATAAATTTGACTTCTCTGTGTTGGAGGAGGACGGTGCAGGGCAGACACTCAGCAAACTCTTTGTGTTTAGCTTCAGTAAAATCTTACCTGTGCCTGAGAGTCAGACAGGCGAGCTGGTCAAGGTAATCATCCTGAAAGACTTAATGAGGTTAATGATAGCAGCCACACTGCTAATTTGTCACCTTAATGACTTCGTTTTGAAAGCGGTTATACGTCACATATTAGCAGGTTCACCCTGAGGGCTGAGCTAGAGTAAACAAGTCAATGTATGAGAAATTGAATTGGGTGGAGTGGAGATGAAGCTGAGTAAATTGAAGGGCAAATGTAGTCACAGATAATGGTGCAAGATGTTACTGCTATCACTGAGCAATGTGTCTGAATGATCTTTTATCTGTACAGGAGATGAAAAAAGTTCCTGTGAAGCCTTTGAGGAGCTGCGCTGATCGTGACACACACTCCTGACACACTACACCTCCCGTAGCCTGCACTGTGTGTGTGTACACACTGGTGAAGTGAGACTGCTCCTTTCTTCACATGCTCTGAGTATACCATCCTACTGTGTTCTCAACTGGCTTTTGATGACTTGTTTAGGTTTACCTTATTTTTATTCAGAGACATGTGTTTGTGTGAGGAATAAAGTGTGTTGTCTGCATGGATCTAAATCTCTGTCTCCTTCCTTCTACTTTCAAACCAGGTGCCTCTATTTTACTGCAGCAAAACTTACTTACCTGGCAGGTGGAGGAAAGCAACCTATTTTCCTCCTGCTGGGCTGTTAGAACTTAAAGCCGTGCTCAGAATATTTTTCGTACTGACTGCGTTCATGTGGGAACAGTAGCACACTTTCACTTTAAGTCAGATGACTGAATGGAGTCACTTTCTGCAGGACACCTGGTGGTCATTCTGATAAATCAGGGGTTCTTAACCTCTGATACGTGAAGCACCCCACCAAATAAATGTTTTAAATGTATCAAAAACAGGTCTGGGTCAGGTATAGGTTTAGCAACAGTATGTGCTTAAAGAATAAAGTGGATTGTTCACCACAGAGTCCAGATCTTAACCTCACTGAGAATTTTTGGGATGTGCTGGAGAAGACTTTGTGCAGTGGTCAGACTGTACCATCAAGATCTTGGATCTTGCTGCAAGATCTTGGAGAAAAATTCATGCAACACTGGATTTAAATAAATCTTGTGAGATTGCAGAAGCTTATTGAAACAATGCAACAGTGAACGTGTGCAACAATCAAAGATAAGGGCAGTCCAGTGAAATATTAGACTGTGTGACCTTTTTTTGTCCATGCAGTGTATATACAGCTCTGGAAAAATTAAGAGACCTCTTATCTTTGAGTAAAATGAACATTGTTGTTTTATTTTATAAACTACAGACAACATTTCTCCCAAATTCCAAATAAAAATATTGTAATTTAGAGCATTTATTTGCAGATAATATAAAATGGCTGAAATAACAAAAAGATGTAGAGCTTTCAGACCTCAAATAATGCAAATAAAACAGGTTCATATTCCTAAAGTTTTAAGAGTTAAGAAATCAATATTTGGTGTAATAATCCTGGTTTTTAATCACAGTTCTGCGATGGATTGGCGGCCTGTCCAGGGTGTATCCTGCCATCCGCCCAATGCCGACTGGGATGGGCTACAGCCCCACCCCACAGCCCCTTAAGGGAAAAAGCGGTTGACGAAGAGTGAGTGAGTTAATCACAGTTTTCATGCATCTTGGCATGTTCTCCTCCACCAGTCTTACACACTCCTTTTGGATAACTTTATGTCACTCCTGGTGCAAAAATTCAAGCAGTTCAGCTTGATTTTGATGGCTTGTGATCATCCATCTTCCTCTTTATTATATTTCAGAGGTTTTCAATTTGGTAAAATCAAGAAATATGCTAATTAAGTCTGATTTCACTGCAGTAAGTAACATTTTCAACTTTACACTCTTATTGGGAAACAGAACTGTTGCCATGTGATTTAGTGCAGCATATTGCACGCTTGTGTAATAAAATCACCTCACTGCGTTGTCAGCACTGCAGAGTGGAGTGTAAATAAGCATCGGACAGGAACAGTTCCCCTTGCCACCCACACACACACACACACACACGGTATACTTATCTCCCACACTGCCCTGCTACACACAATCAACACAGCCCTGTTTGCCTGCAGCAAATACGGCACGCTTCTCACCTCTGAAACCTTTATTCTGTCCATGAGCTTCTGGTACATCAGACTCCACATCAGACTCCACATTTCTCCACTAAGGAGGTTTAGCAAAGAATGAGGTCTACTTTAATCATCCCAGTCATTAGTTATCTTAAAAACAGTGTCCTGACAAACAGAATTAATTAATTTGTATCATCCATCCATCTATTCAACTATCCAAAAATGCCCCAGAATGATGTTTATTATATATTTATATCAGAGGTGTCAAGTAATGAAGTACAAATACTTTGTTACCTTCGAAATGTTTACTTACACATTTTCACT
Source organism: Astyanax mexicanus (assembly GCF_023375975.1). NCBI lineage: Eukaryota > Metazoa > Chordata > Actinopteri > Characiformes > Acestrorhamphidae > Astyanax > Astyanax mexicanus. Next base: position 69,292,304 of record NC_064408.1, on the reverse strand, counting down.
CAGTTATCTGCAGTTTCTACACCTTACATGTACTTATTTCCATTTCTGCTTTTTATTAAAAACCCTTTTCAGATAAATCTCTTCATCCAAATAAATTTGATTGTGACTGGATGAGAAGGATAAACATGTACCATTCTGACACCCTATTGGTTAATACTCAATCCATTGTTGTGCACTAAAGGCTCATGTGGCACAGCCTAAACATTTTTTCTTAATAGCATTTTTTCCATTGTCCCATTTCCCAATACATTTGCTTTTATACCCGTACTTTTACAACTGTACTTTAGTAAAGAGCTTGAGTTGATATTTAAAAAAAAAATTGTAAACACTAGTATTTGTAGTTCTACATGTGTAATAAATGTCAATACTTCTAACACATTTGGTTCATTTTGATTTTCTCCAAGATAATACTGTGTTCTAATTTATCATTAAGCCTTTATTTTAGAAAGTGTAAGAACCCCACCTTTAATATGCATTTATTTTACTTTCAATAAGATACAGGTGCATCACAGAAAATTCTAATATAATTTTTAAAAAGTTACTTTATTTCAGTAATTCAGTTTAAAATGTGAAGCTCATATACTGCATTTATTTTTTAATGTTGATTATGATTATGGCTTACACCCAATGAAGACCCAAAAGTGAGTATCTCGGATCATTAGAATATTATATAAGACCAATTAGTACTTTTGGCAGTGTGGGCAGTGTGCCAAAGCCTGCTGGAAAATGAAATCTGCATCTCTATATAAGTTGTCAGCAGAGGAAAGCATTAAGTGCTGTAAGATTTTCCAGGAAAACCCTGCGCTGACTTTGGACTTGATATAACACAGTGGAGCAACACCAGCAGATGAAATGGTTTTCCAAACCATCACTGACCATCAGTAAATTTTACATTTCATTTGTAAATCAAGGGAGCAGAGTCTGAAGGAAGAGTGGAGAGGAACACAGTTCAAACTGCTTGAGGTCTAGTGTGAAGTTTCTACAATCAGTGATGGTTTGGAGTACCGGTACATTCTCATCGGGTTTCTTTTTTCTCCTTGCCAAGGGTTGAGATGATGACTGACTGGGTGTTTTAAAAAACACTGTTGTCTTGTATAATTACACTCTGCATCTCTACAAGTCTATCTATCCATATGGAATGTTACAATGTTACTGTAAGTATAGTGTAATACAGTACACAGTATTGTAGGATTACACACCTGTTCTCTCTATGAAACATTTGAATTATTGATCTCCCAACATTCAGGTGCAACATTTGACCAGCCTCTGCCATATAGGAATGATTGATAGTTGATGATTAATGTTCCAAAATGTATCGTAAACTTCCCTTTATTAGTAAAGGTCATGATTCACTATCCATCCATCCATCCATCCATCCAATTAACACCTAGTTCTGCAGAGGGAAGTATAGTACATTGTGATCTACACAACATAAGTGATTGATAATTTGGCAAACAGTTGTAAAAAATCATTTAATTGATCAAGTCATTTGCTGTTTGTATAAAATGAATGAAAAATAGTTTCTGTCATTTTCACAAGTAACTCGATGATGTGCAACTAATAGTTTAAAGAAATTCAATTTAGATTTGAAATATGCATCAAAAAGAAAAACTGTAATTCAGAAACACAAGAAATGCCATAACATTACTGTGTGTGATCAAACAATGTTTGGTTAAAAATGCAGGCTAACAAATGTTAAAAAAATATGGGAAGAAGGCCTTTGTAACATAAACCTGCAATCTGCTAAATTATTCGCATGAATTCTGCCTCAATTATCTGTTGAAAGGATGAATTTATACATTCAACTAACCTTACAATGGCAATTTGATATAACTTAAAGACAAAAGATCCTGGTGTATAATGCTACTTTCCTAATACAGCAATCAGTCTGTGTCTGCAGCCATTAGCAAGAGAGCAGGGTGCAATAGCACACAGAGCTCCTTTTGGACTTTCAAAGACAGTTTTGATCACAGCGGGGAGCTTGACTGGCCAAGCAGACTGCAATAGGGTGGCTGATTGGACGCTCTGAACTCCATAGGAGGCCTGATTGGTTGCTGAAGGCTGTTAATTATAGCTCTAATTCAGTGTTCCACTCATTGCTGCCCTCTGTACTGGCACTTGGTGTGATTTATCAGGTAGATGTAAAAGGCCCAATGTCTTTTTCATCAACAATCAGTCACAGCACCATGAGGTCAGCACATATACAAAGAATATAGCATGAGCTATGCATCCTTGAAGAACGAGCATTAATTTAAAATAATTTCCATAAAATAAGACACTAATTAAATTAAATTACATGCACATAAATTGCCTTATTAGAATTGTCTATTAGTGCTTTGTGAAGCAGCTGGCAACTGAAGAACTTCCTATTTATACCAGCCCTATGTTGCGCATTACCTAATGAGAAACAGCAATACGTTAGCTCCACCTAGTGGACTTTAGAAGAGCAGTGTAGTATAAATAATAATAAAACTGTAACACATATTACTGCTGTGCTACTGTTAGTTTATCACATAAAAATCACAATGCAATTCAAAGCACCTTGGATGGATGGATGGAATAAGAAAAATGAAAAGTTTTATGATTTTATTCATTATATTGTGAGCAGATTTACTTAAATATTTTTTTATATTTTTAATTCCAATTATGATTTTCAGTAATGTTCCTTATCAAATATGGAAGCTTTTTATATACTGCTTAAATAGAAATCCTCAAGATTTAGTGGTGTAATGTCAGGCAGACCATTGACAAAAATCGTGGCCTGTTTTAAACGCTTCAGTATTTAAGGTGGATCACAAGAGTCAAATAAACAGATGCAGCAATTAGGGTGGAATAGGCGAAAAGGAGGCCAGTGTTGCTGTTTTGTGCCTAGGTTGTATTTCGTTTCTGTTTAAGGTGGAATGAGTGATTATGTTAAAATAGCAGGAACTGAAACATAGAAGGACTTAACGCTATTTTACTTTTTTAAGGTGGAATGGAAAATGTAGTAACGTGTGTGTGTGTGTGTGTGTGTGTGTGTGTGTGTTTGGTGTATTGTAGTGGAGTGTAAACAAGAATTTGCCCATTAACACCTGCGAGAGACATTAAAGTGTATAAATGTGTATACGTTTACTTAACTGCTTTTGTCTTAGGAGGTTTTTACGTAGGCTAACAGTCGCCATATCGGCTCAGTTTGTGTGGTGTCGGAGCACTGTATTTACTGAACTATGGGGGTGGGAGGAATAATTACTGAAAAAAACATGTGGTATAAAAAAAGAGTTTAGATTAATATAATGAAGTAATGTAACGTATTTATTACAGGACTATAATTCTGTACAGCTGCAAAAATAATGTCGACATTAATGTGTGTATGTGTGTTTGTCTCTTTAAATTACCCCTGTAGTTTTAGAACATTCCAATTAGAAAAAGGGCGGGGCTTAGGTTTAAATGTGCAGGTAGAGAGACTTGTTGGGCTGTTGTCTGTGCAAGAGAGGCCTTATTGATTAAACCATGCTGTAGCTGAATGTTTAATAAAAGACTGTTGGTGTTGGAATTTTCTCTGGAGGTATTGTGCTCTTCTTTTAGTCTCACCTGTGACTCGCTAATAAGTGCACATACGTGCTTGTCAGAACTTGCATTAATAGTATACATTTTATCTCCTCACGTCATATTTGACGTGAATGGAGCATGTTTGCAGTCCTATCATGTGGTGTTAATCCACCGCAGCAACCAATGTGTTGCAGAAGTGGAATCTAATGGTTGTGGGGGGGAGGGGATAAATTTACATTTGTAAAGTAACAAGAATAGCATACATTGTCTTTTTTTAATTATATTCTCAATAGAGTTAAAAGAAATGTATCATGTATTCTTTCTACAAAATTAACATTTTTAACTAACATTAACAGCCTTTTTTGGTTTTGCACCATTTTTAGGTTATTTGAGGGTCCACATGTAACACAATTCCATTTTACAGATAAATCATTCGATAGTTCAAAGTGACGAATATGTTGCAGTTCTGTTTCTGTTACATTGTTACATTCTTACATTGGTTACACAAGCATTAAATAACTTCAAGGGGGTGTAGTGCCCACATGTTAATGATTAAATAAAGCTGATGTTTGATGAATCAGACTGATTTGAACATTTGAATGCCACACAAGTGGGCATGGCTACTAAGTACTTTAAGGCTAAACAGAATTAAACATACATTATTATTATTATTATTATTATTATTATTATTATTATTATTATTATTATTATTATTATACTGAAAATGGACCACAGACATGATTTACTCATTTTTAAGATTTTCAGTCTGAGTTAACCCTTGGTTCCGGCTGTAACCCAGTGTCAGTTTATCAAACAGTTGCTCTTATTAGCAATAATACTAGCATTTATCCTGGCCGCGTTGTTAGCTTAGCTATAGAAAAAAAATATATACAGGAAAGTTTTTTGCTGTTTAGCCTTTTTCACCCCTTTTCATTGGAGACTCACTCACCGGCTCTCTCTAGCGGTTCTAAGTCATTTGGTATAACGAAAACAGGTACTGGTTAGGGTCTTAATAAACCGGCTCTTTTTTTTTAATTACGGGTTACTGAGTGTAGAATGATTTTTCACCACACAAGGCTGCATGAAAATGATTTCCATTCACAGTCTGCCTCTTTAGTATTTTACTTTAATCTTTTATTCTTAAATAATTTCTCCAAAGCCATTTCTTAAAAGCAGTACCAAATTCAAAATTGAAATAGATAAATTAAGTCAGCAGCTTATTTTTTTTAATACTTTTGGCAGATAACTAAATATTTTTTAGGTTAAAATTCTGATGTGAATTAACAATTTCCTAACTTGTATTTATAACTAGTTACACGGAATGTAAGCTTCTAAAAAAAAGCTTATCAGTACTACTAACTCAGCACTCCTATGTTCTGTAAAAAAGGTCAGGTAAACAAGCACAGATTCACATACTGTTCTGTGATGTTCAGTTTGTGTTAATTAGGGACTGCTTGAATTAAAATATAAAACTATCCACCAGGGGTGTGCCGTAATGTGTTGCATGCAAAAATATTGTCAACATTTTTAAATATTGTGAACGATATTATACACGATTTTATACTCCTGTCATACTGTCTCACCCACTCCCAATTATCACATTTGGGTACTACCTTTTTGCTGTTTTAAGCAAAAGAAAAATTCACACTGTTTTTATTTTCCATTATATGTCTACTAGAGACAGATTATCAAGTCAAGTGGACTCTGTCAAGTATAATTTATTTTACTTTAATCCTGTATATATGCAGCTGATGAAGTTCCTGTATTTTTAATATCTTAAGGGTGTGCCATATATGATAGTCTATAATAAAAACACATTTTTATATTGTTGCCTTAGTCCATTCTTAAAATATCTTTTTAAAGTTTAAAGTTCAGTGTTTTCATCATGTCGCCAAGAGTCTGAAGCTTGTGAAGTTTTAATCATGTTATATTTTCTTTTTTTTCCCCTTATAATAAAAACATTTAATATTAATTACAAGATATTACAGTGACTGTGTTTTAGTTGTTTGTTTCTGCCTAAAATCAGTTCTCCTTTGCAGCTTATATATATATATATATATATATATATATATATATATATATATATATATATATATATATATATATATATATATATATATATAGGTGCTGGTCAACGAATTAGAATAATTTGAAATAGTGCAATCATGAAATTCTTTGAATGCATTTTTTGTGCAGAAAGCAAATCAGGTGTTCACCGCACCTGTCCTACTCGTTAGACTAATCACAGAACTCGTTACCTGGAAAAAAATTTAACTGTGACACTGTTGTTTTATTGAATTAGAATAATGGGGAAACCGTTTCATTGAATTAGAATAATTTTTATTATAATTACAATCATCACTTTCTCAGTATTTTGTGGCTGCCCCCTTGGCTTGTATGACTGCCTGAAGTCTCCGCGGCATCGATTTGACCAGCTTGTCGCACGTTTCAGCACTCACAGCTTCCCAGGCAGTGGCGATGTTCTGCTTCAGTTGGTCCAGCGTAGTAGGCTTTCTGTCGCGAATTTTCCGCTTGAAGATGGCCCAAAGGTTTTCAATGACATTGAGGTCAGGCGAGTTGGCCGGCCATGCCAAAACTTCAAGCTGTTTTTTAGTGAACCAATCTTTGGTCGACTTTGCCGCATGAGCCGGTGCAAGATCCTGTTGAAATATGAAGTCTTCTTCGCCGAACTGTTCCTCAACAGTCGGAATCAGGAACGTTTCCAGAACATCTTGATATACGGCAGCATTGACAGTCTTCTTGAGGAAGCAGAGTTTCCCTACACCTCGAGCGGACATGCATCCCCAGACCAAAACGCTCTGGGGAAACTTGACGGATCTTTTCACGCACTCGTGGTTGTAGGTTTCGCCACCACGACGCCAGACACGAGGACCTTGGTCACCGAAGGAGATGCAGAAGCGTGATTCGTCACTGAAGACCACTTTCTGCCAGTCTTCAGCAGTCCACTCGCCGTGTTCTTTGGCCCACTTCAGCCGTTTCTCCATTTGTTTCTTGTTCAGCATCGGTTTTACTGCTGGAACGCAAGATTTGAAGCCGAGTTCTCGCAGACGACGGTAAGTGGTTGATCTGGAGACGTCAGAAGTCAGCGCTGACTGCGATCTTTCTCAGCTGCTTGTTGTCGCGAGCAGAAGTTTTTCGGACGCCGGAACAGTTGGTGCGCTTGCTGCAGTTTTTCTTGAGAGCTTTGCAGACGGAAGACTGGCTGATGCCGAGCTGCTCAGCAATTTTAGTTTGGGTCAAGCCTTGTTGGCGAAGGGCTTGAATTTGAGCCACTATTCCGGTTGAGAGGTCGCGCTGCTTACTCATGATTGATTTTACAACTTAGAAATTCTACTCAACCCTGACTTTATACTGCACAGTGAACACTCTTCACAGAAAACAAAATTCGAGCATTTATTCTAATTCAATGAAACGGTTTCTCCATTATTCTAATTCAATAAAACAACAGTGTCACAGTTAAATGGCCTAAATGGGCCTTTTGGAAAGCTCAGCTGAGCAATTTTTTTTCCAGGTAACGAGTTCTGTGATTAGTCTAACGAGTAGGACAGGTGCGGTGAACACCTGATTTGCTTTCTGCACAAAAAATGCATTCAAAGAATTTCATGATTGCACTATTTCAAATTATTCTAATTCGTTGACCAGCACTATATGACTCATTAAAGTGACGCTAAAAGAGGGACGATTTCAGCTTCTATAGCCAGTCCTCGTACAGGGGGGGCGGGGCTTAATGTAGTGTGGGTGTGGTTTTGATCGGACTGTGCGCTGTGTGGGCGGGGCTGTGTTTGTACTCGGCGTGCTGGTGGTCTGTCTGAGCTGCTGCGTGTGCTTTGCTTCCTCTGCTCAGGACCCCTGGATTTCTGCACTGCTTTCAGTATAAGTGTCTTACAGAGAAACCCACCCCGCCACGCGCCCGTGAGTAGACTGCTGAGAGTCTCAGTTAAACCGGCGGCTGTTTTATCCGTGTGTTTCAGTAGCGTTAGTGCTTTCTCTGTAATGCCTCTGTAATGTTGGAGTGCAGGGGTAGAAACTTCTCCAGCTTATTTTACACTGCAGGTACAGATACACTGTATAGCTCACTCTGTGCTGTAATTTAGAAAATCAGTTTGTGTGATCAACAGATATTTTTGCATTTAAATATTAAGTGTTTTTTTTAGTAACTCATTCTTTCAAATACAGATGATTTCATCCATTTATCACTAGCTAAACAATATATTACAGTAATAATCAATAGACTTTAGACCACAGACCATAATGTACTGTATGTTAACACAACAAGAGAAGTTCTTAACATGCTGTGCATCTCTACCCTGAAAAAGCTGGAATAAGGAGAGTTCTGCAGAAACTTGTGGAATCAGAGCCACACACAGCTCAGTAAACATACAAGTGCTCTATGAAAAAGTGAACTGATTAGAAGTTGAAGTTTTCTTTAAGCTCCACACTAAATTAGAAGTACTACAGTAGTCAACATTTAATGATGTATTTAAGGACTGAAAATAGTTTATTCTAAAATGTACTGATCAAGTACTGAAAGTAAAAGTACAGTAAGGTTTAGTTTCCAAATCTATGGGAAATTTGTGTCATAACTGCAGCAATCACTTACAAAGTGAGTCAGCTGTTTAGCTGAAATATTTCCCTTGTTTTAAGTACTGCATTTTAGAGTATTCCAAAGATCAGTTGTGTTTCCCCATTATCGGTGCTGAACAGCCTTCTATTTAACCCTGGGTTTGTGTGAATTCATTTACAGTCATAACCTTTAGTCAAAAATAAAATGATATTCAGTCAACACAAAAAAGCAGTGGAAAGTGGAAAGCAGAGCTAAAGGCAGAACAGGAGCAGCGAGGTCTTCTTACAAGAGCAGATTGATCGCTTGATTCATTCAGTAATGAGCAGTCTAAACAAACACAGTGGAAGGAGGAGAAAAAAATAATACTCCTGTCGAGACAGATGAAGTTTTTTTCTACTTAAAGAAGAGCTTTAGTTTGAAATGGATTTTGAGTGTATTAAAATGTGACAAAAAGTACTGAACTTTGTTGAATAGCCCACCCCTGCTCTCCCTCAGCTTTCTGAGATCCAGTATTTTGTGCACTTTGCCCAAACAGGCTTTTTGAATGAGATGGGGCATAATTTGCCCCTGCAGATAAATCACTTTTTTCACTGTTATTCAGGCTCAAAGTAGCTTCACACTTCGATTCTGTAGAGCCCTGACATTAAAACGAGACATTTAGAACTTTAAAAATGCAAAGAAGTTTATTAACAGCCACAATAGAGTAGGTAAATCTCCAGGCTCCGCCATATTAAATTTAAGTCACAATAAATTAACCAACGAGCATGAATAATAAAACATTTTGAATAATGTTTGTAATTTTTCAATCAGTTCAACTATCCTACCTATTTGTTTTTGCTTGACGGTTGACTCATTGTGACTTAATTTAAAGATGGCAGCGCCCAAAGATTTACCTACGCTATGGGATGTTCTCTTCCCTCTGATTGAAACAAAACAAAATACATAAGTCTGACAGAGCACTGCTGCCTGAAACATCGCTTCACAGAATTGGACACTCTTGTTTTCCAGAATGACACGTTTTTTTTGCTTAAATATATAATTTTTTTGCCTAAATAGTTTTCATGATTATCATAATACTGTTGTTTTTGGAGTTTAGTTTTAATTGCTCAACATTTATCTAAACCAGTCATATAACTTCTTCATTAAGGGCTCGCTTACTGCATACCTGATGCAGTTTTTGCACTTGGCATTGGCCTTCAATCCTTTTTTTAAGAATTAGATCAAGACTGAGTGCCCTCTATTGCCATTGCACAGTAATTCAACCTCTGCATTTCGGTTAAGCCTTCCATGGTTATCAAGGGCAGAGAGAACACAGACACAGGGCTGTCGGCAGTGCTCACAGAATTACGTGCCTTACTAACTCAAGGGCACCTCCACTGTGGATGCCAGCTCTGTGAATCAAAGCACTGACATTTCACTTCCATGCCTGCTGATCTAACCTTTAGGCCACAGCTGTCTTGAGCCCAAGTGTACCCAACTCAGATCTTTGAGTTGACAGACAGACATTATAAGCATTATTCAGTGTGGTCTAAAAAGGAGTAAAAGCCTCTTTAGAGTAGATTAAAGAAAATCAAGCAGATGCAAAATTTATCGCATGATATGTTACTTTATTATTCACTCATCTGCTTGCATGTGCCTCTACAAGTCTGCAATGTGCAAAAACAAGCCTATCTCAGCTATGAATGACTAATATGTTTCTTTTGTATCATAATAATTACTCTTCTCCCCACCCATGCTTCGGGGCCTGCTGCACCTAGCAGATTTTGTCTAGTCTTGCTTGTTTCTTGAGTGTTATTGTATAGGTCACTGATATAGACGTGTTCCAGTAGTTTGTACTGAAAGTCTACATGCTTAGAAGACTAGAGGTTTGTGTCACTTTGTTTTACTTTTGTAAAGCTACAGTGGTTAAAGGCCTGCTGGGGTTAAAAACAAGCAAGTTTCAGTATAGTAGAGGACCATATATCAACCTCTGAATGAGAGTGCCTGGAGGAAATAGTGTATTTTAAAGAATAACCCCTGTGTACTTTTTCCACTGTGGGCACTGTGATCTGATACAGTTTCACTCTCATTGAGACAGATTAAAAGGTTCAGCCCTATTTGAGCTGGATTACTTTTACATGGGCAGCTACTGTAATTTAAGTGATTGCTTACAATGACCGTTATTTCAGTCTTGTACCAACATGCAAGCCACAGTGGATAGTAGTAATTAATGAATCATTTGTGTCTCAATCCATTATTTCTCCAGTAATAATTATAATTTGGAAGCTGTTCTCATAGTAAAGTAAGAAAAGCTGTGGGCTGTGTTGTTATTATTGTTGATGAATGTTGTGCCTGTCAGGGTGTGTATATGTGGGTTATCTCTATTTTTTTGTTGTTAATGTCCAACTATTTTTATGTTTATAATTAAACAGGCTGTTTTTGCACTGCTCCTTTGATGGTACAATAATTAGTAGGGACCTAAATTGACCAATTGTTTTCTTTAGGCAGGCCTATTTTGACAGGTGAGAATACTCTGCCTGCAATTTTACACACCAAACTAAAAGATCATTCTAAAAACACTCTAAAAAGTGGTTTATCCGCTCAACTTAAACAAATAGCTTTTTGTGGAAAAAAAAAAAATAATAATAATAAAGTATTATGTGATTAGAGTGCAGGTTGAATCTGTTTGGTTTTAGTTCTATATACAGCTCAGGAAAAAAAATACTCCACTTAAAAATTGATTTTGCCAAATTGCAAACCATTGGAATATAATCAAGAGAAAGATGGGTGATCACAAGCCACCAAACCAAACTGAACTGCTTGAATTTTTGCTCCAGGAGTGACATAAAGTTATCCAAAAGCAGTGTGAAAAACTGGTGGAGAAGAACATGCCAAGATGCATAAAAGCTGTGATTAAAAAACATGATTATTCCACCTAATATTGATTTCTGAACTCCTAAAACTTTATGAACATGAACTTGTTTTCTTTGTATTATTTGAGGTCTGAAAACAATGCAACTTTTTTGTTATTTCAGCCATTTCTCATTTTCTGCAAATAAATGCTCTTAATAACAATATTTTTATTTGGAATTTGGGAGAAATGTTGTTTGTAGTTTATAGAATAAAACAACAATGTTCATTTTAATCAAACATTTACCTATAAATATCTAAATCAGAAAAACTGATTCAGAAACTGAAGTGGTCTCGTTCAAGTGGTCTCTTTATTCCAGAGCTGTATGTCATTTTAAAATAAACAGATTAATTAAAAAGAGGTATCATATAAAGCATCACATAATTATGAGCCTAATTACCACCCAACATAATGAGCAGACAATACATAATGTATATTACAGGTTAAGAATATACTGGATGTGAGGGGTAGCTCAGTATTTTATACAAAAGAGTGTATAGGTTTATCTTTATCAAATGGAAATAACAACATCCACCCAAATATAGCTGAAGAAATGTTCATAATAGGACAAGGTGGACAAGTGGGAGCATTGCTAAAGCCAAAATGCAAAAAAAGTTTTGTGAAAATGTTGAATGTGAAATATCGAGCCATATCACCCACCGCTAATTATCACATCAGGGAAATACTTTTTGCTGTTTTTAGCAAAATAATAATTTATATTGTTCTTATTCCCCATTATATATCTTATATCTGTCCAGTATCAATTATTTTACTTCAATCCTGAATATATGGAGATATTTGGAGTGCATTTTTATTAGTATCATGACATTCTGGATCATTGACTTCTGTTACAAAATCTGATAAAATTCTTGTACTTTTTAATATCTCAGTTAGAGGTGTGCCATATCATACCAAATACAATATTAAAGAATAATTTAAATTTTGTTGCAGTAGTGTATTCTTGAAAAAAAAAATCAGTATTTGGTCATATCGCCAAGAGTATCGATATTGCGAAAATACCATGAAATATCATATTATTATTTTAGGGCAATATCGCCCACCCCTAGTGTCCAACTCATTTAAAGCAATGCTGATTCTGGCACAGGTGCCTTGGCGCTGGTATTGGTGACTAAACAACTGAACCTATGGATGGTCTGATCACAACACACACAAGGTTATGATTATCAGATATTGCAGACATTACCATTCATACTTCAGTGAAGCAGTGATAGTGATTTTGTGCAGTGTCTGTTGCAAATAGTATCAATATTCCTGAAGCTGCTTTTTCACACAGGAGAAATGTAGTGTACAGCCAGATATATTTCTGTTTCAGATGCCTTCTCACTACAGGAAATAATCTTTGGGGTTTAGGCAAAGGGGTGGTTCCTGTGTTGTGTGTGCAGGAAGCAAGGTGTGACCGGCTGTGAATTATCTGGAAAATTACTTGCTCTATTCACACATGGGCTCTTGGATATTGCCAGCACATTGTACTAGGAGGCTGGCAGATAGGCAGGTGATGTCCTGGTAATGTCCAGTTAGTCTTCTATCCATCGAATAGTAGCACCAAGCACAATAACATAACTGTTTTATCAAAATCTGGAATTTTTAAAAAAGCTGGTATGTTTTAACAATAGAGAAAACCTATTAATGTAAAAAAAATGGCTTGTTAATCTTTACAAAGATATTTAAGTAGCCTAGAATCTCCTTAAAAGAAACTCTGGCATGTGTGACTATCTTTTATAAATTGTTTTTACATTACTTTCAGGATGCTGCTGTTAGTTTATTGCATTCAAGCTGAGCAGAAACAACTAAACACTATAGGCAACCATAGCCTAGCAGCACCAGTGTGTGATGTACACAGAAGGGCTCTAATAACTAATCGATTACATTGATTTAAATCAGTTATTAAAGTAGTTGGCAACTAATATAATAATCGATTATTAAAGCGGTGAGTCATGAGCACCGTCTTGTACACAAGCAGAGGCTTTTGTACTGTTCATATGAGTAATGTATTAATTATATTGTATCGAGCTAAATTAATATGTTATGATTATACATTTTGGCTATATTGTCCAGCACTATGTCCAGTACAACAAACATACATTTTCACATTTATACATGTACACAGCTTCTTCAGGTAATGTCTGAAAAAGATCTGGGTTACTGTGCATATGTGAAAGGTCCTTCTGTTACATGTAGTGTCTTACTACTTATTATGCCCCAGGAAGTGTTTAACCATAGATTAGCTTTTCTGTCCAATTGTATTAGTAAATTGTAAATTCTAGTAGAAGCTATATTAATTGATGCATTCTTCTTTTTTGACTTTTCTAAGTCTAACTTAAAACATAAGCTTTAAATACTTGGCTTTACATTAACTATAAATATATAAAATGTCAGGTTGCCATGCACTGAAAAAGCAAAACAATACAGTCGGAAAGGGGATTGGGGTATGTGAAGGTGATCCAGACATGTAACACACACGTGGACACGTACACACACAGCAAGTGTTGCCTGCCACTCAGAGTCTACGTAGTAATTCACTGCATCCTATTTTCAGACCCCACAGATTCCTTGCAGGTCTCTCTCTCTTCCTATCACTCTCTCGATCACTCTGTCTCTCTTAGCCCATCCTTTAGTCTGGATTTGTGAGCGGGTACATGGTCTGCAGGTTATGAGGACTGAATGTCTTTCCCTCCTGATGTCATTGGTTTGGCACTGGAAACTCGGTACAGAGTGTAGTCGGGCCAGCTTTCCCTGTTCACCCACTAAACCTTTCCAAGATGGTTTGGCAAAAGCTGGGGTGCTAAAATCACAGCCCACAGCAGGTGTGTGTGTCTGTAATAAGCAGCAACATGCTACAGAATTCTAGAAGAGTCTGTGAGACCTTTAGCTGCTATCAGTGGGTTATTTTTTTTTCTTTTCTTTATTGTGTTTTTTTTTGGCACAGATTTTCTATTTCTTTAAATTTGCTCAGCCAATTACTCAACCAACTTAGTAGGACTCCCCTTATCACTAGGAAAGCCCCCAACAATAGTAAGGTGAAGATTAGAACATGCCTCCTTAGTGCTGGGCGGTATGAACAAAAATGCATATCACAGTATTTTGCAAGATTCTCACGGTTTCACGGTATATTACAGTATTTTTTTATTATTATTATTATTTATTTATATATATTTTTTGCATGACTGGGCTTAAATATAGGTTTATGGCTTACTCTACTGTTAGAAGTACATATAAAATAAAACATTAAGGTTTTAAATTAATTTGGGTTTATTTTGTCCCACAAAATTATACAATATATGAAAAAATCAGACTTTATTATCAGAAAAACAGCTGAAGAATGAAAACATTGGACTTTAAAAAGAGATATGCCAACAACTTTAACATGGCTTCCTTATTAAATAGTTCCATTAACACTAAAAATTGACCTAACATACTCAGTGTTTAAGTATTTCAAAGATATATTTAAAAAAAAAGCTCTATTGCACAATTAAGACGCAAGTTTAATATCAATTTACAAAATGTTATTATTGAAGCCATTGGAGGCATTAAGGTATTTAAGCAGCTGTTTATCAGTTTATCATAATTACTTTGTTTCTCTAGTTAACAAATACATTAAGTTCAGTGTGCATTAATATTATAATTTAAGCTACAGTATTGATATATTTAAACAGGGCTTTAGTTACTCATATTGTAAGGAACAGCAGCGGAAGCTTCAGGAGTTCTGTGTTCATGTTTAAGCAGGCAGGACAGTGTGAGACTGAACTGAGCTGCCCCTACTGTGCTTCTTTGATGGCGCTACACTGCTAAACAGTGCTCCACAGCGCCTCTAGTGGTGTGGCGGTATGGGAAAAATGCATAGCGATTCTAAATTCCCCTCCGGTATACTGTATTAACCAGTATAACATCCAGCACTACGCCTCCTCCAGCACTTGTAAGGTCAGTCACAGTCTCTTTTTCAAACTGCCGCTGATGCAGCATCACTGGGTAGCTAGAGCACTCTGAGAAAAGTGCCAAATCCTCAGCTCTGAAACATCAGCTAACAGATGCATGTAGTGATCAATGTCACACTAGGAGTGATGTGGGAAGAAAGCACAATCTACCCACCCAGAGACAGCAAGGCCGATTGTGCTCTCTCAGACTCCGGCTGCTGATGGAAAGCAGCGTGACTTGGGATTGAAACAGCAATCCTCAGATCATAGTGGCAGTGCCTCTATTCTACTGGACCACTCAGAGACCCTTGTCACACATATTGTTGACAGTATGAAAGTGATGAAATGCACTGTGACAGATCCGACCTGTGTATATGTTAATAAGTGCATTAGTGCATGTGTATGCCTACGAGTTGTTCTTTGTGAACTGCTTTGTTCTGTATTTGCTGTTGAGATGTGTGGATTATAGCATTAAACAGACACATTTTCACCATTCAAAGCAACAGTACACACTGGTACTGACACAAGGGCCTGTTTGTAGCATTCGCTCCTCGAGTGTCACTTACAGAGAATGTATTAAGCCCATAAGCTTCACTGGCGTCTGTGAACACTGGCTCCAATCCCACACTCCTCACACACAATCACAACTGAGGTATACAAGCTGCTCCCATTTCAGGAAACTATTTACCACTTTATCAGTAATGCAGACATTACTGAGTGTAAAAATCCTAAATTGCCTTTCTCAAGCAGTCAGTGGGGGTTTTGTGTAAGCCTGCTTAAAATGATCCTTGTAAAATGTCTGAAGATTTCTTCCTGACTCTTTGCAACTTTGCTAAATGTGCTAAAGTTCTACAGTTTCATGAAAGTTAACATTTGAAGGTTTGGCTCTTGCACTGGTTTCCCCTTTACTGTTGTTTATTATGACCTAATAATAATAGAAGGGGTGTGCCATATTGTATCGTACGCAAAAATATCGCCAACATTTTTGAATAACGTGAACGATATTATACCCTCAAGTATCATGCCATATCGCCCAACCCTAATTATTATTTATTATCAGTATATATTTTTTTTACTTTAATCCTGGATATATGGAGATATATGGAGCACATAATTAGTATCATGACATTCTGGATCATTGACTTCTGTTAAAAATCTGATAAAATTCTTGTATTTTTTTCTCAGTTAGGGGTGTGCCATATCATATTGTATGCAATAAGAAAATGTATTTTTTTATTTTGTGGCAGTTAAGTATTCTTGAAATATATATATAGATTCAGAATATACTTAATTTTGTATTTTTTGTTTTTGCCAGATTTTGGTTAAGTATTTTGTCTCACAGTCCTTGAGATGTCAGCTGGGTTCTAATTCCAGATTGTTGGGTCTGATTGTGATTTAGGGATTGGATTTTTCTATATTATGAAAGTTTTATACAATTGTTTTCCTCATAGGAATGAATCAGCTGTGAAGGTTTGGGCAAGTTTGGAAGGTCTTCTAAAGTCACAATGATACAGATATACTAGTAACACCCAACTGACCGTGTTACATCTCACAAAAGCCAATCAGCAACCTGCTGAACACTAGCAACCACCTGAGACACCATGCCTACCAACTGGGACCATATAGTAGAAACCACTTGAGCGTGCAACCATTATAGTTAGATATGAAGACCAAGGTTAGCACAAAGTCCTCCCAGGGGTCCATGTTTGTATTAATATTTTTTAAAAAGTACAGTACAGTTGAGAAACTCTTCTTTTGCCTATTATCTGTAACTTGTGGATTTGTGCATGTTTCTAAAGTATGTTATATAAAAGACAAACCTAATGTAAAGAGGATTGTTGACCAAGCTCATTTAATGAAAGCAGTGTGTTAAAATGACCTGTTTATACATAGCCCCACAAAACAGAACGACATAACAGTCTAAATCAGTCATATATTCTTGTTTATGTCAAAGGCCCAGGCTAAATCAGATCAGCTCCAGTCAAGTCAAAGGTTGCATTATTATCAGTATAATCCACCTCAGCAGTTAGGGGAGTTTCCTTCTTCTGCCAAGAAGATTAATTATTAAAAAGGTGAAGGGAGGAGTAATAAAACACTAACAGAAACAGGCACACATGCACAAATAGCCGCTCAAGGGGTTTTCCCATTGTAGGCGGGAAAAAGAGAAAAAGGGTATGTGTAGTGCAAGAATGTGTAAGAATACCATCATAAAATGTTACAATAATATTGATGTATCTTATTTGCTTGTGTTTTCGTAGGATAAACCCCACCATGCTGTGAGTTCTGAAGCTTTGGGTGACCCCAGAGAGGAGTGATGGCATCCGGGGGAAACCCTGATGCTGCCATTGGGGATGCAAGGGCCTTCCCGCTGGACATTGATGATGTGAAAATGCTACTGCAAGGTCAGGACTGTGCACATAAAGCAGGTCACTTTGTGTGACTAGTCTCTGGATTGTATCCTGATTATATTTTAACCACATGCTTAGTAGTCAAATTCTTCTCCGGTTGGTCAGAGTGAAATTAAAAATTGTATTTTGTTCAAAGGCCTCAGGACTCCTCCAGGTGTAGGGAGAAGTTAGATTTGTGCATTTATTATTACTTTTTTTTTTTTTTTTTTTTTTTTTTTTTAGCAAAGTGCAAGTCTAAGTTGAGCTAAGTGACTCCTGACCCACTAAGTGACCTGAAAGTGCTTAACTTTATTTGATCTCTTGCTCCCCCCTTGCCCCCTCCTCTGTTTCCTAAACTCCCATATTGCTATTTTTAGCTGAGGAACAGTTTAAGTATCAGTCAGGAGTGAAGGTGTGTGTGTGTGTGTGTGTGTGTGTGTGTGAGATAGATAGGATAGAATCCTAAAACTAAAAGGTGTGATTTCACCTGAAAGCATTTCATACAGTAGGTACAGTATATCACTCCTAGTTGTATACATACTATATGCTGCATTTGAAACTGTTCTCCTACCCTCATTGCCTGCAGGAGCCAATAAAAGACAATAGACAGAAAAAAATAGTGAAATCAGGAAGAGTCCTCACACTGACCTCAACCAATAATCTAGGATTCAGGGCCATGCCCACCTTGGTTTGTGTCCGCCCACCTCAGAGCTGTGGAGGGAGCGTCACAGTGGTGTTAGTCGATCAGAGGCGAGACATTTACATGTCATGAATATTTATGAGTAAGGCCCAAATCCTGTAGTTCCTCCCTGCTCACTCCTCCACTGAACTAAAACAGCCTGAAACAGGAGCACCAGAGCACTTTTTACACAAACCGCCTCACAGTACAATAATTCATACTAAAAAGTTATGAAAAAACAATGAAATTAGACTTTTAAGATTAGAGCTGTAGAATAAATAGTATTTTTATCTTTATTGCGATATGCATTTTTGCGATAAACAAAAACATTGTGAATAAACAGCTTCTTAAATTGCGTTACCCATGTGCAGCAGCAGAGGGAGCTCCTCAGGCTGTACACTGTGCTCACGTGACATAACCAGACTAGAGGCAGAGCGAGGCAGAGATCCACAGTAAACGTTCACACCAAACTAATTCTAGCCTAGAATTTTTTTTTTTTTTGCAGCCAGGCTTAGTGTTGTGTAAAAAAAAAAAAGAATAAATAAATTGAGGAGCTTAACACTATTTCTATCCAACAATATTTTTTGTAAAATAATATGGAATGTACATTTGTTTAGTGGTCATTGTCCGAGGTTCTGCACTTTTTTCTTGCTGTTTCTGTGCTTCACTATTTATACATACATGTTCTTAGACCCTCATGTTATGTCTGCTCAGAGGGTGGGAAGTGCAAACGGATTACAGCGCTGACTCACTGCTCAACAACTCATTAAACAGAACCCACTGAGAGAGGGTGTGGCTGCTGTCTGTGTGCGCTGTGTGTGTTCCCCACTAGTGTTGTCATCCCACTCTAGTTAGAGGTTTCTTGGCAGTGTAGTGTTGAAACTTGTTTTGTTGGTAATTGTGAGATTACATAGGGTTATTTGCATATTCAAAGAATGTTGCTGTATTGTTGTTTTAAGTCTTAAGTTGAGCTAAGTGACTCCTGACCCACTAAGTGACCTGAAAGCGCTTAACTTTATTTAATCTCTTGCTCCCTCCCTCACCCCCTCCTTCATTTCCTAAACTACCATATTGCTATTTTTAGCTGAGGTAGAGTTTAAGTATCAGTCAGGAGTGAAGCAGTCGTGAGTGTGTGTAGTTAAAAGTGGAGTATTATAAATGCAAGGCTCCATTTAAAAAACATCTCTTTGGTAGAATAAATAAGTAAAGTAAAGTTTGTGTTCCATTTAATTTTTTTCCTTCAGCTTCAACAGCTGTGTTAGTTATTAATACATGTCAAGTATTAACATGTATTGACATGACAAGTCATAAAATGTTGGGAAAAGGTGATTTACTCTATGATTTAAATGGAACACATGATGCAAAAAAATTACTTTTTGTGTGCTTTATTTCCACTTGTGTCTCGGCTGCCCCTATAAACACTTCAAACTAAAAAAACATCCATGCATTCATTTTCTGTGAATCAGTTAAAAGAGTTTAATGTCAGGAATCATATAATTCTATGAGTCATCTGAATGGCTTCCTTAATGCATAGAACCACCCTAGCACCAATGTTTACCCATCAAGCCCCACTAGAGCCCCATCCACTAGATCAGTTAAAGAAACGCCATTTTGGTTTGCTGCACACTTAAAAACTATAAACTACATACCTCAGTAACTGCTGTGATTATATATGTTCTATATGTTACAGTATGTTACACATCTCTGCACCTTATCCTCACTATACACTTTATTATACCGTATCGGTACCGCACTGTCCTGTCTTTAAATTGTCTCGTCTTTTGTATTTATTGTATTTATTGTATTTATTGTTACTATAATTTTATATATTTTATGTTGCACTGTCGTCACTCCTGCACTTTATGTTGTCTATTGCTTGTGGTTCTATGTTGCACCATGGTTCCGGAGGAACGTAATTTCATTACACTGTGTACCTGTACTCAGATGTAACGACAATAAAAGCCTCTTGACTTGACTCTTGAGAATCTTGGACAGTACACAGCAGGATTAGCCAGCAGACTTTGTTTGACGGAGGGATCTGTGGCAAGTCAGGGTGGGTCTGTTGCCTGTCAGCCGACAAGGGAGAAGAACGTGCTTTCAAATAATGAGTTTTGTAATCTTTCACAGTTAAGCATGAACTAGCTTGTTTGTGTTTTGCTATTTAGCGTAACAAAATAATGCAAGTGTATATTTTAAAAGCAGTGAACTTTGGGATATGTCACAGTCAGCGGTGTGTGTGTGAAGTTTCATTTATTGATTCTAAAATACCATTCTTTAATTTGTATGTAAAGTGCATACAGTAAACAGAATGGATATCACAGTCAGCAATAATATATTGAGGTCATGTCCATATGTTGTAATATAAGTTGAAAATATAATTGTTTTGGCAGCCGTACACAGCACTATATGGTAAGAAAAAAGAAAAAAGGAATCCTGCAGTATGTGGGAGGTTCGCTGTGTGCCAGGGCTTAACCTTTGTTAGTAACCTGTTATACAAGTGGTAATGCAGTGATTTTAACACAACCACAGTTCTTATGAATTGGTTTTCATTGTTCTCCTGTTGGTTGATGTCACTGTGGTCTGATTTTATTGATGTTCTGTTTTCTCTTGTAAGAACTCTTGAACAAACACACAAGAGGGAAGAGGGAGGGTGAAATGACGGTTAACTGTCATAAAGACTTGCTTATGATGACTTGCTGAAGGATTTCTTTATTTGCCATGGCACTGATATTAAGTTTGCAAAGCAGCTTTAACATCCAGGCCTACGGGTCCAGACCTCTTATGAGCTCTAATGAACTCTGACCTTGGGAGGAACCAAGATTCAGTAAGAGGAACCCATCCCCCCTCTGGTCGACCCGGACAGTACATACAAGTCACAGAACAAAAACAATAGAACAGAGAGATAATGGGCAGCTATAGCTGATGTAGAAATAGGGTATGAATTAGATGTATCGGCTGGGCCCTTGTCAATGTAGTGGTGTCATGTTTAGCAGCACCCCTTGGGCTTAACGTTCCTGCTAATTTTCCTGCTGCTCCAGAGATCTAGTTTACCTTTTAGAGCATGCAAATCATTGTTCTACTTGTTCAACATGTTAGAGCCACAGGGTGGTTAAGCTTGCTAAAATACTTGTGCTTTATCTCTCTATCTCTCAAAAAGTGTTTTCTCTCTTTAGAGGGGTTATGAGATGCAGTGTTACCAGAAGAAAAGCAATCCAAAGCTACAACAGTGTACACAGAAATGATGGAATGACTTTGTTCAGTTATGAATCTCAGCTTGAAGTTGAACTGGTTTGCTCTTTAGACAGTGACAAGTTAAGCCAGGTTTCCAGTAGAGCAATTTCTGTCGCGAGCTTCAAAATAGATGCTCTATAAATGAGATGTTAAACACTGCAATATCTGTATTTTTTGTATATCTGTTCTACTGTAATGCCAGACTAAAGCTTTCCTTGACTCCAAGCTTTTTCTTCACTCAATTTTCTTAAATAAGAAACGTTTATCAAAATTCATGTACAATATGAAGTACAATATATGTTTGTCTTATTTAACACATGGATATGTTTATGTTGCAAAATAAATTGCAAAAATACACAAAATGTCATTTTCAGTTCTAATTTGGACCTGAAATCTAAAACATATCATTGTTTTGCAGTAGTGTAGCATTTTTTAAAAACATAGAATAGATTATTAATTTGTTAATTTTATGTAAAGATTTGTTTCAGGCAGTGGTTCATTTAGTGTTGTGTTTAAGCCCCACCCACTAGATAGCAGTGTTGTACTCAGTTGTCAGATCCCACTGTTCTCATTGGATAAAAAGAAAACACTCTTTTATTTTCTTTTTAACCCATATTTCACTTTTACTGCTGTGTCAAAGTAGCCATAAATGATTTTAAAGTTTAGATGTTGTGTGAACTTTTCAGTTTTGTCCTCAGGGTACCTAATCCTGGTTCTGTGTTTGTTGTCTTCTGCAGTGGAACAGGAGCAGGTTCAGAAGAGGACGTTTACCAACTGGATCAATGCTCAGCTTTCTAAGGTAAAGCATGTGAAAAGTTTTAAACTTGTGTTGATGTAGTCTAAAGGCAAAGTCACATCTGAAAGTCCACATTAAGGTACGTTGTATACATTAATATACGTTAATATACGTTAATCTACAGTTACAGTAGATACAGAAGTCACCAGTGTAAGCGTTTGCATCCATAT
This sequence comes from Astyanax mexicanus, assembly GCF_023375975.1. Lineage (NCBI taxonomy): Eukaryota > Metazoa > Chordata > Actinopteri > Characiformes > Acestrorhamphidae > Astyanax > Astyanax mexicanus. The sequence continues at coordinate 69,270,106 of NC_064408.1, read as the reverse complement.
GGCTGTATGAGGTTACTGCACACCCAGAGGAGTCAAATTTCCTCTAAATCTTTTTCCTCTGGTTTGTTTTGGTCTTAACTTTCTGTAATTGGTCAGGAAAACTGAACCGTGTAGAATAGAGCAGTACTTTTGGAGGTGGGAATGCTCACTGATATAACTGTAGTAAAAGCCAGCTTCACTGCCAGTGCCCTTATTACTGTATAATTAATGTGTCGCTTAACACACATTACTACTTCATTTGTCAGCAAGGCAACATCTAACAATGCAGTGACCCTGAAACGCTGACTCACTGCCTAGCATGTAGTCAGCTCATCTTGCCATGAAGTAAATGAGAGGGTTTATTTACTCTTTATGGATTATTTATAGAGCCCAGGCTGCGGCCCACTTTGACGGGTTGTAATTGGAGACCGTAGTCTCTCCGTAGTCCACTAGACCTCTGTTCAGCTGACACTGTATACGTGATAATGTGTGCTGCTGCAAGTGTGCTGCTTCTGTAATTGAGTTATGATCTCTCAGGCAGCAGGACATTATGCTCTGTTCACAGATATTGAAGCAAATTAACACCTTAGTAAGAGAAAGTTACAATATCTGCTCCCACATTCTGAAAGATTATTAGACTTGAAGCCTGTCTATAAAGTCATAGATATAGACCAATAAAAAACAAATCATTAGAAAAGTCGTACATCGTACATCTCTCCTTGGCCCTACCACTTAGCCTTACCCCTGTGTTTTACGTGTTCATGTCTAGGGATAGGGTGTCCTGATTATTGTTAGGTGGGCGTAGAGCTTAGATTCCCTGTCTGAACCCGACCCAAACTCAGGCCAGGTCGGGCTCAAGAAAATGGTCTGTGACGTAGGCAGCACTGTTTTAATGCTATATTTATTATGGTAATAATAATATAGCTAAGAAACAAATCAAGCTGTTTTTTTAAATAAAAGCTGCACAAGTTAGAATGAGCTCCTCCACTTAACCACACTTGACTTGCAGTGCTGTGTGCAGCTGTTCTTAAAAAAATATATAGGTTTTTTAAATAATAGGTCTATGCTTCTTCAGTGTTGCAGTGTTAATTAACATAATTTTGAACAGATTCCGCTCATTTATACAGCCCGGAAATGTCTTAAAATGCTCAGTTTTAATGCTCTACTTAAAAAATATTGGGTTAAAATCAGGCTTGCAACAATAACCCCTAAATTATCATAGTCATAATATTTAGACATTTTCTTCATAACAAGCATCAAATAATCGCTAGTAGTATATCTTAGTAGCTAGCTATCTAATTTTCCCATTCCACCTTAAATGTTACAGGCTCTGCCATGTTTTGCAATATTTAAGGTGGAACAGAAAAATAAAATAAGCACTAATAAAAGCTAATTTTAGCTCCCATTACAGAGTAATTTATTAATGGCCAATAATAATGTATAATAATAGCTGCATCACCTGCCCCCTTTTCTGAAAACGTAAGATGCCCTAAAATGTACTAATTACTTAGCAGCTATGTTGCTAAACTGTAGCACTCGGCCAAATATACCTATTATCTGTATTGTGTGATTGAAGAGTTGTCCCAGTTTTTATAGGGAGGATTTCACCCATTTTCCCTTGTGTATCTCTGTTGAAAAAAAAGGTTAAGGGTTAGAAAAAGAAATGTGACTGGGCCATTCTCTTTTTTTAATAGTGTCCCACTTGCTGTACCTGACTCTCTACTGATAAGATGTTAAATGAGAACTAATCAATTCTGTGTACTAATTCTGTCTTCCAGAGGAACTCTCCCTCCTTGGTCCAGGATCTCTTTGCAGATCTTAGTGATGGAACCCGATTGCTGGACCTGCTGGAGGTCATGAGTGGCCAACGGCTGGTTAGTGTCAATACTGACTTGAGCATGATGTGTTAAACTAAATGATACAAATACATTTAAAAGTGTCTGATAGCATTCAGTTAACTTTGCTGGTCTTCCCACAGAAACGAGAGAAGGGCCATGGAGTCTTCCAGCAGAGAGGCAATGTTGAAACTGCCTTGAACTTCTTGAAGAATAAATCAGTAAGGGCGTTGTGCTACCTCTGTTAAATCATACAGTGTCATTGTTTATTATACACTATCATGCCAAAGGTATATGCCATGGGATAGCAGTATGTAAATTGTTAATGTTACCTCAGTGTTACCTCAGGGAGAGGTTTGGGAATACCTAAACTGTATAAGTTGTAAGGTGTTATTTAGTGGGTAAGATTGAACACTGGACATCGATAATTCACCCTTAACATCGCCTTGCCATGAGCATGGAGTACAAACAAGGTCTGATTCTGTTTATTTTTTTTTCTGTTTCTGAGGTTTGACATTATTTAACATTCCTTGATCCCCAGTGTCATTTGTGTACCATAAAATACACCATAAAATGCCATTGCCATCCACAGTGGACAGTTCAGTGGGTTGTAAGGATTGTGACCGGTGGTGTCTGGCTAGAATTGTTCAAGCAAAAAGACAAACAATTTAAGCAGCAAAAAAATATCTAATTTAATGCAATAGAAAACTTTGCATAAAAAGTTGCATATCCTGCAGGGCAAAAGTCATTACATGCAAAACTGGTCCTGTCCAATAACCTGTGGCATGTGAGTGTGTTCTATTCAATACATGAAATACGATTTTTTTTTTTTTTTTTTTGTGAGTTTTTTAAATTATGTAAAATGGCTAATAATGATTAATGAAAATATCTTCTCAGATCAAGCTGGTAAACATCAACATACCCGACATTATGGAAGGGAAGCCTCGCATCATCTTGGGACTTATATGGACCATTATTCTGGACTGTCATGTGAGTATTCCCCTAGTGCTTAAATATACTGTCACTGAGTGTTACCTGAAGGTCAGTCATGTGACCTCTTTTTCTTGCATTAGCTTTAGGGTATATTCTAGTTTCACTCTAATATGCAAAATGCAGCATCAGATTTCAAACACCATCACGCTGAGCAGAGGAGCTGCCATTCTATTCAGTAATGTAGGTTAGAATCCTCTGCTGAAATAGAGACTAACACTTTATCAAAAGGATTTTTGTGATTCACTCCTCTCAGTGCACTCTGAATAATTTGGGTCAGGACACAGGGGGATGAAACTGTCATTATTGTATTCAGGGGTTGAAGTTTTAACAAACAAATGCTTTTGTACGTCCTACGGCAAAGGCATAGTTATTAGAACAAAGTATCACCTCTATTACATTAGCATTGTTTTTGTGATATGGTTCTCTATCAAGTCATTTTATATAAAATCATCAAGTTATCCAAAATTTGTTTTGCACCAAAAGTCTTGGGACGGGAAACTTGTCCCGTGACATTTGCCTTGTCTCGTGGAAGCTAAACAATGCTGCTCTGATCTTAGACATACAGTACAGGCCAAAAGTTTGGACACACCTTCTCTTTTTCAATGCGTTTTCATTTTCATGACTATTTACACTGTAGATTCTCACTGAAGGCATCAAAACTATGAATGAACACGTTGAGTTTTATGTACTTAAGAAAAAAAGTGAAATATCTAAAAAAAAAACATGTTTTATATTCTAGTTTCTTCAAAATAGCCACCCTTTGCTCTAATTCCTGCTTTGCACAATCTTGGCATCATTCTCTCAATGAGCTTCATCAAGAGGTGGTCACCTGAAATGGTTTTCCAACAGTCTTGAAGGAAGGAGTTCCCAGAGGTGTTTAGCACTTGTTGCTCCTTTGGCTTCACTCTGTGGTCCAGCTCACACCAAACCATCTGGATTGGGTTCAGGTCCGGTGACTGTGGAGGCCAGGTCAAACTCCACGTGTTCATTCATAGTTTTGATGCCTTCAGTGAGAATCTACAATATAAAATAATCATAAAAATAAAGAAAACGCTTTGAAAAAGAGAAGGTGTGTGCAAACTTTTTGCCTGTACGGTATGTGACATATTATATTATGACATGACGTATTCCTGGTACACACGTGACACTGTGACACTTTAGAAAATAAAATATCCCATCCATCCAACATGGTGGGCACCTCACAATTACAATAACCTGTATAACGCCTTATTATCAATTTACATATTTCTGCATGACTTTTGTTGTGTGAATGTTACAGATAGAGGAGTTGGCCAGCACTCTGTCCTTCGGCTCACGCTCCTCTTCTCTGGAGTCGTTGTCCAGCCAGGACTCAGCCCCTGGTACTCCTGTACGAGGAAGCCCTGTTCCACGCAGAGTCTCCCCCCTCCACGCACGCTTTCGCCTCTCCGCTAAAAAGGCTCTGCTCCTGTGGGTGCGGGACCAGTGTCGGAAGTAAGTTGCCACCAGCTACTCTTAAATGCAGTAAATTATTGTTTTTACATTTTCAGTACATTGTAAGCATTATAATTTTTCAGATTCTTTTCTATCATGAAAAAAAAAATTGAGAAAAATGAGAAATCACATTTCTACTTTGCAAGCTGCCAATAATCTCACAAATTTTGTACAATTTTGTCACTGATGGACTGAGGATTTGTTCGAATGAACGTCTATTCTTTTCTTCTTGTGTCTTTAATGTTTCTTTTTTGTACCTACTAATGATTGTAAGTGTCATTGGGTTGTAGAAAATCTGTATATAATAATAAAGTATTATTATTATTATTATTATTATTATTATTATTATAATTATCCTAGTGCCGGCTGGTTATTCAAACTAATTAGTTAATCATTGTGATGTTTCGAGGCAGTTTAAAAAGAAAAAAAATCTTTTCATATAGAACCTGCCACAGAGGATATCCTTAGATAGTCTTGTTTTTTTTTTTGTTTTTTTTAAAGAAACCTGTAAAGAAGACTTTTTATGTGGCAGTGATTTCCATATTTTGCACTTTTGCACCTGCCTGCATGGTTGCCTGAATCTGCTTGCTACTTTTAAAAGAATAACTCAATTTAATTTAGAATTTTAACAATAGTTTGCAGTGTTTTTAGCATTTTTTTGTTTTACTTTTTTTAAAAACATTTTATGTTACCTAAGAGTTTAAAACTTGAGAATCACTAATATATTTGCCCAGCCCAGTACAATATTGAACATCCCATTATAATATATCATGTCTTGTTATGTTAATGTTGATGCATGGGCTGAGAAAACAAAAAAAAATAATGAAGCAGAGTAGCATATACATGCCTTGAGAAATTTCTTTCTGATTTCTAGGCCATAATCTTATGTAGAAAAATCTAAGTGTGTTGTTTAAAAATTGAATAATCAGAAAACTGCAGAAATTTAATTATAATCTGATCACTGATTGCAAGTAACTGTCTACTCCTTTCTGTTGCTGTTCAGTGTGGGCTGCTCGGTCAGTGTGAAAGATTTTAAGTCGAGCTGGAGGAGTGGTGTGGCCTTCTTGGCTGTTCTCTGCTCTCTGAGGCCAGATCTGGTGGACCTCTCTCTAACTGAGACCAGGAGCAACCTCCAGAACCTGGAAGAGACCTTTTGTATAGCCCAGCAGGAGCTGGGAATACCCAGACTGCTTGAACCTGAGGGTGTGTATCTTATTTATCTGTACATTTGGTTTTTATGTGTAATGTCAATGCTTATTAGGAAGAATGTAATTATATAAGATGTGTTTTAATGTGTCCATTCTCAGATATTGATATAAGTAACCCAGATGAGAAGTCCATTATGACCTACGTAGCTCAGTTCCTGCAGTACTCCAATGATATGCCTTCAGCAGAGGATGATCTAGAGGTGAGATTTTTGTGGAGTGAGCTGTTTAATTAAAATAATTCTCTGGGGCGCCGAGGGGTCCAGGGGTCTAAAGCGCTGCCACTATGAGCGGGAGGTCGCAGGTTCGAACCCCCCAGCTCATGCAGTTTTGCCATCAAGCTGCCAGCGCTCAGAAGGAGCAAAATTGTCCCTGCTCCCTCCGGGTGGGTAGATGGCGCTCTCTCCCCACATCACTCCTAGGGTGATGTCCGCAGCACAGGGCGTCTGTGAGCTGATGTACCGGAGCCGGGCTGCTGCGCTTTCCTCCGAGTGCGCTGGCTGCTCTGCAATACTGCATCAGCAGCAGCTCGAAAAGAAGCGGTGGCTGACTTCACATGTATCGGAGGAAGCATGTGCTAGTCTTCACCCACCTGGTGTGTTGGGGCATCACTAGTGATAGGGGGAGTCCTAACGAGTGGGTTGGGTAATTGGCTGTGTAAATTGGGGAGAAAATCTGAAAAAATTAGCAATAAAATTATAAAATATTATAAAATAAAATAACTCTCTCTCATAGCTATGTTCTTAATTACTCAGTTCTGCTCTTTTTCCGCACCTTTTTTCTTACATGTCCTTCTCACTCTTGATCCCTCTTCCTGTTTGTTGGCTGTAGCTACAAACACTTCTTTCCCCAAAGTGCTTTTCTCCTATCAGCCTTTCTACCCATTTCACACCTGCTGTGCTGGCTTCCCCTTTATATCAGGTACAGATGGAAAAATTTGGCATGATTCAACCACAAAGTTCATCTTGTTAATTCTTTCAATCTTTCAAACATTATTAATTTCTCTTTCTCTTAAAATGCTCATAGGCATCTCACAGTCAGAAGGTCAGCGAGATGACCTGCTGGCTTCAGCGAGCCTATGAGGACATGCTGGACATGTGGTCTTCCACAGAGGGTGAAGGATACGCAGAGAGATATCAGGTAAGGTCACGCTTTTAGCCGCTGTATTACAAATCAAACGAGAGTTTCTCTATGATTCTCTTGTACTCTGATCTCTCCTAGGCGTTCCAGACCTTTGTTGAGTCGTTCTATGAGCAGCGGCGGCCTGTAATGTCGATGCTGAGTGCAATGAAGCGCAGTGCAAAGATCAGCGAGGAGCAGCTTGCCCTGAGAAAGGCATGGGATCTTATGGAGGAAAGAGTGAGTATGAGAAAACTCTGTATGTGATAATAAAAGTATGTATGTAACTAGATCTCAAGTTTCCTATACTAACACAATTTCAACTCCAGATTGTTGGGTCTCATTGATATGCTGGCTTGTGTATAACTTTTCCATTGGATGAACATGTATTTGAATTAGTGCATCTATGATAAATTGGGTGCATGAATTAGGTGTTGCCATCCTCCAAATGCAATAATGTCATAACAGCACTAATCTAACAGCTAATCATCGCCATGGGGTATCACACCAACCACTTAAGACACCATAGAAATCCTGGAAACCTGGAATACCATAGCAACTGCCTAGCAATTACTAAGCAACATAATGACAACTGCCTGAAATTCCACTGCAAACTATTTGCCATGATGTATCTAACAGAAGCCACCTAGCATCCACCTGTGAATATCATGGCAACCATTTGCAATTCAATTCAATTCAATTTTATTTAAATAGCGCTTTTTACAACAAAGGTTGTCACAAAGCCGCTTTACAGGAAAAACAGGTCCACGCCTCTTATGAGCAGCACCACAGAGATGCCAATTTTATGGTGAAACAGTGGCAAAAACTCCCTTTAAGAGGAAGAAACCTTGGAAGGAACCCATCCTACTCGGGTTGACCCGCTCAGTACAAACAAACAACAAACAAATAACAGAACAAAAACAGTACAGAGAATTAATGTGAACTATGGCTAATATAACAGGTACTAATTTATGAATATAAGAATGTAATGGGCACAAACTATAGAGCTATGGCTAATACAGAAACAGATACTGAGTGTGTTAATGGTAATCAGTGCAGGGTTGCAGAGCCGGAGAACAACACAGCGGGCAGTGGAGAGCCAGGCTGGGAACATCAGGAACAGGGCATCTCCATACATGTAAAAGAGATAGATAGAGAAAACAGAAAGGAAAGGAAGAGAAAAAAAAAAGCAGAAGTTAGAAGGGTTGTGAAATAATTCAGATGAGTAGAAGGACAGGGCTGATTCCTGAAAGCAGGAACCACAGACGGACACATCCAGGAAGACCGGCCGGCCAGGCGTCTCAGCACATGTGAGAAAGACAGAGAGAGAGAACAGAGAGGGGAGGAAAGAGAAAGGTGTTAGAATGGTTTTATAAAACTCTGCTTGCAACTAATTAGAAACATCATAGAAAACTCCTGAGATAAAAAGAGCAATCACTTAGCAACGCTGTGGCATCCATCTAGGATACCAAAGCAATCACTTATAGAAATAGCGCTTATACAGCTCTGGAACAAATTAGAAACCACTTATGAGTTTCTTTGACTTTACCAAATTAAAAATCTCTGGAATATAATCAAGAGGAAGATGGATCATCACAGGCCATCAAACCAAGCTGAACTGCTTGAATTTTGGCAGAAGGAGTGGCATAAAGTTATCCAAAATCAGTGTGTAAGACTGGTGAAGGAGATAATGCCAAATTGCATGAAAACTGTGATTAAAACCAGGGTTATTCCACTAAATATTGATTTCTGAACTCTTAAATCTTTATGAATCTACACTTTTTTTCTTTGCATTATTTGAGGTCATATTTTTGTAGTTTATAGAATAAAACAACAGTGTTCATTTTACTGAAACATAAACCTATAAATAGCAAAATCAGAGAAACTGATTCAGAAACTGAAGTGGTCTCTTAATTTTTTAAAGAGCTGTATTTAATGGATAAAAGTAGCAACCAGTTTACCAAAACCATAGAAAGACCTGCCATTGTATTCTATATATTAGTATATTAATTATCAGAAGTTACTGATAATTGTATATGATGCAGTGTTTCCTCTACTGTATGTAGTGACAGTCAGTCTTGTTGCAGTTGCAGCAGTACAGATCTGAACTGGATGAAGCTTTACCTGCTCCTCTACACACTGTGGCTAAATGGCTACAGAATATGGAGGTGGTGCTGTCTGAGGAGCACACAGACTCTGAAGACCATAAAAGATCTTCTAGAGAAGCAAGGGACAAGCAGGAGAAGCTCAAGGTTTGTATAGCTGCCATTCCATTTCCTTTCAGAAGAAATGTTAAGCAGATGTCTACAAACTTTTGGGTATTTATTTTTATCCAAACCTTTTAGGTGTTGCTTGGAGATATGAGCTGGCACTTGGACACACTTCATCAGTTCCACAACACTGAGGATGATGGTGGCGTTCGAGTCCCTGCTGAAAAACTTGATGAAATGAAGAGACGGTACGTATGTATAGTAATTTAAAACATTCTGATAGTGGCTTCTGTTTCTGTATAATGTTTTTATTATACTTGTAATATAACCTACAATCTCTCTAGGTTCACTAATGCCAGAGTGACAGCGAAGTACCACGGCATCAAGCTGGAGTACAAGGAGCAGTGGCACCATGTCCAAGAGCTCTTAGGTTCACTCAAGAGCAAACTAAAGTCCTGGAGAGCCCCCTATACCTCTCAGGAGGCTGTGCTCTCCCTGATGGAGGACTGGCATGTAAGTAATATAAGCTAGGCTAGGATAAGTACTGGTAAATATGTATTAATGATGGGGTAAAAGAGACAGTTCTTAACTACCTGTATTTGAATTAGGATACTATGAACACGCAAGGCTTGGTGTCCAATCTTAAGGCGGCTATCCACATGCTGAAACAGACTGCCAACACTTACACCAGCAAGGCAGCCCTGGGTGAGTGAGTCTGTGATATAAACACTGTTATAAACACTCAACACTTTTCACTCATTTAAAAATAGTTTTCAAAATAGTTGCACCCAGAAGGAAATAATGGATTGCAATACTATTCAAGAAGAAGATAAATTTACAGCACAGATACCAGGAACAAAAAAATGCGTATTAAAATTCGATACCAAAAATGTATTGATCGAAATGTCTTGGTACTAACGAGTACAAAAAAGTAAAAAAAAAATAATTGGTGCCTGTTTTCGATACTTTGCATAAAAACACGCATAAACATGGAGGGTGCACACAGACACGTGGTCGACACACCATCGCTGTCCTGAAATCTCTCAGCATCTCCGAGAATAATTATCGCTTTTTGTATTTTTTGGTAAGAACTTAGAAAAAGGTACAGAAAAAAGGATTGTTTAGGTATCGATACCGAATTCAAAGTATCGAACTGGTACCCAGCCCTAGATATGGGCAACTCTTGCGTAACTCGTGTAACACATGCCAGACATGTAGGCATGGAGTTGTAGAGGTTCCTAATGGTGTACTGCAATAATTAATCTGTAATCAGTCTATAATCAGAGTTTGTGGGAGGGTTAGCGTGTTTATACCATGTCTAGTAGCATCTCGCACATTATCAGTCTGGTATAGGTCTGGGGATGAGGATTGCCATGGCTTAATATATCTTCAAGGCAGGCTGTTGAGATGGCAGTGGTATGTGGTTGGGCATTGTTCTGTTGGAATAGTGCACCAGAATGTGCTTTCAGAAACAATAGGGCCACTGGTTGCAGGACTTCATTAAGTAACATTAAGTTGTTAATCTGGCTGTAATAAAGATTGATTGTGATCTTGCATCATAAGAAATTGCACCTTACACCAAGGGTCGGCAATAGGCAGCCCGCGGGCCAGATGTGGCCCGTAAGCATGAAACATCAATATAGGTTGTTTGAACTATAATGTACGATAATGTAAAAAAAAAAAAAAATAATAAAATGCTTCTCTGGAGAGCTTTTGTTTACATTTCTTCCCTACAGTCTCGTTTTTCCGCCTGTTCTTATGCTCCCTTATGATATCTTCTTATAATTAATAATTAATTATTTTTTTCCCCCGATCGTGTCCCAATTCACTAGCTAGGGCAGCGGTAGTGTATTGGACCGCGACCCTCATGACACAGGTTTGATTGTGCGTGAGGAGTGTGAGTTTATTTATTTATTTATTTATTTATTTTCCCTTTCTGCTTTGAATTGAACTGTTCTGCAATTGGGTTCAACAACCCTCTGGGCTGGAGAGCTACTATTTTGTAGCACTCCATCCCACTACACTTCATTTTCCCAAACAGATTTTTTTTTTTGGTGGTCCACCACGTGATGGTTTGGAAAATATCTGGCCCACAGCCAAATTTAATTGCGGACCCCTGATGTACACCAATACGCCAGGCTCTTCTGGACATGTGCTGCATGACTACAAATCATAAATCTTAGTGAGGACTATGCTACGTCCACACAAGACAATATTGTGAGTCGTCACTGAAGATGAGTCAGTATATGACAGTCTGTAGCACGACTACCCACTAAGCTTCATTCCTGTCGGTTGATTCCTTCTGAGTGCAGCTGTTTCTTGAGGATGATTGTATGAGTCTCTGTGATCTAGTTGATTTGTATCCTGTTGTTTTGCATCACTGCAGCTGAGGACGCTGGAGCAGTGAGCAGACAGGTGAAGGAGGCTGAGAGGGAGGCAGAAGTGAGTGCAGAAGCTGCATTTGCAGTCAGGGAGACTCTGGAGCGTGTTCTAGCTGAATGGGAATCCTACAGAGACTGTTCACATTCATTACAGCTCTTCCTGGAGGGACAATCACAGACTACAGGAACAGAGGTACTGTATCAGCTGAGTGCAGGGGATGTTTAACCCATCAAGCAGGCTTGCTTAATACATCTGCACTGTGTCTGGCAGCTAGACTGGTTTATAGTGGAATTTACCCGTTACAGTTTATTGTGTTCTAAGACAAGAAAACCACATGTGCACCATTTGTTTTACAGCTACCCATAACTACAGGTTCAAAGGAGATGTATGATTTGGATTTGGAATCTGATTGAAAAAACTGTCATTATTAACTGTTATTAATGTTTCTGTCACACCTATTTATTATTCAGCAAGCCTCCTGCAGTCTGTCAGAATGGAGCTCCTGCCAGGCCAGGCTGAATAATGCAGGCAACTTCCTGACAGAGGTGACCGACTGCTCTACGAGCAACGCTGTGGCTGACGAGCTCAGTAGACTCAACATAAAGTGGGCCGACTTCATCAAGAGGACGAAGTTTGTGAGTACAAAAAGAGAGGCGTGTCCTAAAGCTTCACACAGAAGATTTGTTCACTTTCTTTTTCCTGGAAACTGTCTTAAAAAATAGTTTCACAACCACAAAAAATATACTTCACATAATTAAGTGTTTTTGGACACTCCTTCTAATGAATGCATTCAGATACTTTTAGTTAAACCCATTGCAAATACTCACAGCGTGTCTGAGCTCTGCAGAAAAGTGTTAAAAATAAAATAGATTAATTCTATTCTATGCATCAACAGACAAACATAAAGCTTTTGGCACTGGAACTGTATTCTCTACAGTGATTATGCTCCAATTTATACATTTAGAAGTAACAAGAGCAGGATACTAAAACTAACCCAATTGGAGGAGAAAAAGTGAAAACAAAATAAAAATTAAACTATAATGAAAAATTCTAAACTATTACAACCTTGTAATGACAAATCAAAAAGTTGCATCAGTTAGAATGTTATAATCACACAGCTCTGGGTCCACACGTGAGCTTCTTCACTTGTTCACGTTTGACTGTGTATCTGTTCTTACACGTTTTTATTAAATAATAGGCCTATGCTCCTTTAGTGTTGCAATGTCACATCATTATAAACATATTTCGCTCATTCAAACAGCCCAAAATAACAGTGATGATGCTCCATTCAGTACATTTAGACAGGAGAAAAAAACAGGATAACTGCTTTATAATAAAAAATAATGCAAAGTCAGAAAGCTTTTGCTATCTGAAGATGATTTTTTTAATAATAGTATGGGCATGGTTGGGTACTCTTTAGTAAGGGAAAGGATAACAGGATTTTCTAAAAGCAAAAAAAAATTAGCTAAATTACTGTTAAGTCCATCATTTGCAGTTTTAGACAATCAACAAAAATTTAAAAGGCCTAGAATTCACCCGGGATGTTTCGATGCTGAATTTTGTAGTGAGCATAATTTTTTTTATTTTATTTTTTTTATAAAGATTTCCAGACATCAAATTGACCTCCATTGATCCTGTCAACTTCCAATTAAACATAAATGAACTTTTACATGCCACTGTATCTAAACAACTAGATTACCAAAACTACTGCAGTACGGTTGAGGTGTAATTATTTAAATATAAAAGGAAATTCACATTTTGTTAATTTACCTCTGTTAATTTTGCCAATATTCCACCTGAATATTTTGTCATCTTTTGTAGAATCCGCTGTCAGTGGTTAAAGTTAAGCATCTAGGTACAGTCCCTCATAGTAAAATAATGGTAGAAAAAAAAAGGGGGGGGGGGGCTTTACGGTATTATAAATATGCTGTGGTTTTTATCAGTGCTTTGTAATGAAAGTCTATGAGTCTGTGTAAGCCTATATAAATCTGTACTTGAATGAACTTTAACCAAGTGCTTCTGAGTAAGTGAAAAGCTAATGCCTTCACTCACACTTTGCAGACAGTGGACCCTAAGCAGAGCAGTAGCACAGCTCCGTGTGCCCCTGCTGCACAGATGCTGCTACAGGAGGCAGGCTGGACACTGAGAGAGGCGGTGGAAGTGTCCTCTGGAACTCTACGCACATACAGAACCAGACTGCAGGTACTGTATCATACATCCTTACTGTATCATAGCCTGGGTTTAACACATTAAAGAGACACTATACTCTTACTCACTGACATTCTCGCTCTATCTCTGTTTTCAGATGATGATGAAAAGGTTGAGAGAGATGGATTTGGGCTCTTTATCTCCGTCTCCAGGATTCAGTGAGGAAGCCCTGCAGAAACTTAAAAATGTGCTGCCAGAGGTCAGAACAGATGCTGTTTATGCTTTATAATAAGTACATATTTTTATCCCTAAGAGACAGTTGGTTTCAAGTGTAGATGCTAATATGTAGATCCATTAGTTTAATAATCAAAAGCATTGACAACCACATATTGCTGCCATCTCAAGAGCAGAAAGCCAGACTCTCTTCTATTATAAGTGAAGCTGGTAAATTGATCACTATAACCACACACATCACACATCAGTCATATTTATTATTCTACCTTCTGCTCGATTGCAAAGAATTATGTTGCATATTTACTTTGCACAGATTGTACTTAGCTTTTTTTAACTATCCAACCCTATATTTCACACTGTTATTCTTTATATTGTACTGTTTCGACCCCCTATTTATTTTACGGGTAAAGCTCCAAACTGATAAAAACGTCTAGGGTTTAAGGAGGCAGTAACATAAAAGAAAGACCACACAGACCAAGCACAGATAGATTTTTTTAGTAAAGATGTATTAAAGATCAAGACAAATCACTTAAATACACAAAAAGTAAACTACACAACAACTTCAGTTGAGCTTAATGCCAAAATTACAAACAAAACAAATCTTAACCCAACCTAGGTAGTACAAAGACTACTAGAAATAATTTAAGTAAGGCTTTTACAAAATGTAGGCCCCAGTCTGTAGGCCTATAGCTCAGAATGGTACAATGAGTATTTACAAACAAAGAAATTCAATCTGCCATGGACCACATGGTGATGGGGAACACCGTGGGCCACTTGCTCTGTGTGAATGTCTGATATATAGAAGACACCATCCAAAAAGCAGCCAATCCACATGACTGCATGGGAGATTCACCTCAAAAACATCAAAGTATAAAAACAGCCATGCAATCCACTTTAAGACCTAACATGTATACATTTAATGTGTATCATTTTTTTCTTGTTTGATCTCTTTTTAGATTCATGTTTTATAAATTCTGTCTTACATGATATCTTGATGATAACTTCAGTCAGTCATAAAAACATTTCACTGCTATTTGTACTATGTGTGACTGTGTATGAAACTTTCAATCTGAGAGATATGACAGGGTGGTAGAGGGAGCTGAGCTTTGCTGTAAACATTAAAAAAAATATATAGAATGGTGAATAGTAAAAGGGGAGGAGCTTCAGACCGCTATTTCATAAATACACTTCATGTAACAGCATGTTCAGATTTTTTTTTTTGTGATGAAGAATTTTTATATTTCTTACAAAATTTAAACAACAACAAGGGGAGGGGTGCAGCAGACAGGCATTAAGAGTGAATGCAAAAGAGAAAAAATGCTATGGGTACAATCATCTTCACAGAGATAAATAAGAGGAAGTGTTTAAATTCAACGCATACTTTGCAGAAAATCCAAAATATTCAACACAAAAGTCTGCCATGTTTCAACAGTTATGAGCTAAGCATGATGAAGTCGAGCAGCGGTACATTCAAGTTTTGCTATATTCAGTAGATTAACCACCCAAAATGATTCCATATGAAGTCCAGGTGTAATCCAGTTTTGTAGAATTGTCTTTTTAGCAGCAGTAAATCCAGAGAATAATAGCTTGCACTGTGTCATCTTCAACTCCAAGTTGGTGTTATCATTCAGGAGACACAAGCATGGATCCAAATTGTATTCTATTTCAAGAATATCAGACAACACTGTGTTTACATATCTCCAAAATGATGTTCAAAACTTTTTGATAGGAAAAAAAAATCTTTATGCACTAATAAAGGATTATCTTATCTCTCTCTGAGCAGGTAAGAGAGACTCTGAGCAGGGTGGAGCAGACTTGTGAGGGGCTACAGAAGGGGGCGTCTCTGCTGGAAGGCAGACTTGCTGAGCTGGATCACTGGAGCACTGAAGCTTTAGAAGTCTGCCAGCAGCTTAAAGAGTGGCAGCACAAGCACCAGAGACCTCATCCCAGAGTCAAAGTGAGCATACAGTCAATGCATTTCAATGCAGATTCTTGATATATATATATACATATATATATATATATATATATATATATATATATATATATATGTATATATATATATATATATATATATACATATATATTTATATATATATACCATCTTATGTCTCATGCATAATTTTTATGAATAACAGTACTTATCAGACCCGCTCTAGTGACTGGATTACCTGTCAGGTTCCTAGAGGTTTTACCGAACTGAGAAAATCTGGAATTCACTGCAAGAAACTCTAAAACTCAGCTCACTTGTGGCACTCAGTCATTTTAAACTATTAGTCTCTAACCACCAGACAGCCTGTGTCTGTTTGAGTTAAATTTTCTTTTACCCCTTTAATAATTTATTAATTTATCTAATTCTATATTTTACCTTTTAGCATTTTTATTTATTTTATTCATTTCATCTTTTTATTTTTTAGTTCTATTAATGGTTTTGCTTTTGGCCTTTTACCTTTTTATTTCCTTTATCTCATCCTTTTATTTTTTATATACTTCTTAATTTATGAATAATATTGTTATTTATTTATTTAAGTTTCACCAGTTACCTTTTTTATGTAATTTTGGTGTTATTTTAGTCTTCTTTTTCATTAATTGATTTTTATATTTTATAATGTTTAATTTTTTTTTTGTTTGTTTATTTATTCATTGGCACTTTCTAGTCACTGATCAGCAGAGGCCTGCAGCTGGAGGGCCAGGTGGTGACAGAAAGCCAAGATCTGCAGTCTCTGCTGGAAAATGTGCAAAAGAGCTCCGCCCAGCCATATCTCAGCATATCTGCCCTACAGGACAGAGTAAAGCACACCGTCAAACGCTGTCAGGTAAGAACAGAATATCTGTGTACAGTTTCTTGTCTGAGCTCATATCCAACTTCTGCCTCTAGCCATGCATTTACAACAGAGCAATCTAAAGGTTTATAGAGTGTATAATGAAGAATTGATTTTACAACAGTGAGAAATTGCTGCTTTTGGGAGACCCAGAAAAAAAAGGTTGTGATATTTCAATTTTGACAATTTAACTATTATGCATGAAAGAATGTGGATTTTTTTTTGTTAACATTTCCTTTGAAGTTCATTAAAATAAAAGCAGGATGAGGAAGAAAAAAAATCTGAACGGGTTAATCCACAGATTATCTGCTGCTTTGTGTGCTCTCAAAAACCTGCTCCAAAATTTTGAAAAAAAAAAAAGCTTCCTGAAGTATGGAAACCAGGTAAAAGTGGAAAGCACGGTAGTGAGTCTTGCTGTCTACAACAAAGAACACTGAATAGCTGAAGGCTGTGGTTTAACATTATTGTAAATTTCTGAAATCTTGCACAATGAAATAATCTAATATTGAAGAAAAACTAAGTCATGTAAAAGTAAACACTTGCTCCTCTTGCTGTCATATAATTTGAAAGCTGCAGTAGCTGATGTTTTGGGGAAGAAAAAAAAACACTCCGGTTCCTGAAGTTTTTTGGTTCCTATTTTTTTTGAGACAAAGTTTTTTCATTTCCCAAAAATTTTCAGAGACAAAGTTTTTTCGGTTCTGAAAATGTTTCGGAGACAAAGTTTTTACGGATCTCAAAAAGTTTCTGAGACAAAGTTTTTCTGGTTATGAATTTTTTTCGGTTCTGAAAATCTTTCAGTTCGGAAATTTTCCGGAGACGAAGTTCTGAATTTTTTTTCGGTTCTGAGAATTTTTCGGAGACATAGTTTTTTCTGGTCATAAAAATGTTTCGGTCCTCAAATTTTTCAGAGACGATGTTTTTCGTTTTTTTCTGGTCCTAAAAATTTTTCGGTACTGAAATTTTTCGGAGACAAAGTTTTTTCGGTTCTGAATATTTTTCGGAGATGAAGTTTTTTCGGGCCCAACATTTTTTGGAGACAAAGTTTTCTTCTGTTCTCTGTTGGCCACACCCCCACAACTGAGATATCAATAGAAGCAGTCTCATCCTAGAATAGCCCAGAATGTCCTGATGACAGTATTGTAAGATTTAAATAGATTGAATAACCTATTTTTGACTTATAGGTCTAAGATTAATGTCCACTACACTGGATAAATTAAAATTTTCAAGTCAAAGTTGTTTGTATCTTGCATGATGTTAAAAATCCAATTTCTCCCCATTTTCTTGTTTCCTCTCTATTAGGAGACTATAGAGGAGCTTAGCTGTTTGGGGGTAAAGCGTGAAGGACTGAGTGAAGATGGTCAGCCTCCTCCGAAGGTTATTGTTCGAGCATACAGCACTCCAGAGGCCCAAACAGGAACCTTCCAAAAACATGAAGCTCAGGCCTGCAGAGTTCATCAGGAGAGACTAACTCAGCCTCAAAGCCAACAGATTAGTAGCTGTTCTCAGGTACAGAAACTACAGCTGAAAGCTAAGCCTGCTACTCAACCCCACTCGCTCTCATTGGCTGATCCTCTGAAGCAGCCTGATATTGTTAGAAATAAAGATGTGCTGCTAAAACAGACCCGAGCTATGCCTTCATCGCCTCTGAGAAAAGAGAGTCAGACAGAGACTGAAACTCATCCAGGCTCATCTGTCTCATCTGCCAGCAGCTCTCAGAACGTATGCAGTTTTCAGCTAATGACTTCACAACAGCAAAAACACTCTGATACTCAATCCAAAGCCAAGCCGCAAACACAAACTACTACTCTGCACTTGCACCACGGTCTTGTGGATAAGCCTCAGCGTCTTCCTCAGTCTTTGGAGGCATCACGCCCACATGTCAGGGCATCACCACAAGCCCAGGCCGAGCTCCACACGCAGAGCGACACACCCACACACACCCAGCTTAATATCTTACCCCAAACTCCAAAACATGCCCAGGCCCAGCTGAAAACTCCGAGTCCCAGCACACGCCAGAAACACAGAGGCCAAGGAAAGACTACAGGCTCTGCACACGTCCCCGGACAGACTGAGGTTTACTCTAAAGCACAGGCCATGGCCAGGAGCAGGATGGAGAGAGCTAAACAGCATCTGCATCAACACATCGAGGAGGTCATCACCATCTTCAGCAGCAGAGTAATATCTGAAGAGCAGGCCAAGAGAAAGAAGGTGAGTTCATATATGCTATTTGATATATTTGTCTTGCTTTAATGTCTTAGAGTTGCTGCCAAAAAAAGTTTTTTTCCTTTTAAGATGAGTCAGTGTTTTATTAAAAGAGAACTTCGGTGTAAAATGGACTTTTGGTGTAGTAAAACATGATAAAAAGTTCCTCCACTCTCCCACAGCGTTACAAGATCCAGAAATGTTTACGGTTTGTCCAAACACCCTTCAGACTGGGTGATACATCGTGTTAAATTGCTTTTTCCACTGTTATCCAGCTCAAAGGAGCTCCACACCTCATTTCTAGAATCTGGAGAGCCCTGACATTTAAAATGAGGCATTAATAACTTAAAAAGTGCACAAGAAGCTTATTAAAAACCTCTGTTTACATCCTATAATGCTAGCTTCAGCTCTGTGTGCTGCCATCACTGTACTGTTAATAACATAGACATATATGTACATAGACTCTGCATAGCCTGCCTCCTGGCGCCACCTAAAAGCTAGCATTTTCCTATTGACTTCACACAATAAATAATTCAAGCACACCAAAATGTGAGAGAAATCTATTAGTTTATTGGTCAGACAAGCAAGGAAGTACATGCATGAAGAAGGTCCTGTGTTCTGGACTATTGCATGTTTTAGTGCAATTTAACATGGTGATTAATGGCAGTGTAGTTTTGCACTGAAATGTTTTTTTTTTTTTAGCTTGTAAGCACTTAAACAGTCTTTAGGCAGAAGTAGTCCTGTTTTACCACTGTTTCACCATTATATGAAATTGCATAATTAACCTGTCAACATTCTGACCCCTGGTTCATATCACTACTGTAAAGAAAACACATTTCAAATAAAACCACTCTAAATTAGAGCTTAGATGAGGCCCAAAAAATCCAGCCCGACCTGGCCCAAACCTGTGCACGTTCTGCAACGTTTGGCAACGCCCCATAAACTGTCAATATGAGCCAGCACCCAATTTAAACTCAACCTTTTTTTTTTTATTAAGTAGAACGTTAAAAGCACGTTCAGAGTTTTTAACAAATATTTTCTGGCTGTTAGAATGAGCAAAATCTGTTTAAAATAATGTTAATTAACATTGCAACACTGAAGAAGTATAGACCTATTATTTGAGAACAATGTTTATTAAGAAAAGCTGCACACAGCGCTGCAAGTCAAGTGCATATTGCGGACAAATGGTGGAGCTACGTCCTACGCCCTGCTTGATTATAACATTTTAACTTTGGTAAAACACAGTTTGATTTGTTACTTTACTTATCAGCTTTATATAAAATAAAAAAATAGCATAAAAAAACAAACGCATACATCACAGACCATTTTCTTGAGCCCGAGATCAGGTCGGGCTTGGGTAAAGGATCTAAACTCTACTCTGAATGACTGTTTACATTATAATAACTGGATTATGCATTATTGGTAAGTCTGAAATTGCCCCTTTGATATGAGCTTCAGGATCAATATATCCGTTTGAAGGTTCTAAAGTGGTTCCTCGTTGGCGCTGATGTAAAGAAACAATTTTGGCATCTTCAGTTTTTCAGAATGTGAAACACATCTGTGCAGCACTGTTTGATCAGTATAATGTAAATAATTTCTACCTGCAGGGGGCACTCCGGCTGCTTAGGCCTGCAGTGTTAGAGGAGTTCCTGGAAGCTGTGGAAGCTGTAGGAGCTTTCTGTTCTGAGGTCCAACTCCGAGATATGGAGCATGTCTCCCTGTCTGTCAGAGCCCAGTGGGAGGTAAATCACAGACACAGAACAGACGCGCTGCATTTAGCCTGGTGTATTTGCATGTTGCACAGTACTGATATTAATACTAACATTTAATGCAATAAACTGGCATGCTGTAGACATGCTGAATGTGGTTTTGGAGAATCAGTGTCAGTTTTTTTATAATTGCATGATTAAAAAGTGGGACGGTAACATTTCTTTACTTTGTGTCCAATGCAGCAGTGGACCATTGATAAAGGCTACACACACACACAGTAATAATACATGTACAGGATAAGAAATATAGTGTATATTCAGTTTGTTGTAGGTTGTAACACTAATTAGAAGATGAATAGAAATTTGCTTGAACATCTACGGAGCCCCTAAGGCCGGGGTGTCCGAACTACGGCCCGCGGGCCATTTGCGGCCCGTTTCCTTTTTTGGAGCGGCCCGTGAGGTATTTTAGAAATAGAATGAAAGTTGGCCCGCTGTTAAGCAGGTCTTTATAATGTGAGATTCAAAGTTTGAACGCTAGGTGTCAGAAACGGGCAAAAGAGTCTAAAAGCGGAGAGGGTGCGCATTTCTAGCGCAGAAAAAAAGTTGCCGTAATTAAGGAGTTTAATATTAAGAGACATCATGAAATTAAACATTAATTTGAAAAATCTTAGTTTACACAACACTGTCAAAGATAAAGATAGTAAGTCAAGTAAAATGGTGTGTAAATGAAATAATCAGGGAAAAAAGTGTTATTTAAAGTGGAGTGTGGCCGGTGACTTCAAATATATTTCTCCTTCTGGCCCCCAACAAAAAAAGTTTGGACACCCCTGCCCTTAGGTATAATAATGCATGGGCACGACTTATTAAGGCTTATTAAGACATGGGAACGAGTTAATTAAATTAAAGCCATTAGACCGGTCCACAAGATCCTTTTTGTTTCACAGCTAACAAAGTGCCGGTTATTTTTGTCTGATATTAAAGTTTGTTTGATTAGCAGAAAAATAGCAGCATTGGAAAAAAAAGAAAACTATAGGGGAGCAAATACTTTTTCACACCTGTGTATTATCTGGTTTATCGGAGGGAGCAGGTGAAGAGGCAGGAGCCTGTCAGGGCAAGCTGATTCTCAGTATTACGTGTTACATGTCTGGATATAGCCATAGGCAGTAATGTTTGTTATATATTAGAACGTAATAATCCTGAATGTCCTGTCTCTTAGCTGCATCTGAAGTGAATCTAAACACATCTACTGTGTTTCACTGCTTAGGTTGTACGCTTGGCTATAGAGTCTTTTCTGCCAGATTTGTGGCGAGAGGTTCAGCGAAGGGATCCTGAAACTGAGGCTGTTTTGAAATCTGAACTAGACACTAACACTGAAACCCCAGCCTGTGTTCCAGACCAAGTGTGCAGTGAAAAGGTACTTTAACACAGCATGCCCTAATCTCCACGTTCTTGCATGTCATTCACACCAGCACCACTGCTTCTTCTCACTGTTCACCGCTGTAGAAGACGCTTTCTTAGTGTGTATCCGCTGTACTGTGCACCTGTACTATCGCTGTGATCACACAACCTCATATCTCCAAAATTAAATGTGTGTATTTAGTTTGAAAGCATTAAGTACTTACTCTTTTTGAAATGCTGCAAATGAAAAGGTTCTTCTACACTCATTGCCTACAGTAGCCAATAAAAGTTGTTTGCATCTCATAAATATTAATGAGTAAGAGCCAAAATGCCGCCGTTCTTCCCCGCCCATTTCCCCACCCAACTAAAACAGCCTGAAACAGGAGCACTGGAGCACTTTTCACAGGGCATTCATACACACATCATAAAACACCGTAAAATTAATGAGCAAATATAAAATTAGACCTTTACAATGGTAAATTTTGTAACGAGCAGTATGACTTGTTCCTTACATTAAAGCATGTTAATAAAAAAATAATGAATTTTTAATTTAAAACGATTTATATTGTTTCATTACTTCAAGATATGATTCATGTTTACACAATTCTGGTGAGCTTCTGATAGGTCGGATAGTGAGTGCAGGTAGATGGAACATTCTTTTTCGGAAGTTGTGCAGGAATTAGAGGTTAGATCGGGCCCTAAATATCTGACCCGACCCGGCCCGAGCCCGTGCACGTTCTGCCCCATAAACTGGCTGTTTTCTGGCCGTTTGAATGAGCGAAATCTGTTCAGAATGATGTTATTTAACACTGAAACACTGAAGGTGGGTTTGCTAGATTTTATTAGTTTTTACACATCAGAGAGATAAATCTGAGAAACCCATGAACAAACTCAAAAACTCAATAAACTTTACAGATTCCACTAATTTTCAGAGAAAAAGAGAAAGAGAGAGAGAAAGAGATTTATCAGTTCATCCTTCCTGTGAGTATGAGCTACTCACAGGTACTTATAGCTGTGTGGGTGTTTGTTCCACTGTATCCGACCTGACCCGAGTTCGGATCGAGCTTCGGATCAGGTCGGGTTCGGGCAGAGAATCTAAGCTCTAGCAGGAATTTAACATACCATCTTATGGCATGTCAGTGTGTAGTGCAATTTACAGTGGATTTAAATTAACTGCTGAGCCCACAGTCATGTCTAGTTTATACTACATAAAAATTTATTTATTTTATATCATTATCAGATCATCAAAATAGTGAGCCATTAAAACTTTTCCTGTTGTTACGATAGCAAAAACACACTGACCCGCCCTAAATCAAGCTGCGTATTGACGGCTCACTTAAAAAGCGCTAAAATTTGACCCTAGGTTTGCTTTACATCATTTCTGAAATGTGTCCAAGTCTAATTATTCATTTTATAGAGAGTTCCAAGATTCCTGATGTGTTTGATTATGAGTCATTTAATGTTCTATTATGACTGATTGCTTTGATGCTTGTCTGAGCAGACTGTAAAGAGAGACGTCTCTGCTTGTTTGCATTAGTAAACACTTGCCGTCAGCTTTACTGTCTAATCACTTTCAGTTCATCTCTACCAAGCCTTATTAGCTCTAATGGGATTGTCACCTCACTTTCAGAGTGCTCCTCACACAGGTGTCTCTACAAAAAGCCGGGCAGTAGAGGTGCAGCAAGTTGCTGTTAGACAGCATTTTCGAATGTACATGATTTACAAGCTCAGTCCTACATAAACAAGCATTCTGTGCATTCTGATTGATTGAAACTGTACTTGAATGTAGTCCTTGTGGTTCCATGAATTACCTCTTCAGATGTTTTTTTTTAGATGCCTACTCTGCCACATATGTCTTACATACTGTGTTGTGCCTCCACCCGCAGGCATGCTCCCTAATCGCGGAGCCAAGAGAACGTCTGGAGGCTCTGCATGTACTTAGTGACAAGCTGAGACCCTCAGCCGGCTCCTGTCTGGCCACCACCCATCTGAGGGAGAGGAGGAGCAAACTGGAAAATGTTCAGTATCACATCACCCCAACCAGCAGCACAGTGCTACTACAGCACAGGTGAGTCCTAAACTGCTTTCATATAAGAATGTATGGAAAATCAGGTCTGAATATTATTTGGAGCTGCCCTTTGACACATATACACATTATTATAATTCACACATATTTCACAGTATTGTACAACCTGAGCTTTTTACTGCAGAAAGTGTTTCGAATGGTGTAGGCAAAGGTGTGATTTTTGTGTGGATTTTTGACCCAAGGTGGATTTCCAGGAAAGTTACTTAGTCTGTTCCAGTGGCTTATCAACCTTTTTTAAGTTGCGGCCCACTTAACCCAACGCAAAACCTTCCACAGGCCCCTAGGAATATTTTATTTGTCAAAAATAAAAGAGCCAAATACAGCAACTTGTGCACGTGAAGTCTAGTGCTAGGTACTTACTGCTGTAGTTTTGGTTCATGCTTGCATTTTTCTGTTTTCTCAGTCATAATGCTTCATTCCAGACTATCACTGAAAATGTAACTTGCTATACATGTTTTGGTTTGCAAATTTACTAAATGTTTGTCATATCTTAAAGGAGAACTCTGGTGTAAAATGGATTTTGCTGTAGTAAAACATGATAAAAAAGGTACTTACCTTTAATAAATAGCACAGCTCTGGTCTCCCACAGCTTTCCAAAAGTTTGTCCAAACACCCCTCAGACTGGGTGAAACGGGGCATAAATTGCCCCGATAAATCGCTTTTAACACTGTTATCCAGCTCAAAGTAGCTCCACACCTCCTTGCTTGAATCTGGAGAGCCCTGACATTTCAAACGAGGCATTCATAACTTAAAAAGTGCACAAGAAGCTTTTTAAAAACTGCTGTAAACATCATATAATGCTAGCTTCAACTCCATGTGCCGCCATTACTGAACTGAAAATAACATATATATATATATATATTTATATATAGACTCCGCATAGCGTAGCAGGTGGCGCCAGGAGGCAGACTATGTGGAGTCTATGCATATATGTCTGTTATTTATTAATGGGTGCTTTCACATCCGCACATCTTTTTTTATTTCAGTTCTGGTTAGTTTTCTCTTTTCCCTATGTGTGAAAACAGCAATTGCACTTGGGTGCGGACCAAACAACTGAAACGAAACTTGCAACAAATCTCAGTTCAGTCCAAATTAACTCCGGGCAAAAGGCTCCACATGTATAAGCTTATGAACTGCTTTGGACCAGACCAAACCGAATATAGGTGGGAAAATTCTCTAAAACAACTGTGAGGTCCATTTTTAGTGAAAATGTCCGATTTGACAACACATGAGTATTTACATGGCCAAGAACCCAACCCATTCGTTAGGACTTCCAAAACCAGGAGGGTGAAGACTTTCACATACTTCCTCCGATACATGTGAAGTCAGACTCCGCCCCTTTTTAAACTGCTGCTGATTCAGCATTGCAGAGTAGCATCACAGCGCACTCGGAAGAAAGCGCAGTGACTCGGTTCTGATAAATCAGCTGATTGATTGATGTGGGGAGAGAGCGCCATCTACCCACCCAGAGAGAGAGAAAGGCCAATTGTGCTCTCTCTGGGCTCTGCTAGCCGATGGCAAGCTACATGAACAGGATTCGAACTGGCAATCTCCTGATCGTAGTGGCAGCGCTTTAGACAGCTGGTCCACTTAAATCCCCCGGTATTTCCATGTCTAGTTGTAAATTGCAGCTTTGTGGAATAAGCCTGTTGTGTAGATAATTTAATATACCGTATTTTAAATCACATTTTCTCAATACATTTGTTTTTATGTATGTATTAAAAGCTGTAGTCATATAATACATACAGTACATACTTCCTTTCTGTTGTGTTTATGCTCTGGCACATGCTCGTCATTATGGACTGATTCAACCTAATGACCTGGCCTGTGCCATGTGCCTGGGTTTATTTGTATGTGTGCGTATGTGTGTGCGTATGTGTGTGTGTGTGTGTGTGTGTGTGTGTGTTCTTAGCAGGGGGGAGCAAACCCAGGACAACACCCTGCTGAGAGAGACTGAACTGCCTGCTGACCAACCGCTGAGCCAAGTACACTCACAGGTACATGTGCGTGGACACGTGTGTGTGTGTGTGTGTGTGTGTGTGTGTGTGTGTGGGGTCCACTGTGTGTGTGCAGTTTCTTTATCCTATCCACAACATACTTTTTAAGCAAACCAAGTAAATGATTACTGCTTAAAGAACACATTTCATTACAAAGAGTGTAATATGTGACTGAATTACAGCATATTTTTAAAACAAGTCCCAGTGCTCAGTATGGAAATGCATTTATGTTTTGTGTTTTTAAGGATCTATATTACTCAATTTTTGTAGCTTTTTAACATCTTTGTCTTCTTTTATTGCACAAAGTTTAATATGTACATTTCATAGATTTCTGTACGCATGCTTTGCAGTGTCTAAGCACTTTAGTCCAGCTTACACGAAGCTGCCATTGCTGATAGGCTGAGCCTGACCCTCTTAAGCTCAGCAGTGGCTTGGTGATGTTAATCCACTGTAATTGAATAGGGCTGGTGGATAGTACACACATTTGCTCTGTGAGTTGGTGACCCTGTAACTCAGCCTCGTCCTTCTCCACTCCCACAGGGCATCGTTCAGGCCGACAGCACAGAGGCCAAGCAGACTCCCGACACGACTGTTATTCACATTAGCCAAACACAGGAAGAAGAGGCTAATGAAGGGACTACCTCACAGAAAGCTCACAGCAGGTACCTCCTTTTTATTACATCACTGCTGTTTGTGCTTTGTGTTTCTCTGTGCGTGTTTGATGTATTTTTACAGTGCCTTTTTCGTCAAATATACCCATATACAGAAAGTGTCTAAATGTTTCTGCTTACATACAGTAGTACAGATTTGCAAATGCACACACGCACAATAGCTTGTATATATATTCCTTTTAGAGAAATATTGCTAATAGGGTAAATATTACTCTTTGGGACAGATAAACATAAAAAAACTATTGGCACCAAGCAATTAAGTAGATTAGAGACAGTTACAGCAACAAAATCAGAATAAGCTCTGTATTAATACATTTCATTTTATTGAGTGAGCAGGTGTGCCAATACTTTGGTCTATAATGTGTGTATTTATATGTATAACAGACTTTTTTTTTTTTTAGATAATTTTATTTTTGCCCATTTTCTCCCCAATTTACACAGCCAGTTAACCAACCCTCTCATTAGGACTCCCTCTATCACTAGTAACACCCCAACATCAGGAGGGTGAAGACTAGCACATGCCTCCTTCGATACTGAATCAGCCACAGCCTCTTTTTTAAAACTGCTGCTGATGCAGCATTGATGCAGCATTGAGCTCGAAGGAAAGCGCAGCGACTCGGCTCCGATACATCAGCTCACAGACGCTTTGTGCTGATTGACATCATCCTTTGGAGCGCCATCTACCCACTCAGAGAGAGCAAGGCCAATTGTGCTCTCTCAGGGCTCTGGTAGCCGATGGCACGCTACATGAACAGGATTCGAACTGGTGAATTCCTGATCATAGTGGCAGCGCTTAGCCCGCTAGACTACTCAGAGCCCAACATTGACTTATTTCAATGAAAAAAAGAATGGTATTAGACATTTTAGTTGCTTAGTACGAGACATGAGTCTCATAAGTCCTTTGTCTTTGATGCATTATGATGTTTATCTCTTAATTGTTTATAGTCACAGCACCTCCTACTCTGAAGCTTTGCGTCAGCAGCTGCAGAAGAACAGTGAGCGCTTGAGAACAGAGTTCCCCACGAGCTTCGGACCATCACATGCCTCCCTAAGTGCACACCTCCAGGAACTCCAGGTTCTCCCTCAATAATTATCTAAATATTGTCTTTCATAACAATTTTAATCCAACAAAAATGTAATGGTGTACTCACACTAGGCACTCTCCCCTGTGCCCCGCTGGCCTGCACTCACACTGCGTTTAAACAATCCGTGCCCGAGCATTTTTACTTCATTACTCACTGCTCAGTGAGTTTTCGGGTGTTGTCCTGAATACAACACCCCCGCCATGAAAAGCACCCTCTCGGGAGTGCATCTACTTGATAAAGGTGGAGATAATCTGCATTAACTTACTTAGAAATATGTGCCAAAAGTCATGGTTATCTCAGTTACAGTTACATACATAGCGTCACAGCACCTGCTCCCGAGAGGGGGTGCTTTTTCTGACAGCGGTGCTGAATTCCGCACAACATCACTATGTTTGTTTACAGGAATATCACATCACTGAGATCATCTTGTTTCATGCTCGTGCACAGATCGCGCTCACACTGCATGCCTACTAGGGCTGCATGATATTGGAAAAAATGTACATTGCAAGTGTTGTTTTTTTTTTGATGATATATATCACGATAGTAAACAATGCAGGGCCCATGGCGTCACAAGCCCCGCCCCCACCGGTCTCGCATCTGGACCAATCAAGAGCTGAGTCTGCACCGAACACTCAAAACCTTAGGAAAACAGCAAAACAACAGTAATAAGCCCTTTAATAATGCATTTAATTGGCTTTTTAAAGGGTAAAAAAAGAATGTTTTTCTGGGATTAAAAGCGTGATTTCAGCTGTAACTGGAAATATCTGTGCAAAACTGTGATGAACTGAGGTGCACAGCTTTCGACACGTGTGTTTACAAGCATGTGTTTAGCCATGTGGATGGAGAACATGCAGTTACCTCATGTTTACTCCTGATTTGACAGGTAACTGTGTCTGTGCACAGCACGGATTGCCTAGTGTGGGTACACCCTGAATTCTTAAAAAATGTTTGGACAGCATGATTCCTCATGAGGTGGCAAACAGTGGTCTCTATTTCCTGCGATGTGGAATACAGTAGATGTTACTAAATAAGAGTTAACATAAACTGATTGATTTGTTGTGTTTAGACACTGAAGCAGCAGACAGAGGCTCTTTGGTCAGAAGTTGAACTCCAGAGTTCTGCACTCATGGAGGAATCTGAGAGAACACTGCTCATTCAGCAGTGGACGGGTCAGCAGATCAGCTTTCAGAGCAGGTAACACTCACACAACCACACATGCACCAGTACACGATATTTTCCCAATTTTATTTTTTCACAAAGTACAACAATGTTAATTTAACAGGATGAAGTCACTAGAGAGCGCTCTGGAGCTTTTGGAGCCAGTCGATGTTCATCTAAAACTGATCTCTGATAAGCTAAACCAGCTCCTTCAAAAACCTCTGGATATCACTGGCTTTGTCCTCACAGATTCCACAGCTCTCAAAGGAGACATAAAGGTAAAGCATCTAAAGATCTTACTACGCAGATAATAAAAACATCCTATCCATACAAAAAACATATTTGGTGTTCAGAGATACTGACCAGGACTGCTTTAATTAAATCATGTAAGTGTTACAAACTGACCCTAAATCATCACAAATACATTATGCTCCTCAATATACTTGCTTGTTTGTTTGTTTTTTCATTGCATGAAATATTGTTACAGATAAAAGTACCGGTAAAAGTTCATCTTGTAGCTTACAAACCGAAATCAGAAAAGGTTGGCACATTATACACAATGCAAATAGAAAAAAATACTTTCATTTCAGACAGTTTGACCATAAGATTTTTTGTGTTTTGTCTGGTCAATTTAATTTAATTTCAAAACGTACATCTGTTTCCACATTTTTGAGGCCTGCGACACTTTTTTTTTTTTTTATTGACTACATAATGTGTGTTCAAGCACTTGAGTTCAATAGAGAACAGGCTTCTTAACATAAGTAGTATTTACTTCTTTTATTTATTTTATTGTAGATATTTAAGTTGAACAATTCCAGTTCTGGAGGAGTCAGATTTATGCTGGTTTTTTTATGACTGAATTTTTACACAGAAGTGAAGTTCTTCCATACAGCAAATGGTAACTTGCTCTCAACTTGCAGGAGCCAATAGTAAAGGTGTGAGTTATTACCAAAATCCTAATTTCCACTTCATTAAACTAGGATAAAACCTGGCTGATAACTCAAACTCTAGTTAAAATCACAACACTTAATTTGATGAGTTAAGATAATTAAAAAAGTAAGCTATACTTTTTAAGCATATTGCTTTAAAAAAATGTATTACGGTGTTAGAAACACTGTTTTTATTAGCATTTTTAATACTGTTTAAACATTTACTGATTTGATGTTTGTAGAAATCATCTTAAAGACTGAGTATAATTGCTTCCTTCTGAAAAGCAGTCCTCAGACATCACGCATCTTGGCTGACTGACAGAGAGAGGGATTTTTGTACAGTATTTCAGTATCTGCACTGTCTCTGCGTGGATGCAGAAATACTTTATTAATAAAATTATTAATTTACTGATCCTGACATTGTTCTTATCCTCAGCTTCTTGGTGAACACATTCAAAGGGAGCTCAGAATTCTTACTGATGCTGAGAGTAAAGCGGCCAACTCTACCAGCTCTGCCGGCCGGACTGAAACAGAGCTAATGCAGCACACTATTCAGACCTGCTCACACCGCCTGCAGCAGCTGAAGGATCATTTAGGAAGAGCACAGACAGCTCTGGAGGCTCTGGAACACCTCCTGCCCGTCTTACACCAGCTGGATGTGGAGCTTTCCACCACACCAGGGACCTCTGTCTTACCAACATCAATCAAACAGAGGCTTCAGGAGGCCAGGGAGGAAGCTGTATATCTAGACCGTATGCTAGAAGACGCAGGGATGCGTGTGACTGTGGACAATAAGACAGGAAGCTGTCAGGAAGTGGTGTCCACACTGTTTAAAAGCACAGCAGAGATGAAGGTGGGAGCACAGGGAAAGGAGGAAGAGGAGCAGAGGGAGCGAATGTTGGGGAGGAAGGAGAAAGCCCTGAAGGCTGCTCTCAGGGAGGTCCAGGGGATGATGGAGAGACAGGGCCTGAAGGAGCCCACACTGCCTGCTCTGCAGCACAGGTACGAAAAGGGTGGTGGTGTCTTATCATGCTGACTTTACCATCCCCATTACACTGACTTGCCAAAAGTCACAGTACTGACACTATATATAAATATATATGTAAATTAATCATAAAATGTTGCATTGACCGATGGCTTGGGATGGCTCATACCTGAGTTGTGAGGTGTTATCTTGTGAGTGCTGGCCATTAAAGTGGTGGCAGTGGCATTGAGCATCAAGTGCAAAATGTCCAGACTGAGAAACAGCTTCATTCCTTTAACTCCAACTAGACAACACACAGCACTGGCACTATTAAAGGACAGTTATATTACCATAGTTTTCCCACTATAAGGTGCACTTAAAATCCTTTTGTCCCAAAAATTACGATTTATAATCCGGTGTGCTTTATGTATGAATTCTATCAGTCAGATTGTAAGGAGCAGTAAATCCACTGAAGTAATTAAGGAGTTTCAGTGAAGTTTCTAAATGGTTGAGGCTGAGTGCAGGGTCACCGGAAGGCTCAGAGTTCCTCAGTCTACCACTATTGGCCGGCATTTACTACGCTGCTAACCGGGGATGGCTATCGCTGCTAACCGGGGCTGGCTAGCACTGCTAACTGGGGCTGGCTAGCACTGCTAACCGGGGCTGGCTAGCACTGCTAACTGGGGCTGGCTAGCACTGCTAACTAGGGATGGCTAGCGCTGCTAACCGGGGCTCCGTTTGAGAGCGAGGCTGATGCACTCATGGATCGCTGGCTGGATGTATGCTGTATTTTTTCACTTCCTGACACCATTCACTGTACTGTTTAAAATGATACTGCTGTTCCTCAATGACATGTTAATGTTAAGCCACACCCACGACCCACATTGCATTTTTTTTTCACTACACATAAGAGATATACTAATATTGACGCAAGATGCACATTTTTATAGTGGATACTCACCCAAATAAACAGTTTCAGGAGAGATATCTGTGTAGATTAACATCCAGCACTTTGACTTTGAAAGAAAAGGATTTTGTTGTTAAAAAATACAGTTTTGTTTACTTAGGTGCCCCCTCAGCAGCGAGAACTGCTGAATTAGAAGGGAAACATGGCAACACCCTTGTTCACTTTAAGTATGCATTCTTAGTAGTGTTTCTTAATTTTAACCAAACTGACACTTTACCTGCGCTGAGGTCTTTCTTATGTTACTGCTAATGATTACATTCATCCATGCTGCTACAAAAAAGTGCCTTTGCACTTATACTGATTTATCTATTTTATTTTTCTATTTTACATGCTATTCTTTAGTTTATTTTTAGTTTATTTTAATCTAAGATTGCTCTTTAGAGTAGAACTGGAACTTGAGATCACAATATTGTTCCACCTCATGTACCACATGTGATGTAAATGGCAAAAAAAATACCGTCCCAGGATTCCTATCTCATGTCAGTGACATTTGGTATGTCAGTGTACATTACAAATCTCATTTCTCTGATAATGTGTTCAGATTTACTTTAGGGTAATGTGAACGTGATTCAAATCTGATTTGAAGAGATTCATCTTTTTGTTAACTTAACACAGTGGGCAAAATTAAAGACAATAAAATTGATTAAGGTCATGCCATATATTGTAGAACATGTCAATAACACAATTATCATAACAGGACTAATGAGGGGTAATTTTTGTGAACAGTTTAGATGTGTTTCATATTTTTCTCTCTCTCTTTTTTTGTCTCCAGATTGCGTTGTTTAGCCGACATAGAGAGTAAGCTAACAGCTCTGCGCTCTGACATCCAGAGTATTCAGGATGCATCTCCACACAGACATGACCTGGAGGCACTGTGGAATAAGACGCACACAGCAGTAAACGAAAGGTCAGAGCACTATAATAAAAAAAAAGGCTTTAGATATAAAAACTGTACAAAAGTGGGATCATGCGCTACATTAAAACATGTATGTTGTTTGGTTTGTGTAGTCGGGAGGAGTGCCTTTCTCTGACAGAACTTCTGAAGAGATTCCAGAACTGCCGCAGTCGTCTGGGTGGCACCCTGCAGAGAGCGGAACAGACCATCAGTGATCAGGCTTCATACATGGGCAGAGACAACCTCCAGAGGCTCCTGACTCAGGTGTGTACTGTGAGCTGCACCATTGTTACACACTTTGAGTGTAATACTGTGCTTGGTTGCAGTAGATGGCAGTATTAGCCTGATTATGCTAAGGACTAGATTCTAGATTCAGATTACATTATACTATACAAGATTATGCATATTATTTAGCTTAAAATAAGTAAAAAATAATAAGCAGGTATTAGCAGAGAAACTGTTCTTACATTAAATGTATTGTTTCTTTAATTAAATCACATTGTATGCCTGTTTTTCTTTGTTGTGTGTGTGTGTGTGTGTGTTTGTGTGTGTGTAGGTTACCGATATTAAATTGGAGCTGAGTGCTCTTGGAGACGGCGTGGAGGAGTTCAGAGCAGTGTGCAGACAGCTTCAGTCTCAGATGAGGAAGATTTCAGACTGTCCGGATGCTCCGTTTGAGAGCGAGGCTGATGCACTTATGGATCGCTGGCTGGATGTATGCTGTATTTTTTTACTTCCTGACACCATTCACTGTACTGTTTAAAATGATACTGCTGTTCCTCAATGACATGTTAATGTTGTTTCTATGGTCTGGATCAGTTGATGAGATTGTCTAGTTAGAGCATTTCTCCCTCTGTTTGGCTTAGTTTCACAGAGGCATAAACCTAAACGCAAAAAAATACACACCATTAAACCATTCGAGCACATTGTCTCCTCTGATTGGTCAGAGCTGTCTGGCACAGGAGCAAGAATTCCCAATGACGTGTTAACCTTAAGTCACACCCACCATCCATATTACAATTTTTTTTCTGTATGTACAGTTGATGAGATATACTCTACTGCACATGTTCCTCAGGTGAGCGAGAGGACAGACTGTCGTCTAGACAGCCTGCAGGTTGGGCTGTCCTTTTGGGATAAGCTCCTCCTTTTGGCTAGGGAGGTGGATAGTTGGACCACCTGCAAGCTCCTGACACTTGCCCAGTCACAGCCCTTCCAGACGGAAGAGGAGATCGCTGCTGTGCAGGTAAATTCACTCTTAAAGTGCTTATCAATTGTTGAAGCTGATAAACAAGCTGGTTTTATGCCAGTACGCCGTCATGTTTCTGTATTTGTAGACTTTGATTGTGTTTGTCACCTTAGCCAAACTCGAAAGACAAGTATCAGTGTCAGACTAAAGCATAATCATAAACATACACTGAAGGCCATTTTCACATTCCCTGAGGTTGTGTCAAGTATTTGGCATCTAAACAATGTCACTCAGGTTGCGTGTGCTTTGGTGCTGTACCGTTTAATCTAAACAGTTCCTCCTCTACCTGCTGTGGTTTTTACTCATTCGCAACATTTCCAGTGTTTAGAAAAGTTTCCCAGACAGGGATTACGCCTAGTCTTGGACTACACAACATTTTGAATGAAGTCTTCTAGTCTTGAGTTTTCACACAAAGCAATCCAGATCCAGACTGTTCTCATACAGAGTTCCCCAATGGTGGAACAAGCTATCTTACACTACCAGATCAGGAGCATCCTTCACTACCTTTAAGAAACTCTTCAAAGAACACTTACTCTCCTAACACCTCTAACATATGTCACTTCGGATAAAAGCAGCTGCCAAATTCAGTGTAATGGTGGCTTATTCCCTGTCTGTGAAACTGCCCCTTTATCTCAGCAGTAAGTACTTTTAAATGCTTAGAACCTATTTACCATCAGATGCTATTTAGAAGAATGAAACTGAATTTGGTTCCTAATTCTCTGCAAACTCCAGTCACAGAGCACAACAGCAGATTTACTTAAATAAAGAACGAATTAGAAAAACTGTGTTGAGTGGTAACTGCAAATATTGAGTTTCAAAGTTGAGGTTAAATACACAGCTCAGGCATCATTGGTAGGGAATTAATGGGTAAGCTGTTAATTCTTCTACAACAAGTATTTGTTTAACCCTAATTAGAAGGTTGTTATGAACAACATTTTTTTAAAATAAACCAGACTAATTTGTAAGAAGTAGAAATTCTCACACTCTTAAGGTGTGTAAGTTAACACACTTCTGCAAACTTTGATCTTGCTTCTGTGGACAGGAGTTTTAAACTGTATACTGTAGTTTAGGTGACGGCACTGTGTTTCCTCCCAATTCTCAGTAAAACACAGAGGAGGTAAATTTGTTTATGCCAAAAACTGCTTCTTATGTGTGTGGTACTCTGAAATGCACTGGCGCCCTGTTGGGGGAGCAGATTAGTTTTGTGAAGGTTTAGAATATTGATTGAATCTGCTCTGTTCAATTTCCTCCTCAGGACGAGCTGAGGGTCCAAGAAGACAATGTGGCCCATTTTCATCGTAGGTCTGCTGAGATCCAGGAGCTGCTTCAGAGCACAGAGCTCCCACTAGAGCTGCAGGTAAGTTTACCTAGACATAAGAACTGATCAGAGCAAGTAAAAATGAAGGAGACTTTGGACTGGAGATGATTTTTAGTAAATGACTTAGACGCCTAAGTGGAACATCTCTGAAACTACATGGCTTGAGGACAGAAGTGGAGTGTCTGAGGAGAGGAAAAACACGAAGACTCAGACTTTAACTACTTGTCCTGTTAGGCCAAAGTGACAGAATTACTAGAATTACATAACTATAGTAATTGTGTATCAAAGTAATTTTAGTAGTGATGTCAATCGAGAAAAAAGTTAATCTGATTAATCACAATGATACTCTGTGATTAACTGCAATTAATCGCACTTGTTCTATAGTGGATAGTTATAATAGTGGATATTTAAATGCAAATAAAGAATGAATGTAATATATGTAATTGCATAAAATAATAGTGGTGTCAATTAAAATACTAGTAGATACTTACATATTTGATGAATGACATTGGGTAGAGGAAACTTTTTTTTTTTTTTTACTTTTTTTGCAAACATCTTAGCTTGGTTGTAAGGAATTTTTGAATAATACTATAACTTGCTGAGAATAAAAGGCCGTTTTCACACCTGTAGTTGGTTTCTATGGTTCGGATCAGTTAATGTTAATGAGTTAATTTACTTTGAGCATTTTCTCCCTCCGTTTGGTTTGATTTCACACAAGCGTAAACCTGAACGCATCAAAATGCGCACCAATTAACCACGCATGCAGACTGTGTCCTCTGATTGGTCAGAGCTTTCTGGTGTGGGAGCAAGAAAGTAAATATAGCGAGAATATTTTGTATTCCAGCGCATTTATCAGTGCAGTGTGAAGCCGCTTTAACACGAAACTGAAAATTTGCCGCTGGGCTTTCAAACTGTGTTTCAATAGTACGTGCAGTGCAGTAGTCTTACACAGAGTGTCGCGGCTGTGAGCAGTAAACGCTGCACATACCACGTTCTTATAGTGTGTAAACAGCACGGAGAAGCTGAAACAGTTTTTGTTAATAGCAGTATATTACTTGGCTAATTTAGCAGATTAAACTGCGCCTTATCAGCAGTTTAGCCTAATTAAAAAGAAGTATATTTGATAGCTGGGTTGGATCAAGACCAGATCACGTTCTCACCAAAAGCAAATACCTCAGAAAAAAAATGTTTGCATTGGGTGGGCTGGGACAGATTACGACAGAAGTTGGGGTCAAACTTAGTGGTGTAAATAAAAATTGACGCGTAAAAAAAAAAAAATGGTGCATTACCGATTCCAAATAAATAGCATGCATTTTAGCAACACTTTAACGTTGACAGTCCTAAATTTTAGATTTATTTATAGCAGATGAAATCTAGTAGGGTGAGTTGTTAGGCTGGCACACAGAGGACTCATCTATGCTCTGCCGTGTTGTTTTTGTCCAGGTGATTGAGAGCCAGCTGATTAAGAGGATGGAGGAGGTGAAGGAGCTCTTCTCTGAAACCAGTGATGTATTCAGGGAGCTGGGAGCAGCCAAGGCTCAGGTGGCAGCCAGCATGACCGAGTGCATGTCCTCTATACGCAAAATAAAATATGCCCTCAGCGCACTCACTGCATCCGGAAGCCCACAGTTCTTCCAGAATATTCAGGTAAACAGGATGAAAGTAGAAGTGAAATGATGCATGATGCTGCGCATGGAAGTCTACTGTTCCACTGAGAAGTGCTTCATGATTCAGATGAGCTCCATTTTTAAATTGTAGATTAAGATCCTGGTGCTTTTAGTTTACATGATTCATATTTGTCAGACATTTTTACATTATTTTTTACATCAGCGCGCCAGCAAGCAAAAAATGCAAGCTACAGGAAAGCAGTCATCTTGATGGAATTTATGGATATGTTTAATGTGTTAGCATTCAACTAATATAATGAAAAGTTAAAGCACCATTTCTTTCATTGCACTGAAAGTAAAAAAATGGTAAAAAGGCTGATTTATTTGCATTTAGAACATCTGGGCATGATAAATTCAAATCCTAATTGTGCAAAAATTGTTTTTGGAAAAACAAATGCTGTGCCGTGATAGTATAAGCAACAGTGTCTCAAGTGCGGGAGCATCTTTCTGTATGAATGTGTTTCATTGCTGGTTTTTTTTTTTTTTTTTTTTTTCAGTTTACTGCATCATTTTTAACTCACAAACTTTCCCTTACACTTTGTCAAAATTTGGCATTGGTTCCCTGCATTAATATTTAGAAATCTAGAGTTATTAGAATATTAAGCCTGTCGCAATAATTATGTTATAAACTTATTAATTATAAAATATATAAACATGAGACCAGTCATTTGTGCTGAGCTCAATATTAATGATTGTTCTTACTTTATAAGGAGAGATCTTAAAAACAAAAGCTGGAATGCTGACAAAAAAGTGGTTTTATTATTATTTATTTTTTAATTTGTAGGATAAAAAAAAAAAAAAAAAATATATATATATATATATATATATATATATTGTCACACCTAGTTATTGTTGTTCTATTTAGATAGATAGATACCACTTAATAGACCTCTTAATCTCGAAAGAAATTGCAACCAAAAGTATTTGTTCTAGTTTTAATAATAGATAATAAGATTTTTTTGAAAGGATAGTATGTATTTCCACTAAACAAATTTGTTCTCCTTGTGAAGCTCAAAACATGTTTAATACATATCCTTTTAGAGTTCAGGTTTTTTAATGAGAAGTAATGACTTAATTAATGTCAAAGTTTATTCTTCTATTCTGAAGCCTGTTTTAAGTATTTGCTACTGCATTGCTGGTTAACTCTGATTTCTCTCCCACAGCGTTTATCTGAGCAGCTTCACGCTAAAGCTGAGCTGGTGGAGGCTGTGCTCCATCAGTTAGCCCTGCTGGCCAGTGTAGCCAGTCCAGAGAGTCTGCAGACTCTGACTGAAGATGGAGAACGGCTGCAGGAAAGCCTCTGTGAAGCTGAAGAGATGATCATGCTGTTGAGAGAACACGCAGAGAGTCTCAGTAAAACACAGGCCAGAGAAGCTGAAGATAAAGACACTGTAGAGCTTAATTTCAAAGACTCCACTGTCCAGAGAACCCAGGATGCTCCTTTACCCATACAGCCTAACCTCAGTGACCCTCAGCGTCCCCCGGGTAAATCTTTAGCTTCTTACCATGAAAGAGAAGAATCCCCCACAGAAAGCTCAGATCATGATGACGTCCTGACAGAAAGCACTGGAACTGTGACCAGTGGAAGAAGAGTGGTTGATGTTCTGGATACGGACACACAAATCACCCAGACGAACACTGAGGAAAATCTGAAAGGGCTGCTGGTAAGATCATATACATTTTACTGCAGTTTTATCATATATTTTAGCTTGTGAATGATTTTGTACAGCAATCTCAAGAACATTAAAATTACACTGATAATGAATGTAGCCAAATTATAAAAATAAATATATAATTACAATAAAAAAAGTCCACAGATCTAAAAAGAACATCCATGCATTCATCCATCTTTATATCCGCTTCTTCTTGGTTAGGGTTGTGGTAGGTTTTTGTACCACTGGGAACAAATCAGCAACACCCCCAGTAGAAGCAACCATTAAAAAAAAAAAAGATAATAAAAAATATCACACAAAATAAAAATAAAAAATTCTTATTTTCTTAATGGAAAATGAGGGCAGTAATGACTCACCAAATGTTTTTTTCTACCGTTCTTTTGAGAGGAGCAGAGACAAAATGATCTATTTGGCAAAAAAAGATGAAATTGCTCTGCAAAGGTTGAGTACGTTCAAAGCCCAAGATTATTCCCATTTATCTTAACTTATCATAACCTTTTTGAATTGTACTTTTCTCATGCCACACAGTCTCATTACAACTCTGATTGATTTGGAATGGATCATTTAGGACATATGAAAGTATCTGGGCATGATCCATCACAGTCCAACTGTGCTAAAATTTATTTTTAAAAAATGAAATCTATGCACAGATTTACAGTTTCATATTTCTCTCAGCAATTATTTGTTTTTTTATAATAGAAATGCGTCTTGATGAAGGAACCAATAGAATTTTTTTTACCTGAAACCTTTTTTTTTTTTTTTTTTTGACTTCCGTTGAAAGTTAAGAAGGTTTTAGCTCTCGCTTGTAAAGTTACTGTTTTATTCATTGGACAGCCGTGATATCAAGAGCTGTATTTTAACTGCTTTTCCTAATTTAAAATTGAATTACAGACAAGATTTAAATCTTGTGTATGTGTGCAAGACATCTCCAAAGCTATAAAAAACATTTTGTTGTGAAAAGGGCACTAATTTTCTTAAAAATTATTGAGATACCAAAACAAGCACTGAAACAAACAGAGATTTTAAAATAATTATTTTGACATCAAGTATTATTGGAATTGTAAAGATAGAAAGGTTAAACATATCATAATAATCAATACACACTTTCAATATTTTTATTTCATTAAATTTGGTCATTTTTGATTTACTAAGTGTCCATTGCTTAGTTTCGCACAAAACATAGCTAGACTAATTAATCCACTAATTTGACTCATTTATTTTTTTAATTAATAGAAACGTTGATGGTCCCTATTAGTTAATAGATGGTTATTGGAACTGACTGATATCCTGACATGTGAGAGGCTTCGGTTTATGTTAAAATGTCAACTGTCTCTTAAAAAAAAAATTGGGACCCCTTAATTTATTTCTTAAACACCAAATGATGTATTCTTTATTTTGTTGTTATTAAATAGATATATAGGTGGCAGCATGGGGAAAAAAGAGGGATAGGGAGGGTGTTGTTTATAAGAATGTCTGTTTCATATAATCTTTCTCAATAAACAAATTAAGCATAATAGAAAATTTGATGACAATAAAAACAATGTTGGGTCAGTGTGTGATTACCATTGCTATTAAAAAAAATACTTAATTTCTGGAAATCCTTCATATGAAGCAACTGATTTTAGTCTGTGATGCTTATATCACGAACATTATCGATGCCATAAAATAGCCAATATGTTGCTGATTTGGCACAAAACACAATCAAAAATAAACCATTGCTAATCAAGATATATATTACTTAATCAATATATATGCTTACAACTATCAGTATGAACACACCCAAGTTTAGTGGCTGTTTAAGTAGGGAAATTGCAGAACTGTGCTGGATGGATCTGGACATATAAAGAAAATATTCTCAGGGTTTCTTTTCAGTCAGCAGTGCTGGTCTGTTAGCACTGTGTCCATTGCATCTCAGAGAGTGTCTAATATATAATTCAGTATGACACAACTGCTTTAAATGTATCTACATGTCATCTTATTTCATTTATAGCACAAACAGTTCTAGAAAACCAATATCTGTGTATTTTCTTACCCAGGTGGCCACTACAGAGGACAGTACAGAGGAGAGCATGAAAGGCCAAATCAGAGAGGAACCATATGTGGCACCATCATCAACCAAAGATCAGAAGCCACGATATCTTACAACCGACTCGGCTACTTCTTCTCTTCAGCAATCCCACAATGCCCCTGAGAACATCGTTATGGAGTCTATAGATTCTGATGTTTCCACACCAAATCAGGAAAAACAAGTGCTGGTTTCAGGAGATTCCACGTCTCAAGAAGATGCATCAGAATGTACTTCTTTTCCAATGTCACCCAACGATGAGGCCATGAAATCAGGAGCCAACAATGTACAATACAAAGAGGCCCCACAGAGTACTGCTGATTGTACAGCAAGCCAACGTGAGACTGAAAGCTCTACTTATGAGCCAACTCCTAAGAAAGTTGCAAAGATCATTTTAGATACTGGAGCAAATACTGCATTTGATGATGACATTACATTCAGACAAGGAAATGAAAGTAAATTTCCTCACGATTCTGCTTCAGAGATCTGTAGACCAGAGGTAGACTTCATGGTTTCTGATTCAGATAAGTCTATCTCTTGGAACCCAGGTTCTACAAAGGTCTTTACTATTGTTCTTGATGTTGATCAACCCGTGCTAAAACCTGACAAGCCTGTAGAGTCTCCTGAAGCTGCGAACGTTCATAAATTCTGTTCCAGAACTGTTCCTTTATATACGGACTTTGCTAAACCCATGGACTCTAAATCAGAACAGACTAAATGCTCTGAAACCTGGAGTCAGAAACACTCATTAGATAATTTAGAGGGAATGCAGTCTGTGCTTCCAGAAGCAGTGGAACCAGGTCAGGCTGAAAATGTTTGCACTCAGCAGCTTCAAATACCTGCTCAAATTACAGTTACGAGTTCCAGTGGAGAAGATGATGTACTGGAGTCAAGCCAGAGGACAATAGACAATCACCAGGTTGCTACCAGATCAGACATAAATGTGGCAGAAGCTGTTGGACTGGAAAGTCCACAAAAAGTGGGTAAAACTATTGAGCATGATGTCAGTTTGATCTCCAGCCTGCAAATGTCCACATCTCTGAGGACACAAGATACAGAGATCCCAAAAGATATGAAGACAAATGAAGTGGATGTTGGATACCAGTCAAATCCTCAAAATAGGGACAGTTCAGACTGTTCTTCTAGTACTGTAATAAAAGGGAATTTGGATACAAATAATCCAAACTATGGATATGACCAGAAGATAGAAGCATCTTGCTCCAATCAAATGAGTTCTGGAGATCCAGCATGGACTGAAGATGTAGCAGATCCTACTACTTCTCCTCCTTCTCCTCCTCAACTCCTCCATTTTGCTCCCAAGCCCGACTTGACCACTGTTTCGAACACTGTTTCTTCCACAACCAGTAAAGAGAGTCTACTGTCTCTAGATTCCTCTTCCACTGAACTAGATGTGTCCGAATGCACTTTCATTCCAGTGCCATCCACTGTTGAGACCAATGAAACAGAAGCAAAGAATCTACAGTGCAAAGAAGCCACTCAGAGTACTGCTGATTTCACAGCAAGCCAACATCAGCCTTATAAACTGAATGACAGTCCAGAGCCCAAAGACTTAACTACAGACAGTAAACAGCGTGAGAGCATGGACGCCACACCAGTAGAAATACTAAACTACTCCCAAACAGAAGATATTACAGACGGAACACAGGCTACTGCAACAAGAACAGTACACGTGGGCTATAGCCAAACCAGTTCCATGGACCCTGGGCACAGGCATCCTCTTGAAATACAGTCAATGGAAATTAATAATGACATTAGCCAAGAGCAATCTTCTGATTCTGCAGCAATCATACACAGTCACAAATTAGAGGCAGACTTCACTACAACACCGTCATCAACGACTGACCAGCCAAAGGCTACAATCATCAAAATCAACTTAAAGGTATTTGTACATTTTATTAGATTTTTATAAGTTTATTAATTGATTTATAGTAGGGTCATTATCAGAATTCTGTGCCTTTTGGCAACTTCTTTTAACTATTTATTATATGTACAAGACTGTACATAAGACATGTACAAGATGTACATGTATAAGACTTTAGACTACACTTCAAAAATGATATATCCCACATTAATCACTTTTTTATTGTCAATTTGTATTTCCTGTCATGCACGGGTCCACACTGTCATGACAAGCTGCAAGAAAACAGTCTTAATGAAAATAAACAATTAATGGAAACGTGGTTGACCTGGCAGACACATTCATTCATTCATGTTCATGTTTTTGAGCTTGTTCTGTTCAATGTTCTGTTTATATTTAGATTTTCTTAATTATTTGAATTACTGTGATATTTTACCATAATAGGGTGAACAGTTTAAACTGCCTCAGCTAAGCATGGACACTACGCTGTTTTTATTATTTTAATGAATGTCATGTGAGCTGTTTTTTGTGAAACAAAGTGCTCCGGTGATCCGGTATAATCCTGCTTTAGTCCGGTGGAGGAGTGGACGAGGTAAAAAAGATAGAATTTTAGCTCTTGCCCAGTAATTCAGAGCTAAGGAACAAACGGTTCGATTTTGACCACCAGCGAAGTACAATTGAGAGGACAGTTTACACTAGTTATAAGTAAATATCCAACTCCCTGGGCGGCTCTGCTGCGGCTCAGCCAAACCCTGGTTGGATTTTTACTTTCAGGGCCTGCGCTACCCACCTCTGTGTGTAAGTAACTGTGTTTACAAAGGATCTATGGTGGAATTTGCGTTTTACGTTCTTCAGTCCCTTAAAGATTGTCATGTCACTCATATCAAAAGTTGATCCAAAGTTTACAGGATGGACAGTAAATTTTTGGACTTGTTTAAATAGCTTGTTATTTTAATTAAAATTAGATTAAGAAATAATTTTACTTTATTTTAAACACTTAAAAGAAACATTCAACATAACTAGGCAACACTGCAGACATGGTAAAAGCACCCTAAAAGAAAAAAAAGTTAATGTTCATGAAGTTCATGACTGTGATTAATACAGTCATGTTTGACATTTCAAGTTCTCTCTTTTTTAACAGCAGATGATATTTCAGAGTACAGGAATTTCAAATGTTCTTTCTGGTGTAGTCAGATAGACTGTCCTTTTTCTGGTTTGACATTTTCAAGATACATACCTGTCAAATTTACAAAAGGGACATGGATCAGATATATTCCATAAGTAAAAAATAGTCCTAAGGGGCCTACACAATTAATAATCTTTCATTAATACTTCTTTCTATCAATCAGTCCACTCCTGATCAGTTCAGTTAATTTCAGCCCTCTTCACATTTTCTCTCTCTCCAGCTCAACCATCTCTTCTACCCCTTCTAAATAATACATTACACCACAATACTTGAGATTTAAACAAATTCTAACAAACCCTAAAACTAGCCCTGAACTAATAGAGTTTGGAAATGATAGTTATTGGCTGATCAGGCACATCAGGGCAGGGCATTATATATATATGTAGATTTTTCTCAAACCCTGAATATCTATCTAGCTAATTCTAAAGTTAAGCTAACTGAGTCACAAGCTGGATTTTATTAAACACACAGTGGGTTTAATTTATGTTTTGATTCAGAGAAGAGTCTTTTTAACCAGCTATCAGAAACAATCTCATCACAGTTTACATGGTTAATTACCTTTCTTTTAGAAAAATCTCCGTATATCCAGATTAGTTTTAACGACAGCTGCTCCGACTAGCTGCCTGAACTCACAGCGAGGGGAGGGGCGGGGCTTCCCCCACACTAAACTGCGCTCC
This sequence comes from Astyanax mexicanus, assembly GCF_023375975.1. NCBI lineage: Eukaryota > Metazoa > Chordata > Actinopteri > Characiformes > Acestrorhamphidae > Astyanax > Astyanax mexicanus. Next base: position 69,225,934 of record NC_064408.1, on the reverse strand, counting down.
GCAAAACCAGCAAGCTGATTGGCTGTTTCTCCTGAAAGGCGGGACTTTCTCCTTGAACCGGCAACACGATTGGTTAAGAGACACACAGTGCATTGTCGCCTGTGGCCTATATATTTTTTTATTTAGTATAATACGGGAAATTTACGGGAAAATACTAATACGGGAGGAAGGCGGGAAAGAGGAGTAAAATACGGTAGTTTCCCAGCCAAAACGGGAGACTTGACAGGTATGCAAGATATCCGTGTCAAAATGTAGAATTCTAAAGATCGTTAGAAACATCTCTCTTTGATCTTTAGACGATGAGTCCTAATGACAATTATAGCTTGAACTCAGATGGGACTTTTTCTTCTTTTCTATGAATTTTGCATAGTACATTTAGCAATAAGTTAATTCAAATTCACTTGAAATTTCCATAGTAATAAATCATATTCAATAAATATATAAAACTAGCTAGCTATGGCCAGATGATATAGTCTAGATATGGTGATAGAGTCTAGTCATTGGCTACATCTTACCCCTACATTTGACTCACATTTGTCCGCGCACTAAATGACTGCATGTAATTTTCTCTAGATCTAGTATTCAAAACTAAAGTTGAGTGGGGTTTAGCAGATGTGCCAACCAATGACTGTAGGAAACATGGACAGCACAACACCTCCAGGAACATTTTATTTATACATTTTGCTAGAATCAAAAATATACATCCAGCTTAGATCAGGGCTGAATCTAATGATTATTTTGGTAGTCGATTAATCTGATGATCATTTTTTTCAATTAGTCGATTAGTCAACGATTATTTCTGCCATGTTGTCCATCTCTAAAAACAAGAGAAAAGCAGCTAAACATGAGATTTAAATGACATTTAAATGTCCACATCTTGTTTAAACATGGAGAGTACTGATATTTAGTGAATAAATATGTAAACTGTTGTTTTGGGGCACTTTTGGAGACACAGATCAAGTTTCTTCTGTCCCCAGCACTTTGTGTAATGTAGTACTGTTCCAAATTAACGATTAGTCGACAATGAAATTTGTAGTCGACAAATTTAAATAATCGACATTGTCGATTTTATCGACTAATCGCTCCAGCCCTAGCTTAGATACTGCTAAATAAAAAGGTTAATATGGAGACCTAGTGGATCAGTGCTAATTGGAGTTTGAATAGATTTTTTTCTGCTTTTCAGACTTCTGGTTGAAGTTAAATGTCTGCCTTGTATGGATTTTGAATGATGGTGGATCGAGCTAAGCTGTACTGGAAGCTTGAAGGCCTCTTGGTACAGATCAGGTTTTGACTATTGCTGTCAAATATAGAGGGGCTGGTCTATTTTTGAGCTTTGTAGGCCAGCGTATGATGTGAGCTGCTGCTAGAAGCCAGTAAAGGGAACACAGCAGAGGAGTTAAATGGCTAAATAATTCTGGGATCTGATGACACGTATAGGAAGCCATAGCCATGAGTGAGTTGCAGTAGTCAAGTCTTTAGATAAGATGAGACTGATCCAGCTTCCCCAGAGAGAAAATGTTGAATTATTTGGATGTTGTAAACAAGAAATCTGCACGACAGGTCTAACCAGCCAGCTAATATTAGTGTAGTTAAATGTGCTGGCCTTTGTAGTATTTGTACAGTACCAGTCAAAAGTTTGGACACACCTTCTCAGTCAGTGTTTTTCTTTATCTCTTCAAATAATTTACATTGTAGATTAATATTAAAGACATGAAAATTATTATTAGGGGACACACATGGAATTATGTAGTAAACCAAAAATGTTTGGCCTTCAATATCTCATGACCTAACCTGATCAACTGAGATGGTGATTTGGGGTGAGAAGCAGCTTCACGGCTTCAAGGAAAAGCAGCAACTATTGTTCAGAACTTCCAGGAACTCCTTTAAGACGCTGAGAAAACTATTCCTGTCACACCCTTGCCCTGTTTTTCCTGTGTTTTTCGTCTCCCCATGTGTTTCCCAGTCATTATCCATTCACCTGTGTTCATTTGTAACTCCGCCCCTCATTAATTAGTCCCCAGGTGTTACCTGTTCCCTTTCCCCGCCTTGTGTGTGTGTACTTAAGCTCCTTTGTCTTCAGTGTTAGTTTGTCGGTTCTTTTGCGTGTTCACGTTTGTCTCGGCTGCATTTCTGTTCTGTTTGTGATTCAGTTTGTTCTACGAGTTCCTATTTAGTTTATTGTTTAATTGTTTGTTTTGTTTAATAAATATTACTTGCGTGTGCGTCCTCTCTTCTCGTCCTTCCTCATGAAGACACTGAGATTAAAATACCAAGAGTGTGCAGATCTGTCCTCCAAGCTTAATACTTATACTTTTCTAAGTACTTATACTTAGAAAAATCAAAAGTAAAAAACATAATCTGGTTTGTTTAACACTTTTTGTTTACTAAATAATTCTGCATGTGTTCCTGCTTTAGTAGCTTTAATGTCTTCAATAGTAAATTTACAATGTACAAAATTATAAAAAGAAGAGTGAGAAGAGTGAATGAGGTACTGTACATAGTTTTGGCCTACACTCTCGCCACATATAGTTACATTTTATTTCAGTATTTTATTGATCTCAAATAACGTTTAAAGCTGATGTCTGTAAATTTTGCCATTTGGGGGGCTTAGGGCCCTCTCTGGTGAGAATAGGTAATTGCACTGAGCATGCGGAAGAATAATTTTAAACTGGGCGGGTGTGATGCGGTCTCCTTTCAGAGCGGATGAATTTGATTAAACACAATATTTTATTACTTTTCCACTCAGAAACACCTCTGCTTTCAGTTTAGAAATAAAATAATACTGATTTTTTTAATTAATGTGATGTGTTTAGCAGTCAGTTATGTTTTTGTAGCACTCATTAAAGTGTATCTTTTCAAGTGTCTTTAAATTTGTGTATCTATATCAGCAAAGCAAAACCCGGGAGTCAAGTGTATATATAGGTACAATCCAGTTTTTGCTGCTCTCTAATACTGCTTGAGGCCTAAAGACACACCACGCCTCCCAGAGGGATGGCCTACCTCTCAAACAGACTGCATTCCAGCTTCAACTGCCACTGGGGCTTACTCACGCTCTCATGGGTGGAGCTGGGATATGATTTCCTCTAGTAAAACAGTCCGCGTTATCATTTGCTGCGGCTGCTTGTGCAGAAGTTCTAATGCTGCTTTTTATGTTATAATTATTTAGACAGAAGAAATGTTCAGCTCCGAGTCAGATGTGCCTGAAGATGGTGATGCTCAGAGTGAGGGTCCTAAAAAGAGCAGCATGGAGAGACAGAGCAGCATCCAAGACCAGCCGGACGGACCATCAGGGTGGACGAACTTACTGGACATTATTACAGATGTTCAGCCTCTGACTGATACTAGCAGAGTTTCCACAGTGAGTGTCAAAGAAAGAAATACCAATCAGCAGTTTTCTGTTGGCTTTCAGCAGCTTTAAAAAATATATAATAATAATAAAAGCACCTAAATTGGATATGTTACTATTGTAGATGCCTCATAGATGGTCAGTTAACAACTTGTTAAAATGCCTATTTAAGGTCTAATTCCATTGTTTTTTCATTCATTTTTAAATTTTTAGGTCTCTAGTATAAATGAATGCCATGTGAGCTGTTTTATTTATTTATTTTTTTTTTTGTGAAAAAAGTTCTCTGGTGTTTCTTTTTAGCCCTGCTTTAGATCACTCAATTACTAGTCTTTGAAGAAAGTCAGGTTTTGGCTCTTGCTCATTAATATTCATACATGCAAATATTATCACCTCTGATTGGCTAACAGCACTGCAGCAGAGAATACCTAGAATGCAATTTAACTCTTAAGATACAGATGGTTACCCTACATCTAAACATGACCCTAACATTTACTTGTACCCTTTTAGGGTTATATTTAGCCTTAGGATTAAGGTTTAGATTTAAGGTTAGAGTTATGGTTAAGTTTTAGGGTTCATTCATTGTACATTTGGATAAGCTGGAGCTTCACAGCGTGAAGGAAAAGCAACAAATATTGTTCAGCACCTCCAGGAACTCCTTTAAGACTCTGGGAAAACTCTTCCAGGTGATTCCAATGTGCAGATCTGTCCTCAAAGCTAAATGTGGTACTTAAAAGATTCTCAAATATAAAACCTATTCGGGTTAGAGTTCATTCAATGTTAAGTTGATGGTTAGGTATAGTGTTTGAGTCCAGTTCAGTTGCATTTATTTAGTTGAATATTAAGTGAACACATCTGAGGCATCTAAATTTGACCAAAACAAATCAAGAAATTGAAATTAAGAATTATTTTTCATAGTGGTTAATATTATCTTTTTCCATTTAACTTTAACGCCTCTGTTTAATGGCTTGCATGAACAACTTCTGTGCAGTCCTGTACATTTTAAAAATGGCACATGTTTCTCTCTCATTACTGTATAATGAGAGACAGAGAGAGAGAGAGAGAGAGAGAGAGAGAGAGAGAGAGAGAGGTCACGTCACGGTGTGGTTATCAGATAACCCTGCCCGACTTTGAAGTGTCATTACCAGGATAGTCATGTTGCCACTGCTCAGTCATGGAAAGAGACTGCACAGGAAGGAAGCTCCAGCACTGGGGTTTCCTGTGCTATCCTGTGAGGCAGAATAAACTCAAGCAACACAAACAGTCTTTTAGATTCATATCTACTATGTATTTTCTGTTTTTACAGGACCGTCAGTCTAGAGAATCTCCCTTGTTCCTGGAACCGTCATTGACACGCACAGAGAAACAGCTGGAACAGACTGTCCTCAGAGTTTTGAGATGTCGATACCGACCAGCCCAGCTCAACACTGAACTTATGACCCAGCAACTCCAGGAAGCTGAAGTATGCCTGTTTATGAGATTTTTATGGCTATTAACAAAGTATACAGTAAGAAACATCATAAAGTAATGGTCTAAATTCTAGTAAATCATGACAGATATCTTTATCTTTACTAGTAGTTCTAATTTATCACTGTTAATTTTACCAATTATTTAACACAGTTGCAGGCGTTTATCAATCCAGCACTTGCATCTAATAGAAAATTACCTACAGTCAACAGTTGACCCAGTTTGTTGGCAAACAAATGTGGAGAAGTTTAGGGGGCACTTTGTAAAGCACGGATGAACAAGCCGATTCTCTCTTCTTCTTCTTCTTCTTCTTCTTCAATATTTTGTTGATACGCTTCCAAAAACTCACACTCCATAGCTAGAACTGTGATCATTGTTTTCAGGCAAACAGGCAAATCGAAACTGTAGAATTTCATTTGATTAAAATCTTGTCTTCTCTTTCTTCATTTTCAGGACTGCAGGCAGTGTGTTGAGGATCAGGTGGCTGCTTTGTCTCAGGACGTAGGCTCTGGTCACTCTCAGCAGAGTGCAGTTATGGAGGGCAGATGGAGTGCAGCACTGCTTGATGCCTCAGCCACAGTACAGGTTAAAGAGGCCCAACTCCACCAAATAACTCAGTATCACCAGCAGAAACAGACACTGCAGGACACTCTACAGAAACTGGAGGCAGAGCTGGATTCACTAAGCCTGTAAGTTGATAGTGGATATTTAAATGTAAATAAATGAATGTTATAAATGTAAAATGCAATTATTATACTAGTATATACATGTAAGTTTGAGGCGGGTAAAACCAACGTGGGGCGCTAAAATAAAGAATGCATTAGACATTTTTTTTTACATTATTGTAAACATCAGCTTGTTTGTGAGTATTACTGAATTAGAATTTAATTTGCTGAGTATAAAAGGGCGTTTTAATGGGACGTGCAGCACAGATGTAGTTAACGAATGTTAACTGCCTCTCGACTGTGGTCGCGTGAGCTAGTTTCCACCGTAGCTCCATGGGCCAGAACGAGCTAAACCTTTCCCTTCCACCCAAACTCTGGTTCTTTTCCAGCGGAAATATGAGCAGAAACTGGGTTAAAGCAAAGTACTGGGCATGTACTGTAGCCTGCTTCATCAATAAAATGTGTGGCCATGCTAAAACAACAAACATGATCGAGAAAAATAACTTAATGTGCTGTAGCACCTCGAAGATTACACACCCACACAACAATTACGAGAAAGCAAACCACTTCAGAAAAAAAAAATGTTCGTGTGCGTTAACACCTTCATTTGACAGCCCTTTATATGTATATATATATATATATATATATATATATATATATTTATTTATTTTTCTTTTTTTCTGTTTTTGTTCAGTTTTACTGGTTTGTTTTTAGCTTTCACATATTTACAGGTATTAAAAAATTACAGTCATTGAGCTAAACTAGTTTTTTTTTGAGGTACCACTGTGCACTAAGTAAAGTTTTCTATATTAGTTGTGTTTTTATTTAATAACAGTAGCAGGCTGGAGCATTTTGTCTGCTTAGGTGTCATACAGGTTGATTAATGTGCTACAAAAAAAAAAAAACTTAGGGAGGACTGAAGCAAAAAAAAAGAGAAAAGTTATTACATTGACTATTGTGCCTCATAGATTTATAAAAAAAAAAATAGCATTAGGTTGAAAAATAATCCACTTTCATCTTTTATAAAATATAGGACTACATTGGAAAGCAGCGCCATTCGAGCAGAAAAGCTGCATGCATTCCTTAAAGCCGTGGAGCAGAAGAAGGGCATGTTGGAAGAGCTCCTGCGAACATGTTGCCAGATATCCACCCATTTAGGAGAGGCGGAGGGCCCGATGGTGTGCCTGCTGCAGGTGAAGAGATTACAGGAGAAGTGGCAGGATTTGGAGGCGACTGCAGATTTGAGTCTGAGGCATGCAGAGATTTGTTCATCAGAAGCTTCTGTACTTTTGAAGGATGCTGAGGTGCTGCTGGGTGATCTGGCGTCTCTGCAGATGATAAAACCCTCCTCACATTCCCCTGAGTCACATGCGCAAAGCCAGCACAGCATACAGAGAATAAAGACCTCCTCTGACTTAGTGGAAATGAACGCGCGCTACCTGCACCTGTGTGAACTCTGGCAGGGTATGCTTCAGTGTCCAGTAGGGGAGAAGGAGAGGAAGGACATCGAGGAAGCCTTACAGGGTGTGAAATCGCAACTGAGTCATATTCAAGAGAAGCTTGGGCCTTGTATCACCAGACCTGGTGATCATTCAGTTATTGAGGTTATTAGAGACCATTTAACTTGGGCTAAAGGTGTAGAGAACAAAGTCAGCAAGAGAAAGAAGCTCTCCCTCTTTCCTGACGAAGCGAATCAGCAGATTAACAGCATGAAGAAGCTTCAATCTGAAATATCATCCAGAAGATCTAAAGTTCCCTCTGTTGTTAAAAAGCTGAGAGAGGAGATAGCAGGACTTGGTAAGGAGGATTCTGCTGTGATGCTTTCTGCTCTAGAGACCTTAGAAAACTTGTACGGTAAGATTTCACAGCAATCAGACTCTTCCTCAGCAGAACTTTATAAAATGCTATACACCAGACAAAGACTGGAGAGCCAGATCACAGAGAATAGCAGCTGGGTGTCGTCGCTGCTAGAGAAAGAGTCGAGTAAATGTGCAGCAGTAGAGCTGGTGGGAGGATCCACCATTGCAAAGCTGAAGGTCCACCATCAAAAACACAAAGCTACCTTAAAAGAAGCTGAGAAACGGCTGTTGACCGTTCAGACCGTTCTAGAAGAGTCAAAGGACGTGATTCAGAGTCTTAATGTGTCTGAGAGCTTCCACCTTGTTAACAAGCTCACCACCTTACGAACTGAGATCCTTCGGATTGTGAGACGTAAGCGAGCCTCATGCTGGGAACTGGAGGAACTCCTGCATGCTCAGGAATCTTCTGCAGAAGAATTCGCTGCCATTCAGAAGAGCCTGCGCCAAATGACTACTGACTTTGAAAAGCAAAGGTACCCTGTGACACAGGAGTCACTCTCTGCGTTTGTGCCTGTGAGATACATGCTGTTGGAGCACCAGTCGCAAGTGCAGGAAGCTCAGCACTGCCAGGAGCCTCGGAGGAAAGATCTGCTGCACGCTGTCCTCACCTTACAAGCAAGAGCAAGGCTGTTGGACCAGCAGGCCGAGCAACATGAGAAGTACCTGGCCTCCAAGAAGCGTTTAGATACCTGCAGTGAGGCAATACGGAGGACAGTCTCTCAGCTCTCTGATAGAAACGTAGAAACCAGTAAGAGACTCAAACTGGGTCAGAGCATTTTAGTAGAGTTGCCCATGCTGAAGATATCCTGCCAAGAAACTGCTGACCAACTAGAGACTCTATCCGGTGATCTCTATCCCTCCCAGCTCAACTCAGAGAGGCAGAAGATCCAGAGCATGTTTGAAAGCCTTGCTTCCTGGGAGCAGATCGTTGGCACTGAAGTTACAGGCCTTGAGCGCACTCTAGTGGCAGACCTCCTCAGCAACCCCACAGAGCTGTCTGCTGCGCTGACTGAGCACTTCTTGAACGCCGAAGACCAGTTAAAGCATATTAACTGCTTGGAACCCACTGACCAGAGCATTACTGAGGAGCTGCGAAACTGCTGGACACTTAAGAGGTCTCTGCTCTCTGTGTTGCGAATGTTGGAGGTCTGCAAAGATTCTACAGCAGTTGAAAGCTATGGAAAAGCCACTGACGCGGCGAGAAGAACGTTGAAGGAATGCAAGATGCACATGGTAAGTGCTTTCATGTCATGTATAGAATAGCTAACTACATAGCTACAGTGGTGCTTGGAAGATTGTGAACCCTTTAGAATGTTTGATATTTCTGCATAAATGTGACCTTAAACATCATCAAATCATCATATTATACGGCTCTGGAAAAAAAAAATGAAGAGACCACTTCAGTTTCTGAATCAGTTTCTCTGATTTTGCTATTATATTGGTTTATGTTTGAGTAAAATTAACAGTGTTGTTTTATTCTATAAACTACAAACAACATTTCTCAAAAATTCAGGTGTGAATAGGCACTCTAAAGTTAGAGATATACTTGCTGTTAACTACGCGTTCGCATCATGGCTGCTTCACGTATCCTGAGTCTGTTTGGAGTGTAGGTTGTGCACGTCCTTCAAAAATGAAGGCGACACGAATGCGAGGTGCAATACACACAAAACCGGTAGGGGCAGTGCAGCCGCTAATCAGCATCAAAATGGCGGAAAGGTTTGAGGAGCAGTTGTGTGACCAAGTCCGAAGCTACCTGCATCTGTATGATGTGTCCTTTATATGTTCTGCCCTCTAGAGGTAGCCTCTAGTTACACGCTTGCACATAGGCTAGTATGTTCTCAGTCACATTCACAATGCAGCCGGTTGTCTACGCGAACGCATGGGCAAAAAGCAAGTATGTTTCTACCCTAATTCTGCTTTTCACAACACATGAGCGCGTTCCAAAGACTACATAAAAAAAGTGTTTATGCAGAAATAAAACATCCTAGCATGCTCTGCTACTGTGCTTTTTTGGCGGCGCTGTTATATATATATATATATATATATATATATATATATATATATATATATATATATATACCTGTATACCACCAAGCACTGCTTTATCTAAATTGTCTACAAAATTGTGTTTGTTAATCTGAAAAAAAAAAATTACATCTGATAAAAAAATCTGTGTATCTGTGAAGATTAGATTGCACTTAGCCATAAATGTTGGTGAGGTTATAACTCACACACTTACTTGTATTTAATTGACCACAATCATTCCAGAGAACACCGTTCCACTCAATACTGAGGGATGTATTCGTTTTCTTCGAACACCTGGCATTAGACGTGGTGCCAGTACGTTCCTATTCTATTGGCAGCTGTGTGTGTACATATGCACACCTTTGTCAGCAATGGGTATTATACTGTACCTTATAGTAGTTAATGCTGTTTTTAGAAGGAGTGTCCACAAACCTGTGTATTTACTGTTGTGTAAAACTCAGTAACTTGAATGTTTTGGTATTGTTTTTCTGCAGGAAAAATTGCTCCAGGCTAAGGAGGGCCTCAGTGATTACCTCATGGCTGTCCGACATGCTCAGGGTTTCCTCCAGCAGGTTGAGTTCAGACTCCTGATTCCTTCAGCCAGCTTTAAAGACTGTATGGAGGAACTACACCATACTCAACAAACCCAGGCCAGTCTATCTAAAGGATTCCAGGCTCACATGGATGAAATCCATTCCAGACTGCCAGCACATCCCTGCTTTTCCACTTCTCTCACTGAGAAACTCCAAATCCAAGTTATCAGCCATATGCTTGTGGAGGATGCTATTCTGGAAGCCCAGATTCAGCTCAAACTGAATGCCCTTCAAAGGTAGCTAGAAACGTCAGTGTTGTTATTCAGATTGTAGTGCTTTTTCTTTTAAAAAAAAGTTTCCTTCCTGTTTTTTTTGTTTTGTTTTGTTTTTTTATTAAAAAAAAAAATATAAAACAATCTGCCCTCTAGCTGTGAGTCTGAAACCTCAAGATTACCTTAAAGCCATTTCTCTCAGCAATCATTTATAAAGACACACATTTAGCCTAAAGCCTGAGAACATTATGATGAAGCCTCAGTGAACTGAACCAGCTTGAAGCAGAGTGGCATGTTTTAACTGTAATGTTTTTGAACTGGACTGCCCTTTTCAGGTGCTTAAGGGAGCAGTCCAGTCACAGGAAACACCATGATGAAGTGAACCAGTTTCTCCGAAACTTTGATCTCAAACTCTCGGAAAAGGTCAAACATAAGCCAGCTTTTTCAGAAGAGTGCAAAGACCAGCTTCAGGATATTAAGGTAAATGCAATTGTTTTTGTAGGGCAAATAAATATGTATATATGCAGCTCTGAAAAAAAGAGACCACTTTAGTTTCTGAATCAGTTTCTCTGATTTTGCTATTTATAGGTATATGTTTAAGTAAAATTAACATTGTTGTTTTATTCTATAAACTACAAACAACATTTCTCCCAAATTCCAAATAAAAATATTGTCATTTAGAGCATTTATTTGCAGAAAATTCGAAATAGCTGAAATAAGAAAAAAGATGCAGAGCTTTTAGGTGTTTCACAAGTTCATATTCATAAAGTTTTAAGAGTTCGGAATCAATATTTGGTGGAATAACCCTGCTTTTTAATCACAGCTTTTATGCATCTTGGCATGTTCTCCTCCACCAGTCTTACACACTGCTTTTGGATAACTTTATGCCACTCCTGGTGCAAAAATTCAAGCAGTTCAGTTTGGTTTGATGGTTGTGATCATCCATCTTCCTCTTAATTATATTCCAGAGGTTTTCAATTTGGTAAAATCAAAGAAACTCATAATTTTTAAGTGGTCTCTTATTTTTTTTTCCAGAGCTTTGTTTATTTTGAACAATTTGACATGCAAAACGCGAAACAATCTATTATTAAAGATAACAACATAGAAAATACATTTTGTGAATTGTTTATAAAATGTTAGTTAATAATAGTGTATTATTATGTAATACAATAAGTATTATTTGTTTAAAAATTATACCATAAGTGATTCCAATTTCCACAGTAGTGTAATCATCACATACTGCTTTATACAGATGCTTCAGGAAGAGTTGGAGAGCGTGAGTGAAAGACTGGAGCAGATGAGAGAGAGCTGTCTGCTCCAAGACTGTAATGCATCCGCTGATCAGACTCTAGACAATCTGTGGAGACACTGGGCCACACTGCAGCGCAGACTGGATTTCCTCAAATCCAGAGCGGTGCATGCAGAAACAGAATGGAAGGAACTTTTACTAAGGGTAAAGGAAACTAGATATTGTACTAAGCATAATTTTTAAAGAACAGAGTGTTTCCAAATGTGTTGATTGGAAAGATCCTAATTCTTTTTTTTGTCTGCTAGATCAATAAGTCCAGAGGAGTTCTTGAGCAAGTTCATGGTGTTCTCACTAATTTCGGTAAAGAGAAAAGGTCCTTGGGGAACCTTAAATGGATTCTGGTCCAAACTGAACAACTTCAGGATGCTCTGGACCAGGAGCACTTCATCCTGGTCTCTTTGCAGCGCAGTGGATCAAACCTGCAGGAGCTCAGCAAACATACTGAGATGAGTCAGGACCTGCAGTCACTGCAGAGCCGCTGTCGGAGGTATGCAATTCACAACTATATATATAATACAATGGTTTAATGCATGAGCATTTCCTCAACCATTCATCAAGATTTTTATCCATTGTAACTTTTCATCAACCAGCTGCCTGACTTTTTGAACCGTTTCAACTCGAGGGCACTGATGGATTTTTGTGTTCACATTTTAGCAGTTAATTAAATATATGTAAGCAATACAGTTTAAATGTGACAGAATGTATTTATTTTAATTATTTTTTAATGTTTTTTTTTGTATAAATAGTACATATGTGCAATTTTATGTAGTTTTCCTTTTATTGGCTGGTGTTCATCACTGTAACAGGTTACAGTATTAGTATAGCATAGTTTAGCCTAGCCTTCAATTGCAGCAAGCTGTAATAAGAACATAATACAAACAGTTACATTTATGTAGGTATTACACAGGTTTGCTGGATAGTGTTTTTGATAGTCCTTTTTGGTTCTTGGTCCTCCTTGATAATAATGCTAAAGTAGCCAATGCTTTAGTCTGAAAGGATTCAATATTGGGGAGGATATTTACACTTTTAATGGAGTAAATATGAGTCACATTTTGGTGGGTTATAATTGACCCATTTTACATCTCTACCTAATTTGTTTTTTAAATGAGGAAACAACAATGCTTTAGCTTAACTGTATTTTACACACAGTATGTACAGTCCCCTCGAAAAGTATTGGAACAGTGAGGAATCCTTCTCTTGCAGTAACTGCATCATGTCAGTGACCCACTGACATCACTAACCTTCTGCATTCTTCTTCTGTGATCATTATTGTGCTGCATAATGAAGGATCTCACAATCAGTTTGCTTTCATCTTTCGATTAATTGACCGACACAATGAGTTCACTTTTTTATATCGATGGAGATTATTGAGTCCGTCCCAGAATAAGCCATGCAAGCTTAAGGCATGACACTACCTTCACTGTGTTTCTCCACTGTGCTTATGGAATCAAAAGCAGATCCTTTCTTTCTCCATACTTTAGCCTTTCCATCATATTGGTAAAGGTTCATCTTTGTCTCATTAGTCCATAATCAGTCCACAGGTGTGTCTCTACTTCTTGGTAAATTCCTGCCTGGCTTTTCTATTCTTCTTGCTAATAAGTGTTTTTCATCTTCTGGTGAAGCCTCTGTACTTTTGTTCACGAAGTCTTCTGTGAACAGTAGATTGTGGTATCTTCACTCGTGCCCTCTGGAGGTTGTCACTGATGATACTGACAGTTGTTTAGGGTTTTTCTTTACAGCATTTACAGTGTTTCTGTCATTATCTGCTGTTGTATTTCTTGGTCTACCAGGTGTTCATCACCTGTTACTTAGTACACCAGTGACGACTTTCTTCTTCAGGACTTTCCAAACTGTTGTTCTAGCTATTGACAATATTTGTGCTCTAATGGTTCTGATTGATTTTCCTTCTTCTCTCAGCTTCACAGTTGCTTGTTTTTCACACATAACCAGCTCTCCGGTTTTCGTGTTGGTCACTATAAATATAAATGCACAGCCTGCACAGATAAACCTCAAATCTGAAACTGAGTGTAGATATTCAGCGCTGTTTATTGTTTTAATAATTAATGTATCCGGACAACCTGTGCAACAGGTTATTATTTCATTCTACAGCAGAAATAATAATATTGACCTCACAATTCCAATACTTTTGAAGGGCACTGTATATGTCTCTAAACTATTGTGTATGGAATATGTGTGTGAGAAGCATACAATTTAAGCATTAAAGGGTTAGGAGGATTTTGCTGGTACTTTCACTAGATATATCTGATTACTCTAAAACATGTGTGATGTGTGTTTATATGCACAGCCTCAGAGAACAGAGCAGTGAGGTGAGACGTGAAGTGCTGTCAGAGATCCAGGAGTGGGGTCGCTTGCAGGAGGAGCTGAAGGCGGTGCAGCAGAGTGTTCTCTCACTGCTGTCGCTCCTGCAGAAGCAGTCAGATCCTCCACATTTGCAGGTTAGTAATGACAATATGATTCTGTAAGAGAATGAAAAATTACAAATACATAAACAACTGATTTGGAATCCTGAAGAGTGTGTTATTAATTTTGCAGAGCTGCTTAAAGCTGAGCTACATAAACTATATTTAGAAAGAAGTTTTTTTTTGTTGAATATCTATAAATATAAACTGAAATGTGCTTTCACCTTCGGCGCATGAACCCTGTTCTTCTTCTCCTCATCTCCTCCTTCTTCTTCTTCTTGTTCTCCTCCTCCTCTTCCTTCTTCTTCTTCTTCTCCTCCTCCTTTTTTCCTCCTTCTTCTTCTTCTTGTTCCCCTCCTCCTCTTCCTTCTTCTTCTTCTTCTTCTTCTCCTCCTCCTTTTTTTCCTCCTTCTTCTTCTTCTTGTTCTCTTCCTTCTTCTTCTTCTTCTTCTTCTTCTTCTCCTCCTCCTCCTTTTTTTCCTCCTTCTTCTTGTTCTCCTTCTCCTCTTTCTCCTTCTTCTTCTTCTTCTTCTTCTCCTCCTTTTTTCCCCTCCTTCTTTTGGCCAATTTTCCCCTGCCATTTGGCCAATGGAGGGCGCTATAAACAAGGACTTTTTTTTTTATTTTGACTTTGACTTTTGACTAATTCTAACTCAGTTGATGAATATTTTACAAAGTTCAATAGATTTGTATATGTAGAAATTAAGCACTGATCATGATTAAAAGCCTCTGCTCAACATTTATAACAGTTAGTTATTTTGATAGGATTTTGATGACCTCCAAATGTGATGGAGTGTCTAGATCAGGTGTGTCCAAACTACGGCCAGCGGGCCATTTGCTGGCCATTTTCTTTTTTGGAGTGGCCCGCGAGGTATTTTAGAAATAAAATTAAAGTTGTTTTTTATAATGTGAGATTGAAAATGTAAACGCTAGGTGTCAGAAAACGGGCAAAAGAGTCTAAAAGCGGCGAGAATGCGCAGTTGTAGCGCAGGAAACAGACCAAAGAGTCTATATGCGGCGAGAATGCGCAGTTGTGGCGCAAAAAACGGGCCAACGAGTCTAAAAGCGGCGAGAATGCGCAGCTGTATCGCGGATAACGGGCCAAAGAGTCTATTTGTGGTGAGAATGCGTAGTTGTGGCGCAGAAAACGGACCAAAGAGTGTACAAGCGAAGAGAGTGCGCAGTTGCAGTGCAGAAAATGGGCCAAAGAGTCTAACAACTTCAAGAAAATGGAAAATGGACAGCAAATGCAGAAAACATCAGGCATGTTGGGAAAATGACTATTTTTTAACTCATTCAGAGGGAATTGTGTATGTTTAATTTGTCAGGAATCAGTTGCCTAATTAGGAGTATAATATTAAGTGACATTATGAAACGAAATATTAATTTGAAAATCTTAGTTTACACAACACTGTCAAAGATAGATAAAGATAAGTAACTCACGTAAAATGGTGTGTGAATAATAGTAATAAAGAAAATGTATTATTATAAGTGGTACATTCCTATATTTGTTTCATTACAGAGTCTGTGACCCTTGACTGCATATATATTTCTCCTTCTGACCCTTAACAAAAAAAGTTTGGACACCCCTGGTCTAGATTATAATAGACCTTCTTACACATCACCAACCTATGCATTAGTAGGCATCATCGTGCCAGTTTGTGCTTGAACCTGCAGATTGTTGCTTGCAGCTATAATTTATACTTGGGTTTCCATTTTCCAGAAGGTAAAATAGGTAGAAGGCATGATGCAGTATCTCTCTGCTCCTCTCTTGGTTTAGGAGATGAAAATAGAGCTGGGCTCTCAGAATGCCAGACTGCAGGAGATTATGCACAGAGTGAAAAGAAGCAGCAAAGAACCCCCTCAGGAGATCCAGATGTTGCAAGAGGAAGTATTTCTGTGTATAAAGAACGCCAAGGAGAAGGTATATAAGAGTCATGATTTACCGTATATGTAAAAAGAAGTATTATTTAGCTGATTTTTGCAGTGCTGCAACACTTAAGTTGCGTAATCTTCTTTGAATTATGTACAAATCATCACTGAAACACACTGTTTAATAATCACTTTTTTCCAGTTTGGATATTTAAGAGTGTACTGCATATACAGCTACAGGTCTCCTGTGTGTTTCAGGTGAGAGAGGCCATGGAGAGCACCAACCCACTCCACAGAATGAGCGAACAACTGGGCGAGGTGACAGTGGGCTTAAACTGTGTGCAGGCCCTTCTGCAGAAGAAGAGTTCCACTGTAAAAGAAGCTGAGAACACGCTGAAGGTGTGAGAACACAGATCAGTCTTAGCATTAACACTGTGTTCTTGTTTCTAATCTACACTCACTGTCCACCTTATCAGCTCCACTGTTTATATAGGTGTACATTGTAGTTCTGTAGTTACAGACTGGGCCACAGGACCATAGAGAATTACATGATGCTGTTGGCTGGATATTTCTGGTTGGTAGACTATTCTCAGTCCAGCAGTAATGCAGAAGTGTTTAAAAACTCCAGCAGCACTGCTGTGTGTGTCTGCTGAGAATGATCCACCACCAAACTATTAGCTGCTCTGTTGTGGTCCTGTGAGGTCTTGACTGTTAAAGAACAGGTTGAAAAGGTTTAGCACAGGATCTCGTTGATAGCAAGCAAAAAAAAATAATAACACAAAATTGGTGTAAGTTGGATCCCCTTACTTTTGAACAACGGAAATTCATGTACCGTATTTTTTGCTCTATAAGATACACCGGATTATAAGGCGCACTATCAATAAGCATCTATTTTCTGGTCTATTTTCATACATATTGTGCACCAGATTATAGGGCACATTATAAGACACACTATAAGGAACTTCTAATTCAGCAGCTCTGGCTGCTGGGAGGTAGCTAACTAAGTAAAGCTAACCTAAGTAAACAAAAAAGACTTTCTTTTAAAGTCAAACGAGCGCTGTATGTTAATCTACACAGATTTCTCTCCTGAAAACTGTTTATTTGAGTAAATCTGAGTAAAATGCTTCTGTTTAATTTAGCTTAGAGTCCCAAATTTCTCCAGCACTATGGCTGGAACATTAGCATTAGCGGCTAACCACCCCAGCAGTGCCAGCCGGGGTTAGCAGCAGGCTACAGGCCGATAATACTCACCTCTGAACGGGGAAATAGCTGTTAGCGGCTAATGCTAATACTGCTGGAGAACTAAACTGAAACTCCTTTATAACGCTTAACTTTAGCGGAGTGGCTTTACTGCTCCTTACAACCTGACTAATAAAATGCATGGATATGATGTACTGGATTATAAGGCTCACTGACGATTTTTGGGAAAATTTAAGGATTTTAAGTGGACCTTATTTTGCAAAAAATACGGTACTAGAAAAAAATACTTTCTGGGTGTGATTAAGGGGAAAATTGATATAACGAACAATATATGATGCCACAGAAATAAATGAGAATAAATAGATCTAAATACAAGACTGTATTTTGATTTTAATATATGTGCATATTAATTTATGAATGATAATAATAGTGATATAAGAATACATGTATATCTTTTTATTTATTTCATTTATTTTTTATGATTATTGCTGAGATTACTGATGTGGTTAAAGTTATGGGTAGTTTTGGTATTGTTCATTTTTTTTTGCCTTATTTCCTCCTTTAATGTTCTTCGTGTTGATGCGTATTGTGGGAAAAAATATGAATAGACTTAAGTATCAAAAAAAAGGAGGTCAGCAGAAGAATTCACAGTGTGTGTGTCTGTGTGTATCTACATGCTTGTTTTTGTATTTCTACACTTCTACAGCGAGTATGGGATGAGTTAGACCAGTGGCACTCTCGGATAGCTGAACTGGAGTCTGAGGTTCAGGAGCTGGCTGAAGATCAGCCGGAGAGAGCTCATATGCTGATGGATGAGCTCACCAAACCTCTGCAGTTCTACCAGGATGTAGCCAAACAGGCCGAGCAGAGGACTGCCTTCATTAGCAGAGTGAGTACTAACCATCCTGTCCTACTGTCACCCTGTACTCCACAGGTCTGATAGCAGCAAAAATGCTATTAAATGCAATTATCATGGACACTCCCTCATTCTATTGACAGATCAGTCTTAAGTTTCTAAGGGTCATGTGACAAATTTTTAGGGGGCTGCTTGTTCCACAACAATATAATATTGCATGTTGGGTAACTTTACTTATAATATCATTATATTTGCTTATAATACAAATTGTTCATTTTAGGAACATATACAACTCTGGAAAAATTAAGAGAGCACTTCAGTTTCTGAATCAGTTTCTCTGATTTTGCTATTTATAGGTTTATGTTTCAGTAAAATGAACGTTGTTGTTTTATTCTATAAACTACAGACAACATTTCTCCAAAATTCCAAATAAAATTATTGTCATTTAGAGCATTTATTTGCAGAAAATGAGGAATGGCTGAAATAACAAAAAAGATGCAGAGCTTTCAGACCTCAAATAGTGCAAAAAAACACAAAAAAAAAAACAAGTTCATATTTAAAACATTCAGAAATTAATATTTGGTGGAATAACCCTGATTTTAAATAATAGTTTTCATGCATCTTGTCATGTTCTCCTCCACCAGTCTTACACACTGCTTTTGGATAACTTTATGCCATTCCTGGTGCAAAAATTCAAGCAGTTCAGTTTGGTTTGAAGGCTTGTGATCATCCATCTTACTCTTGATTATAATCCAGAGGTTTTCAATTTGGTAAAAGTAAGGAAAAACATAATTATTAAGTGGTCTCTTATTTTTTTCCAGAGCTGTATTTTATGATGCTCTTGTAGTTGTTTTTTAACATGATGAAGACACATAATATTGAAAGATTTATAGTAATTAAACTTGTCAAATAATATGCAGTTAAGATGTTTATTGCCATTACTCTGGATATAAAAATAAAACCTTCACATATTCTCTATATTTTACAAGCATGTTAATGTGTTTAAATTTGTGTTTTGTACATCTTTATTCGTTTTTACTTAGATCCCTCCATGTCTACAAGAGTATGATGATATTCTTCACAGCTCCACCCAGTGGCTGGCTGAGGCTCAGTCCTGGCTGGATACTCCTCACTCCTACACCACAGCCAAGTGCCTTCACAGTCACGCCAACTCCTTACAGGTCTGACCAATAACTCGTACATTAATACACTTAATGTTCTTGAAGTCATTATGCATTTATCCTGATAGACAACACCTCCTGTCAAATGACAAATTGTTTCTAATTCTATAGACAGTAATTTTATTTTATAGTTGTGTAAAAGTCTGTTTGGTGTGTAGGTGGTGCTGGATGAGTCTGAGGGGATACGAGGGGCTCTGGAGGCTTTTGGGCCTGCACTGGAGGAGATCTCAGCAGTGTGTGACACCAGTTCTCAAGAGCAGAAACTTATGCAGGTGCACAGCAGCGTCATCCATATGCAGCGACGTGCTCTGGAGCCACTCACCCAACTCCAGCACGCAGCAGCGGTAAGCACTGCTGTCAAACACCAAATGCATTGTATAGCCAAAGGAAAGTGAAATTAGCTTTTTTTGACACACCTTATAATGTCTGTATAATGATTGTGTATATGTACAGCTCTGGAAAAAATGAAGAGACCACGTCAGTTTCTGAATCAGTTTATCTGATTTTGCTATTTATAGGTATATGTTTGAGTAAAATGAACATTGTTGTTTTATTCTATAAACTGCAGACAACATTTCTCCCAAATTCAAAAAGTTTTCAGACCTCAAATAATGCAAAGACAAACAAGTTCATATTCATAAAGATTTAAGAGTTCACAAAATATTTGGTGGAATAACCCTGTATGTTTAATCACAGTTTTCATGCAACTTGGCATCATGTTTTCCTCCACCAGTCTTACACACTGCTTTTGGATAACTTTATGCCACTCCTGGTGTAAAAATTCAAGCAGTTAAGTTTGGTTGATGGCTTGTGATCATCCATCTTCCTCTTAATTATATTCCAGAGGTTTTCAATTTGGTAAAATCGAAGAAACTCATCATTTTGCTGTATGTATATGTATAATCTTTATAAAGCATGAACAGCAAATAGAAAGAGATGCACTAACACACATGAGCCCTGAGGGTCACAATAGTCCTTGCAGTAATCTGATACCTTTATGATAAACCAGATGGTGTTTTCTTATGCCTTTTATATGTATTCTGTGTGTCTGTTTAGGAGATGGATGCCATTGAATCTGAAGTAAAGACAATAGAGAAAAATTTGACAAAAATCAGAACCATCTTATCCACTGTGGACACAGAAGACATTCCCTTAGAAGAACATCTCCACAACAGACAGGTAAGTCCGTTCCAAACCACATATATTTTACAAACCTGTGACTATTAGTTTGACTTTATATGTAAAACAGCATTTTTTTTTTTACCATTAAGGGAACATGTTATGCAAAACTCACTTTTTTCATGCTTTTGTAATTCTTCTCAAGTGGCTCTATAACAACTATTCTCGCATGTAATTGTGATAATAACCCATCCATAATTTTCTATGAGTCAATTGAAAGAGTTTGGAGTCAGGAATTTGGATGGAGTCAGCCATTTGGATGCTTTCTTATTGAAACGTCAAAAAAAAAAAAAAACAGCATAGAACTACCGTGGCCAGCAATGCTGCATCAACAGCAGCTCAAAAAGAAGCAGAGTCTGATTTACATGTATCAGAGCAGGCATGTGCTAGTCTTCACCCTCTTCACTCTGGTGTCGGGGCATCACTAGTGATAGGGGGAGTCCTAATATGTGGGTTTGGTAATTGGTCTTGTAAATTGGGAAGAAAATGGGAAAAAAATAGAAATAAAGTAAAAATAATAATACATTATCTGGAAATTGTATTGTAATGATAACTCAAAGCAAAAATCACACTTCCCAATTGTAGGCGTAGCTTGAAAACAGGAGAGAATTAGTTTCACTGGGTTACTTTAGAAGAATCGAATTCATTTTTTTTTTAGAAACACTACTAATAAAGCAGTTTTTGTCACATTGTGCAGATAATCCTGGACAATCTTCAGGTCATGAGCAGGACTATAGATGAGATTGAGAGGTGCAGGGCAGGCCTGGGACTGCCAACAGGAGCAGAACACTCTTTATCAGCCTTCCACAAAGCTCAGCAGCTCCAGCAACCCATTGTTGAGCTTCAGCAACACACTGAAGAGCAGAGTTCTGCACTCAAGGTCTGTACCATCCCATAATTTCATCCTGCATGTCAGTCATGCAATAAAGATTTTTAAACAACTTTCCAAAAACTTCCATTTTTAAATTGAGTTGTGGTAAACATAAACTCTGTAACTAATCAAGCATAAAACAATAATTTCAGCAAATCCTAACACAGTTTTATATAACAAATTAAATAATCAAAATCAGCAGTGTGGCAGGATATATTCACTCTCTTTGGATGAAATCACAGTTTGTAAAAGCTTTTTTTATTGCAGCTAAAAGCTTTTTTATTGCATCTTATTTGCAGTCCTCTAGTTATGACATGATCTTGGGTCGTATTTTGGCACAGCTTATTTACAGACTTTTTGCAAATTTTCTTTGATGTCTAGGTCAGGGGACTGTGAGCTTCAGTTGGAGGTATACTTCTCATTATCTTTTTAAAGAAACCGTCCAGTTTTTAAACAGATGGTTTGGTTTTCGCATTCAGGACTTGCACTTTCTTCCATGCAGTATTTGCAGTGCCACAACTGAAAAACGATGTATTTTATACGATTCATGAAATTCTTTCTTCCTCAAATGTACATTTAAGGCCTTTTTTTTGGAAGAAGAGAACTAAGGTTTAAAGGAACAGCAGTTTTATATGCTTTGCCCAGTAATTCAGAGCTAAGGAACAAATGATTAGAGTTTGTTAATGGAGCAACACCTGGGAAGTACAATTAAGATAGGTAGGTGAATGTTTAAAACAGTTCTGTTTGCACTAGTTAAAAGTAAAAATCCACCCAGGGTTTTGTTCCAACTGCCTGGGCCAACAAAAATCCCAGGGGGAATTTTTACTTTCTGGACTACCCACCGCTGTGTAAGTAACTGTAAATTTACATAGGATCTCTGGTGGATTTCTTGTTTTACAGAGACTCTAAGACTAGGTCAGTGGCTGAACTGCACTCTGCAGGGCATTACACATGTAGTAACATATGACATTGCAAAGGCTGTTATTAGTGTAAAAATGTCTTTATTTTAAAACATTTCTAACTGTTGTTCATCTCACTACCTCGTAGTGCTGTTATCCAATCAGAGGCGATGAGCTAGATGCCGAAATCCTATCGTTTCTCCCTCCACTCCTCCACCAGACTAAAGCAGTGATATACCGGATCACTTTTTTTTCACCAAAAACAGCTCACATGGCATTCATTCATACTAGAGAACACAACTAGATATTTTAAAATGAATGAAAAAACAATGGATGAGCCCTTTAAACATATAACTATGCAAAAAGCTACCAGCCCTATTCTACCAGCCCTGCCTCCTAATCCAGCACTGTACAATCCATGTAGAACTGAGATAATATGGCTGATGTGCTGCAAACACACTAAAGAAAAGCAAATCATAGCTCATTAGGTCTTGGCCTGGGCTGACTGACTTGTAAAAGACAAATAAAGGTAATCATGATCAGGACAGCTCTCCTGAAAACTGGATAGATGGATGGATGGGTGGAATTAGCCAAATTAATGTCTTTCTATATTAAAAAATGAAATACAGCATAAAAAGGAAGGAAACATGAAACTTCCACTGACATAAGAAACATTTTCTTATCATCTAACTATAGCCCAGCAGCTTGTTATGTTAATTGGAGCTGTGTCACTCCCTTATCCCTGTGTTTCTGACTGTTTTATGATCTCTGTTAGATCATAAAAAATGATTTATATGATATGGGAGGGATTTGAAAGGTCATGACTATTTTTATGGTAACTGTCTGCTCAGCTGTTGGAGCTAACTCAGACTTTTTCATTCACTGACCTTCAACATTTTGTTCTGGATCATGTCTTTGTGATGATACAGGAGTGATTAAATAGAACAGAGGTCTCTGGACCTCAGTATATCATGGGAGGACAGGACATTTCAACTCTTTCATGTCTGTGTAAATAAGAGATAGGGAGCAGGACCTGGATTAGGAGCCAGTTTTAGTGAAGGGGATATGTGATAACCGTTGCAATCATGTCTGAAAAAAAAGAATATTTGATTTGGAATTATAGCTGATAAATACTGATAAATACATTCCACATGTCATGGTACAGGAACTAAAACTGTGTTCTATCATTTTTTCTATGCCTCACAAAAGCTAAAGAACATGGCACTGACCTGTGGGATATGCATGCAGGGCCTCCTGCATTGAATGTGAATGTAATTTCTGCCATAGTCATTTGTCTACTTGCAAGGACAATTCTAGCCAGATGCTGCCCGTCACAATCATTACCACTTACTGAGCTGTCCACTGTGGGTGATGTTAACTTCTATGTATGTGTGACACTGTGGATCAAAGAATATTAAAGAATTGGAATTATTAGGACTCATTCAAACTGCAGCAACTCTTGCCATGAGCATCCTGACCAGTGCACATAAAAAGTACCATAAGACGCACTAGATTATAAGGCACACTGTCAATAAGCGTGTGCCTTATAAAGCTGCATTTTTTACCCTGAGTTTTCCGGTAAGCCAGAATGTTATTAGCTAGCGGTTCCTCCCCCGTAGCTTGTTTTAACATGCAGGCTACAATCTGATAATACTCACCTCTAATCATCAAAAGAGCTAGCACGGTTAGCGGCTAATACTAATACTGCTCCAACAGTGCTAGGCCGATAATACTCACCTCTGAACGGTGAGAAAGCAAATGCTAGCGCATACTGGCAAATTTTGGGAAAAATTAAAGCATTTTAAGTGCACCTTATAGTGCGAAAAATCTGGTAACCAATTATGCTTCTTTGAAGCTTAAAGTGTATATTATATAAATTATAATCATATTTCATTTATACATTATAGGTTTAGAATAGGTTTTCACACACAAAGTATTGCTATTAGTAATAACCACAACAAGCTCATTCTCAGCGAAACACCAGACCTGATCATGTTATTAAACCATTGGTTAATTAAAAATATTTGAACTATTGCAGCCTTCTCCATTTCTACCTTGCGTAAATGTGAGCAGTCTTATATGAAGCTTACACTCTCTCTTTTTCCAGGCTGCTATTGGTCCATCTCTTGCTGATATCTCTTCCTCTGAGCAAGCAGCTTCATCCAGCCTGACTCTTCAGTACCCAGAAAATCTGCCGGTGAGTTTAATACCCAGTTTTATTAAAGTTCTGACTGAGCTTATTTTAGTTACGCTCAGATGTGCTTTGCCTAGCTTAACACTGATTTGAATGATTTGATCACACAATCTGGAATAGTTTAGCCTTATGTTCCATCTGCACATTACCTGCAAATGATGAGGTGATTTAGCACAGTGATGGATTTTGGAACAATGGAAATTTAAACTGTCCTCAGGCAGGATTCTTCACATCTTTCTAAAAAATTGATTATTTAACCCCTAACTACCTCACCATGAAAGAAGGAATGGAAGATATTTCCATTTATGAAGTACAAATACAAATAAATAGACTACAAAATGCTACCATTATTATATTTTGTGATTTAAAAAAAAAGATTTACTCGTCTACTGTGGTGGTGCAACAGCACCAATTGATTTTCTGCATTTAAGCATGTTTGTTTCTTGTGGTGTGCTACAAAGCATTGCTGGCTTGCATTTTTTACAGTGACCTCAAGTAATATATTTTAGCCTAACATAAATCTACAAGTTGGCTGGGATTGCACATTCAGGTTAAATGGAACACCTTCTTGAGTAACATACACACTCAGAGTCTACAGTTTGTGTAAATAGCTCTTTTAACATATTTAAACAGATTACCATTTAATCTCTCCACACTATTGAAAGATAAGGGATGTAATTTAACTTTTTACAACCTTCATTGTCAGTTTGCTATAATGGTGAAAGATATCTCGGGTGATTTACTGTTTAGGATTGCTGAAGACTTCTTTACACTGTAAAGCATCACTAATGCTACTATTGCTATTGCTAAGTCAAAGTCACTGTTTGCTGCTATATAAAACCTGTCATCTGTAGTTTCTGAGGATGGGTTTTAGATTTAATGAATTACATTAAAATTTAATGCTTTAACCATAAATCCTGGAATCATGAATCAGATACCAGTGGAAAGACCATATGCTGAAGAAGAGGATGATTATGAGGATGAAGGCAGTCACTCTTCTTCCTCTGAGACTCTTACCTGCAGTGTTGCAGAGGTACAGAAGAAATTTCTCTTAATCTTCTGAAAGGTCGCTCTGATTCCACTTTCCTGATCTGATCTGGTGGATTTCATTGGTCTACAATTCTTTGCACTTTTCAAACTTACTGAAATTTTAGACTACAAAACATTATTCTGAATTATACTAAATCCATTTTCTTTGTGACTAATGTGACTAATACTTTTTCTTCCTTCCTCTCCAGTTTACACAGCTCATCTTCATTTATCTGTTCTTTCCTTCTTCACTAACAAACAAAACGATTTCTGTACAGTATAATAGAAAATGCAGTCATTAAAAAAAGTGTTAAGAAAATTGTTAAGAAAAAATAACATTAACCATTCAAAACACATTTTGCATTTAAATTTAAAATGTGATAACTAAATCACTTAATGTAGATACAGTTTTTCAGTCAAAACAGAGTTGGTACTTATCAAATGGAAGATTATAGGTTAATGTAGCTAACACATATTGAGCTTAACCTCTTAAAAAGAAACAATAATTAATTAATATACTTAGAAGTTGATTTGATTGATGTGGTTTAGTACACAGTATGATTTTAATAAAAATCATATTTAAATTTTTAAACTAGGCATGCAAGATATTAAGTAAATAAAAATGACATTGTAATATATACTGTTATGTTATAAAAAAAACTGGAACTAATTAATAATCCAACATGTCACAAGGAGTGGAATAAAGTTATCCAAAAGCAGTGTGGAATGGTGGAGGAGAACATGCCTAGATGCATGAAAACTGTGATTAAAAACCAGGGTTATTCCACCAAATATTGATTTCTGAACTCTTAAAACTTTATGAATATGAACTTGTTTTCTTTGTATTATTTGAGGTCTGAAAGCTTAGCATTTTTTGTTATTTTAGCTTTTTCTCGTTTTCTGCAAAATAAATTTGGGAGAAATGTTGTCTGTAGTTTATAGAATGAAACAACAATGTTTATTTTACTCAAACATAAACCTATAAATAACATCTGATTCAGAAACTGAAGGGATCTCTTTATTTTCTTTTCACTTGTCATTTATTTAGGTCACTTTAGCCAATTTCAACAGCCTTTTCACTTTCTAAACATTGGCTGCATGGAGCTGTCAGATACAGCTGCCCACTTCTCCTGTCTTTGATGAATTCTGTCTCCATCAGATCTGCTCTTTAACACTGTTCTCATCCCAACCTCTCTAAATCAGGACCCAGACGACATTGAAATGGATGAGGAACAGACTGAATCAGAGGCTGTGGTCCAGATCTCTTTCACTGAGGTAAGATTTGTCTTCTTGTATAAACTAAAGTCCTTTTTTTTTCTCAGCATATTTTATCTAACATCATTTCAGTAATATGGAGACCTGCATTCACTATATGTCCAACGATTATTTGTGAAACTCCCCTTTTGATGAAACCATACAGCTACTAGAAATTGCACCCATTGCTGACACAGATAGATGTGCACATGTACACGTACAGCTTGTGTGGTGTTCGGGTCTGTGGGACCCGTTTTCATTTTTCATCAAATGATACTAAAAAATATATTTTTTCTAACTCAAACTCATTGGCATTGGCTCATTTTTTGTGAAAAACATATATCAAAACACATTTTCGACTAATAAACATTGCTTCATTTGTAAATTTGAAGCTAAACAAATATTCAACTCATATCTTGAGTTTAATTCATTTTCTTTTGCATTTTATTAAAAAACTAATAAAAAAAACGTGTAGCACTTTTTGAAAGAAGGTACTGCTAACATAGAACATAATGCTCTGGAGGAGATAAACATACGGTAACTAGTGCTGGGCGGTATGGCCAAAAATGCATATTACAGCATGACAAGGCTTTAATATAGGTTTGTGAGCCACTGTACTGGTAGGAGTTCATATAATATCAAACACTAAGGCTTTAAATTAATATTGGGTTTACTTTGTCCCACAAAATTACACAATATATGAATAACTCAGACTTAGTTAACAGAAAACAGCTGAAGAATATAAACAACAGACCTTAAAAAGAGATACACCAACAACTTTAAAACGGCTTCCTTTACAAAATATAAAAAATATTTTAAATAGTTAAATAAACACTATAAATTGTCCTAAAATATTCAAAATGTAAGTATTCAAAGAGATATTTCTCATAAATTCCTTTTCACAAGTTTAACATAAATTTTCTAGATGTTATTCCTAAAGCCATTAGAGGCATTGCAGTATTAAAATGACAAAAAAAATCACAATTTCCTTCTTTCTCTAGTTAACAAATACATTTAAATCATCCTTTAAGCTACAGTGTTAATATATTTGAAAGGGCTGTAGGTACTGCTCTATTTTTACTGGGATAAAAACACTCATACAGTAGAAACAACAGCAGGAGGTGTTCTTATTTCTCTTCAGGCAGGACGGAGCTAGACCAGCATATGACTCCATAGGCCTGCGTGTGCTTCTTTGACGGTTCTGTTCTGCACGGCACTCCACAGCGCCTCTAGTGGTATGGCGGTATGAGAGAAACGCATACCGGTTTTAGTTTCGGCTGCGGTATACCACGTTAACCAGTATGCTGCCCAGCACTAATGATAGCCCGATTGGGGTTGAGCTGTGGAGTAATAAAACATGTACTCTGGAATGATGGAGCTAGTAGTAGTGTAGTAGTGATCATACAACATCCTGAACTCACTAACTCTTGTGTGTGATTGTAGTTAAATCCCTAAATCAATACTTCAAAGTGTAGTAGAAATCCTTCTAAAGTAAAGACAGTTACTCCGGCAAAAGCAGGATAGACTACTTTTATCCTTGATTTTAAAAGAACCAATAAAGGAGAATTCGTCCTCTTACTTTTGTTTATTAAAGCTCATTTTCTTAAGTTTTGGGATTTTGTGGATCTGGGAAGAATGGATAATTGCACCAAGCGTGTGCAGAAAAATCATTTTAAACTGGGCGGGTGTAATGCGGGCTCCTTTCAGAGCGGATTAATCAGAATCCAGGTTATGTTCAGTCAATGAGAGAGAGAGAGAGAGAGTACTCAGTCAGAAACTTCACTCCTTCATTTCTTTTTTTACTATGAGTGAATGAGCTACTGAGCTCTAAGTTTCCCCTTCTGAAGTCTCCATTGCTCCACCAGCCGCTCGCGTTCAGTAAAACTGAGCCAGATCCTCTTTTAGAGGCTGTACGCTCTTGTGAAAAGCGACTCAACACCCCAGTTTTTAAAATTAATATATTAGACTTAGCAGTGAATGTCGTTTGAGCACACTGGTGACATTAAACACAATGATTTATCCCTTCTTTTAATGCTTCTACTTTCAGTTTAGAAACACAATAATACAGACTGCCACTTTAAGTGAATGTTATATTCTTACTTTTAACAGGAATCTTCTTCGAAAGAAGAAACAAGTTCCATGGAGTCTGAACCATTAAAAACTGAGACTGAACCCGGAAATACTATTTCATCCACACAGCTTACGAGATTCCTTTCAGATATCTCAGCAGCTGAAGACACCGCTACTACTTCAGTACCTACTGTCAGTGCCCAACCTTATCAGACACAAATACCAGTGAAACATACCATACTTACAGATACCGAGGAAGAAATCAGAGAAGCAGAAACTGTGGAGGAGCCTAAATATCTGACAGTGAACAGTGTGGTTCAATCAGTAGAGACAGGGACACAGGAATCATCTCTGAAAGAAGAAACAAGATCCATGGAGCCTGGACCATTAAAATCTGAGACTGAACCTAGAAATGCTGTTTCACCAACACAGCTTACAATATTCCCTCCAGATATCTCAGTATCTGAAGACACCGCCATCATCAGACAAGACATCACACGAGCAGAAACTGTAGAGGAGCCTAAAGATC
The DNA here is from genome assembly GCF_023375975.1 of Astyanax mexicanus. Classification (NCBI taxonomy): domain Eukaryota; kingdom Metazoa; phylum Chordata; class Actinopteri; order Characiformes; family Acestrorhamphidae; genus Astyanax; species Astyanax mexicanus. Next base: position 69,196,907 of record NC_064408.1, on the reverse strand, counting down.
TGACAGTGAACAGTGTGGTTAAATCAGGAGAGACAGAGACACAGACGTCTGCTGCACAGCCTGGTCTGAAAGATAAAGATTATAGAGAAGAGTCTGCTGACATGGAAGCTTTGAAAGTGTCCATCTCTGAATCACCGAAGACTGGAGCTGTGATGAGCACAGACATCTGTACTTTGCAGCAGACAGTCCCCACACTGATCCAGTCTCAATCAAATACTGGTCCCCAGCTCAACACAGCACTGGTAAACTATTACTTTACTGCAGTGTGTTGTATCTTTAATGAGTCACTTAATGTTTAGTGGTTTTAAAAAGCCATTAAAAAGTTTGGACTCACTTTTTATGTATTATTTAATGTTAATATTATATTAAATTTTATATTAAATTTTTATATTTTATTAAATATTATATAAAATATAATATTACTATATTTTACACACTGTAAGTCGCACTTAGGATCCTTCAATTTTCCCAAAAATCATAAGTGTGCCTTATAATCCGGTGCGCCTTATGTATGAATTTTACCAGTCAGGTTGTAAAGAGCAGTAAAGTTACTCAAGCAATGAGGCTGGAGCAGTATTAGCATTATCCACTAACCGCGCTAACTGCTAGCTCTTTCGTAGTTCAGAGGTCAATATTGCTAGCAGTTATCTGCTAATGCTAATGCTTTTGCAACCATCCTTATTGTAAATCTGAAAAATCTAAGTTTACTCTGGATAAACGTAAGCGCTTTACTCACCCAAATAAACAGTTGTCAGGAAGAAATCTGTGTAGATTAAAACCCTGTGTTTGTTTGACTTAAAAGAGAAAATAAAAGCGCATGCACTATATGTATATTAAACACCAAAAAGTATTTCAAATGTTAATGTAGCAGTAACTTTGGGAACAATAACTATACATTGTAATTAGCCTTACTGGTAACATATTGCAAAATTAGCAGGACTAACTATGGCATTTCCTCATTAATTATTAATTGACACATTTTAACTAATGTCTCAATTCATTATTATTTTCAACATTCTTATTGCTTTTATTAGCATGATATTAGCTTAACAAACTTCTCATTTTTATACTAATTACCGTGTTTAAACTTTTGTTACAATACAAAAGTAACAGTTTAGAGTTAGGTTTGGACGGTATTTTATTCTATTGTGATAAATTTGGTTAACGTGATGCACAACATACTTTACTGAGCATATTGTGGAAATCATTTTAGGACCAACAGCACATTTAATTAGAAATAGTCTAAATTCTCCTGTTTAATTGTTTGCATTGCAGAAATTTTAATAATGTATAGTATTACGTTTGAGAGTATCGGTTAAGGACTATTTTTTTTAGAATTTGCTGCTATGATGCATTTATCGTCAAATTAGAATATAGCAAGAAATTTTTTATGTTGCCCGGCCTAAATTAGATGCATTTATGTAAAAAAGTATGCTTTTTTGGCCAAATTAGTTTTATATCATTATAGTCTTTTTTTTTTATTGTACTTTTAATTGAGAGGCTGGCATCATGATGATAACCGATGGTGGATTGTGAATGGTGCTCCATCCAAATGCTCTTGTTACCCTTTCCTGTACAGTAGATTCTAGTTCAAGCTCTTTTTATAAAAAAACAATGATTGAGCAGATTTTCCAATACTTTTTTATATATAATGTTTGTTTGTTTTTTTTCCATTTAACAGGAATCACCTCTAAAACAAGAAACAAGATCCATGGAGTCTGGACCACTGAAATCTGAGACTGAACCTAGAAATGCTGTTTCACCAACACAGCTTACAATATTCCCTCCAGATATCTCAGTATCTGAAGACACCGCCATCATCAGACAAGACATCACACGAGCAGAAACTGTAGAGGAGCCTAAAGATCTGACAGTGAACAGTGTGGTTAAATCAGGAGAGACAGAGACACAGACGTCTGCTGCACAGCCTGGTCTGAAAGATAAAGATAATAGAGAAGAGTCTGCTGACATGGAAGCTTTGTTAGATCTTCCAAAGACAATAACTGACCATCTAGAAGGTCCCATCTCTGAATCACCGAAGACGGGAGCTGTGATGAGCACAGACATCTTTACACTGCACCAGACAGGAAGCAGTGAAGTCAGTGAGCCAGTGAAGACTTCAGTCCCCACACTGATCCAGTCTCACTCAGACACAGATACTGGTCCCCAGCTCAACACAGCACTGGTAAACTATTACTTTACTGCAGTGTGTTTTCTACTCAGTGTCTCACTTAATGTTTAAATATAAATATATTTACTGCATTCAAAAGCTAGAGTCATTCCCTTTAATGTACATAATGGCAATAGCAATCTAAACCCATGATTCAAACTAATATCATTAGGCAAAGGTAACGCATACAATATTATATTGTATTGTGATAAATGTGGTTGTCATAATGTACAATATATATGTTAATTAGCAAATTATGAAAACTTTTGCAATATTGACCAACTGCACATTTCCTATCAAAGATTGTAATGCAATTTGTAATGTTTATATAATGTTCTTTAGCATTTTTTCATAAAAGCAGTTTTTTTAAGAACTGCTCCAAAAGCATTTTATCTATGGGAGGTAAATCCTGCCAAAATTAAACTGAAATAAAAACACTAAAATGAAAATGCAATTTCTCTTTTTCCAGACATGTGAAAATATTTAACATGAAATTAAATCACTGAATTTGCAACTTTTTCCCTTGAGCATGGGTCAAAAGTAACCCAATTAAAATTAAAAAAGGCTTTTTGCCATCTCATTGTCATTACCATACAGGTATTTCACAGTCCAGTCTAAAATGAAAAAGCTAATTGTGAAAAGAAAAATAAAAGCTTTACTTTGACCTTTCCTTTTCTTAATGAACTGCATAATAAATATCAAACCTAAAATCAAAATGCAATAGTAACGTTTTATTTATTTTTCTTTGCCATAGGCTGCATGTCTGACAGAATTAAAATGAAAACACAAAATAGAAAATTCAATAGCAAAGTGACAGTTTGTGACTCAGTATTTGACGTGGACAGCGCTTTAAGTATCAGGAAAAAAGGCTTATATATATTTTTTTATTTCTAACTTATATGCCATTTTCTCCCCAATTTGCCCAACTCACTCATTAGGACTCCTCCTATCAGTAGTAATGGCATCAGCTCACAGACACCTTGTGCTGATTAACATCACCCTTTGGAGTGATGTGGGGAAAGAGCGCCATCTACCCACGCAGAGAGAGCAAGGCCACTTATACTCTCTCAGAGCTCCTGCAGCTGATGGCAAGCTACATGAACAGGATTTGAACCAGCTATGATCTCCTGATCATAGTAGCAGCGCTTTAGACTGCTGGGCCACTCGGAGCCCCATATCTACTATATTTTGTCATGACACAATATTTTTACAATATCGCCCACTTTTATTAGAAATTATGGTGAATTTTTTTTGCCAGTTTTTTATTATTGCAATTCAACTTTTGAACCATGATGTACATTTTTTAATTATATTTTACAAGCCATCAATAATTTAGGCTGAGCTAACTGTATTACCAGATGGTGGGTTGTGAATTACAGCAGAAATATGCTGTATGTTTTAGCACACAGTTTATTTTAAGCTTTCTCTTGTAGCAGATTCAGAGTGAACTGATTAAGCAGAAAGATCTGATTGGGGCCATTGCTCGCCATGGCAGCACCTCCGACCTGGAGCAAGAGGAACAGACACAGAAAAAGACCAAGAAATATGCTGGGTAGGATACTGCTTACTTTTACAGTGACCACTGGAGAAAATTAGTCTAATTAACATTCTTTTCTAATTTAATTCATTTTTTAATATTATGCACTAACTAAAAATGTTTTAAGGACTTTTACTTGAAAATGACATATTTAATCAGAATGTTTTCGTCTTAGTTCCTGTTTTATTTAAATTATATTACACACAGAAGGTATTATGCAATTCTCATTTTTAAACTCTTGAAAGACTGGGTCCAGTTTGAATCACTTTGAAAATCAGTTTTTGAATGAGTGCTGCAATAGATGTGGCCCCTGGACTCTGTTTCTTTGCTGGATGATTTTCCCTGTTTTTTCCATGACCCTTTTAACCCCTTTGATCTCTAGTGCAGGGGTGTCAAACTCATTTTGGCCGAGGGCCACATTAGCATATTGGCTGTCCTCTGAGGGCCAGATGTAACTTATAAATGTAATAAAATGTAACCAGATGTAATATAAAATGAATGTAATTACTCCTTAATGTTAAATAACTCTCAATATATTATTTATTCAATCAAATATTACAGTTGCATGGAAAAAATTTTGCTTGTTGCTCTATTAACATAAATCCTTTGTCATGTTATGAAATCCAAAAACTCCATCAATCAAGAACCAAACTATTCAAGTGAATAGAAATGACATAAAATACAAGTTATATTAACTGTGATCAAAACGTTTGATACTGAAATAAGGCTTAATAAATATAAAATCAAAAATTGTGAGCTGTTAAGAACATGTGACAGATTTAGCATTTCCTCAGATTTAGCAGTTCCTCATACAACCACTAGTGGGAGCTGCTGGCCCGCAGTCTTTACTTAGTCAGAGCTACAGCACAGCCACGGGCTACAGGGCTCAGCTGAGCCAGTCTGGAGCGTTTTTACAATTTTTAAGTTCTTCCGTGTATGAAATAAAGGTTTTAACCCCACTAACCGGATAATACAGTTCATCTTTCAGCCCAAGCAGCTAACAGCAGCAGTTCAGAGAAGCCGTCACGGAGTCACTGCTGGGATATTAAAGGCTATTGGAGGTTATTGAAAGGGTTTTTAGGGACAGAAATCAGTAAAGGCTGGTTAGATAAGTGATTCACGTCCTCGTCCTTTGCTGTGGTGAAACTGTGACTAGCGCTGTCACAGTGATGTTTATTAACGTCATTAAAACAGATTTTGTCAGCTATTGTCTTATAAATATTTACACACAACTTATATCTCTCCTAAAAAGCGTTTATTTTGGTCAGTAACACTCTTAGTAACACAAAAGGCATACCGGTCTTTCGCCTTGAAGCACAGCCGTCTGTCTGCATCAACTTTTCTTTTTCTGGATATTATGGGATAAACATTTGTATGTCTCAATTACACCCGCGAAGTTACGCCTTCCCTCCGGCAGGGTTTCCACATCAATGACTACACTGCCGTGTAGTGGCAGTAAGCCGTAACTTCGCGGGTAATACAATCGACAAGCATTGTGGGAAATGTAGTTTTTGGTCAAAAAACGCTTCTGACCTATTTATTATAGACACTAAGATTTTACAAGCTCTCGCGGGCCACATAAAAGGACGTGGCGGGCCACATTTGGCCCGCGGGCCTTGTGTTTGACACATGTGCTCTAGTGCATTAAGATGACCGGTCACTGCTTTTCTGCTCTGATGCTGCCCTGATCCTGCTCTACCACACTGCTTGCTTTGATGCACCCTGCAGATTTATCTAGCATGACCATGTGTCCGATTGATTATCCCGATTAGACATTAAACTAGTTTATTCTTCTCATAATGCACTTGTGTATTATTCAAATCTTTATAGCTCAATTCTTGCTCACATGAAATATACATCTTTATATTTCACATCTAAACAGTTATTGTACTTCTGTTTTGTTTTGTTCAAGCTCTGGTATCAACCAGATTAAAATTGGTCCCCTCCTTGAGTCTTGGTTCCTGTTAAGAGTGTTTTACGTGTCATTATTGCTACCAGCATGTTTTAAGGAGGCTTGGTTCTGGATGATAGTAAAGCTGTTGTTGTTACATCATCATTTGTAAAAATGATATATATATATATATATATATATATATATATATATATATATATATATATATATATATATATATATATATATAAATTGTGTAAAATAGATGTGTTTGCCTCTTTATTAAGGTCCAGTAGTAAGAGACCCCATGTTCCTGGACAACCAGGGGAAATAGCAACAGCCAGAGATACCTGGACGCAGCTTCTCCTCAGACTTCAGGCTCTTATGGAATCAAGCTCTGCAGAGGTCAGCTCTTTCCCAAATATTTCAAAAAATAAATAAAATAAAAATATTGACACCCTGGATGTGACAGTGTATTTATACAGTGTGTTTTTTAATGACTTACGTATAAGATGTATTATATATCTACATTTTGTATTTTTAATGAATTTATTTTTTCACATTCTCTGTAGGTGACAGGGTTGTCTCCACATGATGGAGCAGGTGATACAGGACACTCCATCATGCAGGAAATGCTTGGATATTCTGATCGACTCTGTCATATCCGGCAAAGTGCATGCAGAGTTAGTACATCGGTAAGACTGTCTATTCCTATATATAATTTTTGTGAACGTTGAACTGAACGAGTCATTAGTTTACAAATAATGAACAGGAATGTTGTTTACTCTCATGTAAATGAACTCGCAACCAAGCCAGAGTTAGCTTATGGAGAGGCTACTCACTTCTTATCTCCCCTGTTACATGAAAAAAACGACTTCAAACCATGTGCGAGTCAAAAATGAATGTGGTGAATGGAGATAAATGGCTAAAACCACAAATGAAAAATAGTAACTATTCACTGGGATGTGAATGCCACAGTTTCACTTTGTGATTCTTTAAGTATGTTGAATGTTGAAGCTATTATTCATTTTTGACTCACTGTCAGATTTGCTTCTGAGATTGGCTTCCCTGAAAGTTGTTTTGTATACTTAAGAGTACCATATCTTTTGCCATATCAGGCACTCTTAAAATATTTTACTTATCCCAAAAACCGTCAGTGTGCCTTTTAATCCAGTGCATCTTATGTATGTATTCTACCAGTCAGGTTTTAAGAAGCAGTAAAGAGACTTCGCCAAATTGCAGTGTTATTTTAGTTTTCCAGCACCGGGGCTAAAGTAGTATTAGTGTTACCCACGAACCACGCTAGCTATTTCCCCGTTTAGAGGTGAATATTATTAACCTGTAGTCTGCTCGGAGTGGTTAGCCACTAATGCTAATGCTCCGGCCTAGCACTGGAGAAATGTAGGAATCTAAGCTTACTGTAAATAAACAGAAGCGCTTTATTCACCCAAATAAGCAGTTTTCTGGAGAGAAATCTGTTCTTAGCCTATGCTTTTCAGTAGAGCCAAAGACATTACAAATTATGAGAACAATCATTAGTTGAAATATAAGTGGAGGTTCTCAAAACTCTCAACATGATGTGTGTTTATGGATGAAGTCCTGCCCGTCTACAAAGAGATATAATCAACTTGCTATTTATGCTGTGAGCTGAGAGGGGCAAGACGATTGTGGCTTTAGTGGGGAAAGCTCTTTCTTAGTGTGGAGATCTGTGCAAGTGCAGTAGCCAGAACAAGCCAAAGAAAATCAGTGGTTAAAATATGTTTCTTAAATGGTTATTTGACTTTGAATCAGTTTCAGTTATTTTGGGCTTCCTCGCATTCGTACAGATCATAGCCTAGGAAGCCTGGCTGTAAGGAAGCCTGGTAGCTTTGCAACAATGTTCATCAAGTGAACGGACTTTTCTATAAGAACCTTGGTAGAACCCAAGACCGTTTGAATAGCCAAAGAATGTATTATACTCTGGAACTGTTTATTACTGACGATTCCTAATGCTAGTTCTTGACTGTCTGATCAGTTTTAACAAGTCCATTTAGAAGAAACGAGTTAATCCGGTTAAATGTATAGGTACAGAAATGCTGTCTTTGTGTAGTCTTAGTGTTCCCAGCATGAGTCTGCTGATTATTTCCTTCAGGCTGCTGCAGGAGAGGAACAGGAAGCTGTTCAGTCTGAGCTGTGTGAGACCCTCACTGGTCTGAGTCACTCACTCGCCAGCGTCACTCACACACTACTCCACACTCCATCAGAGAACAGCAGAGAAGCCTACCAGCTCCAGCTGCTAAACCTGCAGGTAACATGAATCACATGATGCTGAGCGCTAAACTACCACCTAAACTTTAACATAAGCAAAAGTAAAGAGTTGTTTTAAAGACCATCACTAATATTGTAGTCTGACCTCAGTTCTGTTTGATTCAGTGTATTTCAGCACAGCTGTCCTCTGTAAGCGATGAGATAAGTGAGGGGGACTCACAGATCACTGAAGCCTTTGGTCTGGAAGCATCACAAGTGTCTTCCTGCCTGAAGTGTCTTCAAAGCTACATATCCTCCACACAGAAAGCCCTGTCATCCCAAGAGGAGCTGCTGAACAGACAGCTGGGTCATTCGCCTCAGCTTCAGGTTAAATTCTCAATATGGAATATTCTAGTAATTACTGTGTTTAAAATATTAAATCAATTAAAATGACAAAACAAAATTGTGTGTAAACTAGGCCTGTCATGATAAATGAATTATCAACATATCTTAAACGTTTCACTTATTAAGGTGTACCCATTGATGTCAATGGGCCTGTATGTCAGCTTTGTTTAAAAATACAGATTGTATTTAATTCAATTATTTTATTTGTATAAGACACTGAATATGTCTTTCACGATAATTATGTAATTTACTTATTTGTACAGATCTGAACAGACTTTAATTTTTGCTGACCCAAAAATCACCCCTTTTTTTGTTTATTAAGGTAATAATAACACATATAGCTCTAGGGAAAAAAATAAGAAACCAATAAAAATGATGAGTTTCTTTGATTTTACCAAATTTAAAACCTTAGGAATATAATCAAGAAGAAGATGGATGATCACAAACCACCAAAACAAGCTGAATTGCTTGAATTTTTGCACCAGGAGTGGCCTAAAATTATCCAAAAGCAGTGTGTAAAATTGGTGGAAGTAAACAGGCCGAGATGCATGAAAACTGTGATTAAAAACCAGAGTTATTCGACCAAATATTGATTACTTCCACCATATTGATTTTCTCTTAAAACTTATTATGAACTTGTTTTCTTTGCATTATTTGAGGTCTGAAAGCTCTGCATCTTTTTTTTTCATCCATTTCTCTCTGCAAATAAATGCTCTAAATAATATTTTTATTTGTAATTTGTAGTTTATAGAATAAAACAACAATGTTCATTTTACTTTACATTTTACATAAACCTATAAAGAGCAAAATCAGAGAAACAGATTCAGAAACTAAAGTGCTGTCTTAATGTTTTCCAGAGCTGTAAAGCCAGATTGTCGCCTTCATTTAAAAACAGAAGCGTGGTTATGTTATTGAATTATTGTCTTATTGGCATTTATTGAGATTAATTCTGGTACAATACATCATCCACACACAAATGGTTATTGTGACATGCCTAATGTAAACCATACCTTACTGTGTACCATGCATGGTATTTATGGCATGCATTTTTCTTCTGTATTAAACCATTTCATATTTCATGTTGAACAGACTGAGGAACAGTTGCTAGAAAACCCAGTGGCCATACTGAAGAGTACAGAAACTCAACAAGATGATCCACGAAGTCTTATTCAGGATCAGGCCAGCCCACAGGTAAATTTCCATCCTGTATCAAACACGACGGAGTCTTTAATAAATGACGAATGCTCCAAAGAAACAAAGTGATTTTATACTGTAACGAAAATAGGACACATTATAGTAGTAATTATAACATAATTATCACCACAATATGATATGAACCATCTTTTTTATGCAACCATAGTTGACCTTTAATTGCTTGAGAAATGTTATTTGAAAAAGAATATATTCAAAAAAGGAAGTAATGCAGTCATGTTATGGTAAATGATCACTCTTCAGCCTGATCCAACATTGAACATCCACATTGGTATTCTTGTAAAATTTAATTACTAAATTAATCACACCTAATAATCAACTCCTAACTGATAGTCAGTTAATCAAACCAGTCTCTAAATTGGTTACTGTAGCCAAGAAAAAACTGACCAAAAATGTATGTAATTTGATTTCCACAATCTGTACCATAACCTAATCTTAGCGTACACCTTAAATCTACACGAAATGTAAAATGAACCCTTATTCTAACCTAAACGTAACTTTAACTCTAGTAAAGTGAGGCATTTAAACTTTAAAAAATGTATTTCTTAACATTTTCTCACAAAAATCTGTTTAATCAATTCCTCATCCAGTCCATGGCAGACTGGCCTTGTGTGTATTTGCATGTACTTTGATCAGCAGTGCTACCAGTGGGTGAAAAAAAAATAACCCATTAGGTTTTATTTTAAGTCAACCTATAGTATATGTACTCTTTTATACAGTGTGAGATCTTGTGATTGATTTATTTTCTTTTTGCTGTTCTTCCAGACAGGGCAGGGCCAAGTATGGAGCTCCACACGAGAGCTGCAGGGGTCAGTTGGAGAAAATGCAGCACTGCAGCGCTGCTGTTATTCTCTTCTGCAGGCTCTAAAGGCTCTATTGGACCTGGGTTCTGAACGAGTGCGAAACAGCCAAAACCCTAAGCCTCACAGCTGCACTGAACTCCAGAGCCTCTTCAGAGGACAAAAGGTACACAGACTCAAGTTAAACTCCTGCCAATCCATGACTTTTATTACAGTCCTGTTGAATGTTCTTCAAACACTTTATTACTTATTTATAATTTTTCATCAGAAGTAATTCAAGCACATAAGGTGACAGCCAGAGTTTTTAGGTGTTTAATGAATAGCACAGAAACGCTGAACTGTGTGTGGCCAAAACACCAAAGTAGTATGTCACCTGGGTCTTCAGGTCGGTCTATCACTTATTCTGTTTTGTCTTTTTATGAATGTGCTGACAGAAATACTTGCAGGAGCTAAAGAGATACCGTTTGATGATCCTGCATTTGTCTAAGAAGCTACCAGAGGGGGCGCTGCAGGGTCAAGGAGAAATTGAGCAGCTGGTCACTGAGTTACTCCTGGAGGCTCACAAGCAAGGATCTTGCATGCAACAAAAAATACAGGTACAAACATTGTTTAATTAGCATTTAGCTTTTTTACCAATACTAAATACCAGGTTTCCAACATATGAAAAAAAGAAATGTTAGAAAACAAACATAATATGTTGGTGAATTGTTGGAAAATGTTGTGGACCAGTTGTTTAACAATTTTAGTGAAGTTACTACAGATGTTTATTGATGTGTCCATAGTTTAATAAAAGTATTCAGATTAATCACAAGAGTATTCTATTATTCGTGTAATCGTGATTAATTTGGCATATCTGCCAGATTATTGCTATCTGTGCAATGGGTGCACTACTGACTGATTAGAACCTAGACAACAGTCACCCATCAGATGCTATCTTGGCAACACCGGCGCACCATTCCAACTTCAATAGTTGAATGATGCAGAGTGACACTATCTGCAGTAAGATGAAGATGTAGGTGTTTGGAGCTGGTCTGTAGGATGACTATGACTGTTCTCACCATCCTTCTCCTCTGCTTATCTAAGATTTTTCTTGCTCTGCCAATTCAGGTCTTAACTGGAACTGTGCCTGAGGTCTTCCATTTCCTCACTATGTTCCAGATTTAGCTTTTTATATATTCTTTCCCTAAACCATGATGTTGAACATCTTTGTTTTCAGATCATTTAGGAGTCGTGTTTTGAGGGTTTCATGTTGCCACTCTTCAGAGAAGATACAAAGAGGAGAAAAACTTGCAATTGGCACCTCACAACAATATTTGCTAATTAAACCCTGTGTTTTGGGAGGGAGGCAAAAAAAAAATGTAAAAGCACAGAAGAAACATCTCTCTGATGATGATTGACAAATCTTTTTGATTGATGGGTGATTTCCAGACTGTTCATTGGTCATTTTCACATGTTGTCCAGTGTGGGTAGTAACACCTTCTATGATATATTTAAACTGTGGATTAAAGGAATGGTAAATGCAAGAGTACAAGATAATTAACGTCATCTTGCCATGAGCACACTGGCCAATGTTTAACCTCAGTAACAAGATTACTTTGATTTGGGACCTTGGTGTGGTAGGTCTTAAAATGAAAGAAAGAGGTTAGTAGACAGTAGTTATTAAACAGGATAAAACATCCCTTTAACTTCACTCCTTTAAAAATGATCTAGCACTCCATATGAACACCATTGATGAATTGTAAGTAATGTCCGTGCCTTGCAGTCATTGACTTGTGTGCACATTTTTTTCTCCTATATCCTGCTGGGTGTGGAATACAGGAGTGGTGTCAGTATGAGGAGATGAAGGGGATTTTGTGCATGCAGCTGGAAGAGCTGGAGGCAGCCATGCCCAGTGAAGCACTGGATCTGGAAAATGAACAACAGCTAGAGGAACGACTGCAGGCCTACCAAGTAAGATTTACTTTTAAAGTTATTTAATTCTTAAAGTTGAAAGATAAAACTCCCAGAATAGGTAGATTTTGTGCTCAGATTTTGTTCTTAGTACGCACAGTCTGATTACCAACGTCCTGCTTTCTCTCTCTCTTTCGGTCGGAGTCTGATGATCACAGTTTTATCAGGTGCTGTTCAGCTGTCTGTGAGGTAAACTCATTATACTCAGTGATGGCGAGGTTATAAGGTTCTTCTTTTGGCAGGGCCTCTGATGTACTAGCAGAAGCAGCTTTTGGTACATGAGGCCTGAAGGAGATGGAGGAGGAGGTCCTTCTCCTTTGTGGAGGATTCATTGGCTTTGGTCGTATGGGACCCTTTACAGCACACTCTATTTCAAATCAAATTACTTGGAAAGGTGGTTGCCATGTCTGCAGAACTCCATGTTCTGATGCCCGCTGCTCTTGTATTATTTCTTCTCCCACAATTATGGAAGCTCATTTCTCAGCCCGATTGACTCATGCAGAATGGGGAACAGTGCCTATTGGATGACGGTAATAGATTTACTCAGAATTCATTCCCATTCCATAATCCTCAAGAGGCAGAAGTGAGGGGGCTGATGTTGCCATAGCGCTGAAAAGGGATGGCGAGGATGCAGGGAGAGTAATGTGGGGATCGAATACTGTGTACAGATGATGAAAGGGTCTTCTTTTTATCAATGTTGTTTTTTTTTTTTGTTCTTTCTCTCTTTAACAGACTTTGTTTATCTGTTCTGTGTTCTTTCTTTTTTGCTTTCTATCTCTTTCCCTCTTTCACAGCGTTTGCGAGGATTTCTGGAGGACAGCAGACCTCAGTTAGGGCTGCTGTGTGACTTGGGCCGGACTCTGCAGTCCGGAAATTTTGGAAAAGTTGGAAATGTTTGTTCTGGATCAGGGCTGGAGGCAAACTGGCTGGCTTTCAGCAGACGACTGGAGTATGAGAGCCAACGCACAAAAGAGATGAGAGTCAATTATGATAGGTGTGGCACACTCACGCACACGCACTTAAGCCCTGTCTGGATGGGATCAGTTTCTCAGGAGGTCCTGGGGTAATTTTCTCTGTTATAGGGGGGTGGGGGGTGGGGGGGAATAAAATCTGTGATTTTATTCCCATCCGGAACGACCATGTGTGTGTTTTTCTCAGACTTTATCTGAGAAAATGACTGGCTGAATTACCGACTACTTTTTGGTGAACTCTGTGGTTGTAAAGTAATTTTATTCACATCCAGATGCACATCAGTTTCATCACCTCGTGTTTAATAAAATAGCTATTTATCCACTGTCCAATGGATGAGCTACTGAACGTGATGTCACGTGACCAAGAAAGCAAAAAAAAACTCACTGGTCCTCCTGTTTTTTCAATAGCAGTCCGGATGTAAGAGTTTTATCGTTGAGTAAAAGTGTGAAAAAATTTACACAGACGTCCCTCTGAGAAACTTCTCCTGTCTGGATAGGGCGTATGAATTATATATAAAACAAGAAAATGCTTTTACCCTAAAAAGGGTCACAGCTAAAAAAAAGGTTAAAGACCTGATTGTGATTGTTCTGTAGGTTTCAGCGCAGTTCTGCTGACCTGCGGACATGGATGGGTACTGCTCGATCGCAGTCGCAGATGTGGAACAACCCGGCTGACTCAAAACTCCTTCTGCCAAAGCTCATGGTAATTGACTATTAGTGGTTAAAACGTAAATCTTGTACCTCTGAAAAAAAAAAAAAACAGAATAGCTTGCCATGTGACGCAGAAAACAAGTAATTAGCACTGTGCCAACATGCCTGAATTATTGCTTAAAGTAATTATTTATACAAATGATTTAAATGGTGTTCAGTAATCACAGAATTGTTGCAGCAAATCTTAAGGTCTTAAAAGCTTTGCTTTTTGTCCATCTGTTACTATTAGGTTCCACAATAAGCAATGGCTGTTGAATTCGCACAATGGTTTTAGTTATACATTAGCTACTCTACCAGTCAAAAGTTTTAGAACACTCCTAGTATTTTTTATTTATTTTTAATCATCTTAGCAGTGACTTTATTACTGCACCTGTCAGATCTCTTTGAAGTTCCCTCTTCCCTGCTGTAACTAAGACTTATGCCCAATCTCATTTCACCCCTTGTCCCTACCACTTAGCCCTACCCCACTGTTTTGTGCATTTATGTTCCGACTGATGTTAGGCTGGAGGTGTAGGATGAAGTAATGGTTTAATATCAGAATGATGTTACTGTGCTGGTTGGATATGGTAAGTGTCTGCTGTTTGATTTTAATATTTAACCACCTTTATTCTTAACTTTTATTTCTTCTTTTACGTCTTTTCTTAGTTCTTTGTTTCTTTTTTATTTCTTTCATTATTTCAATTTAAATTGTTTTGTAATGTGGTAAGATGGCAAAAACAACCCCACAAATTTAAGTATTTTCCTTGTTAAAAATGACAGTAACCACTAACAATTGATAAAACACTGAATTCAAAAATAAATATTTCAAGAATTCACTACTGCAGCAAAATGAAAATTATATTATTGCATACAATATGATATGCTACATCCCTGACTGAGATATTAAAAAATACAAGAATTTTACCATTTTTTTCAGTCAATGATCCACAATGTCATGATACTAATAATGCTCTCCATAGATCTCCACATATTCAGGATTAAAGTAAAATAAAGGATACTTTACAGATATAATATGCCTCTAGTAGATATATAATGGTAAATGAGAACAAAAAAATGTAAAATTAACTTTTTAAAAAATGACCGGTAGTGTACATTTAACCTATTAACCTGCTCCAGTACAAATTGCTTAGAAAACAAACTTAAGACGCTCAACATGACTTGATTGATATATTTAAGGTAAAGTAACTGAGCTTGAAATGGTGTGTTTCAGGAGTTCTGTGAGGAGTTGGAGAGTAGGTCTGTGCAGAAAGCTGCTGCAGTAAAAGCAGGCACTCAGGTCATGATGCTGTCAGACGGTGAGGTTCCTGAACTGCACCAACATTTAACACAGCTTGAGCAAGACTGGACAGATCTTATGAACACACTACCTTCTGTTCAGCATACACTGGAACATGTAAGCTGGAGTTTTCTATACATATACCATTGTGTTAGTATGATCAGCTGGGGATTCTTTGCTTTCTGCTGAGAGCACACAGTTACTTGTGATCTGTAAGATTTTATATACCGTATTTTTCTCACAATAAGGTGCACTTAAAACCCTATAATTAAGCCACTTCTCTGAAGTACAGCTTTATACAGCAGTTTTACTAAAGTTTTACTGGAAATATATTTGTATTAGCCGCTAACCATGCTAAGTGCTAGCTCTTTAGCCGTTCAGAGGTGAGTATATCGAACTGTAGTCTGCCTGCCTGTAGTCTATCACCCTGGGTTACTGGAACACTCAGAGTTCCTCAGTGTAGCGCTGTCTTGTGGCGTTTAGTAGCGATAAACGCAGCTAACCGTGGCTAGAACCGCTGTTAACCACGCTAAAAAACTGGAAATATAAGGTTATTTTAAATAAACTGAAGCACTTTACTCATCCCAATAAACAGTTTTCTGGAGAGAAATCTGTGTAGATTAGAGATTATTTGACTTTGAAAGAATTTTTCTTTAGTTTTTTTTTTTTTTTTTTTTTTTTTTACTGCAGTTTTGTTTTCTTAGTATTTGAAGGGAAACATAGCTACACCCCTGTTCCTAACTATTTTCGCTCAAAATGCGCCTTATAATCCGGTTCCCCTTAATGTCCAAAAATACAGTACTGTTTACTGATTATGTTCAGGTGTTATATGTTCACTCCTAAAATGATTGTGCAGTGTAGGACGATGAATCAAATGTTACGATGGCTACTCCTAAAAAAGCCACTCCCTCTGTGCTTGTATTAGCTGCTGGCAGACCTGGATCATGGTGAGGTCCTGGCTGAACTGAACTCCTGGCTGGAGCACATGGAGGGCAGACTGGAGGAGGAAATCTCCAGAGAGCAACATGTCCAGGATTCCACTGAGCTCTCTACGCTTGTGCAGCAGCTAAAAGTATATCTCCCTCCCTCCCCATCAACACTCTCATCCCTTTTAACTTTTAACCTGAACCTAATGGCAATCATGTCTGAAGCCAGGTATAGGATAGACATTTATATAGCATATACACTTTTATTCACATTAAGCTTAGTCTTAAGGAAGTGTGATTAATTGTGATTATTTACATAATTAATTTTATTTTTTAATCCATTGACAGCACTACTTAAAAGACTAGACCATTTAAATGTGCATCCCATGGCTAATAAAGCTGCAAGTGGGCTAAGTGTCATGACAACCTAATGTCACAGAAAATCTGTCACTTGGCACTTATACACAAAAGTTGCCACAAGCAGCCCTTATGGCAGTTGACACCTATTGGAATAAGCATGTATAAATGTTAATGTATGGTTTTCAATTGTCATGAAGTCAAACAATACCACATTCACTGTTTTTCCTCAGGCCTGTAAAGCAGAAGTTACAAGCCGGCAACCATGTCTAGACTTCCTCATCCAGTCTGTGGAGAAGATGAACTGTGTGCAAGACTCTGCCAGTCATCGTAACAAGCGATTGATCCTTGCTGAACAACTTGGCAACCTCAGCCTCCGCTGGACATTCCTACAGGGGAAGATTGACAGCCAGGTATGTACTAGTACTACAACCAACACATACAACTCATTCACATGAATTCATATTGCAGATGTACAGAAAGTTAAGGCTGAAGAAGGAAACCCAATATATAACATACGCAGAGAATCTGCTAAAAGACCATGATGATTCATAAAGTGTATTTTTTTTTGTGAGCACATAATAAGTACCAGAGAGCGAGTCATTTGAAATGTGCGCTTTCTATATAGATACATGAAATGGATCTCAAAAGGCTGGACTGCAAGAACAGAGAGGAACACCTGCAGCGAAGTCACTGCTGGATCTCAGAGCAAGAAGAGAAGATGAGACTCAATAGGAGGCCAGCTGGCTGGACAGAAATAGAGCACGCTTTAAAGGATTATGAGGTATGTATTTGTGTACGCTTTGGCCAATAGGTTTGACGTTGACGTTGTCAATTTTGGGAAACAGATCTGATCTAGCCAGTCCTGACAGAACTAAAAAGCTTATGATTCAAATTAAACGTAAAATATTTTTCGCAAAGGCAATTAAAGCTGATTTCAAGATCTGCTTTGCTGTAACTTGAGAAAGTTGGTGGTATGAATAAACCAGGGTTTCTGCAGAAAATTGGTTTGTAAAAGTAGGGCCTTTGTTAACCAGAAGGGGTATGGGGGGCTGGCAGAGTCTGAGATTTACCCTTTGTTTGTTCGCATAGCAAAAGGTGATACATGGTGCAGAAACATATTTAATCAAGAGGGGGCGCTTTTCAGCCTTATCGCGATGCAACCTTCTTTTACTGTCTAGAAAACACTATGGAAAATCCTGTACACTCAACAAATCACTTTACCAGGAACACTATACTGATAATGGGCCTTTATTTGCTCTCAAAACAGCTTTATTTTTGTGGCTTGTGGTTTCATGAATTCCACAATATACATTTCTATAATATTCTGGTCCATGCTGCATTCTATCTTCTATTCTGCCACATCCTAAAGGTGTTCTATCACTGTGTGACAGTGATCATAGTTGTGCTGAAAGTAGCCATTACAAGATGAGGTATCTGGCTGTGATATTATTGTTGATTTAAGTGTCTCAAGAACAGATTCCCCGCACCATCACACTGACTCCAGCAGCCTTAACTGTATAAACTCTATAAAGCATAAATTCATGCTGTTGGAGACACACTTTGATCCTACCATCTGTGCACCTTAACAGAGTACTGAATTTTTTGCACTGTAAGGCGCACTTAAAATTCTTTAATTTTCCCAAAAATAATCAGTGTGCTTTTTAATCTAATGTGCCTTATGTACACATTTTACCAGTAAAGACACTCAGCTGAAGCATAGCGTTATAAAAGAGTTTCAGTTTAGTTCTCCAGCAGTATTAGCATTGGCTGCTAACCGTGCTAAGTGCCAGCTCTTGGCCGCTCAGAGGTGAGTATTAATAGCCTGTGCTCTGCTCTCTTGGCAAAACTGTAATTTAAAAAAAAAAAAAAAAAACAACAACATTTCAGAGTCAAACAAGCGCTGGATTTTAACCCTTTCCAGACGACGGACGCGCGGGCGCGTCAAACGCAGCGTTGCTGGGTGTTTCTATAAATAGATTTGCAATAATACGGCACAGAAACACAGTTCAAACATTTCCTGAATCAACAGAGTCCGCCCTTTTATGATATCCAATCCTGAGTCTGTACGTCACTCAGGTCCGGATTTATATGCCTTTTAGACGAGCAATACGGTCCGCCTCTCTTGTGTGACTGGTGGATTCGCGTGTCTATCACCAGCCTCTCATCTGCGACTGGTGGATTCATGTGTCTGTCACCAGCCTCTCATCTATAATTGGTGGATTCATGTGTCTGTCATCTCTGTTGGTTGTGTAAAACTGACCAATAGGCTTTCAGAAAATCACAAAAAACCCTCCCACACATGATTACATCAGTCTGAGTCATATAGAAAGACACGTGGGGGCGGGGTGTAAACAGTTCACCGCGGCTCAAGTTACAGCAGCGTTAGAGAAGCAGCGGTTTTAGGTAGAAGTGCATCAGCGGCTTTGATTCTTATAATGAGGAAAAATATAGAACCGATCAGGATCCAACTGAAGATCTGTGAGTGTATTTAGTGTATTTATAAAACTGTCACTCATTAGGGATGTTTTGTTATGTGAGTTCGCGAGCTAGCGAGCTAAATGCTGCTGCCGTATGTAGAGAAAGGATCTTTGGGGAAACGCAGGGCTGATAGAGAAGCTGGAATCTCTCTCTCTCTCCCTCTCCCATACACACACGCGAACACACACACTCACACACTCTCTCTTTCACACACACACACACACACACACACACACACATACCGACACTCTCTCTCTCTCTCTCTCTCTCTCTCTCTCTCTCTCTCTCTCTCTCTCACTCACTCACTCACTCACTCATGCACACACACAGTAAACACTGAAGCTAGTTAGGTTTCTATAGTCATGATCTGACAAAATTGATTAGTACACAGTAAATATTTACTTTGCTATTGGAAAATTCATTTTCTACCCATTAGTAAATATTTATTGTATAAAGTTTTTCTTTCTTTTAGTAAAAGTAAGCTTCACTTACAAATTGCATACAAATAAACATTTTATGACCACTGATGGATTGTGCCATATATATCATACTGTTATGTTCAAATTAGACTTTGTTGTATTTAGTTTTATTCTTAATTTTTATTTGTGTGTGTAGTGAATGCAAAACACTGGTAGTCTGTTTAGGTGTAAAGTGAAGTGTAGTGAAATAAAAGAGAGTAAATCCACCGTCTCTTCAGGTGGGCTCTTCTGCATTCCACTTAGGTGAGTGGGAGAAAGGGAAACTTAGTTAGCTTTTATATGTGAAAGTAGGCATTTTCTAATGAACAGACAATGTTTTTTAATACAGTAAAGTAAACATTTACTAATGAACAGTGATTTTTTTTATGTTTATGTCCAAGTTTATGGCTGTTTGCTGTTGTGTCAAGTAGAATGGCAACATGCTACTGAATAAACGTTTTTACAAAAAAATAATTTTATATCTTTATTTTACATTTATATATTATTTTATATATAGTTAACTACTGATGTGAAGCTAAGACTTTAGTAAATCAATTTCAAGCACCAAAACATTTTATCCACACGAGTAAAATATATTTTTAACATTATATAGGAATAATTTTTAAATCGGATTTCACATTTTTGAGGTTTAGGGCCACATAATCTCTTCATACATCCTCCAGGCCACTTATTCCCTTATTATTGAGATAGTTGAGATTATTCTGAACATTTTGATATAAAATATGTGGGTATTATTTTAAATGAAAGTGCCTTTAAAGGCAAAATTAAGAAAATATCCAAAAATCGGGATTATTCCCCTAGTCTGGAAAGGGTTAATCTACGTAGATTTCTCGCCTGAAAACTGTTTATTTGGTTGAATAAAGCACTTCCATTTATTTACAGTAAGCTTAGATATCCAGATTTCCCCTAAATCTGGAGCATTAGCTTTAGCGGCTAACCACTAGCGCTTAGTGGCTAATGTCGCCCGACAGCGATACAGTGAGGAACCAGGGCGATATTAGCTGGCGATTCGTCTCATGTAGCTTGTTTTAACATGATAAATACGCAGACTACAGTCTAACAATATTCTCCCCTCTAAAAGGTGAAAGGGCTAGTGCTGCACTTAGCGGCTAATGCTAATACTGCTCCAGCCTCGATGCTGGATAAACTTCACTGAACTTCTGTATAACGCTGTACTTCAGTGGAGTGGCTTTACTGCTCCTTACAACCTGACCGGCAAAATTTACACATAAGGTGTACTGGATTATAAGGTGCACTGATTACTTTTTTTTATTAGATTTTTTTTTCTTCTTCTAATACAGCCCATCACAAAAGATGCATTAAAAGTAAAATGTCAAATAAAAAAACAAATTTGCATTCTAATATCATTGTGTATTGTGTATTTGCAAACATTACGTTTTTACATTTACTTGCCCAAGAAAATTTAAATAGAACAACTGATCAGTAGAACATCTGAGTACTAATTACTTTTGTTAATTACTACTTAATTCGTTAGCATGTGTTTTAAATAGGGAGAGGAATTGTTTCACTGTTTTTTTTTTTCAGGATGAGAAAAGGCTGAATTTAAAATCAGATGAGCTGCTGCAGTTAAAATCTCTTCACCTGTTGGGAAGTAAAGATGGACAACACCCGGGAGATCAGGCATTCAACTTGCAGGTTGATAGTGCCATTCAGCAGTGGCAGGCTTTAAAGCAGCAGGTAGCTTCTTGTTTTGGTCAAATACATCACATTCTAAATCCTAATTCAGACATTTACTTCATAAATATCCATAATCATACAAAGCAGACTAATAAAAATGTTTTTTTGTTTTTTTTTAAATGTATATACAATCTCATCTCGCATATCAACTCTCTCTCTTCTGCCCCAGATGTGTGCTGTACAGGCTGCTCTGGTCAGACTGAAAGAACAGTGGAATTATTTTGACACTGAGCTGAGGGATGCAGCTCTACACACAGCCAACATCAGCAGTAAGCTTGAGTGCAGCAAATCCCCACGATTTTCACTCCAGCAGACCAAAGAACATGTGAAGGAGCTGCAGGTAAGTATTTACATACTGAACTCTTATTAACATGTAGTTTCCCCTTTTTTCAATTATGTTGTCTTTTTTTATTGTTAAATAAAAGCAGTAGTGTTTTTAATTTTGTGTGGATCAAATATCAAAATATTCTAATAAATGGTAACAGTGTCTTGGCACAATCGTCCCACCATATATTCATAAAAAAAATAGTGGTCTGGTTGTTTTTTTTTGGACATGTGGGCTAATTTTTTTTTCAAAAACACAGAATTTCACACATTAATTCATTAAAATTCTCCTGCATTAAATGTACATTTTCACAATTTCTGTGCAGTTACACATTCTGACCAGAGATGTCTCTAAATCACCAAATTCCCAGAACACAGGGCTGTCACTTTAACCATGTACATTTCCAAACGTATTGCATTTATCATTTTAAACCAATTTTCACTCCATTTTTTTTGTTATATGAGATTCCACTCACTTGCTAAGACTCATCACACTGTGCTGTTATTATTCATCTTTTTGAACTACAGCTAACGCATTGTCAGTGGACAGCTTTGTGCTCATGTAGAAAACACTGCTAGCCCTGGTGATTTCCCAGTGATTGTGCAAAGAAGTAGCTAGTGGTTTGTAGCACAGATTGTCTAGAAGAGTTAAAGCAGCACCAGGTAGGATTTCCTTGATTTGCCGAGCTCCTCTAAGTTTTCCGAGGCCGCCGTGACCAATGCTCACGAGAACTGCGACCTTTAGTTCTAACAGTTCTACAAGGACTACTGGTTCATTCTTAACAAACTAACATACAGACACTCTGGCAGAAGCTGGAAACAGACCGAATATGTCTGTGAAAGCCAGAAAACAAGAAAGAGAAACTAATCTGCCTGAAACATTTATTGCACTCTACAACTGTAGGGGGACCCCACGAGCACAAAATCTCAATCCTACTTAGTGGAGCTTTAAAGGAGAACTCCGGTGTGAAATGGACTTTGAGTGTAGAAAAACATGACAAGAAAGGAATTTACCTTTACCACGTGATGTGTAAAGTGAAAGGGTAGATTACAAATATAAAAAAGGTGCAACAATTAGGAAAGGGATTTAAAAACTTCTTGAACACACTCAGGCCTTACTCCTGAATTAGAACTCCCTCCCATACCAGAGGCCTTTCTTTAAAGACTTCACTTTAGGATTTTTAGAAGAGAAAGACCACCACCACCCCAGTGGCTGAAATGTGTTCTGTGGAACTGTAGTTTCTAGATTAATGCACATAACTTAAACTCACTGTTTAACTGTATGGGTCACATTGGAAGCCTACCTTTCTTCAAGTTATTCTCTAAGAAACGAAGAGCCCGATTTTAGTGATCTATAGTTAAGCTGTAAAACATAGACCATGCAGCTTGATTTAGGAAATGTCTGTGTTTTGGGCGTAACTTGAAATAAACCAGTCAGTGTGTCAACTTGCCTTCCCTTAAAGAGTCAGGTGTTTTAAATAGAGGAAACTGACCCGCTCGTTCACACTGAAGGTGCGTGAGCAGGTCATTTTAGTGAACAGTAATGTTATTTTATTTTGTGTTCTTTTTATCGTTGATGTAAATGTTGGCTTTGCCCTCTGAGCATGCATGGCACACCTGCGTTGCTAAGATAGCAATGAACGTCTGACGGTTGACGGTTTTCAGGGTTTAAATCAGTCAGTGGTGCACTTGTGTTTTCTGCTGCCAAGATAGCAATACATCAGAAATGTTCCTGAACACACCTCAAATTCAGACTACCACACCCTTTGGCATAGAAATATTCCTAAGTGTCTTTGCTATTTAAATGGCGCAGACGCAAGGTGTGAAAATGGACTGTTGGCCCTAGGGGCTCAAATTCTCTTTTAGGAAAAATCTGATAAAAGCTAGACTAGCTTTTACTCATACAGAAATGAGACTTGATGAGTGATAAAAAGAGAAATTAACTTTTTTTATTGTAGGCCTGAAGTGATGCTTTAAAAAAATCTATACCTGATTCTCTTAATTATTACTCTTGTAATCTAAAGATAATAATTGTTTATAGGAGCTTCAGATGGAGCTGAACAGCTCAGAGGAGGTTTGGACCAAGGTATCCAGTCTTTGCTCAAATCTGAAAGACAAAATCCACCCTGGTGCAGCTTTACTTCTGAGTGATCGTCTGGAGCGGGAGAAAACACGGTCAGTACTTCTGTACAGCACAGTAACTTCTGTTTCAGCATGTTCTTTATCAGTTTAGTTTAACAGTTTTTGTGCTTCATGTCTTGCAAGTCCATCTGTCCTGAAGACAGAGCTCTTCAAAGAGCACTTACTCTCTTAACACCTCACTTCCCTTTGACCTTCTTTAGGCCCTGTCTATAGATGTTTTTTCCTATAACTTCTATTACTTTGTACTTCACTATTGTAAGTCGCCTTGGACAAAAGCGTCTGCCAAATGTAATGTAATGTAATGTTTGACTGTATGTCATTAACTTGCTATGACTTAGTGCTGGACGATATGGCCAAAATTTATATCACAATATATTCCATAATTTCGGTCGATACGATATAATTTCGATATCGACATAAATATTTTGAAGGCCTAAGAAAAACTTAAGTCTTTAAAGCCTCCTTTCACAAAAACTATATAATACTTTAGAAATAAAAAATGGTCAAAATAAACCAGTGATCACTTTTAATCACTTATAGCAAAATAAAAACATGACATCTCTGTCAAACACAAGCCTATAACCTATATACAGTACAAGCCAAAGGTTTGGACACACCTTCTTATTCAATGCCTCATGAAATGAAAGAGTCATTAAAATAAAGAAAACGCATTGAATAAGAAGGTATGTCCAAACTTTTGGCCTGTACTGTACATATTACCAATATAAATAACTTTACATTTACAACAGAGGCAAAGCTTCTTATTCTTCCGTAAACAAATTTAACAGATCAAAACAAAAGTGCTTCAACCAGGATAAGGAAAAAAGCCTTTATATACATAAAAGGAACATGATATCACAGTCAAATAAGCAAACCTATAGGCTTTTATAACTATAAATAACTTAGATATAACATAAACAACAAAAGTGTTTCAGCCAGAATAAAGAAATTTAGGAGATTCTAAAAGGAGATTTTAGATGCTGACCGGAGCGCGGCCGAGTTTCAGCGCGAGAGATTTTCAGCGCGAGAGATTTTAGATGCTGACCGGAGCGCGGCCGAGCTTCAGCGCGAGAGATTTCAGCGCGAGTTTCAGCGCGAGAGGTTTTAGATGCTGACCGGAGCGCGGCCGAGCTTCAGCGCGAGTTTCAGCGCGAGAGGTTTTAGATGCTGACCGGAGCGCGGCCGAGTTTCAGCGCGAGAGATTTTAGATGCTGACCGGAGCGCGGCCGAGCTTCAGCGCGAGAGATTTCAGCGCGAGAGGTTTTAGATGCTGACCGGAGCGCGGCCGAGCTTCAGCGCGAGAGATTTCAGCGCGACTTTCAGCGCGAGAGATTTTAGATGCTGACCGGACCGTGGCCGAGCTTCAGCGCGAGAGATTTTAGATGCTGACCGGAGCGCGGCCGAGCTTCAGCGCGAGAGATTTTAGATGCTGACCGGAGCGCGGCCGAGCTTCAGCGCGAGTTTCAGCGCGAGAGCTTTTAGATGCTGACCGGAGCGCGGCCGAGTTTCAGCGCAAGAGATTTTAGGGGCCGAATGGAGCGCAGCTGAGCCGTGTTTCTGTAAATAATACATATCGATATGACACAAAAATGATATCACCGTTATTGAAACATTTCTTATCGCGATAAATACCGTTATCGAATTATTGTCCAGGCCTACTATGACTATTACCTGATTTTATCATATATTGTTGCTGTCATTTTAATATGCATTTAAAAAGAAACGGAGGTAATTAAATAGCATTAATCCTAGACTTCTGTGAAAGTTCTAACAGGAGACTCACATCACTCATATCTCAGCCAAACACTAGCTTCCACCTGTCTTAATAAGTCTTACCTATGTTCTCTCCTGCGTTTCATTTTTCCAGGTTTTTTTTATTTTTATATATATAACTTTCCTCCAGTATCTTTCTGGTAGAAGACTTCTACTTTGATCTGGTTCTTTTTATGTTATGCACAAATATAAAAGGAGATATGGCCAAAAAAGTCTGCACAAACAATTCCATCAAGTTCAGATCACCTCTTCTATTTTTTGTACATAAATGTGGCACTGATTTGGATGAACTCACTGCCTCCTGGTTTCGTCTGCTAATGCATTTTCTTAGCTCACACACTTTTACTAAGTGACTGTGCAGAGTTTGTGTCCTCAGTGATTAAAGCAGAGGATGTGTACTCCGAGGACTCTGGTTCCTGGAATAATTAAATCAAACAGCACTGACTCACATGGAGAAAACTGTCTGTTTGCCTTCAGGATTACAGTTAAGGGCTACCGGCTTGGAACATACACTCAAAACCAGCGCAGCAGCTGTGTGTTGAATGATGTTTGGTAGCTTTATGTAGAGTGGAGATTATTTGGGGAATAAAGCGGTATCTTTTGTTTTGGATCACAGTTTCAGCCTATCCCAGTCCAAAGTTATTCTCTTAACTTACAGCTTTTATAGCTGCTTTTAACTCCCATCTACACTGGTGTGAAAAAGTTTGGGTACTCCTGATTACTTTCTTGATTTTCCTTTATTAATCATTGGTTGTTTGGATCAGTCATTTCAGTTAAATATATTATATAGCAGATGAACACAGTGATATTTAAGAAGTGAAATGAAGTTTATAGGATTTACAGACAGTGTGCAACACTTTTATACAAAGCTAGACAGGTGCATAAGTCATATGTCATTTTATTGATTTAAAAACCTTTAGCACTAATTATTGGAATGAAAAAAAAAAAGTTTGGTAAGCTCATTGACCCTTGACCTACAAGCACAAAGTGGCAACATGGGAGCCTCAAAACAACTCTCAAATGACCTGAACACAAAGATTGTTCAACATCATGGTTTAGGAGAAGGAGAGAAAAAATCTCAGAGATTTCAGCTGTCAATTTCCACTGTTGGGTACAAACTGAGAAAATGGAAGACCTCAGACACAGTTCTAGTTAAGGCCTGAAGTGGCAGACCAAGAAAAATCAGTGTAAAAGTTCTGGTTTCAAAGCTACTTAAAGCATTAAAGTAAAAGTAATGTAAGGGGACAAAAAGCCATTAAGGACAAAAGCTTAGGCCATGCCACAGGAGTCCATAGTGCACTACCAAAACAAATTTCTCTGAAAGCCATAATGACTATAATGTTATATTAAAATGGTAAGATTGATAAATTTGGGATGCACTACTAGTGATAGACCGATGATGTTTTTTTTAATGGCCTATGCCGTTATTTATAGATCACAAGTGACCTATATACAAAGCCGATATTTTGTTTTCTTCACAACTGATTTTTAGCTTGTATTTTCCCCATTTATTCACAATAGTAATAATACGCATCAGCCATCTGGAATTACACTATTAAAATAGTTTAGTACTCTAAACTCACTTGAGTTCCAGTGGCTCAAACATTGAATATTTAAGACACTTTTTCATTTGGAAAATGTGCAGTGTAAAAAAGAAGAGACAATGGAATCTCTTTTACAGTTTATTTAAAACAAACACAGAATATGTGTAAAATACTGACACATATATTATCTTAACTCAGTCAGTCAGTGACATTACAGAGTAATACAGAGAATCTGGCCTGTGGGAAAGTATTTCTTTCCAGTTTAAATATTTCAGTCTATTCCTTGAGCGGGCTGCCACAGCATACTTTAAAAAGTACATCCTGATGTGGCTGTTATCTTTGATAGTAAATAATACAATATAAAAAAATATTTTATCATGTTAATTTTTTTCAAAGTAAAGTACATAACTACAGAATTTGCCATTTACTCATTACATTAGCCACACCTGACACCTGCATTACAACAACCCACACTAACCAAATCACTTTTTAGCACACCACTCACACATTTTAGCACCACGACAGACATTTAACAATATCTCTATCATTTACACCTGATTCAGTACGACACCCACACTTATAATGGGCCCGGTAAAAAGCTGAATCCAGTTAAAGTAAATGGTGGGTAAATTAGCCAATTAACTGATCTATAGAGCTTCTCGTTACCTTCTCAATCAATTAAATCAATTAAGGAGTTAGGTTTGCAAGCAATTTTGTGTAAATAACTATCAAGCATGGTATATTTCGCATTTTATCGAGTCCCAACTAATAATGCCTTCAAAACATGCTGTATATTGTATTTAAATTACGAGATGAACACATAAGGTAATATAAATGCAAAGGCTATATTTACTGGTTAGGGAGCTGGGATTTCCCCACTGTTTAATTGTTTGGCTGTATTGGGTGTTTGGTTTAAGTGATTTGGCTTCAGCACACACTGTTCTAGATATAAAGTCTTAAACAGGAGTTTCTCTCCTGTAGGTTAGCTGAGCTGAGCTAAAGCAACCGGTTAGCATTAGCTTGTCAGTTAACATTAGCTTGCCGGTTAGCGTTGGCTTGCCGGTTAGGTTAGTGTTAGCTTGCTGGTTAGCGTGAGTTTGCCGGTTAGCGTGAGTTTCCCGGATAGCGTTAGCTTGCCGGTTAGCGTTAGCTTGTCGGTTAGCTTGAGTTAGTCGGTTATCATGAGCTAGTCGGTTAGCGTTAGCTTTCCGGTTATCGTGAGCTAGTCGGTTAGCGTGAGCTAGTTGGGTATCGTGAGCTTGCCGGTTAGCGTTAGCTAGTCGGTTAGCGTTAGCTTGCCGGTTAGCGTTAGCTTTCCGGTTATCGTGAGCTAGTCGGTTAGCGTTAGCTTTCCGGTTATCGTGAGCTAGTCGGTTAGCGTTAGCTGCTGATTGCTAAAGCCAGTCAGATAGATTCGCTTTCCTGTCCAGTCTGGATCCAGTAGAAGCTGAAGTGAAGTCGTTCTCTGCAGCTGTGTCTGAAGCTCTGCAGGTTCTGGGGAACTGAGTTCCTCAGCTCCTCTGCTGTGTATCAGTAGGATGGTGGGATGGACACTAGGGGGAGCTCTAACGACTCAACTGCAGAACAACACAGTTCTGCACAGAGCAGAGCCTGAGGCTTTCATTAAATAATCAGCCTTGTGGGCGCAGATATAGGCCGATGCCAATTATCTAAATAATGGCAATTTATCGGTCAATCACTATTGCACTAGGCTCCATGTTTCAGATGCACATGTGCTCATTGAAAACGAATGTATTTTAGTACAATGCAGAAATATTAAAGAAAATTAGTTGGACGTTTGTCTGGAGTTCTCTTGAGTCTCTGCACAGATCTAGAATATACACAGAATCTAGGATATACATATGTCTGCTCTGTTCTTGCTGGAGTGTGGGCGTGACGTGTGCAGGTGTGATGGATCAAATAAACCAGCAGGATGTCGGAATGGTATAGATAACCAACATTTCAACTTGGATAACGTAAAAATGCATTTGTACTTAGTTACTTGACACTCAGTCAAAAAGACAAAGGTTTTAGCAGTGGTATTTTACAGATAAACATCTTAAAGGTGCAATGACAAAAACAGACAGTTAAATGTACCTGACGTTTCTAAGTTACAATGAAACGTCAGTTAAAAATAATAGCACATAAAACCACACAAGCATTAAAAGTGGGAAAATACAACCCCCAAGTATGTCCTTTATATTTCATTGAACAAAATATTTTAGAGGTGTATAGAGAAGGGTTCAGGTTGTATATGAGGTTGCCATGTTCTATGAACTCAAAGGTTTTCCTGGAAAATTCTGCAGTTTGAGGTCTTCCTGTGGAGGCTAGAAAAAAGAAGTGGAATTATTATGTGTTCTAATTGCAATATAGTACAGTATAGTATAGTCTTTGCTTTAATGTATATCTGTGTGCATGCATGTGAATGTGTGTGTTCCAGGAGGACAGTGGTGGTCCAGGACGTGAGTGCAGAGCTGCAGAAGGCTCAGACAGTGCTGCGTCTCTGGGTGGAGTACAGGGTGATATATGAAGACTGCTGTGCGAACCTGAGCAGTCAGTGGCAGCAGTATGAGATGCTCCTCAGCCCCCTGGAAGCAGATGAGAACAGGGCTGAGCTTCTTCACAGCAGGATCAACGCCATCAGCGTGAGTGATTTACCAAGACTCACATCACAGACACTCCAGCAAATCAAATCTCACCGGATAGAAGTTTCAAAATGAAACATGCTGAGGGCAGAGTGTGGAAATAGAAGCGTGGTTTGGTTGCTATTTGAGTAAACATAGATATGATTAAAATAATATTTAAAAAGAAAAATCACAGAAGGTTTTGCATTTATGTTTATGGCATTTAACAACAGCTTATTCAACCAAAACTAATATTGAGACACTTTGAATTCTAGACACATGTCCCCCAAACGTACTTCAACGATTTTCAATTTATGGAAATCACAAATTAAGTGTATTTGCATTATAATGTAGAAAATATATTTTATGTTTTATGCCCTCATCGAACATACGGCTTATAAAATTATATCGTACGCAATAATTTCGCCAACATTTTTGAATATCATGTACAATATTATACCCTGAAATATCGTGCCATATCACCCACCCCTAATTATCACATCAGGGTACTACTTTTTTGCTGTTTGTAGAAAAAGAAAAAATCACACTTCTCGTTTCCCATTATATATCTACTAGAGACAGATTATATCAGTCCAGTATAATTTATTTTACTTTAATCCTGGATATATGGAGATATATGGAGAGCATTGTTATTAGTATCATTACATTCTGGATCATTGGATACATTCTGGACTTCTGTCACAAATCTGATAAAATTCTTGTATTTTTTTAATATCTAAGTTAGGGGTGTGCCACATCGTATTGTATGCAATAATAAAATAAAATTTAATGTTCAGTGTTTTTTCATATCGCCAGGAGTAGCGTTATCATGAAAATACCATGAAATATTGTGATATTATTTTAGGGTCATATTGCCCACCCCTACTAGGCCTTGAGCTGTAACTCATAAGGCACAGGTGTGCAAATGAAAAAAAAGTTTTGGTGCTTTAAAAGCTTTAAGGAGTTTGGTGGAGAGGTGCAGCGTTGTTCTAGTGGTACATTGAGTTTCTGATTAACATAGGGCATTGTGTAGAGCCCTAAAAATACACCAAGGTACTCTGCTTCTCCGAAGCTGTGTAGCCCACCCCGAGAGAGAGTAGTTTAATATCAGGCTTGTAACTCTTAGAATTGAATTGCAAAAAGCATGATGACTAATACAAGGCAAGGGCAGTGAAGGTTAAATGACAGTGTAAAAAAAAAAACTCTTACTACGCTCCTTTCTTTAAATTTAAATACAAATGAATGGTTGAATGAATGAACTCTCCTGAGTGACTCAGTCGGTTCATTAATTTTCTTCAAATTCTAACATAGTAAAATGCATTCTATGTATTTGAAGGTTACATTTCTAGCTGTCAGAACCATGAGTGGATATCGGTCACAGAATCAGTGTTGGATGGAAAAATTAAATACTGTATTTTTACCCAGAATTCTTTCCATTTCCATTTACACATGATATGTGTGTCTTTGCCAGGTGCTGGAGAATGGAATGAAGGTTTTGCAGAACGGTGTTGCAGAAGTCTTGGTGTCCTCTAAGCCTCTTATTGCACTGACAGACTCACAGGCAGCTGCTCTGATCCAATCAGAGACCAGGTTACTCTCCCGTGACGTTGTGCATCTGGGCCAGGCATTGGCTAGGAGACGTCTAGAGCTGCAGGTGATGAATTTAACTACATAAATAACAATAGAGTACTTAATTTGGTGACTTTTACACTGACATAAGGACATAAAGTCTGTAATCTGAGCATGACGTTGCTTTAATAGAGAGCTTTGGAATGCCCATTGTCATTGTAAATTCAATCTGTGAATATTGTAAAGGCACTTGAAGACATCCACTAAGTAGATTTGCATGTGTTCCACAGGAGGAGCTAGAAGAGCATGTCAGCTTTAATACTGATCTGGCATCACTGGAGCAACGTCTGAAAAACTTTGAGAGCTTAATATCCTCCACTACAGCAAGCACAGAGTGTCGAAAGGTGAGACAGTTCACTCTAGTTTTTTTTATGCAAACCTGCCTGTTTAAAAAAAATAAATAAACAAAACAAATCATTATTGCCCCAAATTCTTTCATTCATTCTCTCTCTTTCTTTGTACTTCATAAGCTGAGTCTTTTGGAGCAGAGTGGTTTGACCCCTCACCTTGGAGATTTGAATAAACGCAGTCTCTCATTGAACCTCTGCACATACAAGGCCAAGCAACTGCGAGTCCTTAACACACAGTGGGTGCGGGTCTTTTCTCAAGCCACAGCCAGACACAGGTGTGTGATGCTGAAACTAGATGGTCTTTAAAGCAGTAAGCCACTGTCTTCTGTGTGTGATTTTCTGTTCTTTGCTAAGTGTACTGAGATTATATCCTGTTTTTGTTGTTTTTTGTTAGGGAGGTGTTTAGGGAGGAGTTGTGTTCTCAGAGTTTCCAGATGAAATGCCAGGCATGGATGGATTTATTAGAGAAAGTAGACTCTGGCCTATCCAATGACATTTCAGGAAATGAATCTTCAATAAGAGAGCAGCTAATGCAACACCAGGTCAGAGACATTTTTTCTTTTGTTGTCTTCTTTCTTCTGTCATCTGTTTTTACTGCACTTTTCATATGCTCTGTTCCTTGGCCACATAGAGATTTTAGAAAGTCTCTTTTTTTTCTTTGTGGGCATGTCAGATCCAATCTTTATAAATTATTATTTCAAAAACATTTTTAATCAATTATCTTACAATCTGACAAAATTAGATTGTTTCGTCTTATTTTGGCTATTGCACATGCACAGATCACCTTATTTAGGGGAGCTTTCAAACTAGCATCTTGTCTGTCCTCAGTTTGCGGCATAACCAACAAGTTGATTGTCCTGATTATTTATTATTTATTTATGATTTTAAGATAAAAGTAAATATATTTATTAATATAATTTATTCATTATATTTGACCAGACATTAGAGATTTTAGAGAACTAGTGTTGTATTTGTGTAAGGAACACAGAACCTACCATTAATAAATATTTTAGTGTTTACATGAAGAATTAACCCAAAATTATTATTATTATTATTATTATTATAACATTATCATTTAATAACAGCAACAGTGTATATAACGTAAATATTTACTCGGCTGTGAGTTGTCAAACACTGCCATGCAAAGTCAGAGGATTGATTTTATGTGACTCTGAATGTAGCTAGCTTAATGCCACCACATTAGTGGTGGACAGAAAACTTGATAAACACGCGTGAGATGTGGCCTGTACTGTAAATTTACTGAAAATGGGACATGTCTTGTTTAACTACTCTAGCAGGCTCTGGTAACATTAAGTGAGAGCTAACCTTAGCTTGACTAGCGTAAAACTATGGCTTGATTTGGAACTCCTGGTTGAGCAGCCACATTAAAGGCACTGCTCGTGACTCACTCTAGACCCAATTAATCAATAATAATTAATAAAATATATTTTAATAATCCATTTTAATCCATTTAATTTATTATTTGTTGCTGTCCTAAATCTGTGCATGTGTGCAGTTTCAGGGACAGATTTTCTTATTACACACAGATACATTTATGAATGTGAACTAGCAATATTGACAAATTAGATCTGAGCAAGTAAGCTAAATTGATTAATAAGGCTTGTAATCTAAACATAGTGATTGTATTGATGCTTTTTGGTCCCTCTCTGCTGTACAATATCTGTTGAAGAGCTGGTGGTTCTTAAGATCCATATTTTATTTAAAACTGATCGCTGGCATAAGAATATTCTCATTAATGGAAGTCCATTTCATCAGTGGTGCTGAATATTTTTGTATTTTGAAAAAGCCAAATAACATACAGCAGAATTTCATGTTAGTGTTTTCCTCCTGTTTGTCTCTGCAGAAGCTGAAGATGGAAGTTCTTATTGGACAGCAGCTCCTGGATTCTGTGGTTAATGAAGCTTTGAGTCTTCTGGAAAATGGCCAGATAGTGGACAGGTGAGAATCGGTGCACATAATGACAGTATAATACTGCATCTCAAAAAATCTGAATATCATTGAAAAATTACTTTATTTTAGTAATTCTGTTCAAAATGTGAAACTGATAAACTTATATAGATGTATTACATCTTAACTGTTTATTTTATTGTGGCTTACAGCTAATAGAAACCAAAAAGTCAGTGTCTCAGAAAATTGTAATATTATATAAGACCAATTGGTACTTTTGGCAGTGTGGGCAGTGTGCCAAGTCCTGCTGAAAAATGAAATCCGCACTAGACCTCAAGCAGCTTGGACTGTGTGCCTCTCCTCACTCTGCTCCCTTGATTTACAAATCAAATTTAAAATTTCCTGATGATCAGTGATGGTTTGGAGAGTCATGTCATCTGCTGGTATTGGTCCAGGTCAGAGCAGCTTCTACCAGAAGATTTTACAGCACTTCATGCTTCTCTCTGCTGACAACTTTTATGGAGATCATTTCATTTTCCAGCAGGACTTGGCACACTGCCCACACTGCGGAAAGTATCACTTGGTCTTATTTAAAATTTCTTATACACTGATTTTTGGGTTTTATTGGCTTTAAGCCATAATCATCAACGATCATAGAAATAAACACTTAGTATAGATCACTGTAATATATCTATGTAAATAATGTATGAGTTGCACATTTTGAACTTAATTACTGAAATCAAGTAACTTTTCAATGATATTCAAATTTTTGGAGATGCACTAGTGTTTTCTATGACACCGTTTTGCTGAGGGTTTTCTTGTATGTTGTGACTAAGAAATACAAGCTTGGGATATCATATTGAGGGATGTTGTCTAAAGGAATTAAAAAAGTGGTTTTCCAGTTCTTTGCTCAGGGGCCTAGTAAAGATATCCAGCTGAGACCATAATTCAAGCAGGGGGAGTGCCAGGCAGTTCATCCCTGAAACAAACTGGCTTACTCACAGGAAATTAAGCGGTCTGTGCTGCCAACAAGGACATGAAACAGAATCATTATGTAGGATGTGTTGCTGTCAGTAGTCTGCTGTAGACTTGCTAGCGTGGTGTACTAGCAGTGTGTGAAATTGCTTGATTGTGTGTGTGTTGTGTTTAGGAGAGATCTAATCCTGAAGTTAACTCAGCTGAAGGAGCAATGGCAGAGCACACTGCACAGAGTCCAGAAGCGCAGCAGAAGTTTGGAGCAGCTGACAGATAAATGGAGGTTCTGTGGTGTAGGCATGAAAACACTCTGGAAGCTTCTTGGGGATATAGAACCTATACTTCCCCCTGCTGGTTTGCCACTTTGCAGCCTTCAACAGCTCCAGCACTCCATACAAGACTATGAGGTATGAGGGGGAAAAAAAGCTAAACTGATGTAAATGAGCTTTAGGTTTTTTTTTTTGTTTTTTTTTTTTGCAAAAATTATCATTTAAGTGAATGATTTGGCAAAGCCTCAAAAACAGTACTAACCTCATTAGCTAAAAAAACTGCAGAAATCCTATCTTCTCACAGTATAACAAATGCAGATACTAAATACGTAAAACAACTTTGGTGCAATGAATTCAATACTTTTTTCTCATATTCTTACTTTGAGGGGAGGTTCCTTTGTAAAATACCTTTTTTAGGCTTTTAACCTTCCCTGTGTAGTTTTTTTCTCTTTTTTGTTTAGTTCCTTGTAGGGGTGTAACGATACTTTGTGGCCATGATGCATCGCAATTAAAAAATGTAGCAATATGCATCTTAGATATTGACTATTGCGAGTTTTTTTTTTTTTTTATTATTGTTTTGTTCACCCAATTAATCTGTTTTCAGAAGAGATAAGTGTGTACAATAATCCAGGGGCTCGTTAGGACAACAAAGTATTCACAGCTGGTGGACATCAGCGTGAATCTTGCATTTAAGTGGAACCAAACAAAGACCCTTGCAGTGCCTTAGTTGCTTGTGTTTACCCCACCTCCTTGTGCAAATAATATAATAACATAAATAAATAAATAAAAAGCATAAAAACATCCATCTCTAACAGCTTTTGTATATATGTTTTCTACAGCAAGCTAAAGAACGGCTGAGCCTGCATGAAGAACTCTACAGTCAGACCATACAGAACGGCAGGCAGATCTTTCTACTGGCAGATGCAGAAGCGCAGGCCAAGCTGAGTGCCGAGCTGGGGGCCTTGAAAGAGGCTTGGGAGCAGAGCCATGTTCTGGTGGAGAAGAGAAAAACTCTCACTGAAACTATCATTCAGGTATCTGGCTGAAACCTCAGGCTTTGGAGCTCATTCTAGACGTTCTTTATCCCTTTTGGCATAAGAGGGTGCAATCTTGATAGAATTATAGATGCAGAGAAATTACAGTATAATTGGATCTCTCCCTTAACTGAGATTAGGGTTTGGGCAAAGTGTCCGCCTGCAATTTGAACAAAATGCTGGATTTGCTAAAATGTCAAATGCAAGCTGTTCAGCAAAAATGCAAATATATTGAATGGCCTTTAAGATTCACAAAGATCAATCTTTCTTAGGCTTAAAATAATATGACACAGCTTTTCTCAACATCATTAGTGGTGACACATCTCGCTGTATAGAAAGTCCATTACTGAATCTTTTGTTCACTATGATAATCTAAGATAATCTTGTTTAGCTGCCTTTGACCTACATACTCCATTTTAGTGCATTTCTCTACTGTAGTATAGCAGTCAGAAGATAGAAGATCAGACATAATCTTGCCATGATCCACATATGAGACAGCTGGCTTCTATCACACTGATAGAAGGCTAAGTTTCAGACTGCTCTATTAATCCAACATTTTAATTAGGGCATTAGACACAATTTCACATAAAAGCTCTTCTGCTTGGTGAGATTTAGAGTTTTGGGGTTTTGTAAGACTACATACTTTCTTCAGACATCAGTTTTGAGTTTAGTGTTCTAACAGAATATTTTTATGTACCGATATCTTTAAGAACTCTCCTGTAACTTATTTTAGTAGTGCCGGCATATATATGTTGTGTTACAGTTGAGTTCCAGTTAGGAAATTTTGCCCCAATTCTATTTCACCCCTTGGCCCTACCACTTACCCGATTCTTGTTAGGCTGAAGGGTAGAAGGAAGGGATAAGGCTTGTTAGCTCTTCATACAGAGATTTTTCAGAGGCACATTTCAAAACAAAGAGTTTATGAGAATCATCAGTAAGATGACGGAACCATCGACTAAAGTAACCCACAAATGTAGGTATTTTCCTTGTTAAAAGTGATGATTAGCACTCATAACAAGCATAAAAAAGGTTGCTAGTAGTTTTCTCAGTAGCTAACTAGCTAGCTAACTTTCCCTTTCCACCTCAAATGGTCCAACAGACGGCAGGCGCTGCAGAATTTAAGGTAAAAATAAAATACAATCAAAGCTAATTAAAGCTAATTTCAGCTCCCCGTCACAGAGAAATTAAGGAATGGACAGTAATTATTCATTTCTGCATCATCCCCCCTCTTTCTGAAGGGTTACACTCGAAAAGAAGGGGTAGGGGTAAGTGGTAGGGCCAAGGAGTGAAATGGGATTGGGCCTTCAATTCGAACACCCCCACAGGTTGGATTTCCTCCTTAAAAAAAATCCCACTTTTAGGATCCAAAATGGCTGCACTAGAGTCAGCAATAGTTAAAAACACTAGTATTATACAGTTTATTAGAACTTCTATATGAATTTTTTCTCGCTAAATCAAAAAAAATCTGAACTTCTGTCTGTAGAGATTTTTTTACAGTATTTAAATGCACAAATTACCATAATGGATTTTTATTAACTGGTGTCACTAACAATAATAACATGGAATAATAAGACCAAATTTTGTTTGGATGTTTGTCTTATAGTGCAATATGACACATTGGTAGCATTATGGTACATTTCCTTTACACTATTTCAAAACATACTAAGGCTTTCTTTTCCAGTTATTTCCTTTATACAGAGACAAGTTCTAACCTTACTGTACTTGATGTTTACAGCTCACAAAGATTTTTAGGTTGTGTCTTTAAAAACGCTCTAATTGGCAATTTTTTTCCAGCAGAAAACCAAGTGCTTCATTAATTTAATTGAAAGAAACACAAACAATTACAACTATAAAAACAGGGTTTCGCAAGTCATTAAAAAGTCTTTAAATTTTCTTAAAGATTTCTTAAATCTCGATAATCTAGCTAACATTAGCGTAGAGCTAGCTAACCTTACTGGGGAGAGAACTAAGTTTAGTGGCGAGCTTGCTAACATTACTGGGGAGAGGACTATGGTAGCGTAGAGCTAGCTAACATTAGCGGAGAGCTAGTTAACCTTACTGGGGAGAGAACTAAGGTTAGTGGTGAGCTTGCTAACCTTACTGGGGAGAGAACTAAGGTTAACATAGAGCTAGCTAACATTAGCGTAGAGCTAGCTAACCTTACTGGGGAGAGAACTAAGTTTAGTGGCGAGCTTGCTAACATTACTGGGGAGAGGACTATGGTAGCGTAGAGCTAGCTAACATTAGCGGAGAGCTAGCTAAGCTTACTGGGGAGAGAACTAAGGTTAGCATAGCGCTAGCTAACATTAGGGAAGAGCTAGCTAACGTTAACGGGGAGAGAACTAAGGTTAACGGTGTTATAATTAGCGGCAAGTTAGCTACATTACCAGGTAGAAAACTAGTGTTAGTGGTGAGCTAGCTAACATTCTAACAACTTCTGCATCATCTGAAAACTGATACATTGTAAATAAATTATACAATTAATTATTTTTTTACTTGTTGTGACTACATATTTGGGCCTAAAATTATATTTATTGAGGCCTTAAAGCATTAAATTTGACTTAAAATGGATCAAGAACCCTGAAAAAGTCAACATTACAACTCTACCACACCTTTAATACTGTAAACCTTTGGGATTCACAAATATTACAATTCTAAAAAATAATCTGATGAAAAAGAAAATTGCAATAGATAGATAAAAAAATTAAATGCCCATAATCTCATTTGTGCCAGTATTGGCAGTGTTTTATACATGCATGTGGTACAGGAAGGCCTGGTAAAGCATGCTGTAGCATGCAGAGATAAGGATCCTGTCTGCCAGTAGATAGATGAACTTTGACACCATTTCTGACTGTAAACTTGCTACATTGGTTTAATTCCTATTATACTAGGGTTCTGAAGTTCCTTTCCTGTGGGTGCTAGTGTCCAGCATAGTTTACTGGAAATGTTTGAGTAGGAATTTTTCAAACGTTGTTACCCAAACGGGTTATAGGTGTGTGAATC
Source organism: Astyanax mexicanus (assembly GCF_023375975.1). Taxonomy (NCBI): domain Eukaryota; kingdom Metazoa; phylum Chordata; class Actinopteri; order Characiformes; family Acestrorhamphidae; genus Astyanax; species Astyanax mexicanus. The sequence continues at coordinate 69,158,242 of NC_064408.1, read as the reverse complement.
AACAGTTAAGATAGCTAGCTACTGCGTCACAGTCTGATTGGCATTCTTCTTTGGCCGATGGTTAGCAGGAATGATGACCTCACTTGTTTTGTCTTCCTAAATGAAGAGCATTGACCGGGGGATCGCCTCGGTTATCATAACTTCCAAGGAACAGCACAGAATGGCCATACACAGCAGCTTAGAGTCAAAACAATTCACAGTGAACACAGTGGATGGGAACTTCCTCATATCAATAGTCGGATCAAGCCTGAGAAAACACTGGAGCATGGGGTCACCTGAAACAGATCCAGGACAAGAGACCACAGTGCTATTGTTTGGATGATAGTGGCACACACTGATTCACCTTCATTTGATAATATACAACCCCAATTTTCAAAGTTGTGACACTGTGTAAAATAGTGATCGGCCGTTATTGTTTTTTTTTTTTATGGCCGATGCCGATATTAAGAGATCACAAGTAGCTGATATACAAAAGTCAATATTTTGTGACTGATTTTTAACATGTTTTTTTTTCCCATTTATTCACAATAATAATGATACACATCAGCCATCTGGAATTACACTATTAAAATAGTTTAGTACTCTAAACTCTCTTGAATTCCAATGGTTCAAACATTGAATGTTTGAGACAATTTAACATTTGGAATCTGGCCTGTGGGAAAGTACCTCTTTCCAGTGTAAATAGTCCAGTCTTTTCCTGGAGCATCCTCTGAAAAGTACAAATTGATTAGAAACAGGGGAGTGTGGCTGTCTGTGATAATAAATAATACAATGTAAGAAATTATTCTTTCATGTTACATTTTTTCAAAGTAAACTAAAGTACCTTAATGCTTTGCCACCTGAGGGTCCGAAGATCACCAGCATCCAACTCTTGGCCTTGTCAAAGCGATTGCACAAGGATTTCTCCAGTTTCTCCGGAACTTTTGGTGATATTATGAACTGTAGATCATGGGATATTCACAATTTTGTTAAACATTTTTATTGGTACCACTCACATTTCCAGTCTCTTGTTGCCCCATTCCAACTTTGAGATGTGTTTCTGCCATCAAGTTTTAATTCAGTTTGTTTGTTTTTAGTTTTATATATAAGGGCAAAATGTCTCAATTTCAACATGTGATATGTGTTCTCTGTTTTGTTGTGAAAAATATAGGGCTATGAGATTTGCAGATCACTGCATTTGTTTTTATGTACATTTGTTTGTTTGACACAGGCCTTTTTTGTAAAAGGGGGGTTTGTAAGTGAATTATTTATTGTAAATATTGCTATTTCCTGCTCTTTTGTGAATTCACATTGACAGAGACACCATAAAACCCCATACCTCACACATCATTAATGTGATTTCTTTTCTTTTGTTGCAGAACTGGAACAGCTGTGAGACTGGACTTGCTGAGAGCTCACTCAGACTGCAAGTGATTAATGTGAGGCTGAAGCAGCCACTACTGGACAATTTGGACATCCAAGAGAAACTCTTTAAGGTACTGGATGTCCAGTGGAATAACCATTACAATGCATAACATAATAGTTGTTGAGCGTGACATGCTAACATTAAAGTGACAGTCTGTAGGTTTCTAGGAATCAGAGATTTAGAGACCTATCTGGTAAGAAAAAAAAGCTGTTTGAAATTTTGTTTTATGTATATTGTTTTGTTCATTTCTAAAATATTGGCAAACATTGGTAAACATATTAGATGTTTGATGAATGGCTGAGCCTTAACATGCTGTTCTTTTCCAACTTAGGAACAATACGGCTTTTAATTTAAAAGAGAAAATCTTAGGGATTTCTGCTTTAAATAAAACAACTCAAAACTTAAACGTTTAAATGTTTTGTTGAATATTAAAAGTGTTAAAGGAGAACTCTGGTGTGAAATGGACTTTGGGTGTATTAAATGTGTCCTGCATATTTCCAAGATCCAGATTTCTGTGCACTTTGCCCAAACAGGCTTTAGAATGAGCATGATGGTGCATATTTTGCACCTGCATATAAATCCATTTTTCCACTGTTATTCAGGCTTAGAACAGCTCCACACCTCATTGGAAGAATCTGGAAAGCCCTGACATTTAAAACGAGGCATTTCGAACTTTTAAACTGCACAAGAAGGCCACTGTTTACATCCTATAGCATAGATTAATGTCTGGATGGAGCCATCTTAAATTTAAATTTAAATAAGTCAAAATAAGTATTTTGTCGAACATGAGTAGTAAAACATTTTGAGCAATGTTTATGTAATTTGTTGTTGGTTCTTTGCATTCTAGTATTGACCGTTACCAGATATTTTCAGTGACAGCTAAAATTCATTTATTTCCATGGATCAAATATCCTACCTGTTCATTCGTGAACGACGGTTGACTTATTGTGACCTAAAATTAAGATGCCGGTGTCCGGAGATTTACCTACGTTATGGGATGTAAACAGTGGCTTTTAATAAACTTTTCGTGCAGTTTTGAGGTTCTAAATGTCTCTTTTTAAATGTCAGGGCTCTCCGGATTCTATCAATGAGATGTGAAGTTACTTTAAGCCTAAATAACGGTGTAAAAGGTGATTTATCTGCAGGGGCAAATTACACAAAATACTAAATCTCAGAATCACGTTTTAATACACCCAAAGTCCATTTCACACCTTCCATAGAAGACCCCTGATTTGATTAAATCATGCAGCTTTTAAGTTTTGAAGTGAAGCTAATCTTGTTTTGCACCGTGTTGATCAAGCCATAAAAGGGGGGGCAGGGGGTGCTCAGGCATGATCTGTCAGTTGGGGAAACATAGGAACATCTAACAACACGTGAGGAAATCAGCAGCACCAACACATTGGGGCTCTCCCCCACCTCCCCTATTGGGCTGTTATGGATGTAATTGTTCCCCCTCCCCCTGAAACTCACTCCCCCGTTTCACTCTCCTCATTTTCTCCCCTCCGCCTCCTCCTCCCCTCCCCCGTCCCAGCCAGCAGGCCTTAATCCTGTAGGCTAGTGACAGAGTGACAGAGTAAGGGAGAGAGAGGGCAAGAGAGGACCAGGCTTAGTAGTGTTGAGCAGCAGCAGTAGCAGCAAAGGGGGTTTGACTTGGTGGCGGCTGCTGTGTTATGCAGGAGCTCGAGGACTCTCTGGAGCTGTGGGCTGAAGGACTGAGGGATCTGGCCACTATGAAGGCGGACGTGTCCCAGTACGTGCTGACCACAGATGCCATGCTGCTGCAGGGACAGGTGGAGGAACTGCACACTCAGTGGGAAGAACTTTGCCTTAAGGTGAGTGAATAACGGTGAATGGAGAGAGAGAGAGAGAGAGAGAGAGAGAGAGAGAGAGAGAGGAAATGGAGGGAAAAGGAGTCTGAGGGACAGGGGCTGTTGTTCAGGCACACAATGCTTTCACCGCTGGGGCCTTTGCCTCTGGAAATGTGGGGGAAGCACTTTACTTCACCACATGGGAGAGAGAGATAGAGAGAGAGATAGAGAGAGAGAGAGAGAGTAACTCTGGATGAAATGTATGCTTGAGTGCATAGTGTAGAGCTGATCTTCATGTGTATTGATTAAACATAATATACATATATCATAATTGCCATAAATTATAAGAAATTGTAGACCGTTTTGGCAATGTAAAATCACAATAGTATTTTAAATGCTGGATTAAAGCTGACAAGTGTTTAAGAAATAAGAAAAAGTGGAGAAATGAAGAAGAAGGACAGTTTTGAAATCATGTCTTTTCTTTGGATTATTTGGATTCTATGATAGATTCTATATTTTATTGGACTGTGGCAAATTCTGAAAGTTCTGAAAACCACTGAAAGGCTAATACTTCCACATTTCTGTGTTTTAACAAAAGAAAACTGTATGTTGTCATGATTCAATTTATAGCTGAGTGAGTTAACACTGAAAACTGAAGATGGTTTGCTTATATTTAAGAAAAGAAGTACAAGACTACTTATTTAAATACTATATTTCAAAGCAAAGTCAGAGGTTTCTTGTGGACCTTTGTTTACAGCCCTAAGATAACTTAATTTAAAGTGCAGGCAGGACCGCAGGTGTCTGTCCAGCTGGACCATGTATTTAAAAGACTGAATGGCTTACTGACAGGGCAGTGGTGTAGATGTGAGGCGAACACACACTGTAAACAGTAGTCTGGAGCAGGAAGGGACAATCCTTTCTTTGGATTCAGCTCTTAAAATGAGGCCTTGGTAAAGTTTATAGCCTCTCTTTAGGCAACACAGAGAGACTTGTCCAGTAAAACCTCATTACTTTTAATTGTGTAGCTGTCCTGTAACCGTGCCTTGAAGCTGTGTGTTTTTGTGTCACTAGACAACAGGTTGCAGGTGGAATCAGTCACTGGAATGGGGATGGCAGATGGCTAGGCAGGCCCGTGCTCAGTCTGTTAGGCCCAGATCCATTGTGTGTGTGTGTGTGTGTTTTTTTTTTTTTTATAAAGAAACACAGGTCCTTCTGAGCCATCAGAAATAACAATAGAGCTCAGTCTCTGAGGAATAGTTAACTGCTGTGTTAAATGGCATGGCCTCTAGCTCATGAAATTGCAGTAAAAGGTGAAATGATTAAAACAGTGGGTGTGAAATGAGACTAGTGCTTTGACCTTAGCAGTCCATCATTATAAAAGTCTACCTATTTAATTTGAGTGTAAACCTTAATTCCTTTGTGATTGTATTCAATAGCTTCCTGCTTATGAATTCTCTTCCACTTACATCACAAAAAATGATCCTGTCGTTTTACTTTCTCCTACATTTCCAGGTGCAGAGTTGATGGAGCTCTGAAAAAATAACACTTTAGCTTCGGCACTCTTTGAATAACATCAGGGCTGAGGGAAAGTGAAAGAGCCTCATTAATGTCCCCTGCTGAGCTATGGTGTTTGGGCATACCAGTAAAGGAACAGCCAGACAGTGCTAGCACTTGGGAGCTATATAGGCTATAACTTTTATTCCAAGCTTAACAATAGTGTTTTATTAAAGGAGCCCTAAATATAGAGCGCTTTTAGCATTTTGTAAGAGTTAGACCTCACACAGTCAGTCCTGCCTTTTAGTAAGTTTTTCCTTTCCCCCAGGAAGGCTTTTAGGTGTTTGACTGTGTAAGTCACATTTGAATTGGTTGTCTGCTTTAACCTAATTTTTCAACAGCCTTTCCAAAGCTTAGCACGATGATAAATTTAAAGCTCTGGAAAAAAAAGTGACACCTTAAACATGATGAGTTTATTTAATTTTATCAAGTTGAAAACCGCTGAAATATAATCAAGAGGAAGATGGATGATCACAATCAGATAAACCAAGCTGAACTGCTTGATTTTTTGCACCAGGAGCGGCATTAATTTACCCAAAAGCTGTGTGTAAGACTGGTGGAGGAGAACATGCCAAGATGCATGAAAACTGTGATTCTTGTATTTTATAGAATAAAACAACAATGTTCATTTCACTCAAACATATACCTGTAAATAATAAATGCAGAGAAACTGATTCAGAAACTGAAACGATCTCTTCATTTTTTCCAGAGCTGTATGTTGTAGCAGTATCATCCTTTTTTTTACTTCCATGTAAAGTTGACTACTCAATCTGTCACAATAACCTTTTCTTCGGATAATATATTGTCTCAAAAATGTTTACTAAGATACTTGTGTCATTTTAAGATCATTTTATCCAATTTACATTGATTATACAGTGCCCTCCATAATTATTGGCACCCCTGGTTAAGATGTGTTCTTTAGCTTCTCATAAATTGAGTTTTGTTCAAAATAATATAGGACCACGATGGAAAAAAAGAGTAAAATACAACCTTTAACTCAAGTGAATTTATTCAGTAGGAAAAAAATCCCACATTAAGAAATAATTATTTAACATCAAATCATGTGTGCCACAATTATTAGCACCCCTGATGTTAATACTTTGTACAACCCCCTTTTGCCAACAAAACAGCACCTAATCTTCTCCTGTAATGTTTCACAAGATGGGAGAATACAGAAAGAGGGATCTTTGACCATTCCTCTTTGCACATTCTCTCTAAATCATCCAATGACCTGAGTCCTCTCCTCTGCACTCTCCTCTTCAGCTCACCCCACAGGTTTTCAATGGGGTTGAGGTCTGGGGACTGAGATGGCCATGGGAGGAGCTTGATTCTGTGTGCGGTGAACCATTTCTGTGTAGATTTGGCCACATGTTTAGGGTCATTATCTTGCTGAAAGACCCAGTGACGACCCATCTTCAGCTTTCGGGCAGAAGCCACCAGATTTTGTTTTAAAATGTCCTGGTATTTTAGAGCATTCATGATGCCATGCACCCTAACAAGGTTCCCAGGGCCTTTAGAAGAGAAACAGGCCCACAGCATCACTGATCCCCCGCCGTATTTCACAGTGGGCATGAGGTGCTTTTCTGCATACTCAGCTCTTGTGTTACGCCAGACCCACTTAGAGCATTTGTTGCCAAAAAGCTCTATCTTTGTTTCATCTGACCAAAGCACACGGTCCCAGTTGAAGTCCCAATACCGCTTAGCAAACTCCAAACGTTTGCGTTTATGATTGTGAGTGAGAAATGGTTTCTTCCGTGCATGCCTCCCAAACAGCTTGTTGGCATGTAGATAGCGCCTGATGGTTGTTTTGGAGACTTTGTGACCCCAAGAAGCTACCATTTGTTGCAATTCTGTAACAGTGAGCTTTGGAGAACTTTTTATTTCTCTTATCATCCTCCTCACTGTGCGTGGTGGCAAAATAAACTTGCGTCCTCGTCCAGGCTTGTTTACCACTGTTCCAGTTGTTTTAAACTTCTTAATAATTCCTCTGACAGTAGATATGGACAGGTGTAGGCGAGTAGCGATTTTCTTGTAGCCATTGCCTGACTTGTGAAGGTCAACACACATCTGCCTCACTTGAATGGTATGTTCCTTTGTCTTTCCCATGTTGAAGATAAATGGCCTCTGTGTCACGTCATATTTATACCCCAGGGAAACAGGAAGTTGTGAATTACTAATTAAATGTTCCTACATACTCTGATCAACTTTGTAAACTACTGTAGAAGTGACAAAAATACTTTTATTAAATTTATTTCCTAAGAATTGTTAGGGGTGCCAATAATTGTGGAACAGATGATTTTATGAAGAATAATTATTTCTTAGTCAGGGATTTTATTTCCCCCTTAAAATTTACTTGAGTTAAAGATTGGACTTTACTTTTTTTCCCATCGTGGTCCTATATTATTTTGAACAAAACTCAATTTATGAGAAGCTAAAGAACACATCTTAACCAGGGGTGCCAATAATTATGGAGGGCACTGTATATAGCATAATTATGGAATTATAGCATTTTAATGAGCAATAAATGTATAATGGTTAAGAATATTCAAAAATTCTTACATTTTTTAAATATCCTAAATAAATAAAATGCAACACAGCTCAGCTTTTAGATGCATGTGTAATGTCTCTTCTTATTAAAAAAATAATATAATGAACAATATTGGCATTAGCAAAAAATGTTGAGGTCATTTTCATAAATTGTAAGGTAATTTGATAACATGATTATTGTGACAGGCGTATTCACTAACCAGGAAATTAGTACCTGTGAAGTCTTGACACATTTTACAATTGCTTTAAGAGCAATCAGACTGTAATAAAATAGTAATTTACTCTATATTTCTATTCTAATTTAGTATTGAAAGAAGAAATTAAGCTATTGTCTGTTTTATTGATGATCCAAGCTAATTTATTTCTGTCTCTTTGTAAAGGTGTCCAAGCGTAAACAAGAGATTGCTGATCGCCTGAATGCTTGGATTATTTTCAATGACAAAAACAAGGAGCTGTGTGAGTGGCTGGAGCAAATGGAGAAGAAGGTTAACCACAGCAGTGAACACCTCAGTATAGAAGAGATGGTGGAGAAACTCAAGAAGGTAATTCTGATTTATGCTGAAATTGACAGATGCAATTTTGTAAATATTTGGGAATATTGCTGTCGATGAAGGAGGTATAGTGCAAGGGGGGTGGGGCTTGAGACATCCTAGAACAGAACAGAGGATTTTTTTTTTTTTTTTTTGAGATGTGGTCCACAATTGTGGTTTTTAGGAAGGTTGTTATGGTGTGTTGATGAAAAGAGGAAAATAGGTCAGCTGTACAGCATTATGAGGATCCATGTAAGGATTATAAAGGGACCCAAATGAGCAACATACCTCAGCTTTCCCATGGGAAACATCACACAGTGCATGTTTTAAGCTTGATTATTTCAAATGTGTAATTATATAAGTTTCTGATTAAGAACACTTCAAATGGAGATTTTCCATTGCACTAATAATATAGTATTCGACTAGGGTCAAGTCATGTTTGGGAAACTGTCCCTATTGTCAGATTTGCTGTGTAAAGTTAATCTAACAAACTGTCCCAAATCCAAGCACTTACCAAAATATTGTGCAGTTTAGGTTTAAATCATGAACAATATTCAGTTCAGTTCAGTTTCTGAATCGGACAATGTTGTAAAATGGACAATGTTGTTTTATTCTATAAACTACAGACAACATTTCTCCTAAATTTCAAATAAAAAGTGTAATTTAGAGCATTTATTTGCAGAAAATGCAATATGGATAAAATAACAAAAAAAAATGTTTGTTTATTTTTTTAATCACAGTGCAATTTCATGCATCTTGGCATGTTCTCCTCCACCAGTCTTACACACTGCTTTTAGACAACTTTATGCCACTCAAGATGAAACAGTGTAAGCAGTTCAGCTTGGTTTAATGGCTTGTGATCTTCCATCTTCCTCTTCAATTGGCTCAAATTTTTCCAGAGCTGTATTGTTGTATGTAGGGCATCATTGTTTATTTGTTGATTTGTTGAGTTGTTTTTATGAACAATGGGCTTCTATATGCAGCTCCTCTGTAATCCTATAATAGTGTTGCATCATACCCAGCACAGTCATTAGCACATAGTTTAGCATTGAGATTTTTGCTGGGTCAGAGGTGTACCAGTAATGATCACTAACCAGAAAGTGGGCATTGTTTTCTGCTCTGTTGTCAGTGGCAACAGCCAACGGCCGGCCGGCTGATGAAAGCGAATTGGGTCATTTCAAACTAAACAGGTGAAGCTAAAGAGAGAGAAAGCATCAGGGTCAAAGAGAGTCTTCACCAAAGCCTCGCCACATTCAAAGAAACACGAGTGCTGGTCTGAACCGAGCCTCAGAGTGTCCAGTGTTTTAGAGGAGCCCTTAGAGAAGGAGGGTGACACTGAACCCAGCACAGGACAGTGTGCAGATAGAGAAGGGTTTTGTTAGCGATGGATGTGTTAATGAGTAAAACATGCAAGAGACAGGCTGAAGTGACTGAAGCTCATTGTTGTTACTCTAGGACTGCATGGAGGAGATTAACCTCTTCAGTGAGAATAAGAGCCACCTGAAGCAGCTGGGGGAGCAGCTTCTTTTGGCGAGCGACCGTGCCAAAGAGGCAGAGATCCACGGAGCGCTGCGTGATGTCAACGACCGTTGGCAGCACCTGTTCGACCACATTGAGGCCAGGTGAGAAAAACCGGGGTGCATGCATGCGACTGTAAATGGCTTTCTAATTGGCTTCTCAATGTTCTTTTTTATTACAGAGCCCCTGAGGAGATAATAATAACAAGCAATGTAAGCGGGTCCAACGATCCTGCAAAATTCCATGTTTCTACATTTAAATCTGTGGGAGCAGTAGCTTTCTTTCAAAAATAGAGAAAAATAATAAAATTAACAAGATTATAAAGAACAAGAAGTTGACTTATTGTAATAATAATAATATTTTCCCACAAATTAAATCTGACCAAAATCATTATTTTATAATTATATGATGAATAAAATTATTTAAGGTTGGTTCAATGCGCTGCCACTATGAGCGGGAGGTTGCAGGTTCGAACCCCCGCTCGTGCAGCTTTGCCATCAGCTGCCGGTGCTTAGAGGGAGCAAAATTGGCTCTGCTCCCTCTGGGGTGGGTAGATGGCGCTCTCTCCCCATCACACTCAAGGTGGCGCTGGGCGGATGAATCGGAACCTAGCCGCTGTGCTTTCCTCCGAGCACGCTAGCCGCTCAGGCAGTGATTCATCCGCAGCAGCTCGAAAAAAGGGGTGATTGACTTCACACATGTTGGAGGAGGCGTGTGCTCGTCCGCATCCTCCGAAGGTCACGTGCGTCACCGGTGATGGGGACGCACAAAGGGGTGGGACAATTGGATATCCAAAATGGGGAAAAATCTGAGATAAAATTATAAAAAAAAAAAAAAAAAAAAAAAATTAAGGCTAGTTTGTTGATGCACATTACTAACATTATTAGCCTAGCAACCTGGTGAATCATTGACCTCTGGGGAAATCAGGTCATATTTCCTGTCTCCTTACTTTAATATCACAACATATTTTCAGAACAATAACTAATTTTGAATTGTATTTTTTCCCAATATCATACAGCCCTAGTTAAGACAGTTCTTGAGATGTTTTAGTCTATTTGCTGTAATAGTATTTATTTATTTACATTTGTACTGGAAGTTATAATACAGTAAGTGATGTTAAAGTGGTTCTAATTTGATTTTCCACAATACTGAATAAAAAGAAAGAAATACAATACTTCAGCTGTATTAGTCATTATCATATTAGATAAGGACATACTTTAATTCACACCTTTTTCGCTGCTTTGATGAAAGGGCCCTTTTATCCATGTCATTTAGCCTTTGATTGGTCTTTTGATCAGTGAATTATAATTGGCATTTGTGGGTATATGTTTGGTAGTTTAACATTGTCAAATATTACTGTTAATTTCCCTTTTTTGATTTTTTTTTGCGTGAGTTTTTAGCATTTGATCAAAACTCACCGCAATCAAGCTTTTAGCTTTTGTGCAAATACAAGTATATTAGTTTATAATACAGGTCACAGCAGTTGTTATCTCAGAGCAGTGTTCATTGAATTTGTATCACACTTATATAATGTCTAGTATTTGTACTTTAAGTTAGTTATATGTTAGTTAACGTCCCTCCTGTGGATCTTTTTACAACTGAAACTCAGGTCCGTGACGTGGCCAGAGACAGCCAGATGGTGCTAGTGGTGGGGGATTTAGCTAGCACTTACCAGTGCTGGATGCTCTGGCTTTGCCATATGGCCAGTTAGGATGTTGCGGCCAGTCCTCAGCCCTTTGTGAACTGCTCGTGTACGTGTATAGTAGGGGGGGTGGAGGTCTGTCATCTCTCATTAGCCTTCATGTTAAAGGACACAATGGGGTCAGACGGGCAGTGCAGACCCCGCTGCACAGTGGCCGTCTGTAGGTACTGCTGTTCTGTACACTCGTGCTGTCACTGCTGTTCTCAACAATAGGATGTACGCCTTCAGATTTTGCCATTGAATCCTGCATTATCCTTATGTAGCACAAAGCAGCTGTCGACAGTTAGCATCTGTGCTTTCAATGTGTCTGCGTGGGGTTAACAGACAAGCGTAGCGTTATAGACATTCTATGCATCTGATTATCATTGTGATTCTACCACAGTTCCCTTATCACTGTTTATTAAAAGAATTGGGGTTAAAGAGGATGAGATAAAATGATCTGTTTGGTTCTAAACACTCCAGGAGCTAAAATAGTTCCATTGCTGCTGCTGTTTGTAGCTGCTCTGTATGTAGCAGCGCTGTTTTCTTGTAAGAGCTGCATCGTTGCTAGGTTACCTGTATATGGTGGAGTAATACACGGAGAGCTTTGTTTACAGTGCATTACCGGCTGATAACAGCACTCATAGAACGTCTCTCAGCCAGTCACATTGCAGGGTCAGAACTAACTGTGGTATAATTTATATTTTTTTCAATAATTTCTTTACATATCTCTGGGTAGATGCTATTTTACACATGCAAATTGTAATGAAATTATTTCATAATAATTAATAATACATTAAATAGTATTCATTTTATCAAAACATTTTGGTGATGTTATTCCATATGATACGATATGGCACAATCCTATGAATATATCACTCTTTAGTAGAGTAGTAGAATAGTATTTGTTTAATTAACAAGGCACTGAGCATTACTTTTTTATTAGACAGAATAGGTTGAATTTAATACGTTTTCCTTAATGAGACACTCTGAGTTGATTTTTTGGGTGTCTTTCTCTTTTCTTTTTATTTTATATTAAAGAAGCCAATATTTTGTAAAAAAAAAAAGAAAAAAGGCAATAAATGTCAGTATACTGCAGAATTTCATAATAATATACATATTAAATAATAAAAAGAACAGTTGTATTGAGGTCACTTAGTCTAGTATTTTTTTTGGACAGAAAAAGAGTAACCTACCAAGCAGTGAGAGCTGAGCCAGTAGTGTTCATTTGGCCTCTGGATCATTAATAAATGTGGCTTTTCAGTATAAGAGCTCTTTTATTGCAGGGAATTATTCAGTGATTTTGAGCTGGATTTCCTACATGAATAAATCCATTTTCTTTTTTATATATATATAAATATAAAGTGTCTACTATAAAGAGTGCTTATTCTTCAAAGTCATTTGATGCCATTCCTTTAATTAGGCTCTCCACTTTGGCAACATTTGAACTGCAGGCTCTGTGTGCTTTAGTATCTGAAGTGAGGGTAGCTATGGTTACTTGTTTTGCACTGGGGATTCACTGTAGTGTGTTACCATGGTGACTTTTGAGGGATATTGGGACACCTTGGGGTGCACTGTGAGAGATGGAGGCTTTTAGAAGGACAGGAGGGAGAGAATGGCAGCGGGCCAGGGCTTAAATGGGGTGAAGTAGTAGCAGTGACTCCTCGTCAGGACAGGTGCTGTTGTACAGTATGGTAGTAAGTCCAGTTATTAAAATAATTCATATATATTTAAATATGAAATACTAACATTTTAACATTTGTAACTTTGTTGTGACCTTTCTGTGTTCAGAGTGAACAAACTGAAGGAGACGATGGTGACGGTGCAACAGCTGGACAAGAACATGAGTAACCTGAGGACCTGGCTGTCCCGCACTGAGGCTGAGCTGGCCAAGCCTGTTCACTACAGCGTCTGCCACGGAGATGAGATCCAGAGGAGGCTAGCAGAGCAGCAGGCAAGCCATTTACTAATAACTTAAAGTAAACAAACAAACAAACAAACCTAAAATAGGGAATACATGGCTGCTTATTGTATTTATTCCCCTTATGTCTGGCTCCTGTTTAACTTTTTTGACATCTTGCTCCCTCCAGAACACCCACTTTTAAGTCGCACTAAGCGGCAAAACATTATACAGCATAGCTGTGTTTCTGTTGGAGTCAGAGACTGTAAAAAAAGATGGACGCCGTGTCTCCGTTCCCATTCATTCAATGAAAATGAAGCCAAAATCTTCCATGTTGGCAAACCTGATACCCGAGTGGCAGTAGAGACCAGAGGAGGGAGAAAGACTGGGTTGACACAGCCTACTCATTTAAATAACCCCGCCCCTGAGGGCTGCCTTGCGGTCACAGGCTGCAGAGCGGGGCGGAGCTGACGTTCTGTTTTTGGTCCCACCCATAAGCAGTCATTTTACAATAACCACACCTTTTTTGATAGAGCTGAATAACCTTCTAAAAAACGAATTCTGTGGGGATATAAAAAATCTGACAATATAAGCAGAGGTTACACTAGCTGTTGCATTTAAATAATGGAGGTGGAATTACAGTATATTAAAAAAACGTGATTTGAAAGTTGTCTGTTTTGCCATTGAAACCTATGGGAATGGGTGGAGGTTTCTGCAGCCGAACAGCAGGGGGCGCCCGACCTGTGGTGGCTTCACTTTTGTGAGATGATGCTCTGTCCAGCTATATACAGTCTATGGTTGGAGTAAACAGCTTAACTGACAAAGAAACAAGCAATTATACTTACTGAAGAACCAAAAGTCAGTAGACATTGATATGTGGTCAGAAATCTGTTTTTTTTTATGCACCTGATTTCTTTGGTGGAGAAATTCACTAAGCCAGTGGTTCTCCAACCTGGTCCTTGAGTATCACTGACCCACAAGTCCTAGACTTTATGAAAAACGACAATACAACTAATTGGGTGTGTTTCAATAGGACAACATTAAACATACTTCAGAACCAGAGTTGAGAACAACTGAACTAAGGCAAAGCCTGAAGGCATAAATTCTCAGTTGCTGGATTCAAGATGTTTCTCATTTCTTCAGCTTTCGGCAGGCTGTAAAAGGATTAATCTAAATTGTTTTTGTATTTCTGATAGAGTGAATTTGATTGTGGTTGGATGAGAAGTATAACCATATAACATATACCATTCCGACACCCTATTGGTTAATATGCAACATATATAGCTTAGTATGAAACTTATCTGTGCAGAGACTCCAGAGAACTCAGATCAAATGTCCAGACTAATCATCTTTAATATATTTGCATTGTACAAAAATACATATTCATTTTCAGTGGGCATACACTGTATGCATCCTAAACATACTAGTTTATTTGAAGACTGACCCACTGACTTACAAGTGAGATCATGTCTAGCTGCTGGTTGTTTAGAATAAAAACCTGAAGTCACAGCTGCTCAATATGGATAAGATAGGACACTAAGTTATCAGTGTGTCTAATGAAAGTCTTCAGCTCATCAACAGAACTATAAGTATATAGTTAATAATTATATACTATAATATATCATGTATATAAGTATATAAGTGTTTTAACTCTTGATTACAGCATGTCTGCATTTGCCTGTTTGTGTTCAGGATCTGCAGCGGGATATCGAGCAACACACTGAGGGAGTAGCTTCGGTCCTCACTCTGTGTGATGTGCTCCTGCATGATGAGGATGCCTGCAGCAGCGATAGTGAAAACGATTCCATCCAGCTGACCTCCCGCAGTCTGGATCAGCGCTGGAGAAACATCTGCTCCATGTCTCTGGAAAGGAGGATGAGGTACGCTTCTGTTTGTGTAAAATTATTATTTTTTTTATTTTTTTTATAATTTTTCCCATTTTCTCCCCAATTTACACGGCCAATTACCCAACCCACTCATTAGGACTCCCCCATCACTAGTGATGCCCCAACACACCAGGAGGGTGAAGACTATACTCATCCATACTCATCTTTTTTAAAGAAGTAACAAAAGTGACTATACAGCTACATGTGTGTTCAGATGTACTTATATAATCTTAATAATACAACGATTATATTCCAGATATATAATAATTCCAGATATGTAATCGTAATCATATATATATATATATATATATATATATATATATATATATATATATATATATATATATATATATATATATATATATAGTTAGGCTCCATATAAACTTCAATATAGTCAGTAATGACTGGAGTGCCATGACAATGGCAGATGAATGTAATGCTAAGATTGCTTGTGGGTCATTATTGGTTTAACAGTAGCCAAGATACGATAATATTAATATCAAATAGATTCACTGACTGATGGTTTCCACTGTTAAGTCTTATAATTGAATTCACCAGGATTGAGGAGACCTGGCGGCTGTGGTGTACGTTTCAAGATGACTACTCGTGCTTTGAGGACTGGCTGAATCTCGCTGAGCGCACTGCAGCTGAACCCCACTCCTCAGATGTTCTCTACACTGTTGCCAAAGAAGAACTGAAAAGATATGAGGTTTGCGCTTCAACAAATTTATTTTTCATAATTAGTGTCCTTTAAGTGTCCGTAAAATCTATATCATTAGTATCAATATTGTAACCAACAAAAAAGTCCTCAATAACATACAACTCAACAACTAATCAAGAGGAAGATGGATGATCACAAACCATCAAACCAAGCTGAACTGCTAGAATTTTTGCACCAGGGGTAAAGGCATAAAGGTTATCCAAAAGCAGTGTATAAGACTGGTGGAGGAGAACATTTAAAACCTTATGAATAGGAACTTGTTTTCGGTGCATTATTTGAGGTCTGAAAGTTCTGGATCTTTTTTTTTGTTATTTCAGCCATTTCTCATTTTTCTGCAAATAAATTCTCTAAATGACAATATTTTTATTTGGAATTTGGGAGAAATATTGTCTGTAGTTTATAGAATAAAACAAAATAATAATAAAAAAAAAACTGATCCAGAAACTAAAGTGTTCTCTCAGTCTTTTCCAGAGCTGTCCAACCTATTACTTAAGATATAAAATATGCACCAAAAAGACACCCAACATTAATTTCTAGTTGTTAAAATGAAAATGTTAGAGGAATGAAATATTGAAGATAATATTAATGAAATATATGTTTATCTCTCCTGGTATGCACACATGCAGTAACTCATTTGCTGTCAGATTCTTTAAATAACTTGCTGTGGTTTGTTACTTTTTCTCAGGCCTTCCAAAGAGAGGTACATGAGAAGCTGACCCAGCTAGAGCTCATTAATAACCAGTATATTCGACTGGCCCGAGAAAGCCGCACAGACACATCCAGCAGACTCCGAGCCATGGTGCACAAAGGAAACCAGCGCTGGGAATCTCTGCAGAAGAGACTGGCAGCCATTCTCCGCAGGCTGAGGGTAATAACACGAACTGTCACTCTGTCACTTTGACTATGTTAGCATTATAAGTCACATTGCTCAAAAAATAAAAAAAGCTATTTGCATGCCATCAGTTGATTTGATTTGAAATCAATTGTGTGCCTCCTATTGTTGAACTGTGGTAAGGTTTGGCAAAAGACCCTTGAGTTGATTTTGTTCCCCCAATCTTTTATTTAATTTTTTGAATGACTAAATTACAAATATGCCACTTCATACACTCCTTTTCTTATTTTTCACTGGCTTCCTGTTTTTCTGTTTCTGCAGCACTTCACTATTCAGAGAGAGGAGTTCGAGAGCACGCGGGAGAGTCTGCTGGTCTGGCTGACTGAGATGGACCTGCAGCTCACCAACGTCGAGCACTTCTCAGAGAGCGACATTCATCAAAAGCTCAAACAGCTCAATGTAATTAGAAACTAAACATCATCTAGATGTCATTTTCCTTAAAATTAAAAGTTTTAAGTATGATAATAATTCTCATACAATAAGGGTATTTACATGCAAGTTCATGATTGTATTACTGCAGCTATTGGATTATTTAAGTAGTTATATATACACCATACTCTGATTTTGTAGATCAGAGAAAGCACTAAAAATATAATTGATTAAGAGTATAAATGCACTGAGAAATCTGATTACTTGGATAAAATCAGATTTCCTAGAATGTGCAAAACAGACCCTGGTACTGGAAACCTATGCCACTGCTACGAGTTGTTTCAGGAGAAGCTGCAGGCACACATATATATATATATTGATTTGAAAGAGTGATTTGCAGTTCTTGTACTCGAAACTTAAAATTTATCTGTTATTATAGCTGATTTGTGGTCATATTACAATTATTACTGTAGTATTTTAAAGTCATATTTAAAGGAGCAACATGACGTTTGGGAATATTGTGATGTTTACATCACATCCAATTTAAGGTTTGTTGCCTTTTTGCAAAGGAAAAATCTGATTATCACCTAAAACATGTTGAAGTCTAATTTTCCACAGTAATCGGATTATGACATGCATGTAAAAAACACACTCAATATCATTTATTCTCAACACTGCACTTATTTTGCACTCTATGACTCTGTGTAATTAAAGGGCTTTAAAAAGGAGATCACTCTGAACACAAACAAGATTGATGCTCTGATCGTGTTTGGGGAGGGTCTGATCCAGAGGAGCTCACCGCTGGATGCTGCTCTTATAGAGGACGAGCTGGAGGAACTGCACTCCTACTGCCAGGAAGTGTTCAGCCGAGTAGCGCGCTTCCACCAGCGCCTCACCAGCCCTCGACCTGTATGTCACACCCCACACACTCCCTTCTGTTTCATACATAATACACATACATGTACCTGACCTGATGCCCCTACTGTACTCATGAACATTCTACACCATAAGAAAGAAAACATTTGATATATTAAATAGTATAGCAATAATGAAAGTTACTCACTTTAACTGTATTTCCCAGCCTAACTTGTTGATTTCTTTGCTCCAACACATCTGATTGAACTCATTAACTCATCAGTTAGCTGCTTTATTAAGTGTGTTTGAGAAGGGAAATAAACGAAGGCTCTCGTCAGTGAGTGCAAATGTTTTTAAGTGATTAACTGTTGATTTATTGCTTTGATACCTGTCTTCCTCAGATGCTGCTGGATGAACCAGAGCTCTATGGCAGTGAAATAACAGCTGAGACAGAAGGCTCTGGTTTGGCAGATGTCAATATTAACCAGGTTATCAACCAGCCCCCCATGTGCCTCCTGTCCCTGCCACAGGAGCGCTCAGGCCGCGAGACACCTGTCAGCGTGGACTCCATCCCCCTGGAGTGGGATCACACAGGAGATGTGGGGGGGTCCTCCTCACAGGAGGATGAGGATTCCAGCTTCTTCAGTGGTCTCTCAGGTAACTGTGTAACTAAGACTATATAGAAAACAGTCTGGGACACCTGCTTATTAGTTGATTGTTTTTTTTCCTAAAAACAAGGGTATTATAAAAAATGTTATTATCCAGTAAAGGCTATCTTCTAGATTGCTGTAATATTGTGGAAACATACCCGAGAAACCCTTGCTGTGTGTGGGCAAACATTATCTTGCTTAGTTTTTAAAGAAAAACGATGCTGTCAAGTAAGGAAGTACAAATACTTTGTTACATTACTTAAATTACAATTTTTGGCTATCCATACTTTACTAGAGTAATTATTGTTCAACTGACTTTTTACATTTTCACACAATTATCTGTATTTTCTACAGATATTATGGAGAGAAATTAATGCCAAATTAGAAAGCAAACACTACCATGGAAAAATGTAAATGCAGTCCACAAAATGCATTGCTTTTCCACACTAACATGCAGAATATGTGGCAAAATGCCAAACCGCTTTTCACTGCACTTGATCTCTTTATTAGAAAAACAGTACACAAGAATTTAAATTTTAAAATGCAATTAGCTCAATGGCATTGTATTCCACTGGCTGACGCTGCAAATGCTCAAAAGCAAATCACAATGCACAGGATTGCATTTCGTCTAGGAGCAGCACGGCATGTGTGCCAAAATAAAATGTGATCACTGAATTAATGGGAACACTTTCAACAAGTTTGCATATATGAAATATATGTATGTATTGTTGATATGATTGAGGGAGTTTTTGTGCTTCCTCTAGAGGGGCTTGAACCCAAATCATGTGTTGTTGTTTTTTTTTTGCTCATACACACCTAATAATTATCAAATATGTTGGACCTGCTTGACATTTGGGCTACTAGGACTGGAGCTGAAGAGCAGTTTGATCTTTCCTTATGACCCTTCAAGCATTGCAGGTCAGCAAGTCATTATTTAAGTCAATAATCAAAAGGCTTTTGTTGTCATTCCATCTGAGTACAAGTACACAATACAATGACATTACGTTGCTCCAGAACCATAGTGCAACATAAAATAACAATACAATAAATACAGCAGACATGAGACAGTTTTACAGAAAGGGCAGTGCAGTACCAACACAGTAAAATCTAAGAGTACGTGGTAAGGTTATACATGATCCCAGCAGTACTGAGGTAGAGAATATACAGTACTTAAAACACATTCAGATACTCTGAGACTGATGGTGGTCTTTGTGCCCCCTGCTCCACTTCTCTGTTTTCAGGTGTGGAGGTCACAGAGAGTACAGAGGCATTTGTTAAATCCACAGTAAAGGTTCTGACACCGACCTCGGGTAGGCATCAGTCTTCTACATGCTCTGTCTGCAGCTGTGTGGCTTCAGCTGGACATGCACCCCACACCCTCCCACCCCCTCAATCCCTGACCTGCTGCAGAGCTACTTTCCTAACCACCTTGGTTTATGGCTTTATCTTTCTCTTCTCTATCTTCCGAGTGCTGTGTGTGTATAGAGTGGGCACACACAGCATCAAAGGCCTTTCCAGTCATGGCCTGTCTTTTATTTTTTTCTCTTATGATTTAAAGCCCTCTTCCTGTCTTCCTCCCCCATCCCAGCTGGTTTAGCACACACAGCATGAAAGCCTTGGCTCCATGTCTGAAAGGAGAGCCGAAAGATGGTCTTGTCCAGTAGAAAGAAAGAAAAAAAAAAGAGAGAAGGAGAGATAGAGAGAAAAGGGCATGGAGAGGTTACCCACCCGAAACCACCACCCTCTCCCCCCTCCTTTTCAGCAGACTCACTCCACCTGCATGTCCTCCCACTCCACAGCCACTGCATGGCACAGCACAGAGATAATGCTAATGATGCTTATACCTTTTTCTCCTCAGGAATAAAGAGTCAGTTCACCAATTATATCTGCAGTGTTGTCCTTGTAATGATTTACATCTTGTTTGGCTCCTTTAAAGGAGAAGATGTGGCAGTGGCTCAAAACTGGAGCATTCAGCATCCAGAGAGGACATCCCTCAACCTGGACATCCCTGACACAGAGAACCCCTCACCTCAGCATGCTAGCACACCTTATAAACATGGCTATGTAAGTATGAAACCTGTTTAAATATTCTGCCAACTGTTGTTTTAATATTGGCATAACTTGGGCTTTGAAAGATAAGCCATCTTTCAATAAAGGTGTGGCTAAATGGGCAGAAAGCGCACGCTATCTTTCTTTCAACATCTATCAAATTTGTATATATATTTGCACATTAACAGTACAGTTGGAAGCAGATAAGGCTGCTGATGTGTCTAAACGTAATTGGACCATGCTTGTGTGGTAGGTTCAGCTCATGTCCAAGTGCAGTGGCAGCATCGAGAGTGTGAGGAAAGTTTCTCTGATCCTGAATGAAGAAGAACAGCAGGAGGATCAAGGCCTTATTGGACTCACCGGTGCGAATAGACCATCAGGTAAGCCTATGCACATCTCATAACGCTCCCAGAGCACACCTCCAGACTCACAAAAACCAGACCTGAAAGGCCTTTTTGTATACATTTTTTTGAAAACTTAGGTGCTTTAAATGACCCAGACTGGTAGCTCTCCAGCCCAGAGGGTTGCTGAACCCGACTGTAGAACAGTTGATCTCAAAGCAAGTAAACCCAAGAAGAAAAGAATAAATAAATAAACACACTGTTCTTCACACGGGATAGAACCTGTGTCGTCAGGGTTGCGGTTCCAATTCACTGTTGCTGCCCAGGCTAGTGAATTGGGACATGGCCCAGAAAAAATGCCCTTATAAGGAGATAGGGAGCCTAAGAACGGGTGAAAAAAAGAGAATGGCCAGAAACTAAAGTCACGCCAAGCGCAAAAGAGAGACAGGAGAGCCTATTACATTACAAATTTATCAACATAAACATTTTCATAAAACATTATATGGCTTTATTTATATCATTATGGCTTTTAGTACAATGTGTTTTGGAGAGGGCGGGGTTGTGCACTAAGGGACTTTGTGGCACAGAATAAGATTTGGTCCTTAATGGCATTTTTTTTTCCCCTTTACATTACTTTTACACTTTATACTTAAAAACTACTAAGTAGTTTTGAAACCAGTATTCTACAGAAGTATTTTAAACCCTAGTATCTATATTAATACATGAGTAATAAATGTGAAAACTTTTGACACTTTTGACACAGGAGTAATTGAACGCTGGGAGCTGCAGAAAGCACTGGCCGTCACTGAGAAACAGTGCAGCAGCAAAGATCCTCAAAAGCTGACCTCTGACCTACACAACATCACCTCCTGGTTAGGCCGCGTCACCCCTGAACTGGAGAAACTTCAGAAGACTGAGACATCTGTCAGTGTCCAGCTCCTGGAGGCCAGGGTCAAACAGCTTAAGGTAAGAGAAACTTGTGAAGTTTGTCTTTATGTTGTTCACTGCTATCTGTTTCCATATGTTTTCTTTATCACTTACTGATGTCACACTGTCAGTTTCTTTTTTTTTTATTTTTTAGATTTGGGTAAATAAACAGTTAAAACTTCAGAACTTACATTCTCCCTTCTGTAGATGTGGTTGCTTCTGGTTCATAATAGTTTATAGTTGTAAAATAGCCTGATTGTAAACATATTTTAATTTAAACTGTTTTAGGTGATCCCGTTACTTTTAATGTAATATAAGGACCATTGATTGCAACTTTTACATAATGCAATTTTTAAATCATGCAACGTAAAATATTGATTCTATTTATTACATTTTAAAATCTATTATAAATGTATTTAAAACTTGTATCACAGATGTGAAAATATGTTTTCCTCACAGCTACTAAATTAACCAGTAAATCAATTTAACAGTTTTACTTGCCACACCCAGACATGCTAATTGAATGAAAACATTGTTTGTTGTTCATACACAATCTTTTCAATCCGGTTAAATTAGATTAGTTTTTGATTCTTGGTGGGATTTGCATGAGCATGAATTCACTCAATATTATTGACACAAAGCTAATACCTTTTTATCAGGACTGTCCTGTGGCCATCGCAATAGAACACAGGTTACCTTAGTGTGTGATTTATTCTCTGATCCTCCTCTCCTCTCTTTCTTACAGGAGATGCAGAAGACCTTTTCCCGCTACAAGACTCTGATGCTGTCTTTGAACCTGATTGGACGAGAGTTGGAGAGTGAGGGCACTACAGAGGTGCAGCAACTACAGGAGGGCCTGCACAACATGAACCAAGGCTGGACTGAAGCCTGCATGGGTCTGGAGAGCTGGGAGGACTGTCTGAGGAACTCACTTATGGCCTGCCAGGTCAGATGTCCAGATTACTTGCAAAACTTTAGCAAACAAATAAAATAATGTGATATTTAGATTGCAGATTGCTGCAGACATAACAAAAAGTATTGTATTTTTCGCACTGTAAGGCACTTTTTTACAATCCCTTAATTTTCCCAAAAATCAGCAGTGTGCCTTATAATCCACTGCATCTTATGTATGCTTTTTACCAGTCAGGAAGGAGCAGTAAAGCCACAGTGCTGAAGTACAGTGTTATACAGTAGTTTTAGTAGGGTTTCTCCAGCACCGAGGCTGAAGCAACATTAGCATTAGCCACTATCCACACTAAGCACTAGCTCTTTTGCCATGTAGAGGTGAGTGTTATCGGCCTGTAGCCTATAGTCGCTCAGCATCAAGACCTGCTGAATTACTGCTACAAGGCTACTGTAGCTAGCGAATAATAGAACCTCACAGCTACTTGTCAGTATTTTGCAACCTACATATCAGTAATCACACACTTGCCTAAAAACTTAACCCAAAAAAGCTGTTAAGTGATGTCAAACTATCCCAGCTAAAAAAAACACAGTTATTCATCCATTTTAGAGCAGCATTTTAGCCCAGAGCAGTATTAGCCTGGATAGGCATTGACTGACACTATTCTTCATATTACAAGTCAGTGGAGGAATGTGTGTAAAAAGAAAAAAAAATTCTAAAAGACCATAAACAAATTGACACTTAAAATGTAAGGAATTTATTAAATATAAAATAAAGAAAAATATAATAATAGTAAAAGTTAGAAAAGAGGTTATAATTAGACATGCAATAAATACTTTGACTCTGGTTGTAATCTAGATTATGCAATTTGTATGTTTTATAACTATGAACAGTAGTAGCAGTCAGAAGCTTCAACACAATAAGTTCTGTGCTTATTTTATCCATACTTTTGTCCAGGTCTTGCCTGACTACATTTATGGAAATAGAAGAATGGCTTCTGTCTGATTAAATGTCTGATTTATTTGTGGTGTGAGATTGGGTTTAGTCATGTATGCTGTTCTCTGACCTTAGGCTTTTTCTCTTTTAGGAGTTTCATGAAACGCTACACTCTCTCCTGCTGTGGCTGGCCCATGCAGAAAGCAGAAGATACGCTGTAAACATCCTCGACCCCACTGTGTTACCCTCTGCACTGCGGGAGCACAGAACTGCACTGATGGTGAGAATAAAAGCTATTCTAATGATTCTAGTGATTCATTTAGTGATTCTTGGTGAAGGACATAATGCACAAAGGTTACACCACTGGTACTCATAGAAAATACACCCCCTAAATGCCAGTCTGTTGTTTAGACTAACAGGGTTATGCTGCATTGGAATTACGCATTTGAAATTGTTTCTGTGGGCATGGTGTTGACCAGTAGTAAAGACAATTACAACAAAATTTTAACTGAAATATTAAAAAACGGGTATACAACCTGAATGTAAATGCAGTAAATTTACCCCCAAACTACACTAACATACCAAAGATCATAGAACTAGTTTTGTGCCTCATGTCTGTTCCCATGCCCCACAAAATTAAAAGAAGGTTAAACTATCATTTTTTTTCCACACTAACAGATCTAGCCAGACACTGCTGCCCACAATTATTGCCACACACTACACAGTCTACTATGGGTGGTAATGCTTTTGATGCCATATTGCTGGTAAACACAATTACACTATAGAGTGAGGAATATTTGCCCTGGAGGAAATAAAGCTGTGCTCAAACTCAGTGACACAGCCTGACATTTTGTGAATTTACACATTATTAGTCAAACTTTTAACCTGTTATTGTAAAGGAAAAGAAAAAAGCTTTTAATAAAAGTTATTGTAATAAGCTTATCTTGAAAGATTTTTGATGCTACGCATCATTCAATACGACTCAGCAACTACCAGATTCACATTTTGTCAAAAATTAAAAAACGACAAAATGGAGAGATAAAGCTTTTGATTGACAACAATGAAAAATATACAAATTTCTTTTTACAGTAAATTATATTGTTAAATATTAAAATGTAGATATACAAGGTATAACTTATATTTGTGATTGTTTAGATTAACACCAGGCACAAGATATGAATTAATCAGAGATCTAAATGTAACAAGATGAATGGGCTGAAATGGTCAGTGTCAGTGGTATACAGTGTCTACATTACACTACATTACATTACATTTGGCAGATGCTTTTATCCAAAGCAACTTTCAAATAAAGATATATATTAAGCAATAGAGGCAAAAAAAAAACATTTTTGGCAGGGTCTTAATAAGGCCAAAGGGAAGTAGTGGGATAGAGGGGAAGAAGAAAATGAGGTTAGAAGCATTACATTACATTTTGCAGATGATTTTATCCAAAGCGACTTACAAATAATGATGTAAGAATGTATCAAAGGGTGAAGTTATTGTGGTGTTTGTACAGACATCAATAGTGGTATATATTCACTGACCTTTATTACTCCGTTGGCCCACAGGGTCTAGAAGAGGAGCTGAAGAGCAGGCAGAAGAGGGTGGGCTCTCTGCAAGAGATCACGTCTGAGCTGCTCCCAGAGTCAGGGACGGACGACAGCTTCGAGGCCAGAGAGAAGCTCCATGTCACTGATATGAAACTACGTTTGCTTCTGCGTCAGGTCAAGCAGGACCTCCAGACCGTTCAGGAGCAATTGGTAAGAAGAATGACAATACTTTATAATAGATATACTCTGCCAGGGATCCCAAACATGGGGGAGGCAATGTTGGTGAATAGTGCTGGTATATAAAAAAAGCAAAAACATTAACAGCACTTTAAACCAAACAGGAGAAAAATATAAATAGGTTTGTAAGTGAAGAGGTAGACTCATTTTAGGCTGTTTGTTGGTTGTGATTTTAAAGTTTGTAAGAATGTATACATTTTGAAAGACCATTTATTACTCATAGATATATACTTATTGTCTATTATGTATAGTAAATTCTATGCAGTAATCATTAGGAAAAGAACAAATCTGTGACATTTTATGTGGTCGATTTAGAATTCCTCTTGTTCTTGTTTTAAGAACACCAGAAGTGTATGTTACAGTATTTTTCGCACTATTAGGCGCACAGAATTATAAGGCATACTATCAATGAACTTCTGTTTTCTAGTCTATTTACAGTCACACCAGATTAAAAAGGTGCATTACCTGACACTAGTCAGGAACAGAGGTGCCATGTTTTCCTTTTTTTAATTCAGCAGGTCTCTCCGCTGGGTAAAGCGCCCCAGTAAAAAAAAACTGTAATTCTCCAAAAAATGTATTTTAAAATGTATTTTAAAGTCAAATGAGTGCTGGATGTTAATCTACACATTTTTTTTTTTTGTTTGGGTGAGTAAAGCGCTTTTGTTTATTTACAGTAAGCTTAGATTTCCAAGTTTTCATTAAGGCTGGGTGCAGCTGCATTAGTGTCTATCTATTAGCATTAGTGGTTAGCAGCTAATACCACCCAACAGCACTTCACTGAAGAATCCTGAGTGTTCAGGTATGCCAGGGTGATATTAGCTAACGATTTGTTCCATGTAGCTTGTTTTAACACAGCAAACACGCAGACTACAGTCCGATATGCTCACCTCCAAACGGCGAAAGAGCTTAGGGAGGTTAGCGGGTAATGCTGCTGGAGAACTAAATTGAAACTCCTGTATAACGTTGTAGAGTGGCTTTACTGCTCCTTACAACCTGACTGTTACAATTCATATATAAGGAGCAGCGGATTAAAAAGTGCACTGATGATTTTTGGTAAATTAAAGGATTTTAAGTGCACCTTATAGTGCAAAAAATATAATGGCACTTCTATCATTCTACTATATTGTGCAAACACTGAGAGTGTTTGAAAAGCTGTGATTTTCCTTTCATTTAACAGCGCATTAGTGCGCTAAAACATGAAACGTAGCCTAATTGCAATAATAATAAAAAAACAGTGAGAATGAACAACCCCCCAAGAATAATGAACCTAATAGCTGCTATAACATTCAGAGAGGACTTTATTTTCCTGTTCCTCAGCTCAGAAATCACTCATTTTTCAGAACAGGTATTATAAGTTTATAAGTTCTTATATCCGTAGGCATGATGCCAGTAGAAGAATCTGCTCCAGATTCTTCTTATATATTGGTAATAGCTTATATGTGTGCATTTGCACATCTGTGTCAGACGTGTCAATGGTGGCAAACTAAAGTAGCTGAATTGATTCATTACAACAAGATGTCCACAAACATTTGGCATCATCACAAGCCAGAAAAAACTGTAGACTGAATAGTCAAAAAAAAGTTTTTTTTATATTACTACTTCAGACTTGACAGGGCATATGTAGTCATATGTATTGTTGCAAATATATTGAATATATCTGTACTATATTAATGAGATTCATGCACTGATGTTTTACTGTGTGATGTGAGCTTCCTAATAACTGAACTGCAGAAGTGTCTAGACGAGTCTCTCTGGATGCGCTGATGAATCAAATTATTCACATTAACATTTCAATATGAAAAATGTTTGGCAATATAAAGCAATGAATTAGCTGTGTTAGAAAGTTATGCAACATTGCACTGACCACATGTCACCAGTGTGGTTATATCAAAATCTCTGAACCTCACAGCATAATTGCAATATTGAAATGTATCCATAACACACAGGCTTAGTGTGTAGTCATGCTTCTACCAAATATTCAACCACTTGGCAGAACCCTTCACTCTCCATACTAAAGAGCTCCTTCCATGAAAAACTGAATTTTCCTCTCATTATTAGAATGAAGATTTATTTGAAGAAGTTTAAAGTAAATATTAAAAACCTCTGAAGTTTTACAACATATTATTCACTCAGTTTATTCAGTCTTTACCTGGAAAAAAGGCTAAAACAACTGTTAATCACTGTTACAGTCACAGGATGTCACTGGAACCAACTCACTGTTCGTATATCTACCCTTTCCAGCCTACTGCAGTTTCACCCTGTACATTAATATTACAGCTATCAGGAGGATTTCAGCTCTGAGTGCAGAGTACAAATGCTTTTTTATATTTCACTTAAGTAGAAATGTTAGTTATATATACTTTACTGGAGTAATCATTAGTGCATTAGGAAATCACAGAAACAGCAGTTACTGTCTTTTTCCTCCTTAGAGCAGAACATCTGCTTTGTCTATTTCAGCAGTTTGGCTATTCCTGTGTTTTTTGGTCAATAAATATATGATTTTACATGTTAAACCTTCACAAAAAAACAAAACCCTGTATGTTAATTATTACAGGAGTCATCTGAGGCCACAGGTGTGAGTAAAGAACAAGATTCTGAATCATCATCAAAGGTAGGCATTAACAACTACTACTCCTGCACACTGTTCTCCAACAGGGGGAGCTTTTCTTTTTAAATGCTGCACTTTCATTAGAAGAGAGTAAATCATGTGTAGGACTGAGCTTATGTGTGTGTGTTTTGTGGTTGCAGGAGCTGGCAGCTGTAGCTGGCGCAGGGAGCAGAGCCTTAACCTCCAGCAGGTACTGTACATTGCTTTAAACAAATTACCCGTGTTATTTCAGTAGCTATGGTGCTTGTGAAAATAAATGAAATGGAGTGAGTTCAGGTAAATTTCTGATGCATTGCTCTCTTGGCAAAGGAAAACACAGGTGTGGCACTGACTGAATATAATCTAGACAGACGTCAACAGTCATACATTTATTGCCATCTTGGCAATGAAATGTCAACAGAGGCATGTCCCCAATGTACACGTACACACATGGACACGCAGCAGTGCACAAACTTGACCGGCTCATTCCCCTTTACAGCGTGATCGAGCAGGTCAGTTTCCTCTGCTGAGAAGCGTTGGACACGCCAGGTAGCTGCGTCATTGAAGTAGCAATGCGCCAAAGTCAGAGTGCATCTGACACAGGGCAAGTAACACGCTGATTGGGTTATTTCTTATTACACCCATTAATTAAGAGAATTAGTATATGCCTTTTTGCATATTTCAACCTGCGCAAGGTGCACTTTTCTCTTTGTTGTGATAGCAAACACTCGCATTAAATCAAGCTTTCCCCACATGTATCAGAGGAAGCATGTGCTAGTCTTCAGAAATTTTATAGAGGTGTTACATTATCTCAACACTAAGGCAGAAAGAAAAGTCGTGTATAGTCTGTGCTGAACTGTAGTAAAGGATGATTTAGATTCTGATGTGATATTTTTGTTGTTTCAGGGTGGAGAAGCAGGACCCCTCTCCACAGCGCTCGTTTTTCAGTCGGGTGTTGAGAGCTGCCTTTCCCCTGCATCTCCTCTTCCTCCTGCTGCTGATCCTGGCCTGCCTGGTGCCGCTGTCCGAGCAAGACTACAGCTGTACTCTCTCCAATAACTTCGCCCGCTCCTTCTATCCAATGCTGCGCTACACCAACGGACCTCCTCCCACGTGACAACACTACTGCACTACTGGTCTTTTTTTTGTTTGATTGTTTTTTACTGACCAAGTGGGTGACCTCCTCCAAAAAGCCAACCCATCCACACTCTAGAAGCACCAAGCACCAACACTTTACAATAAAAATATAAACATCAGTTATAACAGTACTCATGACAGTGATAAATATTGATAAATGGTTATGTAATGTCTCAGCTGATTATGAATTGACACTAGTTTAAACATTATTAAACAGTACTACATTTTAATGCTTAAGAATGTTAATGTTAATGTAAATAATAATGAACTGAAATGTTAGTAAACTGATTTAATGATAATCAACTTTTTAACTAGTGTCAATTAATAATAAGTTGAGACATTCTGTCACAAGTACTGTTTTAATTAATGTAGCCTCATTGTAAAGTGCTACCAGGTGTGCTAGAGCATGTTGCTACAGTCCAAAAATGTATTTTTAACATTTGTATATATAAATTTAATTTTATACTATTTATTCCCCAATGAAAATCATACTACTGAGAACTTTTTAATACGTAAACTCTGCGTCCAAACTCTAGTTCAAACTATGCCTGTATGTTTCTTACTTTAGCGAAGTGACTAAGAAATTGTTAAAGCTCCCAACTGATCATTGTATTAACCCTCTATGGCATGAGTTCAACTTTTGCAGAGAAACAATTTGGGAACTTTTTTCAGAACATAAATGGCCATAAAAAAGTGAGCTACATAATGTCGCCCAAAGGCAACAAATAAAAAAAAAAAAAACTTATTTTATTAAAATTACAAAAAAATTAAGAATGTAGTAAGAATATAAACAGCCAAAAATACTTCTTTACATATTCTTGCACATATACATATTTTAGTTATGGCTCACTTATACACCTCATTGTTTTGGATGCAGGTATGTCCTTGTAACATTATGTAAAACATGAATAAATACATAAAACTTAAGGTAGTGTATGAAATGCTGTAACAACCAAAATAGTGTTGCCATAGATTTCCCCATGCCGTAGAGGGTTAAGTGCTTGTTTTTTGAGTCATTGATTCATGTGGACTAATTATCTTGCAAACCAGTCTTTTCAGTTTCATAGGAATAAAAGCTTAAATTTGATAAGAGTAAAAAGTTTTGTCTGGTCATAATTTCAGATCTTGTTTTTCTGAGCTTTGACTGGGTCTGCTTCACATGTGCCTCATCAGCATGTCTAAAAGCAGCATTCATCCTTAAACCTGTTTATATGTGTCCTTTGTCAAGAAATAATACATTTGAAAGACTGATCTTGCAGAGTAACTCAAACACATGTTCTACTGTAATAATCATGAAATGCTACAAAATGGCAAAACACTTATATTGCATCAACATTATCTCTTTATTCCTTTCATGTAAATAGGATATGGGTCAATGAAAGTGTGGACCCTAAGCTGACATTTGTGTGTACAGTAATTCAATTTTTGGAACATAATTTAATTTCCTCTTTTTGACAATAAACATTCTAATTTAACCAAATGTGTCAGACAATGTTTTAAGCCATGTTGTATTTTTCATTATATTATTTAATTAACCAAACCAAAGTTTGGTTACAAGTTTATAACAAATGCTGATTTGATGGATGGCTAGGCACTTGTACAAGTGGGCATTTTTCTCGGGCCCCCAAGAAACCCCAAGAGGTCCTGACAGGTATGTAAAACCTTCTTTTATTAGAGCACACACACACACACACCGCTCCACGAACACAATGCAAATGAATCGCGCATGCCCACAGCCGCCGCTGACTGACCCTGCTCTGTATTTACAGAGCAGAAGTATAAATATAACTTAAGTGTGACACGAACAGAAATCACTGAATTTCACTCATTTTGTCACTCACCTCATACACCACGTAGCCTGTCACTCACCTCCTCCACAGTGTCTGTCTCTTTATACAAAGCTAAATATCTATTGAACCATTGAACAATTTGTCTATGACAGGTTTAAAAATAAAGAAAACTAAAAAAAAAAAAAAAAAAACGTAGACTAACAGTTCTGGCTAACTGCTGCTCTTATAATAACATTTAAGAACATGGCAAAAAAAACTCATTTATGTAATTCATGTAAAAATTAAGTTACTGTAAAAAAAAAGTGACGTCCTATTTAAAAAGCAACAGAAGTTATTCATTTGTAACATTTCTAACACATTTATGGTGTTTTTTTACTCTCTTTTAAGGGGTGTCCAAACTTTTTTGTTGGGGGCCAGAAAGAGAAATATATTTGAAGTCACGGGCCACAGACTCTCTGATTATTTCATTTACACACCATTTTACTTGACTTACTATCTTTATCTTTGACAGCGTTGTGTAAACTTAGTTTTTTCAAATTGATGTTTCATTTCATGATGTCTCTTAATATTAAACTCCTTAACTACTGCAACTTTTAGACTCTTTGGCCCGTTTTTCTGCGCTAGAAATGCGCACTCTCTCCGCTTTTAGACTCTTTGGCCCATTTTTCTGCGCTAGAAATGTGCACCCTCTCCGCCTTTAGACTCTTTTGGCCCGTTTTTGACACCTAGCGTTCAAACTTTGAATCTCACATTATAAAGACCTGCTTAACAGCAGGCCAACTTTCATTCTATTTCTAAAATACCTTGCGGGCCGCTCCACAAAAGGAAACGGGCCGCAAATGGCCCGCGGGCCGTAGCTTGGACACCCCTGCTTTACAGCTTCAAAAACATGTATTGTGCAAATTAGGTGATGACTTCATTTAGCGACTTCTAGGACAGCCAATAGCTACTTTTCTTACTGAGGAGTTGGCAACACTGTTTTTCCTGATAAGCATTACTTTTGAAGTCAAACGATCACTGTACTTTAATCTATTTACAGATTTCTCTCCTGAAACCTGTTTATTTGGGTGAGTAAAGCACTTAAATTTATTTAATAAAAGCTTAGATTTTCAGATTGCTAGTAAGTCTGAGTAAAGCAGCATTAGCATTTATGACAGTGCTGCACTGGGAAATTCTGAGTGTTCTGGTAAGCCAGGATGCTCTCAGCTAGCAGTTTGTCCCACGCAGCTACAGTCCGATATACTCACCTCTGTACAGCAAAAGAGCTAGTGCTGTGATTAGCAGCTAATGCTAACACTGCTCCAGGCTTTGTGCTGGGGAAACAAAACTAAAACTCCTGTATAAAGCTGTCTTTTAGAGTGTCTACTGCTCCTTAATACCTGACTGATTAAATTCATTCAAATTAAAAGGCACACTATTTTTTTAAATCAAAGGATTTTCAGTAAGCCTCTATGGTGTGAAAGTCATCCACCTAATACTGGGGATTTCAAGAGGGTTAGAGCTTTCCCAGTCTAATGTTTCAGTTCACATGGAACTGAGGAAAAACACCAGCAATACTAAAACACAATGAGATTTAGCCTAGCCGTAGACTGCATTTTCTTTTCAATGGAAATGACTTTTAAAAAAGGGGAGAGGCTGCCTCTGTATGTCTGAATGTTTGTGGACAGCCATACAGCTCCTTATATTCATTCACAAATGTGAAAATGCGCGCACACACACACACTGCTTGTCTGGTCACTATAGAGAAGTTTTGACCAAAGTTTAGAACTCTTTGGATCTGAAAAACACAACTATTGGTGTCATGTCTAAGGGTGCGTATAAGCCTCTCAGTATTGAGCTGTGTTGGTGCTTCATTCAGTAATCCTGTGGGTAGTTGGTGACGAGGTGGATTGGTGATCCTCCAAAGTACTGACTTTACTAACCTGTGGCTAAATGCAATTACATCCTCACAGCAATGTTCCTAAATTTAGTAGAAAGCAATTCCTGGATGGTGACTATTTTTATATATATCTATTTAATTACAAACAACGGATGAGCCCATTTTTGTCTATATAATGTGAACATATGCAGTTTATACAGCTTATCTCCAGTTTAGTTTAGCAATAAAAGTCCTTACTTACCTACATAGCTACATCTTAAACACAGTCAAAGTAAGGTCAGATAGTCATGTGATCATGAACTGCATACAGTTTTTTGTCTGCAGGTAAGGTTTAATGCTTAAAATATTTCATCACTGTCATAAATACAAATCTTCAAAATGCTGAGTCTGTAGTAATCATGCGTTTTGTCAGCTAACTCCAGCATCTAGCCGTAGATGAAGAAAAAATCTAATAAAAGCTTAGGAAATAGAAATAAATTTCACAATTTTATGAAACTGTTTGCAAAACTACAAAGTAACAATTAAGTAACAATCCATCAAAGTGTATTGGTGTAAAATGCACCATCTGTAGAGAAACACACTGACTGATTATTTTGTGGTACAGTGGTCTTTATCCAGTATTTATCCAAAATTAGCAGTAAACCCACATTTATTATATGGCTCGATAACACTTTACATTAACCAAGGATAATGACTTTATTTACATACATTATTCTACATTGAATAATGCAGAAAGTATAACTAAATAATTATACAGAACAGGAGAGTGCAGTGTCACTGATTTTAAGCAACAAAAGTTATTTCAGTACTAATAGTGCAAAAAGTTAAGAATTATAAGCCAGATCCATGCAACTAAAAATGGTGGAATTGCCTATTAATGCTTCTTTTGCTAGTATTGACCCACGCCCTTGACTGGGCAGAGAAGAAGAAAGAGGGGGAGCGAACTCAGAGTATTTGGGATGGAGTTCGGCGCAGCTTCTCTGTAAAGCGTTAAGCCGAAGCCCCCCCTCTCATGAAGAGAAACATGAGAAGAGAATAAAATTAAAGAAGGAGGAAGATGGGGAGGAGGTGGGTGCGAGGTCTGTTCAATGAGTAGGTAGAGAGGAAGTGACGGTTTAAATAGGGATGGAAGTGGGAGGAGTGAGGGCGTGGATCAACTCCCAAAACTTAGTTATGACACATAACTCCACTTGCTTAAGAAGGTTTTGGTTCCTCAATGGCAAATACAAAAATGATCAAATTAGGTTTAGATAACCTAAACTCCTCTCCGCTCCTTGTATTCAATGATGTGCTACTGGTCTCCTTTATTTGACTGTTCTTTACTGACCAAATGTGTGGCCTGCTCCAAAAAAAAAAAACAAAAACAAAAAAACAACCCATCCACACCCTAGAACTCAAACTGCAGTGTGTGTCCCATTGGTGGTACACCAGATGACCTTAAAAAATATAATGCATGCACAAAAAAAAACAAGTTTTATTATATGGATGGATGAAATTTTACATCAACCAACACTGAATGACTTTATTTACACATTACACACTGAATTATGCAGAAAGTGTAATTAAATAATTATACAGAACAGGACAGGACGGTGTCACTGATTTAAAGCACCAAAAGTTATTTCAGTACTAACAGTGCACTTTATAAGATGTTATAAGCCAGATCTGTGTGGTTCTTTGCATCTAAAAACTGGTGGAATAGGCATTTTCTTGCTTAGAAACCAAATCAACACTTTTGCTGGTGATTTGGTTCCTCAATGGCTAAAACAGATTTTTTTGATTTATGTGATTTTTTTTATGGGATTTTTTTTTTTTTTTAGATTTATGTGATTAGTAGTTACCAACATCATTCAGCATCACACTGCAAACTCGGTTCACATGTGGTCAACTTTTCCATTGACAGTCTTATTATATATTCATAGGTTTAGTGCATATTCTGCCAACAGTCTTGTGTTTACCCTGTGGACGGGGCTCATCAATAGTAAAGTATGATAAAAAAATAACAGAATCTGTCCAAAAGCAATAAAGCAATCTGTCCAAATACTATTCACACAAAAGTACAGGCACAAGATGGTGATTACAACTGTTCATAACAGAATTACACAAGTTTGCAGTGCAAGAAAGACTCTTATGACACCCATATAGACCTGTGATTTACACAATCACAGTGGAAAGTTCTTGAGATTGAAGATTTAAACAAACAACAAAAAAAATAATATCCAAAACTACTGTACAAAAAAGTCCCAAAAAGACGCAATCAATGAATGCACCTTATTCACGCCACGGCCATGTTGATACGAAAGCAAGGCTGGGGGTTGTGCTATTAAACCGGAAGGGTCAAGGCAGAGAGGGAGCTGGCAGAATATACACCAGGCCCCCAGTTTTTCCCTTCCAAAACGTGCCACCTTCCAAGTGTGCTGCTGAGGAATGAGAGGACCATTAGAGCAAAGCTATCCGTTCACTTCCATTCATTTCGGGGTGTCTTTGAACCAATAATAAATGTATTTCCAAGCCGTTTTCGATTATGACACGTCCCGTGTTCTTTTCTATAAAGAACGGATTTTCTGCAATTTGATCCATAAGATTAATAATCTGTTCATAGCTTTAGAAAATAACATTTTTATACAACTATGCTAACGATGACGTAAAAATACAGCGACCCAAAATACCGTGCTGTAATGTTTGGAGAAGTTGCTCCTCTTAATTTAAAAGTACAGAGCTGACTGAATTAGAACAGGGTCAAAGTAACCTCTTATTATGCAAATATAATACTACTACTAACAGTTACAATACATTGTAGATAGTAAGATAGTAGTAAATAGAAATAAGATAGACTATGAGAATTATAATGTATAGATATAACTGTAATTTATATTACACATTTATTATTCTTATTACTGAGTTTCTAAATGCTTGTTATATAGACAAACTATGAATATTCTTCAGTAAATCCGTGGACTAATATTGGGTATCAGTAATTCTCGTTTATATCTCCTGTTTATTCAATAAAAGCCCCATTCTGGGACGGAATGGAGCTTTCCTCACTGTAGAGTGAATAGTGTGCAGCTCCTATAAACAGTACGTTTTTTTGCAAGGCACGCTGAAGATTCGCGTCATGCTGGCGCCTGTGCAATCTCTCACTTTCCCGGTTAACGCCCCACGAGAAGCCGATCAGGAAGTGACACGATTGGCCTCACCTGGCTCTGTTGAAATCAGCGGGATGGCTTGGTCCAGTTAATATATACTGTCAATGATATACACCAGCGCCTGTGTGGCGCAGAAAATAAGTGCAGGATTGAGACTGAGAGTTATTTGCAGGACGTGGAAGGTAGCTAGCTACTTAGTTGTCTTTGTTTCCTGTATTGAAAACGTGTGTGTTAGCTAGCTTTCTAGCTAGTGAGTTACTAACTAACTTAGTGTCTGTAGAAAAATACCTTGTAGTTGATATAACTACAGTTTTCCTTACAGGCTTCGCTAAACTATATGTCCAGGTAAATAATGTGGACAGAACATCCTTCTTTAACTTTCCCATTCTAACCAGTGTCTTAAAAAAACTCTCTTTTGTAAAGTGTTCTGAAACTTTTTTGTCTTCATGTTAATCTGGAATATCAATTTAGACATAAAATTAATGTTAACATGACCATTAAATGCCAAATATAGTTCAGCTAAGCATGAGAATGTACACACTTGTGAGACCAGGCTCCGTGCGGTAGGATAGTAAATAGCTGGCTAGCTAAGCAGGCTAATCTATTCCCCCACTCGTTTTGACCTTAAACTGAGAAAATAACCATTTAAGGGTTAATAATTTAGTCATCACCGGATAACCATGTTTAGCTAGCTTGCTGTTTCTCTCTGCTAATGTTCATCTGGCTAGATTGGCTGTCTGGGTAATATTAATATGGCTAGCCTTAGCTAGCTAGCTAGCACATTAACATACATCTTAAACTGAAATGGCGACCTCTACTGGTTTTGTAAATCCATTCACAGTAAAATACGGGATCTTTGGGGAAACTATGGAAAGTTTGACCTCTATACGATTTCTTTCTTTTTGAAGAAGCACATTTGGGAACGCGGCATTGTTAGTGTAACCGACTTTAAGGAATATTGAGTTATGGAATGTGTATGTACACTGAATGTCCTGCTGGGGTAGCCGTAGGGCAGAGAGAAAAAAAAAGGAGAGAAGAAGAGCAAAATAAAGTGTGACGGCTATTTTCCCTCATTGGGTCTGAGTGCGTTTTATTTTATTAATTATAAAGTATTAGGCGAACCCTAATAAGCTCGGTTACATTAGTATTCAGCGCTACAGCGCTGCTTCCATTCCCCACAGCCTCATTTTGGTAGATGTTGGTGACGCAGGTGAATAAAGTGCATTTAGCTCTGCAAGCAGACTGCAGACTGTTCTGTAAGACTGATATGACATCCAGAAATGCTTCCCTCAAACCTCCTCACTTTTACTGAACTACACAGTTTAAGGCTTTGTACAGGTGCTTTGGTTCAGTCCTTTGAGTCGTCTTCATGCTCTGCGTAAAAACCTCGTTCAGAAACAGTTTATGGTGCAAAGTAAACAAACTGTGTGATTGTTCCAGGCAAAATCATCACACTTTCTGCACTGTTCAGTCCATCTTCACAACAAGGTGATTTTTGGGCACTATTAAAAAAAGAGAAACAGTCAGTAAGGATATGCTTGTGCAAGTAAATATGGCACAGTGTTAGCATTGTGTAATCACAGTTGAACTGTTGGCAGTTCATTCTGATGGACCCAGTTTCACTGTAGAAATGGCATCCAAAACTAAGCTGACTGTACAAACTGCAGCATTACTGCAAGCACTGCGCTCATGAACTACTGGAGAAATGTTGTCAATAGTTTATAGAATAAAACAACACTGTTCATTTAAGTCGGACATGAACCTATAAATAGCAAAATCATAGAAACTGATTTAGAAACTAAAGTGCTCTCTTATTTTTTTCTAGAGCTGTATTTAGGTGGAGCAAATAAAAATGGCATTTTTGTGGAGATCATAATGCCCCTTTTTTAACATTTTACATGTTGACTAAAATGATGCAGCAAAGATGACACCTATAACTGACAAAACTGTTGAGGGGATTTATGTATGATTATTTTGTGTAGACAAAAATGAACCCACAAGTTATTTTCTGGCATATGATCAAACGCATGTCTGGTGGGTATGCACAAATGTATACGTTAAAAAATATACATGTATTTTCTTGAAGATTTTATTTTGTATTAATTTTAGTAGAAGATCTAAGATTAAAGAACCATCAAGGGGCCTCAATATTGAAAGATGGGCCACATATTATTTCACCAGTCACCATGTTCATATACTTGAATGCATTCAATACTTGAATGCAATTTTAAAAGCTTACACAGTAAAATATATGGAGTTTTGTGAGTTTTGCAGAAGCAAACTAAATTATAAGGAAAAGGTTAATGCTGCAAATTCATCAAATCAAATGTTTATTTTATTCATGGCAGAGTGAATATTATTTATTGCAGTTATTTAAAAAATTGTATTTGGATTTTTGCCATTCTTTGCTTTCATTTTTGTGTTGTTTTTTTCCTGTGGATTTTTGGGGATTTTGGAAAGGGGCACTTCAGGGGCCAATCAGATTTTAGCTTGGGCCAATCCCCTTGTACAACACACAGTTTATTTATTGCACTAGAATCAACCTCATACACTACAGTAAAATAATAACTATTCCATTCAGTTACATAATTTTAATAAGTAAAATACAGATGAATCCCCTTGCAGTTACACTGGTGAGCTGTTTAATTACTGACCAATAGGAGGAGCTGTGCATCTGCTGTTTAAGGGTGTTAATCAGCTTCAATTACATCTCTGTTCATTTTGATGTTCTATATTAGAATCTGAATTAGATGTGGAGCAGTTATTGGCCTTTCTGTGAACTCCATATTTACACTGGTTTTATGGTTGAACTCTAACCCTGAACCTAACTCACTACCTGGTACACTCAGGTGTTGTAGAAAAGCAGTAGCAATAATATAATAGACACTGAACAGTTTGAGAACTTTACTGGATTTGCTGAGCTCCACAGGTTCATCTGTGCCAGGCTGGTGCCACTGCTGAGAAGAGCAGTTGTTGTAGGGTTCCTGTGCTCTGGAGTTCTCCTTTGGAACAGTGGATTCTTTTGGAACAGGGTGGGGCAGACGAGAGCTGTGCATGATGTGAGCGTCCAGCATCTCCAGGAGCAGGTCATACAGCGGAACCATCTTCTTCATCTTCATGCAGTGCAGGTGGTCCATCCCTCTGTTACTAAGGGAAAAAAATAAATGTATACACATTTTTTTTAACAAAGGCAAAAGACATAAACAACTTCTAATAACATTTCTATTAGTGCAGCAGATAAAGAAGCATAACGGAATGAACAAGGCTAATTACGGAAATCTGAGCATACCTGATATACATTACAAAATGTATTTATATTTCATGCATTCTATCAATGGTTGGGATGATATAGGAAATATATAAAGAAAGATGAGAAGAAGAGATAACACACTGTTTATCATGTGATTTATTAAATGGTCAACAGAATAAAGAGTATTCCAGTTACATTACATTACATTTCATTTGGCAGACGCTTTTGTCCAAAGCGACTTACAATAATGAAGTACAAAGTAATAGGAATTTAGATAACCCATTTTTAGATAGGGCTTAAAGGAGGTCGAAGGGAAATAAAGGGATAGAGAAGTGAAGGAGAGGAAGAAGGAAATGGGGTTAGAAGTAGTGTTAGAGGTGTTAGGAGAGTAAGTGCTCTTTGAAGAGCTCTGTCTTCAGGAGTCTCTTAAAGATAGCAAGAGATTCTCCTGATCTGGTAGTTAGCATTGCTTAAAGTTAGCTATCTGTTTGTAGTATTCTATGTTTTATTAAACCCTATGTATGATTCAGTCTACTTTCTTTAAAACTCGTTTATTTCAAGGACCCTTCTTTTCATTGTTGTTTATGTTCTTTTAGGTCTCTTTTTGGTTTCTTTTTCCATTGGTTCCATCTAATACATTAACTTCTATATTTTTTTAATACATGTATAAGAAGTACGGATCCCCATCCACCATACCACGTAAGAAACTTCATTCCAGCCTAAATAGGACATTCAAAAGCATCATTTGCATAGTCACATTATTTTTAATACTGAAAATAGTGTTTTTTGAATTATCAATCATTTTTACAAATGACCAGCAACACTTTATTTGAAGGATACCTACATAGAAGCTTCAAAACACATTCATAAGCATTCAATGAGGCATATATTAAGTGGTATGATTTGTTTTGAAAAATGATCAATAGTGAAAGAATCAGAAACAAAATATATTTTGTATATATTTTTAAATGTATTAACAATGTGATTATGCAAATCATCGCTGTCCACTGAAAAACATGCATCTCCAAAAGAGCAACTTTACAGGAGTGAGATAAAACTTGTTTAACTTTCAATGGAAGTCAACGTGAGAAGAGTATGTTTTAGGTAATTTTGAAAAATTTCTATTTGTCCATTCATCAACATCAAGAAAGTTTGACACTGTGTAAGGGGCAGCTTGTCTTTAGATTATCTAGTAAACCAAAAATCAACAAAAATGGAGATACTTGTTTTCATTAGACAGCGACAATATTATGCGGTTAAATGTTTTATTGAGGCTAGAATTCCATACAGTTGCCATTTAAATAAAGTGTTACTGAATCATAATTTTATCAACCCAGCAGGGGTGCAGTGGTGTGTACCTGACGTGGCGTATGTGCGAGAGCAGCATGAGCAGGTGGGCGAGGCGTGCGGACCGCTGCTGAAAGCTCAGGCCTGTTTTTGAGATGGCCCACACTAGTGCATCAGTCACAGAATCCAGCAGCTGAAGCAGCTTGGTCCTGCTCTGCAGCTCTTCTCCTCCTTCAGCCGAACTCAGACACATATCTGCAACAGCACACACGCAGCCAGTTACACCACAGTCACGTCTATCTGTCATCAGAACATCCAGAAACAAAACCCAAAGTATTCAGCATGTAAGCAGGGAAAATACATGGTGCTGTGTTTGTCCTGAAAGCGTGTAGTGGACAGTAATGAGTACCAGAGGATAAAGCTGCTCTTCATTACAGAAGAAGAACAGAAAAGATCACTGAAAAAGATGTGGTAGAATCACAGAAAAAAAGGATTATCTGGCTCAGATGCACAACAGTATCACTGCACGTCTGTTGATCCGTTATGTGATTGTAATGAAACTGATCTATGTGTTGAGAGAGTATGAAAGCATGTGTGCTGTTCTCATTAGACATTTACAGAGTGTGAGAGATTCTCTCTGCTGCCCCTGCCAACCCTCCCTTCAATTAAACACAGGATCACAGTAAAGCTGCTGAAAGATATATGACCTAACGACTGTTTCTTACACTGCCATGCCAGATTAAAAAGCACACTGTGATCCAAGATTCACAGGCGTGCACGCTTGGACACACACACACACACACACACACACACAAAAACAATTGATGACTAAATTATATGAATGATATGCTGAAAAATAGCATTTAAACACTACAGTTTATTATACAGTTTATACAGAAAATTATTACTACTTTCAATAAAATAAATCCATCGATGTACAGAGATCATGTATAAGATACATCCTTAATGACAGTTATTTGTATCATCACATGTAGTTCCACTAGGAATGTTACATGTGTCTAAATCAATAAATAATGCTATACAGATGACATGAGGACCACCAAAAATGAAGGTATAATAATTATTATCCTGACCGCCATTAAGTCAGTTTACCAGACAGGGATTAAGACTAGTAGTAACCTATATTTTCATTTCAAAGCCTGTCAGCCTCAAATCAAATAGTTTGTTCTTTTAGGATTTTTTCATATGCTCAGAAAACTTTTGGGAAAAGTTTAGTAAAATATTTAAATATACCTTTAAATTATTGTACATGAAATTCCAGTCTACACAGTTTATAACTGAATATGAAATACTACACCTGTCTGATAGAAGAGATGTTATTATTTATTTTATATCTTAAACATTTCAGCACTAGAAAGAGACCTCATGTAGTTTTTCTTTACTGGTAAATCCTCAAACAGCTACAGCTAAATACTAGTGTTGACCTTTTCTTCTAAACTGGAGTTTAGGAGGGAGAAGTCAGTAATCCTAAAACTAAAATTGCTTATAGTTTAATACATAGGAAACAATTATTATTATTATTATTATTATTATTATTATTATTAGTAGTAGTAGTAGTAGTAGTAGTAGTAGTAGTAGTTGATGATGTAGTCAAAAAGGAAACACGTATATTAAATTATTTCGGCATTAAATATTTATAGTTCCAAATTGATATTTTCCACATTATTAAACTATTCTGTCAACCAAACCAAACACTTTTTGAGATTTTATATTGTAAATGTTTATTGTAAAGAAGATTTTTTTGGAACATTCTCCTTTCATGTGTTCTTCATTTCATTTTAGTTTAATTTGTTTCAGCACTGATGTTGACATTTTTTCAAAAAGTGCAGAAACAATCTTCCAACTGGATAACCACATACAGAACTGGATAACCACATACAGAACTGGATAACCACATACAGAACTGGATAACCACATACAGAACTTCATGGATTTATTTAGTTATTCGACCGTAGCCTGTTCTGAACTTTAGCAATTAGTAAACTGGTAATGTGTTTTTAGGAGCTTTGTGCTGTAGTCGTTAAAGGTTTG
The DNA here is from genome assembly GCF_023375975.1 of Astyanax mexicanus. NCBI lineage: Eukaryota > Metazoa > Chordata > Actinopteri > Characiformes > Acestrorhamphidae > Astyanax > Astyanax mexicanus. The sequence goes on along the minus strand of NC_064408.1, from coordinate 69,115,854 downwards.
ATAGAAGATGTAAGTGTGCTGTATGATGTCATATTGTTTGTAGCAGGTGTTCATTAGAAAAGAGCTGTGCTTATTGTACAGCCTCATGCACTGGTTCTCTGTTTGAACTAGACTCTGCTAGCTCTTCCTCAAAAGCTTCTTCAGTATTTTGTTTTATTTATTTATTCATTATTGTTGTGTTCTTTCAGCACCAAACATAATTTTACGTTGTGAGTAACCATTATATTGACAATCTTTTAGTGATTAAAAAATACTTATTAAAATGTACTGTTAATTAATAAGAGTGAACAGTAACATACTATGTTTTCATTAGTTGCTAGCGTATTTCTAGTACACTGCTAATGAACTGAAGAAGTCTGTTTACTCATATATAGAAGTAACACAACTTACTAGTACTGTGTTCCATTATTATTTTTTTTTGTGCAGCCTTATGTTTTACATACTGTATTTTTCACACTATAAGGTGCACTTAAAGTCTTGTAGTTTTCCCAAAAATCATCAGTGAACCGTATAATCTGGAGCGCCTTATGTAGGAATTTTCCCAGTCAGGTTGTAAGGGCCGTAAAGTCTCTACAGTAAAGTTCAGGATTATACAGGATTTTCAGTGACGTTTCTCCAGCACTGAGGCTGGAGGAGTATTAGCACTAGCCGCTAATCACAAAGCTCGCTTTTTAGCCATTCAGAGGTGAGTATATCGAACTGTAGCCTGCGTGACAAACCACTAGCTAATATCGCCCTGGCTCACCAGAACACTTTGGTTTCCTCAGTGTAACCGCGGCTAGCGCTGTTCTAACCATGCTAAAATTTGTAGGTTTGTAAACCTACTGTAAATAAACTGAAGCGCTTTACTCATCCAAATAAACAGTTTCCAGGACAGGAATCTGTGTAGATTAAAATCCAGTGCTCGTTTTACTTTGAACATTTTCTTTTTTTTTTAAGAATTTCAGTTTTGTTTACTTAACTTAGCTCAGCTTTAAAGGTCTCACCACCCAGCGGTGCATACACCTCACAGTGCTCAGTGTGTTTTTTTCTTTATTTTCAATATGGATTTTCACTGCTTATTTATTATTAGCAATTATTACTGCTTTTATACTTCAGTCAATGTATTAGTCCTAAAAGAATCTGAAATAACATTTTTATACAAAGTGTAATGGTGTAATGGCCTTGAACTTTTATTACTGGTAATTGTTACCAAAGAACATTTCACTAGATCTCCGAATTACACTTGGAAATGGCACAATAGCATGTTTATAGATGTCCACATTTAGAAGTATATTTATAATATTTGGTAATAATCATTTATTTCCAAGGCTGGTTAATGTGTTACCATAAAACATAAATGAAAAGTTCACATACGCAGGTTAGAGAATTAAAAGAGTTTGATAGTGTTCTTGTTGTATATAAACAGCACACACAATCACTTACTGGAGTTGAGGAGGATCATGGCCTTGAGGCAGACGTACTCCTCCTTCTGCAGCTTCAGCTCTCTGAATCGGGACGTGGCTGCCAGGAGCATGTCAAAAATCTCCACAAATCCTTGCACACAGCTGCTTTCATCCCTGCCCAACAACAGAGAGTCGTTAGCTTTACAGACGGGCTAATTACTTTTATACCTGAAGCCGAATAACAACATATCCTAGCATCTGGCTCTTATTAAAGCCTTCTAAAGTATAAATACATTTTTAAACAATGGGTCTGGATTCCAATACAAAATCATATCTTAAAACTATTCAGATTAAATGAATGCATCACTTTAAATAAGCTTATATTCTACATAAAACAATAGAATTTACTTTTACACAAACACCACACTTATTTTCTAAGTCATCTTTATGCATGTAAATTTGTATTGTTGATACAGATGGCGTGAAGTACAGTAGAATGTTTTGTTCTTTTGAGTTCTTTATTTCATCATTATTGTGGGCAATGTATTGTGATAATATTGCATAGTGAGATCCCCAGTGATTCCCACTCCTAATATTGATTGTACAATGAAGACATGACCTCATTCATTTTTCTTAAATGAGTACATCAACCTAAATGAACTAATGTGTTTAAAAACAGACTTTTTTATTGATTTAGGATATTTAAATATTTTATATTCCAATTCTAATGTCTAAATATTCTTATTTATTAAAGGTGAATTGCTTAGCAAATACATTTTGTGACACTATATTATATACCTTTAAAGCAGTAGCATAAAATGACATTAAAATGACAATAATATCATTTATCGTGGTTATTTCTGTGAAAAATATCACTCAAGATATTGCGACAGGCTGGCTATGGCTCTGCAATATTGGCAGTGAAGATTAACCCTCCTTAAATTGATTAGCTTTAATTCTGCAGTGTTTATGTTAAGTATGTGTTTATGTAAGTAGGTCTTTTCTGCATTTTCTAAGAACTCTCTAGAGTTTCTGGTTCCTAAAAGTGATTTCCTAGAAAGTCTTTATAAGGTTAATGGTACTCTCAATCCTGCTGCTCTCAACACTTCTCAGAGCTGCTAATAATGTATTCTGCCTTACACCTCTCCTTCTTCCTGCACACAAGCTCATACACTCACAAGGTGTTTCATCTTTTATGGACCCCATAATGCATTATATTTTCTCTCAGTCTCCCTTAGGCTCCTCTGTTTTTTGAGTAGCACTGAGTCTAATGTTCATGTGATTTATAAATTGTAAAAAACAAAAGTTCAAAACACGCCCCACCATGAGACAGGCACAGAGACAGAGAGAAGATCACCACTAGCTCTATCATTATGTTCACATTTATTTGGTGAAATAATTCACTGCCATGAAGTCAGCAGTGCCCATACAGTCCAGCCATTCAAACCTCTGCCACAACCATTCAGCACCTAGTCCCAGTGCAAGCCGGCATTCAAGACCATCATTATGGACTTAAAGCACTGCCTTACATAGTACAGACTAGGGTTCAATTCCCCAATAAGACAAAGACTTTCAAAACAACATTATTTTAATTGTGCTTTGGATACAGTGCTGTGAGAATGTATTTACCATTATTTTTTTTTTATTTGTTTAAGCTTTTTTTTTTTTACCATACTTACATTTTTCAGATTATCAAACAAACTTATTATATCAGACAAACTTATCATATTAGACAAATATATGCTAAGTTAATATAAAAAGCACTTTTTAATGATGATTTAATTTATTAAGGGAAAAATCTATTCAACCCAACCTTGTCCTACGTAAAAAATAAATAATATATATATATATATATTTATGTGTGTATAAATTAACTGTGATCTACCACATTTTTTGTTTACTGCCAGACCTGTAGAATCAATAAATCACTTAAACATTACATGTCTGACAACATGAAGCAAATATTTTAAAAAGCAACACATTGGGCCCTGTTGTAAAGACATTTAAGGACAGATAAGAAAACAAAAAATCACTGACATGTCTTAGTCTGTTAAAGGTTACAAAATAATTTCTAAGATTTAGTGACTCCATTGAACCACAGTAAGAGCTAATATTTACAGATGGAGAAAACATGGTGAACCCTCCCAGGAGTGGCTGGCACACTGACATAAAAAACTCATCCAGGAGGTCATAAAAGAACCCAGAACAACATTTAACAAATTGCAGGCCTCAATTTTCCTATGTAAGGTAAGTAGGAAAAATGACTCAAGTATTAGAAAGAGACTGGGCAAAAATAACAAAATGGTCAGTCTCACATTTAGGGTTTAGGGGTTTATTGGTTTTAGGGGCAAATATGGGTTTATAGGTTAAAGAGGATAAGGAGAATATTTTGTCACATAGGGCCAGATTGGTTTCTTATATAATTATTTAAAAATATATATATTTTTAAAATATTTTTTTCATGGAACTGTAATAGCTTCAGTTCAATGTCATAAACATGCCTGGAGGCACCTGTTTCTGTTTCTCTTAACGCAAACACACAAAACAGCGTTCAGAGGCTGTCCCAGTCTGAACTGCCTTAATGGTGGGCCCATACAACAATCAACAGCGCACAGCTTGTTTTTACAGAGCAAATTGATAGTATATAGTATATTCTCACAGTGTGTGTGTGTGTGTGTGTGTGTGCCTGCACCTCTATGTGTGTTTCTACATATGGGTCAAGGGTTATGTCAGTTGTCAGGTTATGACCGATAACAGCCCATCGCTTTTTGACCTATGGGCTCCATGCTGGTCTCTCTGGATTACAACAGTAATGTTTGCTACTCTTAACCTTGTATACCTCAGTCTACTAAACAAGCTGTCTTCAATTCTACTATTCTACACTATTAAGCTATTAAGATAGTGTAACCGAGTTAGGTAACACTTTATTTAGATGATTCATAACCAGTGATGTCAGTATGTCAGTTACTTAGTAACGCGTTACTCTAATCTGACCCTTTTTTTCAGTAACGAGTAATCTAACGCGTTACTATTTCCAATCCAGTAATCAGATTAAAGTTACTTATTTAAGTCACTGTGCGTTACTCTCTCTCTCCCTCTCCACCTCATCTCCTCCACACACACACACACACACACACCGCTCCCTTACCCATTCCCCCTCCGCTCTTCCCCAATCACACGCGTCTCTCTCTCGCGCGCTCGGCGTGTCTTTAGTTTCCGCCCGTTTTCGTTTTTCGCCAGTTCTCGGGTTCCCTATCTCTTTATAAAGGCGTTTTTTTTTTTTGCGGCCGCGTCCCAATTCACTAGCCAGGGCAGCGGTCTGCCACAAATTTGATTGGCAGAGGAGAGCATTTAAAGATCTTAAACCACACGTGATTGGAAGTTCACTGTGGCGCAGAGCGCACAATACCGTAAAGACAAGAAAAGTTCCGGTGCTTTAAATGAACACTGTCAGAATTAAATCCTTCTCAGTAGTTGGGTCCGGTACGGGTCAGTATTGGACAACGTCTGGGTCCGGACCCGGACCGCAGTCCGCATATATGTGATCCCTGGTCTAGACCATATACACTGTTCTGATTTATAAAACCACTCCTTGCTGCCCTGCAGTGAACAACAGGTTCAATGTTCAGATTTACAGTGTTAAATATGTCAGGTCAAGAAAGACTTTCTTTATTTTATATATTTTTTATAAAAACAAGTATTTATGTTTAGTAAAATCAAGAAAGACTTATTTTTTATATAAAAACAATATTTATGTTAAGTGTTATGTTCTTTTTATAAAAAAAAAACCTTATTTTTTTAGGAAATAGTTCAACTTAATAGAGATAAATTGTTGCAGTTAAAAATGCATTTTCCAATAAAGGGAGTATTGGAAAAACTGGTTATAGTTTTTATGTTAAGGCGGCGCCGCGGCGGGAGGTGGTGTCTGCAGCTGCTGAAAGTAACTAATAAAGTAACTTGTAAAGTAACTTAGTTACTTTTAAAATCAAGTAATCCATAAAGTAACTAAGTTACTTTTTAAAGGAGGAATCAGTAATCGGATTACTTTTTCAAAGTAACTATACCATCGCTGTTCATAACAGACCCAGCAGCGCCTCTACTTCCTGCGGAGACTGAGGAAAGCCACCCTCCCATCCTCACCATGTTCTACAGAGGGACTGTAGGAAGCATCCTGAGCATCTGCATTACCGTCTGGTTTGGAAACTGCAATACCTCAGATCGCAAGACTCGCAGCTAAATTGTTTCGTCTTTTGTATTTATTGTATTTATTGCTACTTAGTGTTATAGTTTCATGTTGCACTGTCGTCACTCCTGCACTTTATGTCGTCTATTGCTTGTTGTTCTATGTTGCACCATGGTTCACACTGTGTACCTGTACTCAGATGTAATGACAATAAAAGCCTCTTGACTCTTGACTTGACTCATAGATACTCAAATAAAATTCAACTGAATGTCTATTAAATGCAACTTAACTCTTAATTAAATGATGAGGAGTAAAAAAACAATGTCCTTTTAATCAATCAACCCTAAATATGATTAAATAAATCTATAACATTATTTTTGCTGTATTAATTTTTAGTAGGTGTTTCATAATAGCTATTTCCTAGCAAGTCTTGATTAAGTTAATGTTATTCTCTACTCTAATGGCACTTATTCAGTTTTACTCTCTACCTTCTTAATGTAATCTCAGCAATGCAGACAAACACAGAGGAAAACAGCAGGTATTATCATTCTCAGGTCTGGTACCATGCTTTGGATGTTTTGGTAGGAATTCATAAAATAGTGGATTGCCAGGACTGTTGAGGAGGGAAGTGTGCCATCACTACAAGCTAATAGTAAGTCAAAGAGGGGTAAAACCCACTGGCTTAGTAAATAACTGCTCTGCACTGTGTTGCTTAGACCAGGTACGCTTTTTCGCAATATAAACAGAACATCAGAGCACTGGGAGGCCAGAGGAACTTGCAGATGTTCTTCAACCTCTTAAGGTGCTTCAAGAAACATTTTCATCTTAAAAAAACTTTTTTTTTTTTTCCGAAGGTTCCTCAAAAAAGCTTTAAGGGATTCCTCAGGGAAATCAAGTCTGTAGCAGCAGCCCACTCAACATGCAAGGTAGGTAGCAGCTCCTGGTAATAGAAGGTTAGTCTTACACAAGAGGTGGTACATGAGCTCTGGCAGCAGAATGGCACTGACCACACAGATGATTTCTAATCTTTCATGGGCCTTACATTCACAATGATTGACTTCAAGCATAACATTAATACTGGAAAGACGATAGCTGGCATTTCTGCACGGACTACTGGCACTTGTTGTGTTTGGACCTATAACTGGCCAGCTAGGTTATCAAACCGTCCAAACACCACAAGACAGAGCATGTTTCAGCTCTAATTACACACATTTAGAGGACAAAGGCTCATTTGTAAGAGCGCAAGGTTGACGGGATGATCTTACATGAATTTGACTTTGTGCTTGTTGAATGTGTTGAATGTGTTTCCATCTCCGACTATGACTGTTTTTAGGCACATCTTGCAGACTGGTTCACACATGTCTGTTTGATCTCCCTTTTTTTTTGATTGACTCCACTAGTTCTCCAAACTCTGTGACAACACTACACAGTAAGGTTTACTGTGGTTTACTGTGGTTTAATGTGGTTAAGGTTTACACAGTAAGTAAGCGCCCCATCCTATTGCCCTCTTGAAATGCAGATAAAAGAATGAGCTACAGTTGCAAGAAAAAGTATGTGAACCCTTCGGGATTACGTCTGCATAAATTGGTCATTAAATGTTTTCTGATTTTCATCTAAGTCACAACAATAGACAAACACAGTCAGAATATTGCTGAACTGAAACAGTTTTGTGAAGAGGAATGGTGCAAAAATTCCTCCTGACTGTTGTGCAGGTCTGATCTGCAACTACAGAGAACGTTTATTAAACCAGTTATTACACCCAAAGATTCACATACTTTTAACACCCTGCACTGTGAATGTTACCATGTTGTGTTCAATATAATTTTTGCATGGTATTATTGGCTTAAGCAGACTGTGTTTGTCTATTGTTGTGACTTAGATTAAGGTCAGAAAACATTTAATGACCAATTTATGCAGAAATCCAAGAAATCCCAAAGGGTTCACTTACTTTTCTTGCAACTGTAAATCTTGTGTCATGAGTGCACATTTTTGGCCAGGCAAAGTAAGAATAATTGGGGATGGATGCATATCAGTGTACCTGCTGAGAATGAGATCAGGGGAAAAGATGAGCTTCCCAGGATAATTAACAGATCTCCACATCAGCCCCAGCATCAGCACCTCTAACCAGCAGCATTCCAGCAGGTGGACCTGGTCAAAGAGGCCGAGTTCCACAAAACCTGTACAAAAACATATTAACACAACATTGCAGTTAAGGCTTTGTATCGGCAAGATACTAAACGATTTAATAAATCAAAATATATTGCAATCTTATAAGCAAGGTAATATATTAAGATTGTTTAATACAATTTTAAGAGAACTGTCATAGTATAGAAAACACACTATCAAATAAAAAATCTGAATACAAAAATTGACTTTTTACCCAATCAGAACAGTGGAATCTAAGGAAAGAATGCAACACTGCTCTCTAGTGGGTGGGGATAAAACACAACACAAAATCAACCACTGACTGCCACCAATCTTTACATGTAAACTAATCTTTAAACAATAATCATTGCTTTTGAAAATCAATACAGTATTGCAACACAAAATATCATTTTTTTCAACCCTGTAAAATATCAACTTCACCTCTGAGGTTCAGAAATACATCTATAAATTTTAGATAATATACCCCTAGTAGATCCAATTATGGTCAATAGCCTAAGGGCTAAGAAATTTGGATATCGGTCCATAGTCGGCTCATTATAAATTGTATGAAAAGATTAACAATTCAGAATGTTTTGTTTGTGGACCAATATTAAAATGACTTAGCCTTTAGGCTATTGATCATAATTAGACCTAGTAAGAGTGAAGTATCAAAAATGTATAGATTTATTTCTGAACCTCAGAGGCCCCTCTCAGCAGAGGCCACATTTCAGATGTATCAGCTGAAAACGATGAGATTTGTTGGAGTACAGTATTGTAAAATAAACATATAACATAACCATCAATTAATACATTACAAATTTGTTAAACAATGTTTTTTAACTCATAGAAGATGCTACTTTTTGATAATTATCTGATTATTATTGTATTTATCTCCTAATTGTGACTTATGTAGACTTAATGTTCCGGGGTCAGTGACACATGTATACTGGGACGGCTCTGAGGTCAGTATTTTTTTGGAAAAAAGGTATCTTCAACTTTAAGCGTCATTCACAAGAATTACTTACACTCAAAGATGATTACTCTCTAGACCTGTTTTCTGTTCTATAGTTTTTTTTCAGGAGACTTAGTGTTTACTTTTACTTTCTTTGTTTACTAATTGAGACATAGAAAATAAACGAGACCTGCATTTGCCTCCTGCCTCCACCCTGTTACAATGTATGGGGGTTTTGTTGACAAAAATTACAAATGATTACAAATGGTACATTAGATGTATACCTGTATGCTTTGAATAAAGATCTGATCAGAAACAAATGACATAGCCTTAAATAAATGAGGAACACTGACTAATTTACTGCTAATGCACAGAAAATGCTGTACTCAGCTGCTGTTTTGTGCAGTAGCTCTGCAATTACTAAATACCAAAATGTCAATGCAGAGCTTGTTATAAGCTAAATGTCCTCATTTGCTTCTATTCATTTTCATGAGTAAGCTCTATTAGTGTCTTCCATTCTGTCCAATTTAAAAGAGCAGCTCTACGAGTGAATCATCGTAGCAGAGGTACAAAACAAATATTAGCATTTCTTTTCCCAAAACATGGACACACAGAAAACTAGACCCTGAACTGCATGTGCCCAAACCAGACATTCACTGTGATCAAAGGCAGGGCTTTTATTTAAACACTCTCACAGAGAAGCACAAACACACACCAACACACACACACACACACACACACACACACCTGGGATCTTCTTGGCCCAGCTGATCATGTGGACGAGTTCTTTGTCAGCCAGGTTTGTGAGCGACATCATGATGTTTGCCTCAGTAAAGGGTTTCTTTATGTCCTTCATCAGATAAATGTCTGGTGGTTCTGCCTCCGTGATTCGGGTTATGAGCTCCTCTGGGCTCAGAGTTGCAGGTAAAACGTCCTTCACCCTGAGGGGCAGGGCTCCTTTTCGCTCTGCTTGTCTGTGACTGCCCACCACTGCTCTGGCAGGTAACCGCACCCCTCTCTTCTGCTGTGGGCCCCCACGACTGTAGCTGCCACGGTCTCTTCTCGTACCTAACACACACACAGGCACACACTTTCTCATATTTCCTGAATATATGTCTGTAGAAATGTGGCTGTTCATTGTTTCAATACAACCATGTATAAAAGTATAAAACTATGGACCAAGGTCGACTTAGAATTTAGTGAGAGATGAGATAATGCAGAGAGAATGGAGACAGACTGACAGACACACAGAGAAAATATATATATATATATATATATATATACACTCATGGTCAAATCTATTGTTGCACCCAGCAGAAATCACACCAGACTAGGAGTGACTCAGAATGGCAGCCAGTCATCTTCAATTACAAGTTCCGCTTTTGTCCTGGTGGAAAGGAATTCCTATGAAGCAAGATCACCGTCGGGCTGATACTGTAGATGTAAATGTAAATGTGCTGCCATCTCAAGAGCTTGTATATATATATATATATATATATATATATATATATATATATATATATATATATATATATATATATATATATATAACAGGCGTAAAATAGTAATATTTTAAACATATTTCACAAGTTATGTATATAAATATAAATATAAAAAAGAGATATTTAAAAAATGAACACTGATCAATATTAGAGAACACTTTCAGATACCTCCCAGTTCCTGGTGTCAATCTGGCACCTGGTGCTAATTTCCATAATTATCTGACAAACCCTATTTAACTGCCAGCCTAACTTCCAGTTGTCACTGAATTTGCAAGATGGCCAGCCGTTCTAAAGTAACTGAAACCCTCCGGCAGCAGGTTGTCCAGATGAAGGCCAAAGGGATGACCATAGCATGAGAAGTGGGTCATTCCAAATCTATGATTTCTAGAATGTTGCATCTTTACAACACTTCAAACTCATTGAAGTCCCACAAGAAGGCTGGTCACCCACGAAAGACAAGTGCAAGTGAGGACAGGATAATACGGAGAATCTCAATGAGCAATCGATTCAGCAGCTGGAATTGCTCGCCAGTTCAGCATTGAACAGGGCAAGGATCTGTCTCGTCATACAGTGTCTCGACGTTTAAGAGCAGCTGGACTGAAAGCCCACTCTGCAGTGAGTGACCAAACCCCTCATTAGCAGAAAGAATCAAAAGGCTAGACAAGCCTCTGCTGAATAACATGTTGTGTGGACAGAGGAGAAATGGTCCAAAGTTCAATTTAGTGATGAAAGTAAGTTTAATTTATTTGGGTCTGATGGGAAACATTATGTTCGTCATTAGACTGGGCAAAGACTGAACCCAAAGTGTGTAAAGAAGTCAGTGAAAGGTGGAGGAGGAAGTGTCATGGTTTGGGAATGTTTTCAGCAACAGGAGTTGGGCCACTTGTAGAGCTACATGGCTGAGTGAATGCAAATGTTTATCAGAACCTTCTTCGACAACATGCAGTTCCTTCCCTGCAGTTTTTATGCAGGACAATGCCCCCTGCCACACAGCAAAATGGGTAAAGCAGTACTTTGAAACTGAAAACATTGAAATAATGAAATGGCCAGCTCAGAGTCCTGATCTAAACCTAATAGGAAGCCTTTGGAAAATTCTTGGTGACAAAGTTGGGGGCAAGAAACCCACTACTGTCACCGAACTGTGGAAGAGACTGAAAGAAGAGTGGACCAGAATCACACCAGAGCAGTGTGAGAGACTAGTAATGTCCTGTGGCCGCAGATGTGCTGAAGTCATTCAAAGCAACGGACTGTACACTTCCTACTAATTGTTGACTGTTGTAACCTTCAGAAAAAAATGCTGTAATCTTTCTTGGTGCTATAGGCATTATTGTTCTCTAATTTTGATCATATATACACTGCTCAAAAAAATAAAGGGAACACTCAAATAACACAATATAACTCCAAGTAAATCAAACTTCTGTGAAATTAAACTGTCCACTTAGGAAGCAACACTGATTGACAATCAATTTCACCTGCTGTTGTGCAAATGGAATAGACAACAGGTGGAAATTATTGGCAATTAGCAAGACACACTCAATAAAGGAGTGGTTCTGCAGGTGGGGACCACAGACCACTTCTCAGAACCTATGCTGTCTGGCTGATGTTTTGGTCAGTTTTGAATGTTGGTGGTGCTTTCACACTCGTGGTAGCATGAGACGGACTCTACAACCCACACAAGTGGCTCAGGTAGTGCAGCTCATCCAGGATGGCACATCAATGCGAGCTGTGGCAAGAAGGTTTGCTGTGTCTGTCAGCGTAGTGTCCAGAGGCTGGAGGCACTACCAGGGGACAGGCCAGTACACCAGGAGACGTGGAGGAGGCCGTAGGAGGGCAACAACCCAGCAGCAGGACCGCTACCTCCGCCTTTGTGCAAGAAGGAACAGGAGGAGCACTGCCAGAGCCCTGCAAAATGACCTCCAGCAGGCCACAAATGTGCATGTGTCTGCACAAACGGTTAGAAACCGACTCCATGAGGATGGTATGAGGGCCCGACGTGCACAGATGGGGGTTGTGCTCACAGCCCAACACCGTGCAGGACGCTTGGCATTTGCCAGAGAACACCAGGATTGGCAAATTCGCCACTGGCGCCTTGTGCTCTTCACAGATGAAAGCAGGTTCACACTGAGCACATGACAGACGTGACAGAGTCTGGAGACGCCGTGGAGAGCGGTCTGCTGCCTGCAACATCCTTCAGCATGACCGGTTTGGCAGTGGGTCAGTAATGGTGTGGGGTGGCATTTCTTTGGAGGGCCGCACAGCCCTCCATGTGCTCACCAGAGGTAGCCTGACTGCCATTAGGTACCGAGATGAGATCCTCAGACCCCTTGTGAGACCATATGCTGGTGCGGTTGGCCCTGGGTTCCTCCTAATGCAGGACAATGCTAGACCTCATGTGGCTGGAGTGTGTCAGCAGTTCCTGCAAGATGAATGCATTGAAGCTATGGACTGGCCCGCCCGTTCCCCAGACCTGAATCCGATTGAGCACATCTGGGACATCATGTCTCGCTCCATCCACCAACGTCACGTTGCACCACAGACTGTCCAGGAGTTGGCGGATGCTTTAGTCCAGGTCTGGGAGGAGATCCCTCAGGAGACCATCCGCCACCTCATCAGGAGCATGCCCAGGCGTTGTAGGGAGGTCATACAGGCACGTGTAGGCCACACACAATACTGAGCCTCATTTTGACTTGTTTTAAGGACATTACATTAAAGTTGGATCAGCCTGTAGTGTGTTTTTTCACTTTAATTTTGTGTGTGGCTCCAAATCCAGGCCTCCATTGGTTAATAAATTTGATTTACATTGATGATTTTTGTGTGATTTTGTTGTCAGCACATTCAACTTTGTACAGAACAAAGTATTCAATGAGAATATTTCATTCATTCAGATCTAGGATGTGTTATTTGAGTGTTCCCTTTATTTTTTTGAGCAGTGTATATATATATATATATATATATTTTTTTAAGCTACAATATTGCAAAGTTTTGAATTACTGAGTTTAAATTAAAGCTTTAATAGAGGAAATAGATGCTTGCTTTATTATGTAGCTGCATACATTGCATTTTTTGTTAATTTCATCTTGGAAAGAGAAAATGGTCTGTGTGTGTGTGTGTGTGTGTGTTTATCCTTTATATGGAAACAAAATAAAGTATAAAATGTGAAAGAGAGAGAGCGAGAGTGCTCTCAACATACATTTTATTTAAGCCAAATAAAAACACAGAACAGATTCAGCTAATCATACTACCATGTTTTATGACCATGTCAGGGTTTAAATGAACAGTCAGTGCCAGCCTTGATTTTTACAATAGAGACAGAAATACAGATCATTTATTTTCAATTTATATTCTCTGAAATCAAAACATCAAAGCTTAGTTGGAAAAGACCTCAAAAATACAGAATTTATAACGCCCACTTGAGACTAATCAAATGTGTGAACATAGCTAACCTGGCACCCAGTCAGTAAAATGTGTGCATGATTAAAATGATTACTAGTTGCCACACACCCCTACAGCTCACAACTGTTTTCACTGCTAGCGTCTCTGCACTTACCGCATTTCATCATTCCCACTTCGTAACACTTGCGAAGCCGACAGGCCTGGCAGCTCTTGCGCCGGTTCTTATCAATGGTGCACTGGTTGGTCGCAGGGCAAATGTAGTCATTATGACCTAATCAAGACGCAAAATAAAACAATAAATATATATAAACCATAATACAGTATTATAACTGATCTGTGCTGGTGATAAACAGAGATAATAACAGAAATATAAGCTTAGCAATCTTAATGACAATCTGTTTCCACATACCTCTGAAGAACATCAATTAAAAAGCTAAGATAACAGCACAGCTCAATATAAAAAAAACTGCAAATTTAGTCAGCTAACACAGAACATTTTAGGAATGTTCATCAACATTTTGAATAGGTTGCAGGAAGGTTAGCCTGTAACCTTACCAAAATAATGTCCCAGGAACGTTCTGAAAACATAATAATGGTTTGCATCACGTTATTAGAACATTTCTTATGTCATATTCTGAACTAGACAAACATTAAAATTATCGAAATGTTAAAAGGAACCCCAAACCCAAAAATTAAAAATGAAAACGCTGACACAAGTAATGTTGCAATGTTACTAGAACATTTAAAATGTTAAATTAAAATAGTCTAAACTTTGACTGATTGAAACGCAACAAGAACATTAACTGTAACATTCAGAAAATGTTCTACTATCCAAAATTAGTTAGCTGGGTGAGCGAGCACAGCAGGTGTAGGAGTGCAGTGCAGCTGAGTGCCTCTGGGAGATTGTATTAGAAAAACAGACGAAAACAGAGCATAACAGAATTACTGGCTCCAGTTAACTCTTAAGAGGGAACAGTGTTCTGTGCTTCTGAAAGCCCCCGAGGCTAGAAACCACCTCGAGTACCCAAACAGGAGACAGGAGGGTCTCATTAAGACGACTGAGGGCAGAATGAGAACGTATGTGAGGACAATAAGTTCAGTGTATCTGTGTCTGAATATCTATATGTGTTTCAAAACCACAACATTTAAAACAAAAATGATAAATGTAAAATAAACCAGTATGCTTTTTTTTTAAATACAAAATTTACTCTGATTGTGCTTCAATTTGGGAGCCTTTGTCATGTACACAGATCGGTTACTACAGGGCAGCAGATTGCACTAAGCTCCTATCAATTCATTCTAAGTGACCATCGAATAGATTCTAGGGCTGAGTTCAGGCTTCATTGGAGTTCTCAACCACATGAAATCACGCTTTACAGCAGAGAAAACAGTAACTTTCTTTTATGATCTACCACACTGTAACCAGGCCGTCAACTATAGTATAAAATATAACTGAATACGCAAAGAATGGAAAGAATTGTTCCTTTTGAAAGGAAAGTATACTTAAGAGCATTAAAAGTATGTTCAAATTATGTAGAGAATACTAAGTGCATATTCAATATATTATACTTAAGGAAAATTCACATTAAATATACTTTCTCTGCATTTCTATTAAATGTTTTTTTTAAGCAATGTACTTTAAATTATACATTGTGTTGATATATATGGAGGTATTTTTTTCCAGTCGCATTAAGGTGTATATGTCAATATGCAAAAAGATACATTTACAAAATACTCAAAGTAAAATCCAGGTGTACTAGGTGTGCTTCTTTTTAAATCAACTTAAATTCCCAGAAAAAAAGCACTCAATTTAATTTTCATTTTAATGCTTTTAAGTTGCGTTTAAATATAGCTTAATAAAAAAAATAAAGCTTCTCAACACAATAAAGGAAAAACAATAAATGATTGGGAATAAATGACGGGATTTTGTAATTACCAGAAAAATGGTTTGTTACCTGAGGGTAACACCATGCCATAGAGAGATAATAAACTAAAAAAAATACAATTTTCCACAAAACTGCTGAAATTTGCTTTATTGGCTTCATCATGTGAAGAAGGACAATCTATGCATTTAACAAGATTTGCGTCTTTTAGTTGTGTAATTTAAATAGATGTTAAATGTGTTTGTTTTAAACCTTTAAAATATTCACTTTGTGTCCCAATCAGAAGAACAAGTGAAATGTGAAATGGCACAAGCTGCCAGGTCACATTGACAAAGTTAAACTCTGCAAACAAACCCTCAGAGTTGGACGGGGCCCTTTGCTAAACTAAGCAGTTTGTTCGTTTTTTAGGACGATGAATGGGTCACCTGTATATAACCTATACCCAGTACTTTAGATCACTGCAGTATTAAAAGCTGCTGCTGGAAGCTTGTGTTACCTTGTATGCTTCTTTTAAAGAAGGCTTTGCATCCCTCACAGGACCAGACACCGTAATGGTAGCCAGAGGCGTAGTCGCTGCACACGGCGCAGAAGTGCATGTCAGATTTACTCTCCACAGAGCGGAAGTTCTCCTCACACTCCGCTGACCTTTTCCCTATTGGTTTGCTGGAGCAGAGGGAGATCACAAATCATGCTTTAGAGAACGCACAGTTTACATTACTCCATTTAAAGACATACAACATCACATTTTTACTTTTACCCCAAATGTTTAATACATAGCCATTAAATTTAGAAATGTAATAAATAAAAGAAAGCTTTTTCACAAGAAAAGGTTTTGTGAATAGTTAAATAAATAAAGACGGACTGAACATATCTTTGTCTGCAAACAATAAAGGAGAAGCATCCTTTTCAAGAACATGGATGTGTCATTTTTTGTTTCATACAATTTGAAGTAAACAAAAAGAAAGGAGCACCATTCAAAGGTTAAGGCAGCCAAGCCCTAGAGACGACTAAACTTCATTAATTAGCTTGGTAAAGAGGAGCAAAAAAATGATGTACTGGTGGTAGCATCATGCTCTTTGGCTGGTACAAAGCTCAGAGGAGTGAATAATTAAGGAGAACCACCTCAGATCTTATCAGGATAACCTTATACCATCAGCCAGACAGCTGAAATGAAAGCACAACTTGGAATGGGGAACAGGAATGCCAAACACTCATCAAAACTAATAGTATAATGAATAAAACAACTCAACATAAAGCTACTGGCTTCTGCCTTACTGAAAATGAATGGAATGTGCCAGAAGCTTGTTAACCCTTTCAGATCCTGCATTTACTGCAGTGGACAACATCTGTTTTCTTCTTTCTGTTGTACTTTTGCATTTACCAAAGATCTGAGGACTGTTCTCGAACAGAATTGACACTTATCAGCAAACCAAACAGCAGCTTCTGCATTGGACAAAAACATAATGTTTGATTTATTTTATGCTTAGGGATGGTTTTTGATATAAACATTAAATATAATTAAAAAAATAGCAATGTTAAACAAATGAATACACTGCAAATAACCTAAAAATACAAATAATTGACGTATTTTTGGTTTGCATTACAGACAGAAAACAGAATTCTTCCTATATTTTTCAGCACTGGAACATAATTCAGTTCTAAATATCTTTTGATGAAAATAATACGTTTGGTGATATGACAAAACACTGAATTCAAAAATATATTTTAAGAATACACTACTGCAACAAAATGAAAATTAAATTGTATTATTGCGTAGAATATGATGTGGCACACCTATAACTGAGATATTAAAAATACAATAATTTTATCAGATTTGTAAAAGAAGTCAATGATCCAGAATGTCATGATACTATTAGCGAATCTCCATATATCCAGGATTAAAGTAAAATAAATGATACTGGACAGATATAATCTGTCTCTAGTAGAAATATAATGGGAAATGAGAACAGTGTGATTTTTGTCTTTTGCTAAAAACAGTAAAAAAGTAGTGCCCTGATTTGATAATTAGGGGTGGGTGATATGGCACGATATTTCAGGGTATAATATCGTTCACCATATTCCAAAATGTTGGCATACGATATGATAGGGCAAACCCCTATTGACTAGTTGTAATTTCCATTGCAAATCACTGCTGATAACAACAGCAATGGAAGCATCAGATCATATTTTAAATAACAGCCACATAAAAACATTTGCAATGTAATACTCCAGCATCATCAGCCTTCAGTTCTGCAAGAAGCAAACGTTATATATAATTTCTGAATCATTTTTTAAAAGCATGCGGTTGCTGGCAGGTAAGAAGTATGAATAAAATCTCTGTACAGGAAGGGAAGTTTAGGTTAATGAATGCAGCGGTACCTGTTCTCCTCAGCTATGTAGTCGTGGGATATGAGTTCCTGCCAGGCTCCGCTGCTGAGCTGGTTGTGCTGGGTGTGGGTCTGTGGGCGATGCAGAGACAGAGTGGACACGTGGTTGTGAGAGGGCCAGAAGAGGGTGGGGCTGAGAGACTGCCGTGCTGACGGGCAGTCTGAGAGGGATGTGCCGCTGTAGCCCAGCAGAGTGGGACTGTAGAAGGGCAGGGTGGTGAAGTCATGGCCCAGGTCCGTATAGGGCGAGGGGATGCAGATGGGGTGGCTCTCCATGGGCAGGACAGGAGAGGAGGAGGTGTTAAAGAGGGGGGAGAGCACCCGGCTGCCCACCCTGCTGGAGTCTGCCTCCTGCAGCTGCAGCAGAGGAGAGTTTTTCTCGGGAGATTTAGACATGATGTTCAATTAAAGCCTGGCAGGGCTAGAACATTACCGGAGCAGGACCATGAGCACTGAGACCAGGAGAAACCGATGCTTATCACCGCAGAAACAATCAGACTGTCTGGAGGACTACTGCATCTTCATCAATACTTCTTTTACCTAGAAATAGAACAAATAAAGACAAGCTGTAGCATAAGGGTAGGCCTGTGTTGATACATTCTGTATCAACTTATTTAAGCAATAGGCATAGCATAGGCATGATTCCACAGGCCGAGTATCGTAGAGCAGCACAGCAGTGCCAATATGATACATTATAGCACGAACCTCCAGTGTATTGTCGTGATTATACCGTTGTTCCATTATCACTGTTTATTAAAACATTTTGATTTAACACGACGAGAAAATGTGATCAGGAGAGAAATCTGTTTAGATCAAAGTCCAGTGCTTGTTAGACTGAAAGAAGTTTTGTTTACTTCTGTGCCCCCCAGCACAAGAGTTCACCTTTCATTCAGCTTAAAATACCCTATATTAACTGACGAAATATACACACTTAAACTTTAATTTGAATAATAATAACTCTTAACCTGATATTGGTGGCTGATAATGTGTGTAATAATGCTTATTTTTGAATCGCTGAGCTTATTTAACTGTGGGGCTGCATCTTAGCCTGCGCTGCCTATAGGTGTAATAATAACATCGCATTTGGTTTGTACTAAGAGCTGCATTGCTGCTAGGTTAGCTGTATTTGGTGGAGTAATTCATGAAGAGGTTCGGTTACAGTATTAGTACTGTATTACCGGCTGATGATGTCACCCATAAAATGCCTGCCAGCCAATCACAGTGCAGGGTCGGAACTAACTGTGGTATAATGTAAAATATATGGAAACAGACTTAATAATTTCAGCTGACCTCAAAATAACACACTGTGTTCATTTAGAGACGAGACCCCATTAACATGAATGAGCTTTGCTTTATTTTTTTTAAAGCATGTGTTTTTATTTTGGCTATAAGATGTATTGTATTATTATCGTTATTGTAATGAGTAATGTATTTCATAATGAGTTTTCACAATAAACACATTGTAAAGAAGCAAACTCAAAATGTGTTATCCACATGCAGCAAAAGAGGGAGCTCTTCACACTACAAACTGCACTCATATGACATGACAAAGTTGGAGGTAAAGTGAGGCAGAGCGAGGTAGCGGTAATCCCAAAATTTGTTCAACTCAAATCATTTAAGTTTGTTTTACATAAAATTGTATATTTACATTTACTTTGAGTTAGGTGAACATTTATTGCCACAAAATCTCAAATAAATATTCTTAGACTTGGTTTCACGTTATCAAAAAACTGCCTCAAAAGAAAAAAAGTTTTTGCGGCGCTTAAACTAAATTAGTATCATTATTCATAGAGTTTTACATGGATATTGGGATATTCAACAGCATTATCGCATTTATCCATATCTTACACATCTAGTTTTAATTTAATTTAAGTTTATTTATTTAGGGTATTTAAACATTTAAAATGTAATAATAATGTGTAAATAAATTATTATTCTACTTTATTATTATTATTATTATTATTATTATTATTATTATATTAGTGGCATCATTTGATAATAGTAATATTTATCACAATTATTTCTAGAACAACATATCATCAAAAAAAATATATTCTTGTGATAGGCCTGTCTGCCCAAAGGCAAAAAACAAGCAGAACAGCACAGCCTAAACAGTGAAAGGCCAGTAGCTGTCGCAAACTGTTACCCCATTGTAACCCCAAGTTAATAATTGTTAAGAGTTTGCTCATAAAGCAGACTATGACTGGGTGAGGAGCTCAAACAACTAACTATCCTACTAGAGACTATAAAAACCTCTATTAAAAGTTTAACAAAAATGAAAAATGAGCTAAAGATCATTCAGAAGAAGAGCAAACATGACTGATAAGTCATTATCATTATCAAAAGTAAACATTAGTGTGCAAATGTATTCAGCAACACCAGAATAAAATAACACTGAAAAGAGTAAAGAACTGAACTTTCCACCCACTGCTGGCAGCTGTGGCAGTTAATCTAAGCTGAAGTCTCAAGGGCTTCATTTTTGCTCTCAGGAAAATTTACTTTACTGCTCTGAAGAGACACAGATCACACAGCGTACCCACTTAAAGCAGAATTAAGCAATAATTAAAGTCCTCAGTCAACACAATTAGAAGCAAAGATGAGCAGAAAGTGTCTTTCCCTGTGTGCTGTCTTTTCTATTGTTAACCTGTGACAATAAAACAAAGAAATACCATGCTGTTCTAATCATGCTGTGCTATTTCACAGACTATTTATAATTAACTGAAGAAGAGTAAAGAAAAGTAAACAGAAACAGATGAAAGACAGAGAGACATTATTTGCAAACCTTTGTACCAGCACATTGTCACGAAGTGACCCAGGCAGGGAGACGAGGAGGCGGACACAGGTGCAGGTAGGGGCGATATAAATAAATAATTTATTAAATAAATAACAAAAACAAGGAAACGAGGAACAGGTAAACATGTAACAAAGAAACACAAATAACCAATAACAAACGAGAGATGATAAAAAAACAAACAAGGAATATATATATACAAGGGAAATAAACTAGAAAAATAAACAAGACAATAAACTATAAACGTGAAAACAAGAAATTAACGAGAAACAAATGACTAAGGTATATATACAGGGAACAAACACAGGGAGCTAAACTAGGAACTAAACTAGACAAGGGGAACTGAACTAAGCAGGGCAATGGAGAAAACAATGGAAATAAAGGAAACTAGAAATATACACGAGATAAACACAGAGCAAGGACTAGGGCTAGGAAATGCGGAGAAACACAGAGAGACAAAACAACAGAGGTTAGTGCAAAGACCGACAGAGACAAAGTGGTAGACCAGGGCTATATAAGGAAACAGGAAACACTATAATTAGAAACACCTGGGGCAGGGGCGGAGCTACAAATGAGAAACACATGGAAAAGTACTGAGACACAGGGGCACAGGTCACGTGGGACACACACAGAGACATGAGACAGGGCTAAGACATGACAGAAGCCTCCCCCTAAACGCGCAGCTCCCGAGGCGCGTAAAAACGAACCCCGGGGGCTGGCGGCGGGGAGAGGCCGGGAAAAACAAGAGACGAAACCGGGGACCGAAACGGAGACAGGACAGAGGACAGAGACTGGACGGGAGACTGAACGGGGAACTGAACAGGAGACGGAGACTGGACGGGGAACTGGACAGGAGACGGAGACTGGACGGGGAACGGAGACTGGACAGGGAACTGGACGGTGGACGGAGACAGAACAGGGGACGGAGGCTGGACAGGGAACTGGACGGTGGACGGAGACTGGACAGAAGACGGAGACAGAACAGGACACTGGACAGGGGACGGAGACTGGACAGGGAACTGGACGAAGGGTTGGACAGGTGATGGGACCGAAGACTGGACAGG
Organism: Astyanax mexicanus; assembly: GCF_023375975.1. Lineage (NCBI taxonomy): Eukaryota > Metazoa > Chordata > Actinopteri > Characiformes > Acestrorhamphidae > Astyanax > Astyanax mexicanus. The sequence goes on along the minus strand of NC_064408.1, from coordinate 69,094,169 downwards.
GGACGGAGACCGGACAGGGAACTGGACGTTGGACAGAGACTGGACAGGAGACAGAACGGGAGACTGGACGGGGAACTGGACAGGAGACGGAGACTGGACGGGACTAGACATGGGAACAGGGACGAGGACATTAACAGGGACAGAAACTAACACTGTAACTGGGACGGGAACAGAGACAGAGACAGACACGGGTACAGGGACGTAAACAGAGACAGGGACCAAAACAGGGAGAGACATGGGGACCAGAAACACGGGTGGGTGCCCAGGACTGGCAAATGTCTGAGGGGAAGTCCAAGGAGCCAGCCTGGGCACAGTACTGGGGACAAAGTCAGGGGACCTCGGTGCCTGCCTGGGTACATGGGACCTGGGACCAAACAAAGTTCCGGGAGCAGGTGCTGGCGGCGCGGCGACTCTGGCAGCGGGGGCTGGTGCTGGCGGCGCGGCGACTCTGGCAGCGGGAGCTGGTGCTGGCGGCGCGGCGACTCTGGCAGCGGGAGCTGGTGCTGGCGGCGCGGCGACTCTGGCAGCGGGAGCTGGTGCTGGCGGCGCGGCGACTCTGGCAGCGGGAGCTGGTGCTGGCGGCGCGGCGACTCTGGCAGCGGGAGCTGGTGCTGGCGGCGCGGCGACTCTGGCAGCTGGCTCTGGCACGGAGACTAGGGCAGCTGGCTCTGGCACGGAGACTAGGGCAGCTGGCTCTGGCACGGAGACTTGGGCAGCTGGCTCTGGCACGGAGACTAGGGCAGCTGGCTCTGGCACGGAGACTAGGGCAGCTGGCTCTGGCACGGAGACTTGGGCAGCTGGCTCTGGCACGGAGACTTGGGCAGCTGGCTCTGGCACGGAGACTTGGGCAGCTGGCTCTGGCACGGAGACTTGGGCAGCTGGCTCTGGCACGGAGACTTGGGCAGCTGGCTCTGGCACGGAGACTTGGGCAGCTGGCTCTGGCACGGAGACTTGGGCTGCTGGAGCAGACACTGAGACTGGAACAGCTGGAGCAGACTTGAAGGCTTGAACAGCTGGAGCAGACTTGAAGGCTTGAACAGCTGGAGCAGACTTGAAGGCTTGAACAGCTGGAGCAGACTTGAAGGCTTGAACAGCTGGAGCAGACTTGAAGGCTTGAACAGCTGGAGCAGACTTGGAGGCTTCAACAGCTTCAGCAGAGACGGAGGCTGGAGCAGCTTCTGCAGACACGGAGGCTGGAGCAGCTTCTGCAGACACGGAGGCTTCAGCAGCTTCAGCAGACACGGAGACTGGAGCAGAGACTGAGGCTGGAGCAGCTTCTGCAGAGACGGAGGCTGGAGCAGCTTCTGCAGACACGGAGGCTTCAGCAGCTTCAGCAGACACGGAGACTGGAGCAGAGACTGAGGCTGGAGCAGCTTCTGCAGAGACGGAGGCTGAAGCAGCTTCTGCAGACACGGCAGGAGTCCGGGGGCGTGGCTCAGCAGCCGAAGACACCTCGGAGATGGGCGTGGCCGCCGAGAGAATTTCAGAGCTGGGTGTGTGCAGATCCAGCGGAGCAGCAGCAGGGCTTGAGACTGCGGGTGAAACGAAAACCCGGACTGGATCTGCAGCCTCGCCGGTAAAGTCCACTGCAAGCAGCGCGGGGCCGCCGGTAGAAACCGGCGCGGGAAAAGTCTCAAAAACAGTCCCGGAGCACGGCTGGGTTGCCGCGGAGATAGTCCCAGAGAGAGACTGGATCGCAGCGGCGGAATCCAGCTCTGCAGCCGCCATGAAAACCAGCTCCTCAGCCTGAGGTGCTGGCGCTGCAGCTGTGGGGCTTGAGAGTGCGGTTGCCGCAAAATCCCGGACTGGATTCGTACTCTCTCCGGCTGAGTCAAGCGCGGGGAAAGTCTCTGCTCGCGGCTGGCTCGCTGGGTAGGAGGTCCTGTAGCGCGGCTCGGCTGCTACCGCGGAAATCACGGGGCACGGTTCGGCAGCTACCGCGAGGAACACGGGGCGAGGTTCGGCTGCTACCGCGGGGATCTCGGGGCGCGGTTTCACAGCAGTCACGGAGCGTGGCTTAGCCGCTGAAGAGGAGAGTGTCTTGGCCGCGGGAGGAGCTAGCTTTGGAGGCGCTGGGGAAGCTAACGCCTTAGCCACCGGGGAAGCTAGCTCTGGAACCGCCGGTGAGGAGCGCACCTTGGCTGCAGGGGAACGGACGGGAGTCGGGACGGCCTCTGGAGCTGTGCGGCCGAGAGCCGGGTAGAGCACCGCCCCTGGAGGAAACGGTAACGGAGCACGGGCCGGTGCGGGGTAGAGCTCCTCTTCGTCCTCGGAGCTGCTGGGAGCGCACCCAAGAAAGTCCCACGGGTCCCGCTCCTTGAGCCTCGGGTACACGGAGGTACCGAGGCTCAAAGCACCAACCCTCATCGCCCCCCCAAGAAATTCCTCCCCGGAAAAGGGGTCTTCTTCTGGCTGGCGGGACCCCTTAGAGCGCCTACCCCGAGGCCTGCGGCGTCCTTGAGGCCTCGAGGTGTCCTGCGCCGGGGTCCCGCAAGGAGCACGACGAATCGCCATTCTGGTGCCAGTCCAGGCAGAACCTGCTGTGTCCATGTTTGGTCGGTCTTTCTGTCACGAAGTGACCCAGGCAGGGAGACGAGGAGGCGGACACAGGTGCAGGTAGGGGCGATATAAATAAATAATTTATTAAATAAATAACAAAAACAAGGAAACGAGGAACAGGTAAACATGTAACAAAGAAACACAAATAACCAATAACAAACGAGAGATGATAAAAAAACAAACAAGGAATATATATATACAAGGGAAATAAACTAGAAAAATAAACAAGACAATAAACTATAAACGTGAAAACAAGAAATTAACGAGAAACAAATGACTAAGGTATATATACAGGGAACAAACACAGGGAGCTAAACTAGGAACTAAACTAGACAAGGGGAACTGAACTAAGCAGGGCAATGGAGAAAACAATGGAAATAAAGGAAACTAGAAATATACACGAGATAAACACAGAGCAAGGACTAGGGCTAGGAAATGCGGAGAAACACAGAGAGACAAAACAACAGAGGTTAGTGCAAAGACCGACAGAGACAAAGTGGTAGACCAGGGCTATATAAGGAAACAGGAAACACTATAATTAGAAACACCTGGGGCAGGGGCGGAGCTACAAATGAGAAACACATGGAAAAGTACTGAGACACAGGGGCACAGGTCACGTGGGACACACACAGAGACATGAGACAGGGCTAAGACATGACACACATACCTGTATCACTAACTAGAGAGAAAGGAAAAGTGAACTGATCTCAGTTTACCGAGGGCTTTGAACCCAAAACAAAGCAATAAGAAATGCCTGGCCAAAAAAGCTCCAGTGTACTTCCATATCCAACTAAGCCAAATGTGAGATACATATAGTATTTAGACTAGTTAAACATACATTATATGAATCCAACGTATCTACCCAAAATACCAATCTGAAATCTTCAGGTTGTGCTCTATTCAAACCAAAGAGAAAATGCAGAGATCACACTTTTATCAGAAATGCTAGACATAGCAGTACTGTGCCAGGTTGTGTCATACAGTCTGCTTTTCCAAATATGGGTCAGTTCTAAATCAAAACATGGGACATCAGAATCCAATGTTAAAAGGCCTAAATCACATGTAATAATGCATATATTAAGAACTTCTTAGGTCACAAACACACAATAATAAATGCATAATATAAATATAAACAACGAACAACAATTTTCCCAAATTCCAACTAAAAAATTGTCATTTAGAGCATTTAATGGCAGAAAATGAGAAATGGCTGTAATAACAAAAAAAAAAGATGCAGAGCTTTCAGACCTCAAATAATTCAAAGAAAACAAGTTCATATTCATAAATTTTTAAGAGTTCAGAAATCAACAATTGGCAGAATAACCCTGTTTTTTAATCACAGTTTTCATGCATCTTAGCATTTTCTCCTCCACTAGTTTTACACACTGCTTTTGGAAATCTTTATGCCACTCCTGGTGCAAATATTCAAGCAGTTCGGCTTGATTTGATGGCTTGTGATCATCCATCTTCATCTTGATTTTGTTCCAGAGGTTTTTAATTAGGTAAAATCAAAGAAAGTCTTTTTAAGTGGCTCTTAATTCTTTCTAAAGCTGTATATAAAATGTACATATAATGAGGCCCATATGAGTGGTCCAGCAGGCTAAACGCTGCCACTATGAGCAGGAGATTGTTGGTTCAAATTCTGCTGTTACAAAATGTAAATGTTACAATAGACTGCATGAAACCTTCTTCATCAAAAAAAACATGTCTCTCTATATTTTACCATTTTTCTTTCATGACATTGTAAGTCTGATATCTATTAAGATGCTAAAATCGTATAAATAACCACTGGCACAGCAAAACCCATACAGCCACACAGATCTATGTGAATGAATCATTTTAGCACTGTCCCACATTTAACCAATTTAACTGTCCACTTTTTAAAACATTTCCTAAAGAAGGACAATAGGATAAAACTTTCTTTATTGAAAAACATAAAAACACACCCTAGTAAAAGTTTACAAGTAATTTCTACTCTTAAAATTATTTATTTTTTAATGCTATGTCAATATTGTTTTTGCTATGTCATTATTGGTAATAGCTTTGAAAGTCTGGATTAACCCACAGTTTTATCGACTTTAATATTGATCTACACTAAAAACAAACAAAGCTTTAGTGTGCCACATCAGACAGTATCCCACACAATGTCTGTTTTCATTATCAAAATACTGTGCCTTCAGGAAATTCTTAAACGTGTTTTAAATAGCCTGAATACATGAAATGAATAATACATTATTAAGAAACATCTTCAAATTTTAAGAAATTTAGAAAATGTGCTATCTAACCATGTGTTCATGTAATTTAAAGTGAAGTTAATATTCCTCTATATTTGTAATAATCTGTTCATTGACTATTGACTTTGGATTTTTTATTGTTACTTGTTACAATGGGATCTGTATGAAATTTAAACAGCTATACTGCAGACACAAAAGAATTGTTATATTGATATTGATAATACACTCTAACTCATATACATAGGGAGGACACTGAGCGATTTCCTGCCAGATGCTTCCAAATGTAGCTAATCTTGTGAAATGACAGAGGCTGAACTCAGAGCACATATAAAAAAGACTGTACTGAGCAGATTTACAGCACAGCCAAAAAATTACATCTGACTTACACACCACTTATCATACTCAGAGTTCGTCATTATTATCTGAATGAAGAAGCAAAACTTAAATTCTAAATATAACTTGTAATATTTTCCTCCAAAATTGTGTTCTGAAGTTTGAATCGCAGCAAAACAGCTAGTGATATATATTTTATATATATATTTCTTTATATATATATTTTTTTTTCTAATTATCAAACACAACTTTTATATCAGACAAAGATAACCTGAGTAAAGGTCTAGCCCTGTGTGAAAAAGTATTTGCCCCCTAAATCTAATAACTTGGTTGTGTCACCCTTGGCGTCAACAACTGCAATCAAGCTGTACTGATAACTGCCACTGAGTCTTTCACATCGCTGCGTAGGAATTTTAGTTTACTCTTCTTTACAGAATTGTTTTAATTCAGCCACACTGGAGGGTTTTCAAGCATTAGTGTCCTGTTTAAGATCATCCACAGCATTTGACTAGGCCACTCCAAAACCTTTATTCAGGAGTGTACTTGTTTGTGTGCTTTGGGTCATTGTCCTGCTGCAGAACCCAAGTACGCCTGAGCTTGAAGTCACAAACAGATGGCTGGACATTCTCCTTCAGGATTGTCTGATAGAACAGGAGAATTCTTGCTTCCATCTATTATAGCAAGTTGTCCAGACCCTGAAGCAGCAAAGCAGCCCTGAACCATCACACTACCACCACCATGTTTTACTTTCAGTATGATGCTCTTTTTCTGAAATTATGTGTTTAATATTTTTCTTTTCTCAACAAATAGAAATATATCCTAAGAATATATTTCACTGCTATTTTGCATTTTGAATGTGATCACATGTCTCATGATACATATAATGTATGGTAAATATGTATTTTAAATTTCGTTGTTTAACATTTTTGCCAAATCGTCAAGGCACTGATGCACTGAATACCTGATTTAATGTGAAAACACACATGAACATTTTTTTTCTAACTAAATTACGGGCAAAATTAAAGGCCTATCTGAAAGACAACACTATGTTGGTGTAATACATTATGTGAAGTGTTGAGAATTGAAAATTAGTTAGCGGTTTCAGACAGAGGAAACTCCTGGCCAGTGGTGCATACCAGAAACAAAAGCCCAAGGCCGCGGTGCTGTCCCCGACTCCAGCTTCCCTCACTCCCTTCTCTGAGGCGGAAAAAGGATAAGGGAGAGGCAGAGAGGGAAACCATTCCCTGAAGAGGAGGACTGGGAACCAGGCCTACTGCACATCCAGTCCTGATAAGAAAGGTGTGTCACATTCCAAAAAAAAGGAAAAGCAACTTTACACCTTAGCTTAGATTGACAAGTATCAGTGCTGCCTGAAACAAGCGCCTGTACTACTTTGAAAAGGAGAGAGATATTCGTATTGGTGTAAAATATTTATAATAATAAAATTAGCAGAAGCACAATTTATCAGTGCTTTAAAAGGAATTCATTATCATTAAATTAAATGAGTGTACAATTTAAAAGTAGAGGGATATTCATCATAAACTCCACTGACAAACACACTGTGTCAAACCAGAATAACCGTATCTTGATAAATTGTGAGTACTTTTTCTACTGAATTAACTGTAATTAAACTGGTTGTGCTGTCTGGCATTTACACTACTATAAAAATATACATAAATTTACAGCACTGATAATAAACCGGGACAGGGAGAAAAAGGGAATCTAATGTCACAAAATCTATGGAGTTTTCTGTGAACTATGCAGTTTATTCAGTACTGCCTACTGATCACAAGTAGGAACTGAATAAAAACTGCTGTTTAAGCCAAAAATTGTACCAAACCAAGCCCTGAACACGGAAAGAAAAGAACACGGAAAACACTTTAATTGCAATACCTCTTTCAATGTTGATGACCGAAAAACAACCTTATTTTTAACATTGACTAATAAGCATTGGTTAGTTTAGAAACTCTGACATTAAATCACTGTTCATTTAAAGGTTGTGAATGGTTGTGCTGAGGTCTTCTACACTCACAATGCTTTTAAGAGAAGGTGCTTCCCACAAATAACAACATTAGTAATAATTCATATTATTTAAATCTCTCTTTCTACACTGCAGGACCACAGCACATGCTATACTAATAGAATACTAACAACATATACATATTTAAATAAATAAAAATAAATAAACAACCCATAAGTATAAAACCATAACATTGAATTAATGCTGAATCAATGTAAAACTGATGTGCACAAAGAAGTCAATTCTGATCTTGGAGATCAACACTGTTTTAGTGCATTGAAGATGGATTAATGAATGATGATTCAACATCCTTTTGCTATCTGGAGACCTGTGCTTTTTTTCTGTAAATTCAGAGCCAACAGATGCTTTTATAAATTGTAGTGCTTACTCATGTTTACCAGTCAGATTCAGTTAGTTTGTACCCATACAGTGTCAGCATTTTACTGAATAAAAGGAAACTACAGAGCTGACATGTATCCTAGAAACAGTCAACATTTTTTGCCCTCTAAGAATTGACCTTAACATATGAAGGAATGTATTACTGTCCTATTAACCTAATAATAACTGTTCACATAATCAACACTGGCATAGCAAATAAACTACTCAGACTGCACACTTTGTTAAATACAATATATTAAAACATTTCTCATGAATAGGACATCATTCATAATTTGCCGGAAGATGCACAACACAGAGTACAAAAACAGATCAGCCTAAGGCAATCGACCTTCGGGCTATTTCTGTCAGACGGGACACCCCCACGTATCCAGTACCTTGTGTTCCAAGGCAAAGGGAATTTGTATAATGTCCAAAGAACAGTAATAAATCAAGATGTTTCACATTCCCTGAAATGCAATCACAATGAGTTACAGACTTTCAGATCCTTTCAGACTGTTTCGTTTCTATAGTTTAAACTGTAAAGACTGTATAGTGTATGCACTCCCTGTGCAGTTGGTCTACTTATATAATAAATGATCATTTGCAGCACAAATTCAGAACTATTTGAATTATCTCATTGACATTCTTACTACACAGTTAAAGGGAACTTAACCAATTTCTCAAAACCGACATATCAGTTGGGATATAAACACATTCATTCAGTGTGGTTTGATGTGATTAGGTGTATTTAACTGATTTCTTTACGGTGGTGTCAAATAATCACAATGTCTATATAATGCAAGTATCCAATTCATTAACAATACAAAGTTATCAAAGAGCCTATATATTGCTTTTAATGTTATAGTCATAACTGTAAAGTAAAAGAAAAGTCATACCAAGTAAAGTTGTGTTTGAATTTCACTCACTGTGTTAATTTAACACTAAAAGTGTTTTTACCTTGACAGATGTATAATGTAAACCCACAATTAGTTTGAACTCAAACAAATTAAGTCTGTTTAATGTAAAATTTGATATTTCCAAACAATACAGCACTTTTTTAAATTAGGTGCACATTTGTGGGCACATATACATTCAAACAGAGATCTTATGACTTATAAATACTGAGTTTAGTCTGTTGCCATTGGCAGCTTCTTTTCCATTGGCTTCTGGTACAACCTATTTTCATACTGGATGTGTCCCCCAGTTTCTGACACTCAGCATCAGTGTGTAGTAATTCCCCTCAGGCTACCTTAGGTACACTTGTAGCTCATATATTATGATTAACTACCGGTTCTCTATGTTGTAGGCTGTCAGAACAAGCATCCTTCCCTGAACTGCTAGCTGTATGTTGGATCTCTGCTTTACTGTTCTCTCTATAGCATTTTTTTCTTCATCTAATTTTCTATACGTTTTTCAAATATGTATTTTACTTAAGTGAAATCAAAGAGAAGACCAAACACAAATCTATATTATTTACCTGACCATAACATTCAAAGTAGAATTATTATACAAAGTAATTAATGTAACAAAAAAGAGTAAATTAAAGGATCTTACAATATAGGCACGATAACTAAAAGGTTTTAGTCTAATTAACTCAGGCTTTCACTAAACATTACTTAAAACTCTTAAGGCAGCCAGTTCCCTCAAATACTTTAAGTAAATTTAACTTATCCAGGCTTACAGTGAACTACTCCAGCATTTTCCTTTTACAAACTTTCAAGACCACCATAGAATAAGTACCTGGTATCAGGAAGTGAGCTCTAAGTAGTAACAGACTGGATGAAGCTGTGGATGAAAACTCTGATTCTGACATCTGGTTTGCATCACCCATCACTACCACTACTGTCAGCAACTCTGAACTAGGAAAATTCTCTACAGTGCAATTTTACACCAAACCACTATAAATTACTTAATGTTTAGATTTTAACATCTTTAACTGTATAGAAAAATGAAGAAAATGAATAAAACTGTGCTCTAACTACTGTAACGATCACTCCAACATGCTGTCAGTTTCCAGATAAACATGAAAAGAGTACAGCGGTAGTGAAGCTGCCTACCTGTAGAGTCCAGTCTTCCTCACAGCTCCGAACAGAAACACTTTACTGATGCGCTCTCTCCCTTTCTCACTTTCTCTTTTTGTCTGTGTGTGTGTCTCTCTCTCACTCTCTCTCGTTCTCACTTTCTGTCTCTGTGTCTCTTTCACTCTCTGTCACTCTGTCTTTCTTTCTGTTGGTCTCTCTCACTCTCTGTGTCTGTCTTTTTCTTTCTCTCTCCCTGTCTCTATCTGTTTATGTCTCTCTCTCTCACACACTTCGAACCAGACGGGAGCGCTGAAAGAGAAAGGCTACATCCACCGCTATCGGACTCCTACTGAGAGAGTTTTAGCCTCAGATCCTCTCTCTCTCTCTCTCTCTCTCTCTCTCTCTCTCTCTCTCTCTCTCTCTCTCTCTCTCTCTCTCTCTCTCTCTCTCTCTCTCTCTCTCTCTCTCTCTCTCTCCACACATTACTCCCCAACATACCTGTCAAGTTTTAGATTTACAAATAAGGGATATTTTCCTCCGTCCGCTTAAAGCAGTCCCACCAGCCCAACGAAGGTTCAGTATCCCTTTTCTTTAAAAAAAAAAAAACATGTCTTTCTTGGCATAAATGTACTCTTTTATATGATTTTTTATTTAATACATTTTTTATTTAACAAAGGGTGCACAAATTCTGCAAAATGACTGTTGGTGACCTAAAAATAGTATCATGAGCTTTTACAAAAAGGACGTGGACTAGATATGTTCCATCAGTAAAAATTTGTCCTAAGGGGACTACACAATGAATATTTTTTAATTAATACTTCTTTCTTTTGATCACTCCACCCCTGATCAGTTCAGTTAATTTCAGTTAACCTCTCGACATTTCTAGTTAAGCTGAGTCACAAGCTGTAGTTTTTTTATTTTTAAAAGATTTAATCTGTGGGTTTTGATTCGGAGACGAGTATTTTTAACCAGCTATCAGAAAAATCTCATCCCATGATTAGCCTACCGTTACCTTTACCGTATATCCATCAGCTGCTCCGACTAGCCGCCTGAACTCACAGCGGGGGGCGGGGGTCTTCCCCACACTGACCCTCCTTTGCGCTCCGCAAAACCAGCAAGCTCAAGCTGATTGGCTGTTTCTCCTGAAAGGCGGGACTTTCTCCTTGAACCGGCACCACGATTGGTTAAGAGACACAGAGCGGTCAGTGCCCTGTCTCCTCAATAATAAAGTTTTTAAAATTTTAATATAATACGGGAAATTTACGGGAAAATACTAATACGGGAGGAAGGCGGGAAAGTAGAGTAAAATACGGTAGTTTCCCGGCCAAAACGGGAGACTTGACAGGTATGCTCCCTAATCCCCGAGAGCTGCGTCACACATAGTCCCGCCCATCAGTCAACCCCTCATACACCTCTCTCACACAGAGATAGAGAGAACAGTGTTAATTCCCGAAATATTCCTAACCCTCACTGTGTCTGTTTGTGTTCAACAGGTAGGTTGTCTGTGTTAGTGTTCAACAGGTAAAGGGTTTCTTGTGCTAAATATATATTTGACCAACTACAGAATATTGTATGTAGCTGTATATAAACAAATCTTCCATATGTACACACCAGCTAAACACTTTTGTTAGCAAGTTAACTGGATGTTTAAGTCTAGGCTACTGAAATTCAATAATGTTAATATAAATCTATACTGCAGAAAGTGTTTAATGTTAGAAACTTGGCTCTATTTGACTTATCTTTGCATCTCAGTTGCTTTATATTTTTCAAATAATATCACAAATCTAAACTAGTAAACCCATACAAATACATAATTCACACTTTCTATTTAACAAAAAAATGTATTTGACTAAAACTGGAATAAAATGTTTGTTTTCGTTGAAAGCCAATAATAATGAACTCTGTTACATGAAATGTATTTGAAGGGCTAAACTGTGTAAGAGTATTTATAGTATTTCTTCTTGACTATGTAAATTAAAAAGGTATGTAAAGACCAACCAGGATGCCTTCTTGCAGACTAACAGGTAAGCCTGTCAGCAAATTGACTGGCATGACTGGGTTCTATCTGCAACATCTCCCTACTAACGGCAGAGCAGCCGGCTTGCCTCCTGACACACCACCTGGGACACCTCTTGGGTCCTGTTCGGCAGACCAGCAAGCACACCTCTTGGCTTCCCTGCATTCACTACTTGGCCAAAAAAAGTCTCCATCTGGATTTAAGTAAGTAAAGGATGTGGTGTTGCTGAAGTTGGTCAGGTTTAGGTACATCAACAGTATGTGCTGAAAGAATGAGGTCAGCTGACTACCTACTATATACCTACATACTGAATATAGACCAGGTTATTCCATCGGTGGGAATATTCCAAGATCACAGTGCCAGGATTCATGGGGCCAAAGTTGTGAAACAGTGATTTAGGGTCCATGAGATCATCATTTTCACCACCTTAACCTCCGGACCTTAACCCTATTGAGAATCTTTGGGATGTGCTGGAGAAGACTTTGTGCAGTGGTCAGACTCTACCATCATCAATACAAGATGACAAATGGTGAAAAATGAACGCAACACTGGATTGAATTAAATCTCGTAACACTGCAGAAGCTTATCAAAACAATGCAACAGTGAATGCGTACCGCAATCAAAGATAAAGGTGGTCCAATAAAATATTAGAGTGTGTGATCCATTTTCTTGGCAAGGCAGAGTTATATTTCTTGATTTTGAAAAGGGAATAAATTTACTTAATTGCGGTTTTAAATGGATTTTAACACAAGCTTGCTGACTTTTGCACTTACGTAGTGGGGTGTGTTTCCCTTGGTACCCTCATACTTATAAACTTTTCATAAAACCTCATGCAGTTCTACCTATGATAAAGGTTGCTAGTGTTCCTTAAATCTCACTGGCACCTTGATTCAATGCATGGCAACAGCTCATTATATTTTGTGGCATGGGTATGGAGCTCCCAGCATGCACAGCAGCCGCCCTTTTTCTGTTGATGAATGCCTCACTTCTTCAAATTGGATAAGTCTTGAAATCAAGTCTTGAAATCAATTGATCTTCATAAGAATTGTAAACATTTTTTTCTGTACTCTGAAGTCTTTCCAAGTGAAACTCTGGTTCCTGATCTGGCTGTGATTTTATTCAATGATAGATGGGGTGATGGGAGGAGAACATAAAATCTGATATTAGTTCATATTATTTTATCAGTGACATTTTCAAAACTTATCAAAGAGTTTTTCTTATGGAAAACAGTTCACCACTCTTCAATCTAAGATGACGAGAAAAAAGCAATGTTTGTCTCTTGAATTTAACACTAAATGTTAAATGCTTGCAACTAAAATAAACCACGAAATTTCAATAATATGTCAAATTGTACATTTGTCACACAGAATTATGCAATTCCAATCATGTTCCGTCTTTTTGTGCTCTCATTGTTGTGGCAAATCAGAAATTGCCTCATTATTTTAAAGCTAAGAGCAAAGACAAAAAGACACTGTCAAGAGTGCAAATGGAGGATAAACAGCTAAATTACTAAAGGAGGAAGGCACAATGGTGTTGGCTTCTCCAGTGCACTAGTTCTAAGAACCTTAGGGCTGATTTGAGGAGGTGAATGGCTCCAAATTGTGCACCTCTCGTGGGCTAAAGATGCACTGTAATGACTGTAAATGTGGCTGGGCCGAGCGAACGCCGCAGGTGAGCCCAGCTTAGCGCAGCTGCAGAGATGAGGTGCTGCCTGCCTCTCAGCCTCTCTCTCTCTCCGCTCCTGCATTAAAGACATCCAATAAGTTGGCACCTGCCTGCTGGGATGATTGCTCTCGTTACCTGTGTATCTTGGGCTTTTAGGGCTCGTGCTGACGCCGGTGATTACCACCAACCTTTCTAACCAGGGAGACCACGCTCTTGGATGTTTTGTATCAGATAATGTGTAACGACTAATGAAGCTCCTGGAGACTCAGGGGCTGAGAGCAAAACTGAGGTGGATATCAGTCACAGTGAAGAATACAGCCAGTGCTGGACATTCGTTCGTGAGCATGACTGCTAAAAACAATATTACCCTAATTTTAAAATGCCAGCATATTAGAATTACATTGTTCACTGTTTAAAATAAACATAACAGCAGTTATTCTGCAAGAATATAAGCTTTGATATGAGATAAATTTACTAGGCTTTCTCATGGTCCTTCCATTGCCACCAGTATAAAAAGAGAACTCTGGTGTGAAATGGACTTTGGGTGTAGTAAAACATGATAAAAAGTTCCTACCTTTGTTGAATAGCCCACCTCCGCTCTCCCACAGCTTTCTGAGGTCCAGTAATATTGTGCTTTTTGCCCAGCACTCTGTACAACGGCCCCTTCGAGGCATATTTTGCCCCAATAAATTGCTTTTTACACCATTATCCAACCTTGAGTGTATTATGTCTTAAGTAAACAACAATTGAAGAGGTCAACTTTGGGATGTAGATTTCTTACCTCACAAATATGCATATTAAGCATATGTGATATTTAAATTTGTTATACATATGTAATTAGATACAGTACTCTAACCATGTCTGCCAGTTCTGAGCATTAGAACATAAAGTGCACAGGATGTCAAGTACTGACTCAGTAAAATTAGCAGAAAATGTACCAGCGTCCATAAAAAAAAAAAACTGCCAAGTGTTTTTCTAAATAGGAGTGAAGTATGCACGTGCCAGCTCAACCCTAATAACAAGAACAACTTCCCTCTCTCACTTCTACAAAGTTGCAGGCTGACTTGCTGGGCTCCTGGGGCTTAGTCTTCACCTCTGGACTTGGCATGCAGCTGGTGCTTCACTCTAAAACATGTTTGTTTTTTAATTGCTTTTGGCTTACCATACAGTTAATTTATTAAAACACTGAATATTGTGAGTATTTTTATTCAAAGATATTAAAAGTATTTCCATTCATTACTCAGGTAGGAGTATAGCTTCTAAAATTTAAAATACTTCTGAAGTAGTTGAAGTATCAAGTCTATATTTTTACTCAAGTCAAAGTGTAAAAGTACTGGTTTTACAATGACCTAACTTTCAGATTTTAATTATTTTCAAGTGATGGTAATCCACACAACACAAAAATGAGTTAGGTATTCTAATGTAAAATCTAATACAGTAGAATTCTATATGTAATTATACATTTATTTTTTCTGTCCATTGCATTGGAAGCCTGTGTTTAACATTGATACTTTCATAACTGGTATTGTCTTTTTACTTCACAAACCACAATTAAACTATTAGATAAATAAAAATAAGCCCTTACATTTCCTTTTTTTGCTAGAGTGCTACAGCTTGTTTTCCACCGCAGTTGGTCAGGCTACTGTTTCATTGGCTGGTAAACTTCTTCATTGGTTTTTAAATGTCTATTGTGATGGACAACAGGTCTCAGTCAATGTTATGGGCAACAAAACATAAAAAATAAGAAACAATGTGATGTCCATTGTAAAAAGGGAAAAATTACATTAAGGACAAAAGCTTATTTTGTGTTGCAGGATCCAATAATGCACTACCCCCCATAATGACTATAATGCAATACTAAAATGTTATTGTTGATAAATTTAGGATGCACTAGGCTCCCGTTTTAGCTGCATATATCTCCATTGAAAATTTAATGCATTTTAGTATAATGCAAATATATCAAAGAAGCTTAGTTGGGACACTGTGAGCTCAAGCTCTCTTGTGTCTCTGCACAGATCATCCTCATACTAAACTACACACATCTGCTGTGTTTTGCATTTTTAAATGAGATTTTAAATGAGGCAGATTTGGTTTTAAATGTTAGGACTGAAAAGTTCAGATAACGTTAATGTAAAGAGTAAAAGTAAAAAAAATGACTGAAAATTACTCTAGTAAAGAATAGATAACCAACATTTCTGTTTAAATAAGATAATAAAGTAATATGTTACTTTGAAAATGCCTATCCCATAGGTTTTACTGGCAGAACCAATTTTTTCTCTGCAGTCTTTCCTGACAGTCCTGTTTGTTTTTTGTTTATGGTGATGATATTTTTCCCGTTCTGCTTAATAAAACAGCAATTCTGTGGAAGGCATTAGTTCTTCTTTTTAAAGCCAGCTGTTTCCGGCTTGGGGACACTCGTGGTCTGAGGGGAATGGGTTATGAGTGGAGTCAAAGGGGCTATGATAGGGTATGAGTGGGGTCCGGTCTAAAAGGTACACTGAAAAAAATAAATCTGACCGTTGGTAAATGTAGCGTAATTAAATCTGTGTTATTCACAACAACAAAAAATATGTTTATACCTTTACATTAATATATTTGGTTTTAATTACTCCACATTTGTTCAAAATATAAGACATTGTGTATTTTTTCCTTAATATAATTTATTTATGTATTCCCAACAAATCTTTTTAGGTACACCTGCACAACAAACAAAAGTCTTGTTATATTTACTAGGGTTTTAGTCACTACCTGTGTCAATGCTCTTTCTACACTGTTGGTTCATGCAGCTTTTCTATACCATCTTTGTGTTGTCTGTTGCCCAAAGCTACCTTATCCTGGACGTGCAGTAATTATAATTTGCATGTTGATTGGCAGGTCTCAGTGTTGTAGAGCTGTAAGAGCACATTAACTTTATTCTGTGTTTCTAGTGATCACAGTATGCTGACTTTGGGCTACAGAGTTACTCTTTACTGAGTTACCTGTATTGCTCCATTATTATACTGTCAGTATTGGTAGTTAAGTAATAATATGCTAAATATATTGAGAATACCCATGGTTAATTTAAAATGATAAGTTATGTGAATATTACTAAAGTTCTATTAACTTGAAAGTTTGTTAAAATAAAGATGAATTGTTAGTTTATTTGACATTTTTTAAAAAGGACAAATTAAACACTTAAGTTGAGTTAACTCAGCTTTTTAAGTCAGCAGTGTACAAGAGAAAATTAAGTTGGCAATACTTAAATTTTCCATGTAGTGTCAATGGACTCTTTTAAGTTGACACTACCTGAAAAAGTATGTTAGCCCTACTGGAGAAAATTAAGTAGTAAATACAATGACTGTTCTTGCTTGATCTACCTAATTATCTGATGCAAAAAAAAGTTGGCATGATTAGTAGATCAAGCACACTATTTTTTTCAGTGTAGTCTTGATAAAACCTGTAACCTGCAACCTCTTTTTAGCACACCTGTACAAATCAGCACACCAACTTTTTTTATAGTTTTTGTGATTTTCTAATTCATGGTTTGTTAATAAATGAATGAATTACATCGCACACACTTTAGCCCTTCATAGTAGTTACTTACATATTCGCTGAAACTTTTTACCTATTTGGCTGACTCTCAACAGGGTTAGGATTGCAAGGTTGGAAGTGATAGGTTTGTGTTTGTATAGGGTTAGGCTTACAGATGGTCCTTTTTAGATATTTTTATATTGCTGCAGAATCTATCCTCTTTTAACTTTTAACACTGATTCTTGTAATGATAATGCAGGATAGAAGCTTCAATGACTTTTCCATAAACTGTTTACTATCATTCTAGAGTCTGAATATTCCTAAAGGTTTTTAGCGACCAGACAGGGGCTTGATTCAGCATTCTAAAAATCTTTTGAGGAGTTCCCTTAATAGTTTTTCTGGTCTTTCAGGCCTCAAATTTTCAATGCCCTCATCATTCCTGTTAATGTGCATAATGTGCAGACCTGTAGAATCAATAAATCACTTAAATGGAACCTGTCTGACAACATGAAGCAGCTAAAAGATCTCAAAAACCAACACATTATTATACCCCCATCTGGCGAAATTCAAAAACAGATGAGAAAACAAAGTCACTGATCATCTATCAGTAAGGTTACAAAGTCATTTCTAAATCTTTGAGACTCCAGTGAACCACAGTGATTCACTATTATTCACAAATTGAGAAAACATGGAACACTGGTGAACCTTCCCAGGAGTGGCCGGCCAACAGAAATTATTCATCAAGGGCATGAACATCTCATCCAGGAGGTCACAAAATAATCCAGAACAACATTTAAAGAACTGCAGGTCTCACTTGCCTCAGTTAAGGTCAGTGTTAATGATTCAATAATAAGAAGGGAACTGGTTGAAAGTTGTATCCATTGGAAAGTTCCAGGGCAAAAAACACTGCTGAAAATAAAGAACACAACGACCCATCTCATATTTACCAACAAACATCTTGATGATCCCCAATACATTACAAAAGTGGAACTTTTTGGAAGGTGTGTTTTCCGTCACATCTGGCAAAACAAACATAAATTAATTTTAAAAATAAATTATACATTGAAATATTATATAGCCTATTCAGGTGAATAGCAAGACCAGCAATGGAAGCAATTAGAAATTCCCTAGTTCAAGAAAAAAAACAGTAAAAGAAGTTCAAGAATGAGAAGTTATCGCATCAAAGAGAGGGAGAAGGCAGCAATAAAAATGAAATGAAAGGAAAAATAAATGAGAGTGATAAATAGAGCTAGGGCCTGGAGGATCAGGTCCAGACCTCTCTGAGAATGGCCTGCTTCCAGTAGGAAATCAGCTGGATTTATTGTTGTGCAGTGCTTTGCATTCTGTGCCGGTACACTCTGTGACGTGGGAATGGAGTTTTCCTTGCAAAAGCAATTAAACAACTCCTCCACCTAAATAAACACAATACAACATAATACAATGCAATTCAACACAGTACAATTCTGTACAATACAAGAGATTTTAGAATTGAGCACATGGTCACTTTCCCAGCCTCCTATTAAAATCCATCATTTAGTTCAGATATGACAAGCATGCAGATAATCATTTAGGACCACAATCTTACAGAGAAGCTCAGGTCATGGTCAAGGCTGGTGGAGAAAGCAGGCCTTGTTCCAGTCTGTGTATAATAGTCATTAGATTCTGTTCTCCCAACTCATAAGATACTCCCTTCTCCCATCTGGCTGTAGAAAAGCTATTTAATACAAACATCTTCATCTGACTTTATACTTTCACTGAAAAATATACTTTTCCGAAAAAATAATGAACATTTAAAAATGGTAAAAACAGGTAGAAGAACATTCTGATCTTCTCTGGTAAATACCTGGTTAATGTAATGGTGCATATGGCTAAACCACATCCTAATCAGATAACACATTCTGCTGTTTAATCACATAAAATTACATTTTATATGATACCATTCCGAGCGGTGTATGAATCATTTGTAAATGCTTGGTATGTTCAAGCTGAAAGGAAAAAGGACCCTGTAAAACTCTATGAGAAAATAAAGGAAGTAATAGTTCAGCAATAGACCAGATGATGTTAATAAAAAGCCAAAGCAAGCCATGAATGGAAGAGCATTTTAATGCCAAAGAACATTATAATTGATGGACCAGTAAAAAAACACACGGCACAACTTTTAAAGTATCCATCAACAACATTTAATCTATCCTGATGTTGGTGTGTGTGTGTGTGTGGTTTGCTGGAGAGGAAACACAGTGAATAGAAAAGGCAGTAAATTGTGGAAGCAGGCTGTATTGCCATGTTTTTGTACACAGCAGCTTGACAGATTAAGTGCTTGTACAGTCATGGCCGAAAGTGTTGGCACCCCTGAATTTTTTCTCTCACAAAATTATTGCAATAACACGTTTTGTTATACACATGTGTATATATTTTCTGTTTATTGGAACAACACCTAAAAAAGCCATAATTTCACACAACAAAAATGGACTGAACATTTTTTTTATTGTAGGTAAATAGCTTTGTTTCAAACATGTGATGTTCAATTTAACTCAAGCAACAGGTAAGAGGCAATATAAAAATCACACCTAAAACCAGATTAGAAGGAGAGGAGTTGACTCAGTCTTTGCAGTGTGTCTGTGTGTTCTTCAGTAAGCATGAAGAACAAAAAGAGGAGAAGAGAACTGTCTGACTGAAGCAAAATTGTGAAAAATATCAACAATATCGAGGTTAGATTGGAGGTAACATAATCAAATCCAAATCAAAAAATCAAATCCTTGATGTTCCTTTGTCCACAATGCGCAACATAATCAAGCAGTTCACATCCTATGGCACTGTTATACATTTCCGGAAGGTAAAAATCAAGTAGCTCCTGTCAAGTTCCAAAGAAATTCAAACTGTCCTGCAGGCTCAGGGTGCATCAGTGTCAGAACAAACTACCAGTCAGCATTTGAATTAAATGAAACACTATGACAGGACACCCAGTAAACCCCACTGCTGACACATAAACATAAAAAAGCTAAACTGCATTTTGCCAAAATGTACATGAAGCCAAAATCCTTCTGGGAAAATGAATGGTAGATATATGAGACGAAGATAGAGCTTTTTGGTATAGCACAATATTCTTCTGTTTACCCAAAAAAGACAAGAGACCTACAAAGGAAAGAACACAGTACCTACAGTTAAATATGTTGAGGGTTCAATGATGTTTGGAGTCGTTTTGCTGCCTCATGTGCAAATCATCATGAAATTTGAAGCTTTGTCGGGCCCAGTGTCAGAAAGCTGGGTTTGCATCATAGGTCATAGGTCTTTCAGCAGGACAATGACCCTAATATCGAAAACTTCAACAAGCTTCCAGAGATGTATAGAAACTGGAGAGCTCTAAAGTTGACAACATTGAATCTGGATCTAAGCATGAAGAACAAAAAGAGTAGCGGAAAAATATCAACAATCTCAAGGTTACCTAAGGTTAATCTCCAAATCACATCATCAAATCCTTGAATCAGTTTCCTTCCTGCTTAGTTTTGGCTACAATAATACACAACAGACCAGTACTATTGCCTTTTAACCCTTATAAGATTTTATGGTTTTGTGGGACCCCAATTTTAGTTTTTAGTTTAGTAAAAAAAATACAAATATTTTTTTAATTTTGTTCAAACTAAAATTCATTAGCCTTGCCAAATTTTTTGTGAGGAACATAAATCAGAAAACATTTTAAGTTAACCCCCTGGTATGAAAATGGCCAGTTTTCAATGAAGTGTGTAAACTGACCTGATTAGGTTGAATTTCTAATAAAAGTCTAATTAATAATACACTGTAGTTTTGGAAAACTAAACTTCATTTGTACATTTGCTGATTATTTAATTTATAAAATACTTATACATATTTATATAAAAATGACTGTCTATGAATAAATGTGATCTAACAAAAGCTAAGGGAACAACTGAGATGAAGTGAACATCTTATTATTGTTTTTTTAAGAAACAAAGTTTAATCATTTTGAATTAAAAGCCTTAACATGCAATGGGTGCACTAGATCCAGTAGGATCCCCTGTGTAAAAAAAATAGTCCCTATAAGATTAAAGGATTTTAAATTAAAATTCATGTTTGCCAGTTTAGACTAGCAAAATGCTAGTTTGATGGTCTGAAACATTTAAGAGTGACAGACATGCAAATAAAAAAAGTAATAAATTAGAAATCATGACAGAGGCAAACACTTTTCACCTCACTGTATATTTAACATTACCACAGCAGTGTGAGTTCAATAAAGGCCATATAAAGTGCAGTAGCTCCCTCTTCTGTTCACTATAGTAAAATATGGATTATAGTGAATAATACTTTTTAAAAAAGTAGTAAAGTTTTTTTTTTTCAATCTTTTTTTTTTACCATGACCGCTAAATACGTTTAAATGAAATTTGACTTTTCAAAAACGTCCACACTATCTGTTAAGCAGTACAGATAAGGTCATTAACATAAAAGAAAGAGATTAAACACAGGCAGTCATCTGGTATCTGATTGTTAATACATAGCATAATATCATATAAAATATCTATAAAACACAAACCATTACACTTCATACACTTACATATATAAATGCAACTTAGTAAATATACTTACATCTCACCTTCATTTATGGTTTATAAGATTTGGGATTTTTTTTTATTTATCTAAAATAATTGAATTAATATTTAATGCCAAATTTATTTGAATGTATATAATATTTGAATGCCAATAGCAGACTGTTAGTTTAAAAGTAATTAATGAAAGTATTAATTTGTTTTACTAATTCTTAATTAATTAAGTCTGAAGAAATTAAATTCACCAACTAATAAATAGATTTTGATTGAATAATTAAAAAAATATATAATTTCTTTCGGTTACTTGGATCATTATATTTGGCTTTGTAACTTTTTTTTCTAAGTCAAATTATCTGTAGGAGAGTGTTTCAATACACAAACACCATTTATTACACTGACTTATGGTTAATTTCATTTTTTATTAAATTAATTTTAACCTTTTATTTTATAAATGGTCCACAAATTCAATGAGTTTATGAGCGTTTTTCATTGAATTCCCTTTAGATTGCAGTTTTGTCACACTAACAGAAAAATAATGCAGAAAGTCTACATCTACATAATGTGGCAAAACACAATAGTTGAGATATTTTATGAACATATAGACATCCATTCAGATATTACACGACTTTATAATAAATATTAATAATCATGAGTACAGTAGGAAGTATTGAGAACGTGTTGTGGGTCAGTAATGTTGGTCAGAAGAGAAGAGTTGTCTTTGTGTGTGTTTTTCTGCTGAGCAGTAGAGGGCGCCATCACCCAAATAATACAAAAATCATAAGCTGCTTCTCTTTACTGCTTTCACATTCAGTACATGTTACAGAGAACTTCAGTATGACGAGCTTTCCTTCACTAAAGAACATGAACAGGACAGATACCAAACATTTACTGAACATGACTATAGATATTATACACATTAGTGGAAAAACGGATACTATATAAGGTGCAAAAACATGTACCCTACACAGATACAGACAGATACATACATACTAATGTCTAAATATCTTTAAATGTTTAATAAGATTAATAAACATCATGGCTGCGTCTCAATTACTGATTGGACATACCTTTGATTTGAGTGTTTTTCTTTATTTCATTTATTTTTTACATTGTAGATTAATATTAAAGACATCAAAACAATTAAGGGACACGTATGGAATTGCGTATAAAACAGTAAAAAAGTGGTGGTCCTCTACAATCCCCTGATCTAAACCTGATCAACTGAGATGGTGATTTGGGAAGATTTGGGATGAGCTGGATCTTCACAGCGTGAAGCAAAAGCAGCAACTGTTGTTCAGCACCTCCAGGAACTCCTTCAAGACGCTGAGAGAACTATTCCATTTGACTCTGCCTCATGAAGACACTGAGATTAAAATAGCCTACCAAGAGTGTGCAGATCTGTCCTCAAAGATAAATGTGATAACTTAGAAGAAGCCAAACTATAAAACATATTCTGGTTTGTTTAACGCTTATTGTTTACTAAGTAATTACACGTGTTTCTGTAGAGCTTTAATGTATTCAATATTAAATTGTTAAAGACAACCTAAAAAAACACATTAAATGAGAAGAGGTGTGTTTAAACTTTAGATGAGTACTGTATTTTATATAATAATTTTATTGTCATATTCAATGTCATATCCTGTATGTACACGTGGCCCTGTGTGTTCCTCCCATGTCTCTGCCTTAGTGTTTTTTACCTGTGTATCATTTGTTACTCCGCCCCTCGTTAACTGTCCCCAGGTGTTTCCTGTTTCCGATCTATTTCCGTGTATACAGTATATCGCCCTTTTGTTTCTGTGTTTCCTTGTCAGTTCTTGTGTGTTTTACGCCTTTTAGGTTGTAGGGTTTTCTTTGCTTTCTGTCTAAGTGTATTCTGCCTTTCTCCTTGTTACCCTGTCTGTTTATTTATCCAGTTTTGTGTTTACTTTGGTTTAATTCTGTTATTAAAATATTTGCATTTGCGTCCGCTCTCCACGTCCCCTCCCTGTACACCCTGCACTTACATAATGTTGGTTTGGCAGGTTAGAATACAAATCAATAATGCTCTCACTTAACAGATGATACAACATTGTTATACCACTATGAGTTATCTAGCTGCAATCGCCATTGCCACTGCTGCTATTGCAATGTTATCAGACATTTTTGCAAATTGTTTTTATTTTGTAATGCATTGTGGGAAAGTAGTGTCCAAGGTAACCACACTCAAAAACTGGTTCTTAGTATCGGAGAATTGTTAGTATCTGAGTAAACTTACCTTTTATCTGTACAAGATACTTAATACTGAATTGTGTTACTATTAGTAATTCGTTTGCCGTTGGGATGCACCCACTGTTGTTATCCCTCATTCTCTTACTTCTTCTTCTTTTACTTCAGGTTTCTGTTATAATAGAACCCAACACACTGAACATGATATTTCACTGCATTTGTAAGAAAGTTTGAACACTGTGTTCAAACTTTCTTACAAATGCAGTGAAATATCATGATGTTTAATACTGGAGTCAACAGGAGTTTTATTTTTGTTTTATTAGCTTTATAGTTGAAATGTTAATGACTGCCAATGATGATGAACAGAGAAAACACACAGCATCTGTTCTCTCTCCACCTCAGTCCAAATTATATTTTATTATATTATTATTTATCTGGAATGTAAAATGAAGTTATCTGACAAAAATCACACACTTCAGTTACTCACTCTCTCTTATTCTCCTTCTCTTCACACACACACACACACACTGACACCATCATGCTGCCTCTATACCTGACTGGTATGCGGGCTGCGTGGGGGTGGCAGTGGGGGTGTTAAACCCTGTATCTGCCTCATTGTGTCCCTCAGACAGTGAGCAGGGCCACTCACAGCATGTCAGCTGATGATCTGTTCAGCAAAGAGAAATCGTTCCTATTAAACTGTGACTTTTTCTTTCCTGTAGAGACAGGCCGAGCTGACGTGAAGTAAAGGGTGTGCCAACAGGGTGTCTGCACGCCCAAGCCACGGCACGCGTCAGTCTAACCACACTCACTGCACCCACTCAGGAGTGGGAGTGGTGGAACCACAAAAAAAGAACTGAACCCCCGACACTGAAAGATTGTACACAGATACCCATCAAACCTCTACAGCTTTTTTTCTTTTCACTTTCTGTTCTTAGTCTGGTCGACTTCCTTCTCCGGCATGTTTGATAATTGAGATAATTGTAGAGCTTCTTTCATCTTTAAAAAGATTTCTCACATATAAATCTTACACAGTCTAAAATCAAAAGATTGTTTAGGGAGTTAGGTGTTGAGGTTTTTTTTTTGATGGCATTATTGTATAAGTGCAATTTTTAACAGATCTATGTTTACTAATATGCATTTTTTGATGTTATTTACGTACAGATGTGTTCAACTGACTCCCACAACTGAAAATGCTTTTATACAGAAGAGCTTTCCTTGCATATTTTGTAATAAATCATACAATCATGCAATAGAATCTATTTTTTGCTCAACAAGGAAAATGAAAAGTTGATTCATTCTAATTTCCCCCTTTTCTTAAATGACAGCATGACAAAATGACAACTCATGCTGTTCACTCCATTTGTTTATAAAAAGCTTCTGGTGTTCTGATAAGTCTGATATCTTTAGACAAATAAAAATCTAACCTATGTTCTACTTTTTAGTTTAAGTTTTACCTCTTTTCTCACCCAATTTGGAAGGCCATTTATCTATTTTTCCAAAGCCTGTTCATATGAACTCCCCCAATCACTTGTAAGGTGAAGACTAGCACACGCCTTGTCTGACATATGTAAAGTCAGCCACCTCCTCATTTTAAACTGCCGCTGCAACACGACTCGGGATTTGAACTAGTGACCCTTAGAGATCATAGTAATAGCTCACCATATAGTCAGTGTCAGATGTGTGCTCACATTTGAATATTTACATCAAAATAGGGCAGTATAGAGTTTCTTTAAAATTTCTTCTAAAATCCCCAAAAATTGAAATGGGCATATATTACCATTTTAATTTACTGTTATAGTCATTATGGCTTTTAGAAAAATGTGTTTTGGGGAGGGGGGGTAGTGCACTATAGGCTTTTTTGGAGTGACCTAAGCTTTTGTCTTTAATGGCATTTACATTACTTTTACTTTTATATGTAAAAAAAAAACAGAAATATATAGAGCAGAGATGTGCAGTACAGGGCCAGCCACTGCAGTGCCATGGTTAGTAACCACTATTTCATGCAGAAAAGCGAGAAACACGTGTTGATTGATGACGACTCTGCATGAGTTGGAGTTTTCTGAATGATTGCCTCAATATCCTTTGGAGTGATGCAGGGCATAAAAGTTCATTCTGATGATGTCAGGCGAATGGCTAATAAGTAGAGGAGTGGTGGTTTGGATGACACTCGTCTTACTAGTGGTGTGAACGTGCTTTCCCAGCATTATAAAAGCAGGAGAGAGGGTGGGCTGGGTGATGAGCTGGGAGTTGAGATGGAAAAGTGGGGGTTCACTTCGGGGGGCTCGTGCCGCGATGCCTTTGTGCTCCGCGAAACTTTCTGGGGCCTAATGCAAAGCAGCTGGCTGCCCACCGTGGTGGATCTGGCGGTGCGGCGCGAGCCTCATGCCGCCTTTACTGTGGTGCATTAGGACACTGGGCAGATTTTACTGGGGGCTGGTGCCGCTGCTCCACAAAATCCGCCGTCTGGCAACACAGTCCGGCTCCATCAGCACTGTAAACGCGCTATTCGACGCATGCAAAAGCCTTTTGATACACAGCTTTGGAGGGGCTCCATGAACCATGTCCTTCAATAAATGGTGTTTCACTTAGAATTAGATCAAGTTTATTTGAAATATATACCCCTTAAATACTTTCTAGGGGCCCACATTTTAGTTCACTTCACTCTCACGTATATATAACTGTGTTGTTACAGAATAATAATGAGGAAATAGTGTATAATAGGTAGAACTGTAGAATATGGATTTGGTGAAAGTGGTCCCTGGTGGTTCTGAGTCTGAGTGGTTTATTATAATACACTTATCAATCAAAATAGTTGCCAAGATGAATGACTAGTTGTCATGTGTCACTCATCTAGGAGACCTGGTCCAAATGGTCTTTGGAACTTTATTACAGTCCAACGTTACGTTTATGAGGTTTACAAGTGCAACCTACCTTTTCTGAATGCACACTTTGGTGCATTATTCCAGCAGGACAATGCTCATGCACATGCTGCTGCCATCTAAAAACTTGCCTAAAAAACACAGATACTATGCCATGGCTATGCTCCATATTCCACTCCTACCACAAGCAGCAATCAAGCAGTATACTGTACAAGCACAGGACATTAGGAACCTCATTAGGAACCTCTACAACTTACTACTTACACACTACTTCTGTATGAGAAGCTTAAATTAGCCTAAAAATGTATTGTTACTACTGGTAGCCTTCAGCTTCCTTTCTTTTGATTAACATTACATACCAACACTTCCTTCTGCATGCAACTATTGTAACATGCTTCTATTTTTTTTTTATTAATTTGATTGATATTTCACCTTAAATTATTCAATAGTCACAAATTATAATAGCAAATGTATGAACAGACAGCAGATGTATAATGTTTCAGGGAAGTACATGGCCAACAAGCATTAGGTCAGTATAACTAAACATTCTTTAGCAATGTATTGACACATTAAGACATAGCCACGGGGCTCGTTTTTTTAGGGACAGTCATGATGAGATGAGGAACTATAGGCCTGAGCAAGCAATGAGCAACACTCGTCCTCAAGGCACTTCATTAGTGCACAGAGGGAGGCGTTCTTGGCAGCCGTACCAACACAGACACAGGTCAGGCATGCCATTGCACGGTTTCACCATGAGTGGTTTTACAACATACTGCACTGTAGAAACGTTCCTCTGAGGCATAACAATGAACTCGAATGCTTCTGCCTGTTGCATAAGGGTGATGCTTCTCCCCAGCTGCCTCTAAATAGCTTGCCAAAATGTAGTGAATGGGGTAGTATCTTCTGTATTAGTATTAGTGTACAGGCAATCACCTACAGGGACTGTAAGCACAGAAAACACCCCAACTGGGCAGAGTTACGGCAGGATCGATGAGCAGAAGCCAAAGAGGACAAACAGCATAGCTTGGTGTTTTCCACAGGCAATAGATCAATTAATACTTGCGTAGAATGTAGTCAGTTTTTCTACAGCATCAGTTACACCATGCAGGGTGTTTCTAGATGGGCCCTGGTGGCCAGGCAATTCAGTTACCAGGAAATAAAGAAAAATTTAAGAGATTTTTTTTTACACAATCTTCTCCTTAGAGCAAATGAAATCCATCAGCTATTCTTTTTGCTCTGCATCAATATCTGGTATCATATTTACTATATAGTAATTCAATAATTCAATAAGAAACAACTCCGTATCTATACATTACTAAAATTACCAATATGTATTTTCTTTTCTTTATTTTTTATTTCATCCCATTTTGACCCATACCTTAGGACTCCCCCTATCACTAGTAATGCCCCCAACACGAGGAAGGTGAAGACTAGCACATGCCTCCTACAACACATGAAGACAGCCACTACCTCTTTTCCATATGTCACTGATGGAGCATTACTGGGTAGCCAGTGCACTCAGAGGAAAGCACAGTGAACCAGCTCTGATATATCAGCTCACAGTTACCTGTGCTGACCAACATCACCATGAGACTAATGAGGTAAGAACACCATCTACCCACCCAGAGATTTTTCCCATTTTCTCCCCAATTTACACTGTCAATTACCCAACCCACTCATTAGGACTCCCCCTATCACTATTGATGTCCCAACACACCAGGAGGGTAAAGCCTCCTCCGATACATGTGAAGTCAGCCACAGCTTCTTTTCAAGGTTCTTTTCGAGCTTCTTTTCGGAAAGAGCAGTGGCTTGGTTCTGATACATCAGCTCACAGACGCCCTGTGCTGCAGACATCACCCTAGGAGTGATGTGGGGAGAGAGCGCCATCTACCCACCCGGAGGGAGCAGGGACAAATTTGCTCCCTCTGACGCCGGCAGCTTAACGGTAAAGCTCCATGAGCTGGGGTTCAAACCTGAGACCTCCTGCTCATAGTGGCAGCGCTTTAATGTGTAATATGTTTAAAACAGCTTAAAGCCTAGAAGGACTACAAGACAGATGCTAAACTGGTTAGGCAGGTAAGTACTGAGCTTCAATGACAATAAGTCATTAAAATATTAATGTGCTTGCATTCATACTTAGTGATCCTCATGCAGTATTTGATTATATTTGAGCATTTGAGATATGTAAAGGGATCCAGACTAAGTGCTGGCCAACGTCATCATGCTACAACATGTTCACGTGAGCTGCATGATGCGATCAGTCAGAGCTGATCACTGCACCTGATTCTACTTTTACACACATTTTTAACTATTAATAAATGTTATAAATGTGTCATTATTTTTCCACACAGGAAATATGCTTTGTGCTGCTTTAATCTTCAGTGTTAAAACTGAGAAGCAGTGAGGGGAAGAAGGTTGTGGGGAGAGTGGCAGTGTGCACTGTGGTGAATGAAACATTGAGTCAATATTGAAGGCAGTAAATATGGAGGAATACATCACAAATGAAATATGTAGAATACGCAATAGTTCTGTTCGGTGGTCAAATCATACGGGTGGGCCGCAGAGCGAAGCAGATCTATGTAATTCCTCATTTATTGTAGGTGTATTCCAGAGAACAACAGATCCACACCCTTCGTATTCGTCTACAGCGGCTGACATTCGGTCTGGCAGAGATCTGGGCACGTCTGGCAGGATCAGCAGCAGTGCTGGTGTAATGAGTCATGACCGAGGCTTCAAACACAGGGCTGCACGCTGCATGGATGAAGTGCCGTGGTTCCTGTCTCCAGTGGACGTATCGATGCCAAGTTCTAAGCTGGCGTACGCAACACCTCCAGCACATTCGGTTCATCTTGTAAAGTGCTACAAATGACGGATGGAGTTCCATTGTTTTTCTTCAGCGTTCTACTCCTTTTACAAAAACAACTGCTCTTCAGGAAAACCAGACTTGTTAGATCTCCATGTCAGATTTAAAAGGGTTCTGTTTAACTGCAAGCTATCATAAAAGCAACTAGAGTGTGACTGAAAAGCTGAGACATAACAACAGTCGGGAAGCTTTAATTCAAGTGTTTATGATCCAATTCAAATAAAAGAACAAATTCAACCCCAAATTATCCTAATTGGAAAAATGGTCTTCAACCCACTGGGAACTGTGTCTGACTTCCAGTTGACTTCTTTTGACTTGTCTTTCAAACGGGTTGTCATAGAAATTAGCTAAATATTGTGCCATGTGTTTGCCTTACAGTTGGTCATATTACTGTACGTGATGACTTTCCCCGGAGCAAGCCAGTGATTTCCTCCCTCCCAGGTGCTGACAGACGCTGCTAGCAATCAGACACTGATGTCAAACCATTCTGTCTGAAGAAGACACCAGACATACACGTCTGGAACCTCCACAAGAGGTCAATTGAAGAGAGATGGTTAAAACTAAACCTTAAATGATCAAAATGCAATGTTATGTTCCTCTTAATCTGAGAGTCACACCCTTTTTACCTTTTCATAATCCTTTCACTGTACTGCCTGCATCTCCCAAGGCTGTGGAGCAGGGCTCAGTAAAACACAACGCATAATCCAACAACCCCTGCATTCAGCCTGCGCTCCCGCTGCCTCACAAGCAATGAAATATCTTTATTACTGTAAAACAGCCAGGCAGATCTGCTTAATAAAAACTACCCATGTGAGATTACTGCAATTATGCTGTTAAAACATTAAATCCCACTATCAGAGGGAGGATAAAAAACGTACAAGGGCGTTCACACGTCCTACGCCCTCTCCACTGTCCCTCCCTCTCACACTCACTAACAGCCTCTGTCGCTGTTTTGCGAGTCTGAGCTTTACGCTCCTCCAACATACATGTGTAATTTATTGTAAAACCCCATGACATCACCCGCGAGTTCCCACATCACAGTGTGAGAATGATTTCACATGTCACAGTGGCACCGAGATGTGGTAAGTCACACAGACGTACAATAATACTGCACAATGTCTGATTCCTGCTTAATAGGAAGGGAATCGTTCAGTTCAGATGAAATAATGACAAATGCGAGACTATAGGACAGTCTGGCTTTACTGATCCACCAACACAAGACAAATACAACTTAAACTACATCTAAATCAGTCTTTGTGCTGGATCAGCATGTCGCTGATCAGCACTGATCCAGCCTCCAAAACATAACATTAGCTGTATATAGTCTAGTCCTGGGGTTCTCAACTGGTTTCATTGTTTTGTGGTCATTAAGTCACGACTCACGACCCACTTTCATAGAATAGAAACCAAACTTTTTTTTTAAAATAGCCTTCAAAAACCCATTTAAACATACATATGCATGCAAAGTGAATTTAAGAGCATTTACTTAAGAAACTGAGGAAACTGAACATGACAAATACATGTAAAAAAGTTTCTATTAAAATGTAACATTAAATATCAAAACTGCGCAAAATAAATAAGGCCACAAAATTAGATATTTCTATTTTCTGCATTCAGAATACATTAGTAAGAAATTCTCTCTATACTGTCTATCTTACAAACTCAAAAAATGTTTTTGGATTGACAAGACCAAGATCTTGAATGAATTAAATCAGCGTTGTTTTACACAGCACAGTCGATTAAAATAAATGGTTTTAGTTTAGGTATAAATAAAAAGATTAAGATAAAGGCATATTTTACTATTAAAACTGAGGTGAAAACAAAATAATTCAGAGTAGCTTAGTGTTGAATGGTGAGCTAGAGACCCAGCCAGCAGGCTCATGTGGTGTTTCTATGGGTTGACTAGGTGTGTTTCAAGTAAGCATGGCCTCTGATGTGTTGTGTATAACTCAGATAGGGGGCACATATTTAACTCCTCCTGGTTTATCAGTGACCACCAACCCTGGGTTCATTATTTCATATGTAGGGCCAACATGGAACTCAGGGGACAAAACGTTGGGCTGTGCAGGATTACAGTATGTTATCTGGGGATTTGTTTACAGTAGTGGTCAGACCCGTTGCAACAAGGCAAGCAAACCAAGCAAACCAATCAATTGCCTATAGTGCTTGAGCTAGCCTGGCCTGTTGGTTGTTATGGGTTGGTGGGGAGGGGATTGTATGGGGTCCATTCTGCTTGTGGCCCTGGTGGTGGTGGTGGTGATGGGGCATGGGGATCATAGTGTCCACAATCACTGCATGTTCACCTTCTAAATTTCTGTTTAAATCATAAAGTATGTGTCGCTTGAGGTGTTTGAGAACAAAAGCAAAAAACAAACAAACAAAAATGTTAAAAGACATATTTCAAAAACATATCTTTAAGATTAATTCTGATCACTTCAACATAAGAGCGCATTTACCTCATACAGCCTTCAAAATGTTTAAGACAGAATTTTTTTTCTTAACATTATGTTAAACAGGGTTGGCATGTGCAAAAATGGGAATGTTAAAATATACATATATGTACAAAAAAGAAATATTTCCTGCAGTAACCACTATATTTCTTTGAAAAAGGAATACAGAAAACAGAATCTCCCTTGACCAATTCAGCAGCAAGATGGCAAAAAAATGTGTCAAATGTTGTTGTTAGATATAGCCAGTGTGTGTGGGCAGAGGGTGGGCAGCAAGCAAATTCACAATATATCTCTGTTGTCTTCTGCAAACACAGGAGCGTCTTCTCTGTGCTGTTCTGTATTCTTTGTTGAATGTTGCTTTTGAAGAATTGCTAAATCAATAAAGAGGTGCAATAAGCAGTGACTGCGCCTCAGCAATATCAAATCAAAGCAACACCCATCCAAACCACACAATAGCCGTAATCGTGTAAAATGAGATATTGACAGCAAAATTGCAATATTCCCCTTCTGTGATTATCTGATCAGTTGATAAATGACCAGTGCAGATCAGGTCAGTAGGTGTCAGATGAAATCCGTTTAGCGTCTGGCAGAGGCACAGTATTTCACACTACTAATAACATCAGGACTCGGCGCTGGCAGGTCGGCTCAGACTGTCATCCATCACCTCCAGATGTTAACCTCCCTCTGTTCACCACCACCCAGACTCAGGGGTGTAGAAATGAATAAAATATAAGAACTGAGCCAGTTGAAGAGGAGGTGAAAATTTATAAATACGTCGCATTTACACAAAAAATACATTAACGGTTCATTAGGGAACTAAATCTGTGGCATTGCTTTAACGTTTTAAATAAGTAAGTATGACAAGCTGCTCATCCAGGTGAAATTTATTTGTATAGCACTTTTTAATACTGAAGCAGTTTTACAGAAATGTGGTAGCAGAACAGAGAACAACAAACAAAACCTGAAACACACAACAAAGAACCTCCAGTGAGCAACAGAGGCATGGAAATCTCCCTCAGAGCTGGAGGAGGAAGAACCAAGGATTACATGTACCTTATAGCTCAACTATTACGACTCCGGAAGCAAACGTATTAGTAGAAAGGTTTAATGTTGAACAAAATACATGTATACTATAAAGAGGTAATATAGAAACAGTCTTTTCTGGATAAAGTCTTTGAAATAGGCCCCTTCATCCGCCCAGGTCTTGATACGTCTGGTTATTATACATCCACATAGGTCTAACATATTCAGGCAATTGGCATAAACTAGGCGGTGGGCAGCTGATCTTTGGTGAATGACAAGCAAGCCTGACATCCAGAGACTTCCATCAGTCTGGCTGGACAGGTGACAGGAGAAACTGGGGGTCCAACATCCATCAGTATCGGGTCAGACAGGTGGGCAGTCAGTAACTCGGAGGAAGGCAGAGAGATGGAATTAGTTTAGACTGGATTCATGAAGAACAGACAATACATCAGTATCAGAGGTTGGCTAATAATGACTACAGCAGATCTGAATAAAACAGCCTAACTAAAGGCAGAGAGCCAGAAGGTAACATAGACACGGAGGTACCCTGAAACACCGGCATCCACCCACTCCACCCTCCACAAACCTGAGTGACTGAGAGCAGTGGGCGAAAAAACAGCACCATCCACCTGGATCTGCAACCTTATCTAAAGGGAAAAACATTAATTACCAAAAGCTAAACTAAACCAGTAAGTTTTAACATGTTTGGGAAAGCTTATTATTATTCATGTACATTTGATTTTTGGTCTTGGTGGTCATGTTGGTCCACCAGCTTGGTCATACTGGTTGTATAGGTTGGTTAGTTTAATCAAGCTTGCCGACCAACTAAACCATTAAAACAAAAACTTACCCTATGCTTGTCAAAGAACTTATCCACATTGATCCGATTTAGCTAGCTATGCTGTGTTTAGTATGGTAGCACTGTGTAGGACAATCGGTTCTGTGCTGTTCTGCAGTATATGTTATATACAGCTCTGGAAAAGATACCAATTAAAAAGTATGAGTTTATTTGATTTTACCAAATAGAAAACCTCTGGAATATAGTCAAGAGGAAGATGGATGATCACAAGCCATCAAACCAAACTGAACTGCTTGAATTTTTGCACAAGGAGTGCAGGCATAAAGTTATCCAAAAGCAGTGTGTAAGACTGGTGGAGGAGAACCATGCCAAGATGCATGAAAAAAACTGTTATTAAAAAACAGGATTATTTCACCAAATATTGATTTATGAACTCTTAAAACTTTATGAATATGAACTTGTTTCTTCGTATTATTTGAGGTCTGAAAGCTCTGCATCTTTTTTTGTTATTTCAACCATTTCTCATTTTCTGCAAATAAAATCTCTAAATGACAATATTTTTATTTGGAATTTGGGAAAAATGTTGTCTGTGGTTTATAGAATAAAACTCCAATGTTCATTTTACTCAAACATATATTTATGTATTGCTCCAATATTGTGCAAAGACCTCCTTCAGTTTCCTTTTGTAGTTTTAGTCTCTTGATCCTGAAACACGGGTAAATTAGGGTCACAGTTAAAGACTCTCCAGGAGTGCTTTAATAGCCAGTTAAACTATGTTAGTAGGTGACACAGGTTAAGTGGTGTAGCTAAGCTGACCTTAGCCAAAGCTAACATTAGCTCTTCAGGAAAGCAGGCCTGCAATGAGCCAAGGGAAGCCTAAAGGGCAGGACAACTGTGAAAGCAACCTTTGACCTTGGCACAGGCTGCAGCAGAGACAATGAGATCAGATTTCTGACTGCGTGAAGCTGCGCCGCATCTGTCTTCTCTCTTTACTCAACCCTTCACATATAGACTTGTTAGTTTTACCTCTGACTAAGCAGCCGGTAGCCCACCCAAACACATCATCTAAACAGATCACAAGTCACTGTTAGGCAGTGAGATTGAACGTGTGTATCATGATATTTTGCCACTGCAATCAAAACCCTACGCCACTCCCAAAAACGCCTGAGAGATTACAATTTACCTCTTGACCTTTTTTCCGAAAGGTCCCTGATCCCTACATAGATCTTATATCAGACCTTTGGCCCCTCCCACAGCAGGAAGTAGGGTAGTGGAAAAAATTGATTTAGCTAGGTTTCAATTTCAGGCAGTGTTTGACCAGGGAAATCCATCTTGGTCTTAAAGTGTTAGGGAACACATCAGAAACAGC